>NC_133129.1:116279951-117014951 GCF_048418815.1 Hemitrygon akajei
ATCCACACATTCCCCACTGGGTCTCCCCTCTGCATTCCCATCACCCACACATTCCCCACTGGGTGTCCCCTCCTGCATTCCCATCACCCACACATTCCCCACTGGGTCTCCCCTCCTGCATTCCCCATCATCCATACATTCCCCACTGGGTCTCCCCTCCTGCGTTGATCTTCACCCACACATTCCCCACTGGGTCTCCCCTCCTGCGTTCCCCATCATCCATACATTCCCCACTGGGTCTCCCCTCCTGCGTTCCCCATCACCCACACATTCCCCACTGGGTCTCCCCTCCTGCGTTCCCCATCATCCACACATTCCCCACTGGGTCTCCCCTCTGCATTCCCATCACCCACACATTCCCCACTGGGTGTCCCCTCCTGCATTCCCATCACCCACACATTCCCCACTGGGTCTCCCCTCCTTCATTCCCCATCACCCACACATTCCCCACTGGGTGTCCCCTCCTGCATTCCCATCACCCACACATTCCTCACTGGGTCTCCCCTCCTTCATTCCCCATCACCCACACATTCCCCACTGGGTGTCCCCTCCTGCATTCCCATCACCCACACATTCCCCACTGGGTCTCCCCTCCTGCATTCCCATCACCCACACATTCCTCACTGGGTCTCCCCTCCTTCATTCCCCATCACCCACACATTCCCCACTGGGTGTCCCCTCCTGCATTCCCATCACCCACACATTCCCCACTGGGTCTCCCCTCCTGCATTCCCATCACCCACACATTCCCCACTGGGTGTCCCCTCCTGCATTCCCATCACCCACACATTCCCCACTGGGTCTCCCCTCCTTCATTCCCCATCACCCACACATTCCTCACTGGGTCTCCCCTCCTTCATTCCCCATCACCCACACATTCCCCACTGGGTGTCCCCTCCTGCATTCCCATCACCCACACATTCCCCACTGGGTCTCCCCTCCTTCATTCCCCATCACCCACACATTCCCCACTGGGTGTCCCCTCCTGCATTCCCATCACCCACACATTCCTCACTGGGTCTCCCCTCCTTCATTCCCCATCACCCACACATTCCCCACTGGGTGTCCCCTCCTGCATTCCCATCACCCACACATTCCCCACTGGGTCTCCCCTCTGCATTCCCATCACCCACACATTCCCCACTGGGTCTCCCCTCCTGCGTTCCCCATCATCCATACATTCCCCACTGGGTCTCCCCTCCTGCGTTGATCTTCACCCACACATTCCCCACTGGGTCTCCCCTCCTTAATTCCCCATCACCCACACATTCCCCACTGGGTCTCCCCTCCTGCGTTCCCCATCACCCACACATTCCCCACTGGGTCTCCACTCCTGCGTTCCCCATCATCCATACATTCCCCACTGGGTCTCCCCTCCTGCGTTCCCCATCATCCACACATTCCCCACTGGGTCTCCCCTCTGCATTCCCTTAACCCACACATTCCCCACTGGGTGTCCCCTCCTGCATTCCCATCACCCACACATTCCCCACTGGGTCTCCCCTCCTTCATTCCCCATCACCCACACATTCCCCACTGGGTGTCCCCTCCTGCATTCCCATCACCCACACATTCCTCACTGGGTCTCCCCTCCTTCATTCCCCATCACCCACACATTCCCCACTGGGTCTCCCCTCCTGCGTTCCCATCACCCACACATTCCCCACTGGGTCTCCCCTCCTGCGTTCCCCATCATCCATACATTCCCCACTGGGTCTCCCCTCCTGCGTTGATCTTCACCCACACATTCCCCACTGGGTCTCCCCTCCTGCGTTCCCCATCATCCATACATTCCCCACTGGGTCTCCCCTCCTGCGTTCCCCATCATCCATACATTCCCCACTGGGTCTCCCCTCCTGCGTTCCCCATCATCCATACATTCCCCACTGGGTCTCCCCTCCTGCGTTGATCTTCACCCACACATTCCCCACTGGGTCTCCCCTCCTTCATTCCCCATCACCCACACATTCCCCACTGGGTCTCCCCTCCTGCGTTCCCCATCACCCACACATTCCCCACTGGGTCTCCCCTCCTGCGTTCCCCATCATCCATACATTCCCCACTGGGTCTCCCCTCCTGCATTCCCCATCATCCATACATTCCCCACTGGGTCTCCCCTCCTGCGTTGATCTTCACCCACACATTCCCCACTGGGTCTCCCCTCCTGCGTTCCCCATCATCCATACATTCCCCACTGGGTCTCCCCTCCTGCGTTCCCCATCATCCACACATTCCCCACTGGGTCTCCCCTCTGCATTCCCATCACCCACACATTCCCCACTGGGTGTCCCCTCCTGCATTCCCATCACCCACACATTCCCCACTGGGTCTCCCCTCCTGCATTCCCCATCATCCATACATTCCCCACTGGGTCTCCCCTCCTGCGTTGATCTTCACCCACACATTCCCCACTGGGTCTCCCCTCCTGCGTTCCCCATCATCCATACATTCCCCACTGGGTCTCCCCTCCTGCGTTCCCCATCACCCACACATTCCCCACTGGGTCTCCCCTCCTGCGTTCCCCATCATCCACACATTCCCCACTGGGTCTCCCCTCTGCATTCCCATCACCCACACATTCCCCACTGGGTGTCCCCTCCTGCATTCCCATCACCCACACATTCCCCACTGGGTCTCCCCTCCTTCATTCCCCATCACCCACACATTCCCCACTGGGTGTCCCCTCCTGCATTCCCATCACCCACACATTCCTCACTGGGTCTCCCCTCCTTCATTCCCCATCACCCACACATTCCCCACTGGGTGTCCCCTCCTGCATTCCCATCACCCACACATTCCCCACTGGGTCTCCCCTCCTGCATTCCCATCACCCACACATTCCTCACTGGGTCTCCCCTCCTTCATTCCCCATCACCCACACATTCCCCACTGGGTGTCCCCTCCTGCATTCCCATCACCCACACATTCCCCACTGGGTCTCCCCTCCTGCATTCCCATCACCCACACATTCCCCACTGGGTGTCCCCTCCTGCATTCCCATCACCCACACATTCCCCACTGGGTCTCCCCTCCTTCATTCCCCATCACCCACACATTCCTCACTGGGTCTCCCCTCCTTCATTCCCCATCACCCACACATTCCCCACTGGGTGTCCCCTCCTGCATTCCCATCACCCACACATTCCCCACTGGGTCTCCCCTCCTTCATTCCCCATCACCCACACATTCCCCACTGGGTGTCCCCTCCTGCATTCCCATCACCCACACATTCCTCACTGGGTCTCCCCTCCTTCATTCCCCATCACCCACACATTCCCCACTGGGTGTCCCCTCCTGCATTCCCATCACCCACACATTCCCCACTGGGTCTCCCCTCTGCATTCCCATCACCCACACATTCCCCACTGGGTCTCCCCTCCTGCGTTCCCCATCACCCACACATTCCCCACTGGGTCTCCCCTCCTGCGTTCCCATCATCCACACATTCCCCACTGGGTCTCCCCTCTGCATTCCCATCACCCACACATTCCCCACTGGGTCTCCCCTCCTTCATTCCCCATCACCCACACATTCCCCACTGGGTCTCCCCTCCTTCATTCCCCATCACCCACACATTCCCCACTGGGTCTCCCCTCCTGCGTTCCCATCACCCACACATTCCCCACTGGGTCTCCCCTCTGCATTCCCATCACCCACACATTCCCCATCATCCACACATTCCCCACTGGGTCTCCCCTCCTTCATTCCCCATCACCCACACATTCCCCACTGGGTCTCCCCTCTGCATTCCCATCACCCACACATTCCCCACTGGGTCTGTCCTCCTTCATTCTCAATCACCCACACATTCCCCACTGGGTGTCCCCTCCTTCATTCCCCATCACCCACACATTCCCCACTGGGTCTCCCCTCCTTCATTCTCCATCACCCACACATTCCCCACTGGGTGTCCCCTCCTTCATTCCCCATCACCCACACATTCCCCACTGGGTCTCCCCTCCTGCGTTCCCCATCACCCACACATTCCCCACTGGGTCTCCCCTCCTGCGTTCCCCATCATCCATACATTCCCCACTGGGTCTCCCCTCCTGCGTTGATCTTCACCCACACATTCCCCACTGGGTCTCCCCTCCTTAATTCCCCATCACCCACACATTCCCCACTGGGTCTCCCCTCCTGCGTTCCCCATCACCCACACATTCCCCACTGGGTCTCCCCTCCTGCGTTCCCCATCATCCATACATTCCCCACTGGGTCTCCCCTCCTGCGTTCCCCATCATCCACACATTCCCCACTGGGTCTCCCCTCTGCATTCCCTTAACCCACACATTCCCCACTGGGTGTCCCCTCCTGCATTCCCATCACCCACACATTCCCCACTGGGTCTCCCCTCCTTCATTCCCCATCACCCACACATTCCCCACTGGGTGTCCCCTCCTGCATTCCCATCACCCACACATTCCTCACTGGGTCTCCCCTCCTTCATTCCCCATCACCCACACATTCCCCACTGGGTCTCCCCTCCTGCGTTCCCATCACCCACACATTCCCCACTGGGTCTCCCCTCCTGCGTTCCCCATCATCCATACATTCCCCACTGGGTCTCCCCTCCTGCGTTGATCTTCACCCACACATTCCCCACTGGGTCTCCCCTCCTGCGTTCCCCATCATCCATACATTCCCCACTGGGTCTCCCCTCCTGCGTTCCCCATCATCCATACATTCCCCACTGGGTCTCCCCTCCTGCGTTCCCCATCATCCATACATTCCCCACTGGGTCTCCCCTCCTGCGTTGATCTTCACCCACACATTCCCCACTGGGTCTCCCCTCCTTCATTCCCCATCACCCACACATTCCCCACTGGGTCTCCCCTCCTGCGTTCCCCATCACCCACACATTCCCCACTGGGTCTCCCCTCCTGCGTTCCCCATCATCCATACATTCCCCACTGGGTCTCCCCTCCTGCATTCCCCATCATCCATACATTCCCCACTGGGTCTCCCCTCCTGCGTTGATCTTCACCCACACATTCCCCACTGGGTCTCCCCTCCTGCGTTCCCCATCATCCATACATTCCCCACTGGGTCTCCCCTCCTGCGTTCCCCATCATCCACACATTCCCCACTGGGTCTCCCCTCTGCATTCCCATCACCCACACATTCCCCACTGGGTGTCCCCTCCTGCATTCCCATCACCCACACATTCCCCACTGGGTCTCCCCTCCTGCATTCCCCATCATCCATACATTCCCCACTGGGTCTCCCCTCCTGCGTTGATCTTCACCCACACATTCCCCACTGGGTCTCCCCTCCTGCGTTCCCCATCATCCATACATTCCCCACTGGGTCTCCCCTCCTGCGTTCCCCATCACCCACACATTCCCCACTGGGTCTCCCCTCCTGCGTTCCCCATCATCCACACATTCCCCACTGGGTCTCCCCTCTGCATTCCCATCACCCACACATTCCCCACTGGGTGTCCCCTCCTGCATTCCCATCACCCACACATTCCCCACTGGGTCTCCCCTCCTTCATTCCCCATCACCCACACATTCCCCACTGGGTGTCCCCTCCTGCATTCCCATCACCCACACATTCCTCACTGGGTCTCCCCTCCTTCATTCCCCATCACCCACACATTCCCCACTGGGTGTCCCCTCCTGCATTCCCATCACCCACACATTCCCCACTGGGTCTCCCCTCCTGCATTCCCATCACCCACACATTCCTCACTGGGTCTCCCCTCCTTCATTCCCCATCACCCACACATTCCCCACTGGGTGTCCCCTCCTGCATTCCCATCACCCACACATTCCCCACTGGGTCTCCCCTCCTGCATTCCCATCACCCACACATTCCCCACTGGGTGTCCCCTCCTGCATTCCCATCACCCACACATTCCCCACTGGGTCTCCCCTCCTTCATTCCCCATCACCCACACATTCCTCACTGGGTCTCCCCTCCTTCATTCCCCATCACCCACACATTCCCCACTGGGTGTCCCCTCCTGCATTCCCATCACCCACACATTCCCCACTGGGTCTCCCCTCCTTCATTCCCCATCACCCACACATTCCCCACTGGGTGTCCCCTCCTGCATTCCCATCACCCACACATTCCTCACTGGGTCTCCCCTCCTTCATTCCCCATCACCCACACATTCCCCACTGGGTGTCCCCTCCTGCATTCCCAACACCCACACATTCCCCACTGGGTCTCCCCTCTGCATTCCCATCACCCACACATTCCCCACTGGGTCTCCCCTCCTGCGTTCCCCATCACCCACACATTCCCCACTGGGTCTCCCCTCCTGCGTTCCCATCATCCACACATTCCCCACTGGGTCTCCCCTCTGCATTCCCATCACCCACACATTCCCCACTGGGTCTCCCCTCCTTCATTCCCCATCACCCACACATTCCCCACTGGGTCTCCCCTCCTTCATTCCCCATCACCCACACATTCCCCACTGGGTCTCCCCTCCTGCGTTCCCATCACCCACACATTCCCCACTGGGTCTCCCCTCTGCATTCCCATCACCCACACATTCCCCATCATCCACACATTCCCCACTGGGTCTCCCCTCCTTCATTCCCCATCACCCACACATTCCCCACTGGGTCTCCCCTCTGCATTCCCATCACCCACACATTCCCCACTGGGTCTGTCCTCCTTCATTCTCAATCACCCACACATTCCCCACTGGGTGTCCCCTCCTTCATTCCCCATCACCCACACATTCCCCACTGGGTCTCCCCTCCTTCATTCTCCATCACCCACACATTCCCCACTGAGTGTCCCCTCCTTCATTCCCCATCACCCACACATTCCCCACTGGGTCTCCCCTCCTGCGTTCCCCATCATCCATACATTCCCCACTGGGTCTCCCCACCTGCGTTGATCTTCACCCACACATTCCCCACTGGATCTCCCCACCTGCATTGATCTTCACCCACACATTCCCCACTGGGTCTCCCCACCTGCGTTGATCTTCACCCACACATTCCCCACTGGGTCTCCCCTCCTGCATTCCCATCATCCACACATTCCCCACTGGGTCTCCCATCCTGCATTCCCATCACCCACACATTCCCCACTGGGTCTCCCCTCCTTCAATCCCCATCACCCACACATTCCCCACTGGGTCTCCCCTCCTGCATTCCCATCATCCACACATTCCCCACTGGGTCTCCCATCCTGCATTCCCATCAACCACACATTCCCCACTGGGTCTCCCCTCCTTCATTCCCCATCACCCACACATTCCCCACTGGGTCTCCCCTCCTGCATTCCCATCACCCACACATTCCCCACTGGGTCTCCCCTCCTTCATTCCCCATCACCCACACATTCCACACTGGGTCTCCCCTCTGCATTCCCACCAACCACACATTCCCCACTGGGTCTCCCCTCCTGCATTCCCATCATCCACACATTCCCCACTGGGTGTCCCCTCCTGCGTTCCCCATCATCCATACATTCCCCACTGGGTCTCCCCTCCTTCATTCCCCATCACCCACACATTCCCCACTGGGTGTCCCCTACTGCATTCCCATCACCCACACATTCCCCACTGGGTCTCCCCACCTGCGTTGATCTTCACCCACACATTCCCCACTGGATCTCCCCACCTGCATTGATCTTCACCCACACATTCCCCACTGGGTCTCCCCTCCTGCATTCCCCATCATCCATACATTCCCCACTGGGTCTCCCCTCCTGCGTTGATCTTCACCCACACATTCCCCACTGGGTCTCCCCTCCTGCGTTCCCCATCATCCATACATTCCCCACTGGGTCTCCCCTCCTGCGTTCCCCATCATCCACACATTCCCCACTGGGTCTCCCCTCTGCATTCCCATCACCCACACATTCCCCACTGGGTGTCCCCTCCTGCATTCCCATCACCCACACATTCCCCACTGGGTCTCCCCTCCTGCATTCCCCATCATCCATACATTCCCCACTGGGTCTCCCCTCCTGCGTTGATCTTCACCCACACATTCCCCACTGGGTCTCCCCTCCTGCGTTCCCCATCATCCATACATTCCCCACTGGGTCTCCCCTCCTGCGTTCCCCATCACCCACACATTCCCCACTGGGTCTCCCCTCCTGCGTTCCCCATCATCCACACATTCCCCACTGGGTCTCCCCTCTGCATTCCCATCACCCACACATTCCCCACTGGGTGTCCCCTCCTACATTCCCATCACCCACACATTCCCCACTGGGTCTCCCCTCCTTCATTCCCCATCACCCACACATTCCCCACTGGGTGTCCCCTCCTGCATTCCCATCACCCACACATTCCTCACTGGGTCTCCCCTCCTTCATTCCCCATCACCCACACATTCCCCACTGGGTGTCCCCTCCTGCATTCCCATCACCCACACATTCCCCACTGGGTCTCCCCTCCTGCATTCCCATCACCCACACATTCCTCACTGGGTCTCCCCTCCTTCATTCCCCATCACCCACACATTCCCCACTGGGTGTCCCCTCCTGCATTCCCATCACCCACACATTCCCCACTGGGTCTCCCCTCCTGCATTCCCATCACCCACACATTCCCCACTGGGTGTCCCCTCCTGCATTCCCATCACCCACACATTCCCCACTGGGTCTCCCCTCCTTCATTCCCCATCACCCACACATTCCTCACTGGGTCTCCCCTCCTTCATTCCCCATCACCCACACATTCCCCACTGGGTGTCCCCTCCTGCATTCCCATCACCCACACATTCCCCACTGGGTCTCCCCTCCTTCATTCCCCATCACCCACACATTCCCCACTGGGTGTCCCCTCCTGCATTCCCATCACCCACACATTCCTCACTGGGTCTCCCCTCCTTCATTCCCCATCACCCACACATTCCCCACTGGGTGTCCCCTCCTGCATTCCCATCACCCACACATTCCCCACTGGGTCTCCCCTCTGCATTCCCATCACCCACACATTCCCCACTGGGTCTCCCCTCCTGCGTTCCCCATCACCCACACATTCCCCACTGGGTCTCCCCTCCTGCGTTCCCATCATCCACACATTCCCCACTGGGTCTCCCCTCTGCATTCCCATCACCCACACATTCCCCACTGGGTCTCCCCTCCTTCATTCCCCATCACCCACACATTCCCCACTGGGTCTCCCCTCCTTCATTCCCCATCACCCACACATTCCCCACTGGGTCTCCCCTCCTGCGTTCCCATCACCCACACATTCCCCACTGGGTCTATCCTCTGCATTCCCATCACCCACACATTCCCCATCATCCACACATTCCCCACTGGGTCTCCCCTCCTTCATTCCCCATCACCCACACATTCCCCACTGGGTCTCCCCTCTGCATTCCCATCACCCACACATTCCCCACTGGGTCTGTCCTCCTTCATTCTCAATCACCCACACATTCCCCACTGGGTGTCCCCTCCTTCATTCCCCATCACCCACACATTCCCCACTGGGTCTCCCCTCCTTCATTCTCCATCACCCACACATTCCCCACTGGGTGTCCCCTCCTTCATTCCCCATCACCCACACATTCCCCACTGGGTCTCCCCTCCTGCGTTCCCCATCATCCATACATTCCCCACTGGGTCTCCCCACCTGCGTTGATCTTCACCCACACATTCCCCACTGGATCTCCCCACCTGCATTGATCTTCACCCACACATTCCCCACTGGGTCTCCCCACCTGCGTTGATCTTCACCCACACATTCCCCACTGGGTCTCCCCTCCTGCATTCCCATCATCCACACATTCCCCACTGGGTCTCCCATCCTGCATTCCCATCACCCACACATTCCCCACTGGGTCTCCCCTCCTTCAATCCCCATCACCCACACATTCCCCACTGGGTCTCCCCTCCTGCATTCCCATCATCCACACATTCCCCACTGGGTCTCCCATCCTGCATTCCCATCAACCACACATTCCCCACTGGGTCTCCCCTCCTTCATTCCCCATCACCCACACATTCCCCACTGGGTCTCCCCTCCTGCATTCCCATCACCCACACATTCCCCACTGGGTCTCCCCTCCTTCATTCCCCATCACCCACACATTCCACACTGGGTCTCCCCTCTGCATTCCCACCAACCACACATTCCCCACTGGGTCTCCCCTCCTGCATTCCCATCATCCACACATTCCCCACTGGGTGTCCCCTCCTGCGTTCCCCATCATCCATACATTCCCCACTGGGTCTCCCCTCCTTCATTCCCCATCACCCACACATTCCCCACTGGGTGTCCCCTACTGCATTCCCATCACCCACACATTCCCCACTGGGTCTCCCCACCTGCGTTGATCTTCACCCACACATTCCCCACTGGATCTCCCCACCTGCATTGATCTTCACCCACACATTCCCCACTGGGTCTCCCCTCCTGCATTCCCATCATCCACACATTCCCCACTGGGTCTCCCCACCTGCGTTGATCTTCACCCACACATTCCCCACTGGGTCTCCCCACCTGCGTTGATCTTCACCCACACATTCCCCACTGGGTCTCCCCACCTGCGTTGATCTTCACCCACACATTCCCCACTGGGTCTCCCCACCTGCGTTGATCTTCACCCACACATTCCCCACTGGGTCTCCCCTCCTGCGTTCCCCATCATCCATACATTCCCCACTGGGTCTCCCCTCCTGCGTTCCCCATCATCCATACATTCCCCACTGGGTCTCCCCTCCTGCGTTGATCTTCACCCACACATTCCCCACTGGGTCTCCCCTCCTTCATTCCCCATCACCCACACATTCCCCACTGGGTCTCCCCTCCTGCGTTCCCCATCACCCACACATTCCCCACTGGGTCTCCCCTCCTGCGTTCCCCATCATCCATACATTCCCCACTGGGTCTCCCCTCCTGCATTCCCCATCATCCATACATTCCCCACTGGGTCTCCCCTCCTGCGTTGATCTTCACCCACACATTCCCCACTGGGTCTCCCCTCCTGCGTTCCCCATCATCCATACATTCCCCACTGGGTCTCCCCTCCTGCGTTCCCCATCATCCATACATTCCCCACTGGGTCTCCCCTCCTGCGTTCCCCATCATCCACACATTCCCCACTGGGTCTCCCCTCTGCATTCCCATCACCCACACATTCCTCACTGGGTGTCCCCTCTTGCATTCCCATCACCCACACATTCCCCACTGGGTCTCCCCTCCTGCGTTCCCCATCATCCACACATTCCCCACTGGGTCTCCCCTCTGCATTCCCATCACCCACACATTCCTCACTGGGTGTCCCCTCCTGCATTCCCATCACCCACACATTCCCCACTGGGTCTCCCCTCCTTCATTCCCCATCACCCACACATTCCCCACTGGGTCTCCCCTCCTTCATTCTCCATCACCCACACATTCCCCACTGGGTGTCCCCTCCTTCATTCCCCATCACCCACACATTCCCCACTGGGTCTCCCCTCCTGCGTTCCCCATCATCCATACATTCCCCACTGGGTCTCCCCACCTGCGTTGATCTTCACCCACACATTCCCCACTGGATCTCCCCACCTGCATTGATCTTCACCCACACATTCCCCACTGGGTCTCCCCACCTGCGTTGATCTTCACCCACACATTCCCCACTGGGTCTCCCCTCCTGCATTCCCATCATCCACACATTCCCCACTGGGTCTCCCATCCTGCATTCCCATCACCCACACATTCCCCACTGGGTCTCCCCTCCTTCAATCCCCATCACCCACACATTCCCCACTGGGTCTCCCCTCCTGCATTCCCATCATCCACACATTCCCCACTGGGTCTCCCATATTGCATTCCCATCACCCACACATTCCCCACTGGGTCTCCCCTCCTTCATTCCCCATCACCCACACATTCCCCACTGGGTCTCCCCTCCTGCGTTCCCCATCATCCATACATTCCCCACTGGGTCTCCCCTCCTTCATTCCCCATCACCCACACATTCCCCACTGGGTCTCCCCACCTGCGTTGATCTTCACCCACACATTCCCCACTGGGTCTCCCCTCCTGCGTTCCCCATCATCCATACATTCCCCACTGGGTCTCCCCTCCTGCGTTGATCTTCACCCACACATTCCCCACTGGGTCTCCCCTCCTTCATTCCCCATCACCCACACATTCCCCACTGGGTCTCCCCTCCTGCGTTCCCCATCACCCACACATTCCCCACTGGGTCTCCCCTCCTGCGTTCCCCATCATCCATACATTCCCCACTGGGTCTCCCCTCCTGCATTCCCCATCATCCATACATTCCCCACTGGGTCTCCCCTCCTGCATTCCCCATCATCCATACATTCCCCACTGGGTCTCCCCTCCTGCGTTGATCTTCACCCACACATTCCCCACTGGGTCTCCCCTCCTGCGTTCCCCATCATCCATACATTCCCCACGGGGTCTCCCCTCCTGCGTTGATCTTCACCCACACATTCCCCACTGGGTCTCCCCTCCTTTATTCCCCATCACCCACACATTCCCCACTGGGTCTCCCCTCCTGCGTTCCCCATCACCCACACATTCCCCACTGGGTCTCCCCTCCTGCGTTCCCCATCATCCATACATTCCCCACTGGGTCTCCCCTCCTGCATTCCCCATCATCCATACATTCCCCACTGGGTCTCCCCTCCTGCGTTGATCTTCACCCACACATTCCCCACTGGGTCTCCCCTCCTGCGTTCCCCATCATCCATACATTCCCCACTGGGTCTCCCCTCCTGCGTTCCCCATCACCCACACATTCCCCACTGGGTCTCCCCTCCTGCGTTCCCCATCATCCACACATTCCCCACTGGGTCTCCCCTCTGCATTCCCATCACCCACACATTCCCCACTGGGTCTCCCCTCCTTCAATCCCCATCACCCACACATTCCCCACTGGGTCTCCCCTCCTGCATTCCCATCATCCACACATTCCCCACTGGGTCTCCCATCCTGCATTCCCATCAACCACACATTCCCCACTGGGTCTCCCCTCCTTCATTCCCCATCACCCACACATTCCCCACTGGGTCTCCCCTCCTGCATTCCCATCACCCACACATTCCCCACTGGGTCTCCCCTCCTTCATTCCCCATCACCCACACATTCCACACTGGGTCTCCCCTCTGCATTCCCACCAACCACACATTCCCCACTGGGTCTCCCCTCCTGCATTCCCATCATCCACACATTCCCCACTGGGTGTCCCCTCCTGCGTTCCCCATCATCCATACATTCCCCACTGGGTCTCCCCTCCTTCATTCCCCATCACCCACACATTCCCCACTGGGTGTCCCCTACTGCATTCCCATCACCCACACATTCCCCACTGGGTCTCCCCACCTGCGTTGATCTTCACCCACACATTCCCCACTGGATCTCCCCACCTGCATTGATCTTCACCCACACATTCCCCACTGGGTCTCCCCTCCTGCATTCCCATCATCCACACATTCCCCACTGGGTCTCCCCACCTGCGTTGATCTTCACCCACACATTCCCCACTGGGTCTCCCCACCTGCGTTGATCTTCACCCACACATTCCCCACTGGGTCTCCCCACCTGCGTTGATCTTCACCCACACATTCCCCACTGGGTCTCCCCACCTGCGTTGATCTTCACCCACACATTCCCCACTGGGTCTCCCCTCCTGCGTTCCCCATCATCCATACATTCCCCACTGGGTCTCCCCTCCTGCGTTCCCCATCATCCATACATTCCCCACTGGGTCTCCCCTCCTTCATTCCCCATCACCCACACATTCCCCACTGGGTCTCCCCTCCTGCGTTCCCCATCATCCATACATTCCCCACTGGGTCTCCCCTCCTGCGTTCCCCATCATCCACACATTCCCCACTGGGTCTCCCCTCCTTCATTCCCCATCACCCACACATTCCCCACTGGGTCTCCCCTCCTGCGTTCCCCATCACCCACACATTCCCCACTGGGTCTCCCCTCCTGCGTTCCCCATCATCCATACATTCCCCACTGGGTCTCCCCTCCTGCATTCCCCATCATCCATACATTCCCCACTGGGTCTCCCCTCCTGCGTTGATCTTCACCCACACATTCCCCACTGGGTCTCCCCTCCTGCGTTCCCCATCATCCATACATTCCCCACTGGGTCTCCCCTCCTGCGTTCCCCATCATCCATACATTCCCCACTGGGTCTCCCCTCCTGCGTTCCCCATCATCCACACATTCCCCACTGGGTCTCCCCTCTGCATTCCCATCACCCACACATTCCTCACTGGGTGTCCCCTCTTGCATTCCCATCACCCACACATTCCCCACTGGGTCTCCCCTCCTGCGTTCCCCATCATCCACACATTCCCCACTGGGTCTCCCCTCTGCATTCCCATCACCCACACATTCCTCACTGGGTGTCCCCTCCTGCATTCCCATCACCCACACATTCCCCACTGGGTCTCCCCTCCTTCATTCCCCATCACCCACACATTCCCCACTGGGTCTCCCCTCCTTCATTCTCCATCACCCACACATTCCCCACTGGGTGTCCCCTCCTTCATTCCCCATCACCCACACATTCCCCACTGGGTCTCCCCTCCTGCGTTCCCCATCATCCATACATTCCCCACTGGGTCTCCCCACCTGCGTTGATCTTCACCCACACATTCCCCACTGGATCTCCCCACCTGCATTGATCTTCACCCACACATTCCCCACTGGGTCTCCCCACCTGCGTTGATCTTCACCCACACATTCCCCACTGGGTCTCCCCTCCTGCATTCCCATCATCCACACATTCCCCACTGGGTCTCCCATCCTGCATTCCCATCACCCACACATTCCCCACTGGGTCTCCCCTCCTTCAATCCCCATCACCCACACATTCCCCACTGGGTCTCCCCTCCTGCATTCCCATCATCCACACATTCCCCACTGGGTCTCCCATCCTGCATTCCCATCACCCACACATTCCCCACTGGGTCTCCCCTCCTTCATTCCCCATCACCCACACATTCCCCACTGGGTCTCCCCTCCTGCGTTCCCCATCATCCATACATTCCCCACTGGGTCTCCCCTCCTTCATTCCCCATCACCCACACATTCCCCACTGGGTCTCCCCACCTGCGTTGATCTTCACCCACACATTCCCCACTGGGTCTCCCCTCCTGCGTTCCCCATCATCCATACATTCCCCACTGGGTCTCCCCTCCTGCGTTGATCTTCACCCACACATTCCCCACTGGGTCTCCACTCCTTCATTCCCCATCACCCACACATTCCCCACTGGGTCTCCCCTCCTGCGTTCCCCATCACCCACACATTCCCCACTGGGTCTCCCCTCCTGCGTTCCCCATCATCCATACATTCCCCACTGGGTCTCCCCTCCTGCATTCCCCATCATCCATACATTCCCCACTGGGTCTCCCCTCCTGCATTCCCCATCATCCATACATTCCCCACTGGGTCTCCCCTCCTGCGTTGATCTTCACCCACACATTCCCCACTGGGTCTCCCCTCCTGCGTTCCCCATCATCCATACATTCCCCACGGGGTCTCCCCTCCTGCGTTGATCTTCACCCACACATTCCCCACTGGGTCTCCCCTCCTTCATTCCCCATCACCCACACATTCCCCACTGGGTCTCCCCTCCTGCGTTCCCCATCACCCACACATTCCCCACTGGGTCTCCCCTCCTGCGTTCCCCATCATCCATACATTCCCCACTGGGTCTCCCCTCCTGCATTCCCCATCATCCATACATTCCCCACTGGGTCTCCCCTCCTGCGTTGATCTTCACCCACACATTCCCCACTGGGTCTCCCCTCCTGCGTTCCCCATCATCCATACATTCCCCACTGGGTCTCCCCTCCTGCGTTCCCCATCACCCACACATTCCCCACTGGGTCTCCCCTCCTGCGTTCCCCATCATCCACACATTCCCCACTGGGTCTCCCCTCTGCATTCCCATCACCCACACATTCCCCACTGGGTGTCCCCTCCTGCATTCCCATCACCCACACATTCCCCACTGGGTCTCCCCTCCTTCATTCCCCATCACCCACACATTCCCCACTGGGTCTCCCCTCCTGCGTTCCCCATCACCCACACATTCCCCACTGGGTCTCCCCTCCTGCGTTCCCCATCATCCATACATTCCCCACTGGGTCTCCCCTCCTGCGTTCCCCATCATCCATACATTCCCCACTGGGTCTCCCCTCCTGCGTTGATCTTCACCCACACATTCCCCACTGGGTCTCCCCTCCTGCGTTCCCCATCATCCATACATTCCCCACTGGGTCTCCCCTCCTGCGTTCCCCATCATCCACACATTCCCCACTGGGTCTCCCCTCTGCATTCCCATCACCCACACATTCCCCACTGGGTGTCCCCTCCTGCATTCCCATCACCCACACATTCCCCACTGGGTCTCCCCTCCTGCATTCCCCATCATCCATACATTCCCCACTGGGTCTCCCCTCCTGCGTTGATCTTCACCCACACATTCCCCACTGGGTCTCCCCTCCTGCGTTCCCCATCATCCATACATTCCCCACTGGGTCTCCCCTCCTGCGTTCCCCATCACCCACACATTCCCCACTGGGTCTCCCCTCCTGCGTTCCCCATCATCCACACATTCCCCACTGGGTCTCCCCTCTGCATTCCCATCACCCACACATTCCCCACTGGGTGTCCCCTCCTGCATTCCCATCACCCACACATTCCCCACTGGGTCTCCCCTCCTTCATTCCCCATCACCCACACATTCCCCACTGGGTGTCCCCTCCTGCATTCCCATCACCCACACATTCCTCACTGGGTCTCCCCTCCTTCATTCCCCATCACCCACACATTCCCCACTGGGTGTCCCCTCCTGCATTCCCATCACCCACACATTCCCCACAGGGTCTCCCCTCCTGCATTCCCATCACCCACACATTCCTCACTGGGTCTCCCCTCCTTCATTCCCCATCACCCACACATTCCCCACTGGGTGTCCCCTCCTGCATTCCCATCACCCACACATTCCCCACTGGGTCTCCCCTCCTGCATTCCCATCACCCACACATTCCCCACTGGGTGTCCCCTCTTGCATTCCCATCACCCACACATTCCCCACTGGGTCTCCCCTCCTTCATTCCCCATCACCCACACATTCCTCACTGGGTCTCCCCTCCTTCATTCCCCATCACCCACACATTCCCCACTGGGTGTCCACTCCTGCATTCCCATCACCCACACATTCCCCACTGGGTCTCCACTCCTTCATTCCCCATCACCCACACATTCCCCACTGGGTGTCCCCTCCTGCATTCCCATCACCCACACATTCCTCACTGGGTCTCCCCTCCTTCATTCCCCATCACCCACACATTCCCCACTGGGTGTCCCCTCCTGCATTCCCATCACCCACACATTCCCCACTGGGTCTCCCCTCTGCATTCCCATCACCCACACATTCCCCACTGGGTCTCCCCTCCTGCGTTCCCCATCACCCACACATTCCCCACTGGGTCTCCCCTCCTGCGTTCCCATCATCCACACATTCCCCACTGGGTCTCCCCTCTGCATTCCCATCACCCACACATTCCCCACTGGGTCTCCCCTCCTTCATTCCCCATCACCCACACATTCCCCACTGGGTCTCCCCTCCTTCATTCCCCATCACCCACACATTCCCCACTGGGTCTCCCCTCCTGCGTTCCCATCACCCACACATTCCCCACTGGGTCTCCCCTCTGCATTCCCATCACCCACACATTCCCCATCATCCACACATTCCCCACTGGGTCTCCCCTCCTTCATTCCCCATCACCCACACATTCCCCACTGGGTCTCCCCTCTGCATTCCCATCACCCACACATTCCCCACTGGGTCTGTCCTCCTTCATTCTCCATCACCCACACATTCCCCACTGGGTGTCCCCTCCTTCATTCCCCATCACCCACACATTCCCCACTGGGTCTCCCCTCCTTCATTCTCCATCACCCACACATTCCCCACTGGGTGTCCCCTCCTTCATTCCCCATCACCCACACATTCCCCACTGGGTCTCCCCTCCTGCGTTCCCCATCACCCACACATTCCCCACTGGGTCTCCCCTCCTGCGTTCCCCATCATCCACACATTCCCCACTGGGTCTCCCCTCTGCATTCCCATCACCCACACATTCCTCACTGGGTGTCCCCTCCTGCATTCCCATCACCCACACATTCCCCACTGGGTCTCCCCTCCTTCATTCCCCATCACCCACACATTCCCCACTGGGTCTCCCCTCCTTCATTCTCCATCACCCACACATTCCCCACTGGGTGTCCCCTCCTTCATTCCCCATCACCCACACATTCCCCACTGGGTCTCCCCTCCTGCGTTCCCCATCATCCATACATTCCCCACTGGGTCTCCCCACCTGCGTTGATCTTCACCCACACATTCCCCACTGGATCTCCCCACCTGCATTGATCTTCACCCACACATTCCCCACTGGGTCTCCCCACCTGCGTTGATCTTCACCCACACATTCCCCACTGGGTCTCCCCTCCTGCATTCCCATCATCCACACATTCCCCACTGGGTCTCCCATCCTGCATTCCCATCACCCACACATTCCCCACTGGGTCTCCCCTCCTTCAATCCCCATCACCCACACATTCCCCACTGGGTCTCCCCTCCTGCATTCCCATCATCCACACATTCCCCACTGGGTCTCCCATCCTGCATTCCCATCACCCACACATTCCCCACTGGGTCTCCCCTCCTTCATTCCCCATCACCCACACATTCCCCACTGGGTCTCCCCTCCTGCGTTCCCCATCATCCATACATTCCCCACTGGGTCTCCCCTCCTTCATTCCCCATCACCCACACATTCCCCACTGGGTCTCCCCACCTGCGTTGATCTTCACCCACACATTCCCCACTGGGTCTCCCCTCCTGCGTTCCCCATCATCCATACATTCCCCACTGGGTCTCCCCTCCTGCGTTGATCTTCACCCACACATTCCCCACTGGGTCTCCCCTCCTTCATTCCCCATCACCCACACATTCCCCACTGGGTCTCCCCTCCTGCGTTCCCCATCACCCACACATTCCCCACTGGGTCTCCCCTCCTGCGTTCCCCATCATCCATACATTCCCCACTGGGTCTCCCCTCCTGCATTCCCCATCATCCATACATTCCCCACTGGGTCTCCCCTCCTGCATTCCCCATCATCCATACATTCCCCACTGGGTCTCCCCTCCTGCGTTGATCTTCACCCACACATTCCCCACTGGGTCTCCCCTCCTGCGTTCCCCATCATCCATACATTCCCCACGGGGTCTCCCCTCCTGCGTTGATCTTCACCCACACATTCCCCACTGGGTCTCCCCTCCTTCATTCCCCATCACCCACACATTCCCCACTGGGTCTCCCCTCCTGCGTTCCCCATCACCCACACATTCCCCACTGGGTCTCCCCTCCTGCGTTCCCCATCATCCATACATTCCCCACTGGGTCTCCCCTCCTGCATTCCCCATCATCCATACATTCCCCACTGGGTCTCCCCTCCTGCGTTGATCTTCACCCACACATTCCCCACTGGGTCTCCCCTCCTGCGTTCCCCATCATCCATACATTCCCCACTGGGTCTCCCCTCCTGCGTTCCCCATCACCCACACATTCCCCACTGGGTCTCCCCTCCTGCGTTCCCCATCATCCACACATTCCCCACTGGGTCTCCCCTCTGCATTCCCATCACCCACACATTCCCCACTGGGTGTCCCCTCCTGCATTCCCATCACCCACACATTCCCCACTGGGTCTCCCCTCCTTCATTCCCCATCACCCACACATTCCCCACTGGGTCTCCCCTCCTGCGTTCCCCATCACCCACACATTCCCCACTGGGTCTCCCCTCCTGCGTTCCCCATCATCCATACATTCCCCACTGGGTCTCCCCTCCTGCGTTCCCCATCATCCATACATTCCCCACTGGGTCTCCCCTCCTGCGTTGATCTTCACCCACACATTCCCCACTGGGTCTCCCCTCCTGCGTTCCCCATCATCCATACATTCCCCACTGGGTCTCCCCTCCTGCGTTCCCCATCATCCACACATTCCCCACTGGGTCTCCCCTCTGCATTCCCATCACCCACACATTCCCCACTGGGTGTCCCCTCCTGCATTCCCATCACCCACACATTCCCCACTGGGTCTCCCCTCCTGCATTCCCCATCATCCATACATTCCCCACTGGGTCTCCCCTCCTGCGTTGATCTTCACCCACACATTCCCCACTGGGTCTCCCCTCCTGCGTTCCCCATCATCCATACATTCCCCACTGGGTCTCCCCTCCTGCGTTCCCCATCACCCACACATTCCCCACTGGGTCTCCCCTCCTGCGTTCCCCATCATCCACACATTCCCCACTGGGTCTCCCCTCTGCATTCCCATCACCCACACATTCCCCACTGGGTGTCCCCTCCTGCATTCCCATCACCCACACATTCCCCACTGGGTCTCCCCTCCTTCATTCCCCATCACCCACACATTCCCCACTGGGTGTCCCCTCCTGCATTCCCATCACCCACACATTCCTCACTGGGTCTCCCCTCCTTCATTCCCCATCACCCACACATTCCCCACTGGGTGTCCCCTCCTGCATTCCCATCACCCACACATTCCCCACTGGGTCTCCCCTCCTGCATTCCCATCACCCACACATTCCTCACTGGGTCTCCCCTCCTTCATTCCCCATCACCCACACATTCCCCACTGGGTGTCCCCTCCTGCATTCCCATCACCCACACATTCCCCACTGGGTCTCCCCTCCTGCATTCCCATCACCCACACATTCCCCACTGGGTGTCCCCTCTTGCATTCCCATCACCCACACATTCCCCACTGGGTCTCCCCTCCTTCATTCCCCATCACCCACACATTCCTCACTGGGTCTCCCCTCCTTCATTCCCCATCACCCACACATTCCCCACTGGGTGTCCACTCCTGCATTCCCATCACCCACACATTCCCCACTGGGTCTCCACTCCTTCATTCCCCATCACCCACACATTCCCCACTGGGTGTCCCCTCCTGCATTCCCATCACCCACACATTCCTCACTGGGTCTCCCCTCCTTCATTCCCCATCACCCACACATTCCCCACTGGGTGTCCCCTCCTGCATTCCCATCACCCACACATTCCCCACTGGGTCTCCCCTCTGCATTCCCATCACCCACACATTCCCCACTGGGTCTCCCCTCCTGCGTTCCCCATCACCCACACATTCCCCACTGGGTCTCCCCTCCTGCGTTCCCATCATCCACACATTCCCCACTGGGTCTCCCCTCTGCATTCCCATCACCCACACATTCCCCACTGGGTCTCCCCTCCTTCATTCCCCATCACCCACACATTCCCCACTGGGTCTCCCCTCCTTCATTCCCCATCACCCACACATTCCCCACTGGGTCTCCCCTCCTGCGTTCCCATCACCCACACATTCCCCACTGGGTCTCCCCTCTGCATTCCCATCACCCACACATTCCCCATCATCCACACATTCCCCACTGGGTCTCCCTTCCTTCATTCCCCATCACCCACACATTCCCCACTGGGTCTCCCCTCTGCATTCCCATCACCCACACATTCCCCACTGGGTCTGTCCTCCTTCATTCTCCATCACCCACACATTCCCCACTGGGTGTCCCCTCCTTCATTCCCCATCACCCACACATTCCCCACTGGGTCTCCCCTCCTTCATTCTCCATCACCCACACATTCCCCACTGGGTGTCCCCTCCTTCATTCCCCATCACCCACACATTCCCCACTGGGTCTCCCCTCCTGCGTTCCCCATCATCCATACATTCCCCACTGGGTCTCCCCACCTGCGTTGATCTTCACCCACACATTCCCCACTGGATCTCCCCACCTGCATTGATCTTCACCCACACATTCCCCACTGGGTCTCCCCACCTGCGTTGATCTTCACCCACACATTCCCCACTGGGTCTCCCCTCCTGCATTCCCATCATCCACACATTCCCCACTGGGTCTCCCATCCTGCATTCCCATCACCCACACATTCCCCACTGGGTCTCCCCTCCTTCAATCCCCATCACCCACACATTCCCCACTGGGTCTCCCCTCCTGCATTCCCATCATCCACACATTCCCCACTGGGTCTCCCATCCTGCATTCCCATCAACCACACATTCCCCACTGGGTCTCCCCTCCTTCATTCCCCATCACCCACACATTCCCCACTGGGTCTCCCCTCCTGCATTCCCATCACCCACACATTCCCCACTGGGTCTCCCCTCCTTCATTCCCCATCACCCACACATTCCACACTGGGTCTCCCCTCTGCATTCCCACCAACCACACATTCCCCACTGGGTCTCCCCTCCTGCATTCCCATCATCCACACATTCCCCACTGGGTGTCCCCTCCTGCGTTCCCCATCATCCATACATTCCCCACTGGGTCTCCCCTACTTCATTCCCCATCACCCACACATTCCCCACTGGGTGTCCCCTACTCCATTCCCATCACCCACACATTCCCCACTGGGTCTCCCCACCTGCGTTGATCTTCACCCACACATTCCCCACTGGATCTCCCCACCTGCATTGATCTTCACCCACACATTCCCCACTGGGTCTCCCCTCCTGCATTCCCATCATCCACACATTCCCCACTGGGTCTCCCCACCTGCGTTGATCTTCACCCACACATTCCCCACTGGGTCTCCCCACCTGCGTTGATCTTCACCCACACATTCCCCACTGGGTCTCCCCACCTGCGTTGATCTTCACCCACACATTCCCCACTGGGTCTCCCCACCTGCGTTGATCTTCACCCACACATTCCCCACTGGGTCTCCCCTCCTGCGTTCCCCATCATCCATACATTCCCCACTGGGTCTCCCCTCCTGCGTTCCCCATCATCCATACATTCCCCACTGGGTCTCCCCTCCTGCGTTGATCTTCACCCACACATTCCCCACTGGGTCTCCCCTCCTTCATTCCCCATCACCCACACATTCCCCACTGGGTCTCCCCTCCTGCGTTCCCCATCACCCACACATTCCCCACTGGGTCTCCCCTCCTGCGTTCCCCATCATCCATACATTCCCCACTGGGTCTCCCCTCCTGCGTTCCCCATCATCCATACATTCCCCACTGGGTCTCCCCACCTGCGTTGATCTTCACCCACACATTCCCCACTGGGTCTCCCCACCTGCGTTGATCTTCACCCACACATTCCCCACTGGGTCTCCCCACCTGCGTTGATCTTCACCCACACATTCCCCACTGGGTCTCCCCTCCTGCGTTCCCCATCATCCATACATTCCCCACTGGGTCTCCCCTCCTGCGTTCCCCATCACCCACACATTCCCCACTGGGTCTCCCCTCCTGCGTTCCCCATCATCCACACATTCCCCACTGGGTCTCCCCTCTGCATTCCCATCACCCACACATTCCTCACTGGGTGTCCCCTCCTGCATTCCCATCACCCACACATTCCCCACTGGGTCTCCCCTCCTTCATTCCCCATCACCCACACATTCCCCACTGGGTCTCCCCTCCTTCATTCTCCATCACCCACACATTCCCCACTGGGTGTCCCCTCCTTCATTCCCCATCACCCACACATTCCCCACTGGGTCTCCCCTCCTGCGTTCCCCATCATCCATACATTCCCCACTGGGTCTCCCCACCTGCGTTGATCTTCACCCACACATTCCCCACTGGATCTCCCCACCTGCATTGATCTTCACCCACACATTCCCCACTGGGTCTCCCCACCTGCGTTGATCTTCACCCACACATTCCCCACTGGGTCTCCCCTCCTGCATTCCCATCATCCACACATTCCCCACTGGGTCTCCCCTCCTGCGTTCCCCATCATCCATACATTCCCCACGGGGTCTCCCCTCCTGCGTTGATCTTCACCCACACATTCCCCACTGGGTCTCCCCTCCTTCATTCCCCATCACCCACACATTCCCCACTGGGTCTCCCCTCCTGCGTTCCCCATCACCCACACATTCCCCACTGGGTCTCCCCTCCTGCGTTCCCCATCATCCATACATTCCCCACTGGGTCTCCCCTCCTGCATTCCCCATCATCCATACATTCCCCACTGGGTCTCCCCTCCTGCGTTGATCTTCACCCACACATTCCCCACTGGGTCTCCCCTCCTGCGTTCCCCATCATCCATACATTCCCCACTAGGTCTCCCCTCCTGCGTTCCCCATCACCCACACATTCCCCACTGGGTCTCCCCTCCTGCGTTCCCCATCATCCACACATTCCCCACTGGGTCTCCCCTCTGCATTCCCATCACCCACACATTCCCCACTGGGTGTCCCCTCCTGCATTCCCATCACCCACACATTCCCCACTGGGTCTCCCCTCCTTCATTCCCCATCACCCACACATTCCCCACTGGGTCTCCCCTCCTGCGTTCCCCATCACCCACACATTCCCCACTGGGTCTCCCCTCCTGCGTTCCCCATCATCCATACATTCCCCACTGGGTCTCCCCTCCTGCGTTCCCCATCATCCATACATTCCCCACTGGGTCTCCCCTCCTGCGTTGATCTTCACCCACACATTCCCCACTGGGTCTCCCCTCCTGCGTTCCCCATCATCCATACATTCCCCACTGGGTCTCCCCTCCTGCGTTCCCCATCATCCACACATTCCCCACTGGGTCTCCCCTCTGCATTCCCATCACCCACACATTCCCCACTGGGTGTCCCCTCCTGCATTCCCATCACCCACACATTCCCCACTGGGTCTCCCCTCCTGCATTCCCCATCATCCATACATTCCCCACTGGGTCTCCCCTCCTGCGTTGATCTTCACCCACACATTCCCCACTGGGTCTCCCCTCCTGCGTTCCCCATCATCCATACATTCCCCACTGGGTCTCCCCTCCTGCGTTCCCCATCACCCACACATTCCCCACTGGGTCTCCCCTCCTGCGTTCCCCATCATCCACACATTCCCCACTGGGTCTCCCCTCTGCATTCCCATCACCCACACATTCCCCACTGGGTGTCCCCTCCTGCATTCCCATCACCCACACATTCCCCACTGGGTCTCCCCTCCTTCATTCCCCATCACCCACACATTCCCCACTGGGTGTCCCCTCCTGCATTCCCATCACCCACACATTCCTCACTGGGTCTCCCCTCCTTCATTCCCCATCACCCACACATTCCCCACTGGGTGTCCCCTCCTGCATTCCCATCACCCACACATTCCCCACTGGGTCTCCCCTCCTGCATTCCCATCACCCACACATTCCTCACTGGGTCTCCCCTCCTTCATTCCCCATCACCCACACATTCCCCACTGGGTGTCCCCTCCTGCATTCCCATCACCCACACATTCCCCACTGGGTCTCCCCTCCTGCATTCCCATCACCCACACATTCCCCACTGGGTGTCCCCTCTTGCATTCCCATCACCCACACATTCCCCACTGGGTCTCCCCTCCTTCATTCCCCATCACCCACACATTCCTCACTGGGTCTCCCCTCCTTCATTCCCCATCACCCACACATTCCCCACTGGGTGTCCACTCCTGCATTCCCATCACCCACACATTCCCCACTGGGTCTCCCCTCCTTCATTCCCCATCACCCACACATTCCCCACTGGGTGTCCCCTCCTGCATTCCCATCACCCACACATTCCTCACTGGGTCTCCCCTCCTTCATTCCCCATCACCCACACATTCCCCACTGGGTGTCCCCTCCTGCATTCCCATCACCCACACATTCCCCACTGGGTCTCCCCTCTGCATTCCCATCACCCACACATTCCCCACTGGGTCTCCCCTCCTGCGTTCCCCATCACCCACACATTCCCCACTGGGTCTCCCCTCCTGCGTTCCCATCATCCACACATTCCCCACTGGGTCTCCCCTCTGCATTCCCATCACCCACACATTCCCCACTGGGTCTCCCCTCCTTCATTCCCCATCACCCACACATTCCCCACTGGGTCTCCCCTCCTTCATTCCCCATCACCCACACATTCCCCACTGGGTCTCCCCTCTGCATTCCCATCACCCACACATTCCCCATCATCCACACATTCCCCACTGGGTCTCCCCTCCTTCATTCCCCATCACCCACACATTCCCCACTGGGTCTCCCCTCTGCATTCCCATCACCCACACATTCCCCACTGGGTCTGTCCTCCTTCATTCTCCATCACCCACACATTCCCCACTGGGTGTCCCCTCCTTCATTCTCCATCACCCACACATTCCCCACTGGGTCTCCCCTCCTTCATTCTCCATCACCCACACATTCCCCACTGGGTGTCCCCTCCTTCATTCCCCATCACCCACACATTCCCCACTGGGTCTCCCCTCCTGCGTTCCCCATCATCCATACATTCCCCACTGGGTCTCCCCACCTGCGTTGATCTTCACCCACACATTCCCCACTGGATCTCCCCACCTGCATTGATCTTCACCCACACATTCCCCACTGGGTCTCCCCACCTGCGTTGATCTTCACCCACACATTCCCCACTGGGTCTCCCCTCCTGCATTCCCATCATCCACACATTCCCCACTGGGTCTCCCATCCTGCATTCCCATCACCCACACATTCCCCACTGGGTCTCCCCTCCTTCAATCCCCATCACCCACACATTCCCCACTGGGTCTCCCCTCCTGCATTCCCATCATCCACACATTCCCCACTGGGTCTCCCATCCTGCATTCCCATCAACCACACATTCCCCACTGGGTCTCCCCTCCTTCATTCCCCATCACCCACACATTCCCCACTGGGTCTCCCCTCCTGCATTCCCATCACCCACACATTCCCCACTGGGTCTCCCCTCCTTCATTCCCCATCACCCACACATTCCACACTGGGTCTCCCCTCTGCATTCCCACCAACCACACATTCCCCACTGGGTCTCCCCTCCTGCATTCCCATCATCCACACATTCCCCACTGGGTGTCCCCTCCTGCGTTCCCCATCATCCATACATTCCCCACTGGGTCTCCCCTACTTCATTCCCCATCACCCACACATTCCCCACTGGGTGTCCCCTACTGCATTCCCATCACCCACACATTCCCCACTGGGTCTCCCCACCTGCGTTGATCTTCACCCACACATTCCCCACTGGATCTCCCCACCTGCATTGATCTTCACCCACACATTCCCCACTGGGTCTCCCCTCCTGCATTCCCATCATCCACACATTCCCCACTGGGTCTCCCCACCTGCGTTGATCTTCACCCACACATTCCCCACTGGGTCTCCCCACCTGCGTTGATCTTCACCCACACATTCCCCACTGGGTCTCCCCACCTGCGTTGATCTTCACCCACACATTCCCCACTGGGTCTCCCCACCTGCGTTGATCTTCACCCACACATTCCCCACTGGGTCTCCCCTCCTGCGTTCCCCATCATCCATACATTCCCCACTGGGTCTCCCCTCCTGCGTTCCCCATCATCCATACATTCCCCACTGGGTCTCCCCTCCTGCGTTGATCTTCACCCACACATTCCCCACTGGGTCTCCCCTCCTTCATTCCCCATCACCCACACATTCCCCACTGGGTCTCCCCTCCTGCGTTCCCCATCACCCACACATTCCCCACTGGGTCTCCCCTCCTGCGTTCCCCATCATCCATACATTCCCCACTGGGTCTCCCCTCCTGCGTTCCCCATCATCCATACATTCCCCACTGGGTCTCCCCACCTGCGTTGATCTTCACCCACACATTCCCCACTGGGTCTCCCCACCTGCGTTGATCTTCACCCACACATTCCCCACTGGGTCTCCCCACCTGCGTTGATCTTCACCCACACATTCCCCACTGGGTCTCCCCTCCTGCGTTCCCCATCATCCATACATTCCCCACTGGGTCTCCCCTCCTGCGTTCCCCATCACCCACACATTCCCCACTGGGTCTCCCCTCCTGCGTTCCCCATCATCCACACATTCCCCACTGGGTCTCCCCTCTGCATTCCCATCACCCACACATTCCTCACTGGGTGTCCCCTCCTGCATTCCCATCACCCACACATTCCCCACTGGGTCTCCCCTCCTTCATTCCCCATCACCCACACATTCCCCACTGGGTCTCCCCTCCTTCATTCTCCATCACCCACACATTCCCCACTGGGTGTCCCCTCCTTCATTCCCCATCACCCACACATTCCCCACTGGGTCTCCCCTCCTGCGTTCCCCATCATCCATACATTCCCCACTGGGTCTCCCCACCTGCGTTGATCTTCACCCACACATTCCCCACTGGATCTCCCCACCTGCATTGATCTTCACCCACACATTCCCCACTGGGTCTCCCCACCTGCGTTGATCTTCACCCACACATTCCCCACTGGGTCTCCCCTCCTGCATTCCCATCATCCACACATTCCCCACTGGGTCTCCCATCCTGCATTCCCATCACCCACACATTCCCCACTGGGTCTCCCCTCCTTCAATCCCCATCACCCACACATTCCCCACTGGGTCTCCCCTCCTGCATTCCCATCATCCACACATTCCCCACTGGGTCTCCCATCCTGCATTCCCATCACCCACACATTCCCCACTGGGTCTCCCCTCCTTCATTCCCCATCACCCACACATTCCCCACTGGGTCTCCCCTCCTGCGTTCCCCATCATCCATACATTCCCCACTGGGTCTCCCCTCCTTCATTCCCCATCACCCACACATTCCCCACTGGGTCTCCCCACCTGCGTTGATCTTCACCCACACATTCCCCACTGGGTCTCCCCTCCTGCGTTCCCCATCATCCATACATTCCCCACTGGGTCTCCCCTCCTGCGTTGATCTTCACCCACACATTCCCCACTGGGTCTCCCCTCCTGCGTTCCCCATCATCCATACATTCCCCACTGGGTCTCCCCTCCTTCATTCCCCATCACCCACACATTCCCCACTGGGTCTCCCCTCCTGCGTTCCCATCACCCACACATTCCCCACTGGGTCTCCCCTCTGCATTCCCATCACCCACACATTCCCCACTGGGTCTCCCCTCCTTCATTCCCCATCACCCACACATTCCCCACTGGGTCTCCCCTCCTGCGTTCCCATCACCCACACATTCCCCACTGGGTCTCCCCTCTGCATTCCCATCACCCACCCATTCCCCACTGGGTCTCCCCTCCTTCATTCCCCATCACCCACACATTCCCCACTGGGTCTCCCCTCCTGCGTTCCCATCATCCACACATTCCCCACTGGGTCTCCCCTCTGCATTCCCATCACCCACACATTCCCCACTGGGTCTCCCCTCCTTCATTCCCCATCACCTACACATTCACCACTGGGTCTCCCCTCCTGCGTTCCCATCACCCACACATTCCCCACTGGGTCTCCCCTCTGCATTCCCATCACCCACACATTCCCCATCATCCACACATTCCCCACTGGGTCTCCCCTCCTTCATTCCCCATCACCCACACATTCCCCACTGGGTCTCCCCTCTGCATTCCCATCACCCACACATTCCCCACTGGGTCTGTCCTCCTTCATTCTCCATCACCCACACATTCCCCACTGGGTGTCCCCTCCTTCATTCCCCATCACCCACACATTCCCCACTGGGTCTCCCCTCCTTCATTCTCCATCACCCACACATTCCCCACTGGGTGTCCCCTCCTTCATTCCCCATCACCCACACATTCCCCACTGGGTCTCCCCTCCTGCATTCCCCATCATCCATACATTCCCCACTGGGTCTCCCCACCTGCGTTGATCTTCACCCACACATTCCCCACTGGATCTCCCCACCTGCGTTGATCTTCACCCACACATTCCCCACTGGGTCTCCCCTCCTGCATTCCCATCATCCACACATTCCCCACTGGGTCTCCCATCCTGCATTCCCATCACCCACACATTCCCCACTGGGTCTCCCCTCCTTCATTCCCCATCACCCACACATTCCCCACTGGGTCTCCCCTCTGCATTCCCACCAACCACACATTCCCCACTGGGTCTCCCCTCCTGCATTCTCCATCATCCACACATTCCCCACTGGGTGTCCCCTCCTGCGTTCCCCATCATCCATACATTCCCCACTGGGTCTCCCCTCCTTCATTCCCCATCACCCACACATTCCCCACTGGGTGTCCCCTCCTGCATTCCCATCACCCACACATTCCCCACTGGGTCTCCCCACCTGCGTTGATCTTCACCCACACATTCCCCACTGGATCTCCCCACCTGCATTGATCTTCACCCACACATTCCCCACTGGGTCTCCCCTCCTGCATTCCCATCATCCACACATTCCCCACTGGGTCTCCCCACCTGCGTTGATCTTCACCCACACATTCCCCACTGGGTCTCCCCACCTGCGTTGATCTTCACCCACACATTCCCCACTGGGTCTCCCCACCTGCGTTGATCTTCACCCACACATTCCCCACTGGGTCTCCCCACCTGCGTTGATCTTCACCCACACATTCCCCACTGGGTCTCCCCTCCTTCATTCCCCATCACCCACACATTCCCCACTGGGTCTCCCCTCCTGCATTCCCATCATCCACACATTCCCCACTGGGTCTCCCCACCTGCGTTGATCTTCACCCACACATTCCCCACTGGGTCTCCCCTCCTGCATTCCCATCATCCACACATTCCCCACTGGGTCTCCCCTCCTTCATTCCCCATCACCCACACATTCCCCACTGGGTGTCCCCTCCTGCATTCCCATCACCCACACATTCCCCACTGGGTGTCCCCTCCTGCATTCCCATCACCCACACATTCCCCACTGGGTCTCCTCTGCTCTTCCCCATTCCTCTCTGCCCACCTGGCCTCTTTATTTGGTTTCACACTCCACCTTCTTTTTCTATTAGATTTCATCATCTGTAGCCTCCACCTTTCACCTCCCTGCTTCTAAAGCTTTCCTGGCTCCCCCTGCCTGTATCTGTCAATCACTCTTCACCTGAATCCACCTTACCAGCTCTTGCCCTGCTAATCGCCCCCACCTCTTTACCCTGGATATCTGCCCTCTTTCAGTCCAGATGAAGGACCTGTCCATTTTACTCCTTGTGTGAGGCTGTTTCAACATCCCTGCCGGTGGAGCTATCAGACCTGATAGCTGAGTACAGTCCCGATTGGCTTACTCTTGGTGTTGACGGGAGTCACCATTAGATCCACCAACATCGCTCTATGTTCTCTAAGTACTGCCTCCTGATGTGGAAGTTAAATATCAAGCGGCCTGCTCCTGCGAACATTTAGGAGCTAAAGAGGGATCTCGTAGGTTGGAGAACTGTGAAGCCCCTCTTTAACTGTCCAATTCACTGGGTGGGAAGCAACCAAGGAAAATTTCAGGAACCACTTGGAAAACAGGAAGGTGGCAGAGGGAATTGTGACTTTCTCAACTGCTCATGCAGGTGGGGTGGATGTGAGTGGAGAACTCCAAGATGTTACGAGTTCTGTTCTTTCCCTCAGAGCTCCATAAGATCTTCATATGACCTTCTAGAAGAGAACGAGACATGCTGAAGCTTCTTCCTTTAAAAGAGCTCACAGACGAGCACTGTGATCCACAGCTTTAAGGAAGAGGAAGGCCCAGTAAGGTCCTCACAGACTGACATATTGAGGACATGCAGATCTTTCTATGCTGGTCTCTATTACAAAAAAGACCACATTCAGCATGTCCTCCCAGAACTTCCTGTCCTCTTTCACGGAGGTCTTATACAACAGCAAGTAGGAGAGTCTGGACCAGCCACTGACCCTAGAGGAGTTGACTGGCTCCATCGTTCTCTTGGAATGAATAAATCTCCCAGAAGTGGTGGGCCACTTCTCCCAGCCAGGTTGTATTCTCCTCTGGGATTGGATTGGCGTGGACCTGCTGACATTGTACAAGGCTATGCTTCAAGCATGACACACTCTATGAAGAAAGACATAATCATCTTCTTCAATAAGTAGAAGGGGTCGAGGGAGGGCAGTAGGAATTGGAGACCCATTTTGCTGTTGAATGTAGATTATAAAATCCTGTCCAAAGCAATCACTGACTGGGTCAGATCTACTCTGCAACAGATGAACCTCTGTGACTAACCTGGGCTGGACCCAGCAGGAAAATATTTGAAGCTTTGCGCTGTGCAGGGATAAAATTACTTTGTATGTAGAACAGAGGGTTGAGTGTGCGCCTGGTCAGCTTGGACCAGCTGGAGGCCTTCAACAGAAATGTGGCAAATGTTCAGGGGATATTTGCATAGGGTTCTGCGTAGATATGTTCCAGTGAGACAAGGAAAGGATGGTAGAGTGCAGAAACCGTGGCTTTACAAAGGCTGTTGTAAATCTAGTCAAGAAGAAGAGCTTACGAAAGGTTCAAAAAACTAGATATTGATAGAGATCTAGAAGATTATAAGGCTAGCAGGAAAGAGCTTAAGAATGAAATTAGGAGAGCCAGAAGGGGCCATGAGAAGGCCTTGGCGGACAGGATTAAGGAAAACCCCAAAGCATTCCACAAGTATGTGAAGAGCAAGAGGATAAGATTTCAGAAAATAGGACCAATCAAGCGTGACTGTGGAAAAGTGTGTATGGGAGATGACAGAGGTACTTAGTGAATACTTTGCTTCAGTATTCACTACGGAAAAAGATTGTGGCGATTGCAGCGGACTGAAAAGCTTGAGCATGTAGATATTAAGGAAGAGGATGTGCTGGAGCTTTTGGAAAGCGTCAAGTTGGATAAGTCACCAGGACCAGACGGGATGTACCCCAGGCTACTGTGGGAAGTGAGGGAGGAGATTGCTGAGCATCTGACGATGATCTTTGCATCATCAATGAGGACGGGAGAGGTTCTAGAGGATTGGAGGGTTGCGGATGTTGTTCCTTTATTCAAGAAAGGGAGTAGAGACAGCCTGGGAAATTATAGACCAGTGAGTCTTACTTCGGTAGTTGTTAAGTTGATGGAGAAGATCCTGAGAGGCAGGATTTATGAACATTTGGAGAGGTATAATATGATTAGGAATAGTCAGCATGGCTTTGTCCAGGGCAGGTCATGCCTTACGAGCCTGATTGAATTTTTTGAAGATGTGACTTTTTATGAGTGATGAACAGACCTGATGGACAATGGGGTGCAGAGTTAACCATTCCCAACCCCCCTCCTGAGAACTACGAACCATTGCTGTTGCTATGCTGCTCATGAGAGAGAGAGATGAAACACAGGCAAGAACATTTGCTACAGATAAGAGGGGGAGAGAGACTGTTGATTTACTGTATTATGACTCTTCCTGGATTATTTACCTTCCAATACAAGGACTTTACTTTGCTCATTAACATTCCTCAGGAGATAGCAGGAGTGGCCTGATTTGATGGACACAGTCATTCAGGGTTGATGGATAGCTGAGACCCCGTGAGTGGGGATAAAAGACAGGTCTGGAGAGACACCCTTCAGACACACCAGTGGACACTGACTGAGTGTTGGGAACCCACAGAAAGGTGGGGGCTTCGGAGACCGAACCAGGAGATTGGTCGGTAAAGCTCACAGTGTTACAGCAGGGCCAGTGGGGACTTGTGTGTGTGTCCACTCCAGAAGAACGGTCTAGCTGGAGACCAGAGGGGTCATAACTGAATGGCCACAATGATACGACGGATTAAGAAAGCCACAAAAGGTTTGCCTGCCGCAGCTGTTGCTGTTACATCTCGCTCTCGCTCTCTCTCTCTCTCCAACGATTTCAATACAACAACCATAACCACCTCAGCATTTATGAACTGAACTCTATACTTTCCTATGACAATTCATTTACCCCTAGACATCGATAGAGCTTGTTTATTATTGATTATTATTATTCCTACACTTTTAGGTTTATTACTGCTAACTTGTTTTATATGTATATTTGCATCTTTGATATTGTATTGTGTAGTTTACTAATAAACACCTTTAGTTTGGTACCACCAGACTCCAACGGATTCTTCTTTCCCTGCTGGTCAGACACCCAGTTACGGGGTACGTAACAGACTAAACACATTGATGAAGGAAGAGCAGTAGATGTAGTGTATATGGATTTCAGCAAGGCATTTGATAAGGTACTCCATGCAAGGCTTATTGAGAAAGTAAGGAGGCATGGGATCCAAGGGGACATTGCTTTGAGGATCCAGAACTGGCTTGCCCACAGAAGGCAAAGAGTCATTGTAGACAGGTCATATTCTGCATGGAGGTCGGTGACCAGTGGTGTGTCTCAGGGATCTGTTCTGGGACCCTTCTCAGTGATTTTCATAAACTTACAAATTATGTTCATATTTTTACAAATTTACTAACCCATCCCTCCACTTCCTCACCTGGATGAGGAAGTGAAGGGATGGGTTAGTAAATTTGCTGATGACACAAAGGTTGGGGGTGTTGTGGATAGTGTGGAGGGCTGTCAGAGGTTACAGCGGGATATAGATAGGATGCAAAACTGGGCTGAGAAGTGGCAGATGGAGTTCAACCCAGATAAGTGTGAAGTGGTTAATTTTGGAATGAAGTGGTCAACAGTGGAAAGAGTGAACAGTTTCAAGTTCCTGGCTGTCAACATCTCTGTGTATCTATCCTGGGTCCAACATAATTGATGCTATTACAAAGAAGGCATGACAGCAGTGTATTTCAAAGTTGAAAGTACATATGTCACCATATACAACCCAAGATTCATTTTGTTGCAGGCATACAAAGTAAGTCAAAGAATCATTACAAGACCGCACCCAGCAGGACAAACAGCTGATGTGCAAAGGACAACAAACTCTGCAAATACAGAAGAGAAATAAATAAATAAGCAATAACTATCAAGAACATAAGATGAAGTGTCCTTCAAAGCGAGTCCATGGGTTGTGAGAACAGTTCAGTGATGTGGAAAGTAAAGTTGAGTTAAGTTATTCCCCCTGGTTCAAGAGCCAGATGGGTTGAGGGGTTATAACTGTTCCTGAACCTGGGGGTGTGGGACCTGATGGTTGAGGGGTAATAACTGTTCCTGAGCTTGGTGGTGTGGGACCTGATGGTTGAGGGGTAATAACTGTTCCTGAGCTTGGTGGTGTGGGACCTGATGGTTGAGGGGTAATAACTGTTCCTGAGCTTGGTGGTGTGGGACCTGATGGTTGAGGGGTAATAACTGTTCCTGAACCTGGTGGTGTGGGACCTGATGGTTGAGGGGTTATAACTGTTCCTGAGCTTGGTGGTGTGGGACCTGATGGTTGAGGGGGTAATAACTGTTCCTGAGCTTGGTGGTGTGGGACCTGATGGTTGAGGGGTAATAACTGTTCCTGAACCTGGTGGTGTGGGACCTGATGGTTGAGGGGTAATAACTGTTCCTGAGCTTGGTGTGGGACCTGATGGTTGAGGGGTTATAACTGTTCCTGAACCTGGTGGTGTGGGACCTGATGGTTGAGGGGTTATAACTGTTCCTGAACCTGGTGGTGTGGGACCTGATGGTTGAGGGGTAATAACTGTTCCTGAGCTTGGTGGTGTGGGACCTGATGGTTGAGGGGTAATAACTTCCTGAACCTGGTGGTGTGGGACCTGATGGTTGAGGGGTAATAACTGTTCCTGAACCTGGTGGTGTGGGACCTGATGGTTGAGGGGTAATAACTGTTCCTGAGCTTGGTGGTGTGGGACCTGATGGTTGAGGGGTAATAACTTCCTGAACCTGGTGGTGTGGGACCTGATGGTTGAGGGGTAATAACTGTTCCTGAGCTTGGTGGTGTGGGACCTGATGGTTGAGGGGTTATAACTGTTCCTGAACCTGGTGGTGTGGGACCTGATGGTTGAGGGGTAATAACTGTTCCTGAGCTTGGTGGTGTGGGACCTGATGGTTGAGGGGTAATAACTGTTCCTGAACCTGGTGGTATGGGACCTGATGGTTGAGGGGTTATAACTGTTCCTGAACCTGGTGGTGTGGGACTTGAGGCTCCTCTACCTTCCTGCTGGCAGCCGCAAGAAGAGAGCATGGTCTGTGTTGTGGGGGTCCCTGATAATGGAGGCTGCTTTCCTACAACAGTGCTCCATGTAGATGTGCTCAGTGGTGGGGAGGGCTTCACCTGTGGAGGACTGGGCTGTTTCCACTACTACTTGTAGGATTTTCCATTCAAGGGCATTGGTGTTTCCATACCTGGCCATGATGTAGGACTTTGAGGAGACTTGCTATGTCACCAAAGGTTCTCACAAATTTCTAGGAGTACCATGGAGAGGTTTCTAACTGGTTGCATTACTGTCTGGTATGGAGGGGCCACTGCACAGGATTAGAAAGAACTGCAGGAAGTTGTAAACTCGGCCAGCTCCATCATGGGCACAAGCCTCCCCAGCATCGAGAACATTCAAAAGGCAGTGCTTCAAAAAGGTGCCATCCATCACTGAGGACATGCCCCCCTCTCATTGCTTCTATGAGGGAGGTGGTACAGGAGCCTGAAGAGACACACTCAATGTTTCAGGAACAGTTTCTTCCACCTAGCCCTCAGATTTCTAAATGAACATTGAACCCATAAACACCAGCTTGCTCCTATTGCTCTCTTATTTCAATACTTTAATTTTTATATGTGTTTCTCAGTGAAATTTGGATTATTGTTATGTATTGTTTCTGCAGAACAACAAATTTCACAAGATATACCAGTGATATTACAACTGATTCTGATTGTTGTGACACAATCTTGCTGCATCCTTGCTTGTAAAAAGACCCACATCGTGTTGCAATAACAATGAGTTTACATGGCGCTGATTCTAAAGCAACGCAAACTCAGGATGTTAGAGGGTATGGGTTGCCCTTTGGTAGGGTGACTAAAGCTGCACACAGTATGCCAGGTGTTGTCTTACCATTGCCTTCCGTAATTGTAGCGAAGCTCCTTTACTCTCACTCTACAATAGCTTGCAGTAAAGGCAAAGGTGAGCAAAATGCTCCTAATTGTTCTATCTGACATAACTGTGTAACAGGCTCCAACATCTAGACCATTATAGTTTACTTGTTTCCCAGCGTTTTCAATCCTTCCAACCAACATGAATAACTTTTAATTTCCCTGGTTTACACTCTACCTGCCTGTCTCTTGCCCACTTACGTGTTGTCTGTCTCCTTTTGCAGACTCTGTGTCCTGTCTTCTGCTTGTTGCTGCACTACCTTTGTAGGGGGTTGCTGCCTGTCATTCTTCTGTGCCTGTAGAACGATACATGGTGCAGAACAGAAGGAGCCATTTTGCACAACATGTCTGCACCGGGTCTTTCAAAGAGCCAGTGGCTTAAGGTTAGTCTCTTCAAGTTCAAGTTTATTGTCTGTCAAATGTATGGAGCCAAACAAAAACAAAGTTGCTGTGAACCAAGGCGCACAATACTTACACACAATGCATAAAGTAATATTGCCACAAATAAACCAACAAATAATAAAACATATTCCAGAAGATTGACATTTAGCATAAGTCACAGGTAAAAAAGTGAACAGTGTAACTCAACTGCTGCTTCATAGGTGGTGAGAACTGGCTGAGTTTGGTAGTTTTACGGCCTGGAGGAAGGAGCTGTTTCCCATTCCAGCAGTCCGGTCCTAGTGCTATGGCACCTCCTGCCTGATGGTAGCGGGTCAAAGAGATTGTTGGATAGATGGGAGGGATCATTGACGATGTTCAGGATCCTGTGTATCCAGTGTACCTGATAAATATCGCAGATGGGTGGAGGAGAGACCTTGGTGATCCTTTTCAGGTTTTGCAATCAGATTTCTTACAATCCCCATGTCTGTATTCTAACAAATTTTTCTAATTCCCCATTGGCTGTTATTGAATCAGTATCCATAACTTTGTATAATGTATTCTAAACCAAAACAGCTTGAGCCTTTTTAAAATGGTAGTGTTTTTTTTCTTCATATCCTTTTTTTGTCAATCAGCAGTGTATTTGTGTATTGACATTTTATATCATAAGCAAGAGGGTAGTCAGAGTGTAGGATACAGAGGTTATAGAGTCGTCGGGAAGTACAGCACAGAAAACAGGCCATTTGGCCCATCCAGTCCATGCTGGACTGGAACCACAGCCCTTCATACTTCTGTTCATGTACCTATCCAAACTTCACTTAAATGTTGAAATTGATTCAGGAGGCTGAGAGTTAAAGTGTGACTGACAGTTTGATCGTGATTGGTGTTAGAAAGGATTGTTCTGTAAATTGGTTACACAGGCTGCATATTGTCTCCCTGTGGTAGAATGCACCGCATAATGAGAGACCAATGGGGGTCTTCATGAAGAACCAAGCAATGTAAGTGAGGTGCTACGTGAATACCTCGCATTGGTATTCATCGAGGAGAGGAACATGACGTTGCTGATTTCAGAGAGGGGTACGTTGATGGTCAGTGTTAAGAAGGAAGTGTGTTAGTTGTTATGGAATGCATGAAAACTGATAAATCCCCAGGGTTGGATGTGATCTGCCCCAGGTTGCTCTGAAAGAGATGGCTGGGGCCCTGATGGAGATTTGTGCACCTTTGTCAGCCAGACGTGAGGCACCAGAAGACTAGAGATTAGTTAACATTGTTCCTTCATTTAAGAAGGGCAATGGAGATAAACCTTGCATCCCAGATAGGGGAAATTGTTAGAGAAAATTCTGAAGGATATCAACACTTGGAATGACAGGGGCAGATCAGGAATAGTCAGCATGGCTTTGTGCAGGGGAAATTCTGCCTCGCTAATTTGATTGCGTTTTTGAGAAGGTAACTAAGAAGGTTGATGAAAGCAGGAAAGTAGTCATTGTCTTCTGTACGGGCAAAGTTATGCATGGAAGACAGGTTCAGAAGGTCAAGGCACAAGGGATTCAAGGTGAGTTGGCTAATTAGATCCAAAATTGTCTTGGTTACAGGAGGCAGAAAGAGGTGATTGTTTTATTTTCTGATTCAAAGTCTGTGCCCATTACTGTTCTACAGGGATCCTTGATGTTTGAGTATGACATGAAAATTACTGGTATTGTGGATAGCAAAGATGGTTGTCTGGGGCTACGGTGAAATGTATTCAGATGGAAATCTGGGCAGAGCTTTGGCAGATTGAATTTAATCTAATCTCAGCAAGTGAGAAATGGTGCAGCGTGGGAAGTCAAAGGCTTCAAATTCATGGTTTCTGGAAGCCTTGTAAGATGGCACCAGTGACCAGTGTGACTAACGGAGAAGTCCTGCAGACAGTTCACAAAACTACTTCATCATCTTCTCCTTTTAAAAAATATACTCCTGTTACTAATCCGTGTGCAAATGGAGCGTGTAATTTACATTTTGAAAATGTGTTTTTTGGGCAGACTGAGCGATCTCGTGCTTTTACTGTCCCTGAGGGAATTTGGCGCAATTGAGAGCGTGGTTGAGAATGGAGTGTGCCTAATGGCAGGGCAGAAACCCATGATTGGCTCCAGTTCTCAACCAACTCACCAATTAAAGTGCCAAGCAAGATTGAAATCAATGAGAATGAGAGTGGAAGGTGTTCAGTGCCATCTGCTTGTGTTTGACTGGTTTCCCTCTGCTCACTCGCTGCTGTCGGACAAAGGTGCAGTGGTCTTGGGCAGGGTTTGATCGGTGCTGTTTGTTAATTGGACTTGTTTTAAGGGGACTCTGCAGTTCATGTTATGTGTGTTTCTGGTTTCTCCTTTTTTATTGCTGTTTTGTGCACTTCCACACGGACTAGCTCTGCAATCTGCATTTAACGAGTGACGCAGTGCTGAACTGTTCATCCCTAGACCGTTTCAAGGACTGCGGTGTGACGTTCGATACTCTGTGTGTTATTCACTTGTTTTGTGCCAATTACATGATTTTTTTAGTGTGTTTGGTGTTTGATGTTTTCTTTGTTTTGTGGCTGTTTGTGAGAAAATGAATCTCAGGATTGTATACTGCATACAGCGTGTACTTTGAATCCTTGAATCTTTGAAGTGTAAACCCAGGTAGCTAGGTGGTGAGGAAGGCATATGGCAGAAGTTGGGGCAGGGAATATAAAGTTCTTGTAAGTTTCTAAAACACTGATTAGATCACAAAGCCTTGTGTGGTGTTCCGGTTGCCACGTTGTAGGAAGGATGCGATTGTGCTGAAGTGAGTGCAGGGAAGGTTCATCAGGATCTTGCCTGGACTGAAGAACTCTAGTTATGGGGAGAGATTGATTAGGCTGGACTTTATCCTTCCAGTACGGGGCTAGCCAAAGGTGTTATTGTCTATTTTAAACTCATTTTTTATTATCACAAGGCCCTGCTGGACATTAAAAACTTGCAGGACTGCAGGTCTACTCTATCAGGAAGTTGTCTGTTGATGGAGAAACTGGAGGAGCTGGACTTGGAAGCAACACAGAAAACCTACAGCACAATACAGGCCCTTCAACCCACAATGCTGTGCCAAACATGTACTTACTTTAGAAATTGCCCAGGGTTACCCATAGCCCTCTATTTTTCTAAGCTCCATGTACCTATCCAGGAGTCTCTTAAAAGACCCTATCGTATCTGCCTCCACCTCCGTTGCCAGCAGCCCATTCCACGCACTCACCACTCTCTGTGCGGAAGAACAAAACTTACCCCTGACATCTCCTACTTCCAAGCATCTAAAAACTGCTTGTTAACCATTTCAGCCCTGGGGAAAAGCCTCTGACACGACTTGGTGTGGATCATGCTGCTGTTGGTGTGAGAGGAGTCAGTGTGCAGTCCAACAGCCACTGATTGCCTTAGTCGCTTTTCTTGTGATCACAAGACCCTGTGGACATTGTTGATGGAGAATGCTGCAAGTTAGACTCACTGATTTATTGGTAGATGGCAGGGAACCTGCGTGGCCTTGTTGTAGCGAGATCTAGGCCTCAAACTCAGTGTCACCTGTTTACTGCCGCCCAGGAGAGAGGTGTTGGAGTCAGTGCGCTAAACCGGAGTGCCAGGGGCAGTGTGGCGTGGCATCCAAGCTGGAGTTGGTGCTGCCCCCCCCCCCGCCCCCAGTGCTCGCTCAGCTGAAGACAAGTCATATTGTGTTTGATTACAGAGCGCTGCAATATTCATGGCCTTGGGGTGTTGGCTTTTTTTGTGTGACTGATCTTGTATGTGCTTGCTATTTTATGTGCTATAGCTGTCTTGTGCTGTGTGTGACTGTTGGTACTGTACTGTGTTTTGCAGCTTGGCCCCGGAGTAATGCTGTTTCATTTGGTTGTATTCACGTGTGGTTGAGTAACAATAAACTTGAACTTGATTTCCTTGGAGTGAAGGGGCTGAGGGGTAACCTGACACAGGCATAGAAAGATATTTGATAAGGTACCCCATGCAAGGAAGCATGGGATCCAAGGGGACCTTGCTTTGTGGATCCAGAACTGGCTTGCCCATAGAAGGCAGAGAGTGGTTGTAGACGGGTCATATTCTGCATGGAGGTCGGTCACCAGTAGTGTGCCTCAGGGATCTGTTCTGGGACTCCTTCTCTTTGTGATTTTTATAAATGACCTGGATGAGGAAGTGGAGGGATGGGTTAGTAAATTTGCTGATGACAAAGGTTGGGGGTGTTGTGGGTAGTGTGGAGGGCTGTCAGAGGTTACAGCAGGACATTGGTAGGATGCAAAACTGGGCTGAGAAGTGGCAGATGGAGTTCAACCCAGATAAGGGTGAGGTGGTTAATTTTGGTAGGTCAAATATGATGGCAGAATATAGTATTAATGGCAAGACTGTTGGCAGTGTGGAGGATCAGAGGGATCTTGGGGTCGAGTCCATAGGACACTCAAAGCTGCTGCGCAGGTTGACTCTGTGGTTAAGAAGGCATATGCTGCATTGGCCTTCATCAACCGTGGGATTGAGTTTAGGAGCTGAGAGGTAATGTTGCAGCTACATAGGACCCTGGTCAGACCCCACTTGGAGTACTGGGCTCAGTTCTGGCCGCCTCACTACAGGAAGGATGTGGAAACTATTGAAAGGGTGCAGAGGAGATTTACAAGGATGTTGCCTGGATTGGGGAGCATGCCTTATGAGAACAGGTTGAGTGAACTCGGCCTTTTCTGCTTGGAGTGACAGAGGATGAGAGGTGACCTGATAGAGGTGTATAAGATGATGAGAGGCATTGATCGTGTGGATAGTCAAAGGCTTTTCCCCAGGGCTGATATGGCTAGCATGAGAGGGCATAGTTTTAAGGCGTTTGGAAGTAGGTACATAGTAATGTCATGGGTAAGTTTTTTTTACGCAGAGAGTGGTGAGTGTGTGAAATGGGCTGCTGGTGATATTGGTGGAGGTGGAAACAATAGGGTCTCTTAAGAGACTCCTGGATAGGTACATGGAGCTTAGAAAAATAGAGGGCTATGGGTAAGCCTAGGTAGTTCTAAGGTACGGACATGTTCGGCACAGCTTTGTATTGTGTTGTAGGTTTTCTATGTCTCTATGTTTTTGACAGGATATCACACATGTACATAATGTATGAGTTCATCAGGAAGGGCAAGAGCATAAGAGGAGTAACATTGCAGACAGTGGCGACAGCCAGCTCAAAACCTCCCTGTAAATGGCACCATTTTCTGCTTAGGTTCATGGTCATTTTGCAGACTGATCAACGTCCATTTGAGTTGGCTTCAGGGGTCAGAGTCAACTACAGGAAGAGCGAGGCCATGCTCTTTGGCCACTGGCCCGATTGATTCAATGTCAGGTCTGACTACCTGAAGGTGCAGGGGTTGAGATGTAGAACAAGAAATGGCTGAGTGGGTAGGAAAGGTCAAACAACAAATCACTGTAAACTACAACAACAACTAGCAACAACTAAATTAAAATATTCCCATTATCATTTAGGATACCCTGAGGAAGCCAGTAATTCCAAACACCTTCCTGTGCCCGTGGCCACCTTGCATTCTTTCTCCAGGGAGACCTGGCACGAACACGCTCCCACAAGATTGCCAGACAGTCAGGCCTTGACTACCTGTCCCCATTACCGACAGACAGATAGTCAACTTGGCCAACCCCAGGAGCGTCCTTCTCCTGCACCCCCTCCATTACGGGTGGCCAAGTATGAAGAGGCTGAAATACAACCAGAAGGCTAGTGGCAGCCCCTTTAGATGCAACAAGGGGCTTCAGCCTTACACACTCCATGTACAAGGGGTACACAGTCTCTTCCAGTGCACAGAAGCAATGAGCAGCTGGGAGATCCGAACAGCTACCAGCAGGGCGGCGATCTCAGTTGTTAACATGCATTTGGATGGAAGAACAGCAGAAGTGTTATCATATACACTAGATTGCAAGGACATTGTGTAAGGCGAGAATCTACTGTCCTGTCTCAGGACAACATCTGGCATCCCAACAGTGTCCTGTGGCCTGCTAACCTATACTGTTGACTTCATGTTGAGAAAGAAACAGCCATGACTGAATGGTGGAGCAGACCTGATGGGCCAAATGGCCTAATTCTGCTCCAACCTCTTATGGTCTGTTCAGCCTATCATGTCCCTGCTGGGTGTCAGAAAGCTGTGCCCACTTAGAGGAAATCATTTGTTGTAACCTCGAGGAGTGGTAGTGGGGACAAGCTCCCACAACTAAAAGTGTTCCTCACGGCATGCGACTCAAATAGCCTCAGACAACCAAGTCCAACTCCTGGCCTTCTCATGTGACTTAGCTTCTAAGCCCGGAAGAACTGTTTCTACTGAAGGGGAAGGGGCGAAGGTGGGTTCTGGCGCCTTAAAACCAGTGCTTCAGGTAGATGGAGCTTGTCAGCCTGGGAAGGCAGTCCATCTAAGCGAGGGAAACTCTGATTTCAAACCTCCGCTGCCTTGTGGCCATACCCACTCATGGGAAAGGCTTCGGGAGTAAACCCTGAGGACAAATCCAGAGCTGGAGTCCTAAGGCAGTCCGACATTGCCTTCAACCTCGTTCTGGCAACTCCTGCAACGTCACTGGTGCCAAACTGTATCGGCCTTTGCCCTTCCCTTGGACAACATCGGTGGTGTGGAGAGGGGAGACTTGCAGCTTGGGCAACTGCCGGTCTTCCATACAACCCTGCCCAGACCTGTGCCCTGGAGAGGACACTCCAAGACTTTCCAGGTGCAGATCCATGGTCTCGCGAGACTAACGGTTGCCACACACCTGCGTGAGTACTCTTTCCTGTAAGAAAGCATTGGCTTGTCTTTGCCTCAAAACAGCAAATCCTGCGGGCTGTAGTAAAGGTCTGTGTCACTCAATCATGTATAAGAGAAAACAGCAAATCCTGCAGGCTGTAGTAAAGGTCTGTGTCACTCGATCATGTATAAGAGAAAACAGAAATCCTTCAGCAAGATACATTGTTGAATGTATCTTAAGGTGACACCATCACCCAGGTCTTATTCTCATAGGCAGGCCCACAGATTTGAGGAAAACTTACTTTCTCTGCAGTTGGGCTCCCAGGTAGCTGATGTGGGACACACAGATTGTCACAGAAAGGCAGGAGATGCAGCAGATTGTTACAGTGGGGTGGGGAGGGGCAGGTGGGGGGGTTTTGGGTCTGTTGTAGGCCTTCAGTTGAGATTATAGCTCGTCTGCCATTATGAAGCTGATGTATGAGACAAGTTTCTCCAGGTAGACAAATATGAGAAAGAGGCTACACGGACCCACTCGAATGGCTTTTTGGCTCACTGTAGATTCTTGTGGCTTTGTTGCAGCGTGAAGATCATGCCCATTGTGCAATTAGATGGCTAAGACAAACATCGTGTAGGATACCAGATGTACAGATTTCCTGAAGCAATTATTCAACCTGTTTTAACCCATTTCCCTGTAAAGCAAACATCCCTATAGATGCTGCCTGGCCTGCTGCGTTCCACCAGCATTTTGTGTGTGTTCCCTGTAATGTTTTGTCATTCTTTGCCCTAGCTCTGCTTTGAAAACTTTAAACCCTCTACACTTTTCCCAGTTCTAAGGAAGCATCCCTGACTCATCATGTTGAACAGATTCCCCCTCCGATCTCTCATGTTACACTTTAGATTGACTGACTCAATTCTTCCAGCATTTTCTCCTTTGTCTCAGATTTCAGCATCTGTATTTGTATTTCTATTTCAGTTAAGCATGAGGCCAAACATCTGACTTCGGCTGCAGAGCATTTATTGTGGGTCTGAAGACCTAGGTTTGAGACAATGTCCCATTGCAAGTTCATAAATGTTCAAGAGCAGTATTGATTATAATGGAATCTGTCTGGTAAATATATTTCAACAGCTCAGGTGGAGATAAGAGTAGCTGAGTAGGCTACGGTCAATTATGGAAAACCCTGAACATCCTCTACATAGCACCATCCAGAGACAGAGAAGCAGTTTCAGTGACAGGTTGCTATCGATGCAATGCTCCTCAGACAGGATGAAGAGATCAATATTCCCCAATGCCATTCAGCTTTACAATTCAACCGCCAGGAGTAAGATATGTTAAAGTGCCAGGGTTAGGACTCAGTATTTAAGTAAACTACTTAAGAACTTTTTAAAAGCTATTATTAATGCTTTTTGAGAGGGTGATTTTAGATGCATATCATATTTTTACTGAGTTAAGTATTGTATGTAATTAGTTTTGCTACAATAAGTGTATGGGACATTGGAAAAAATGTTGAATTTCCCCATGGGGATGAATAAAGTATCTATCTATCTATCTATCTAAGAGTTCAGCCATGTAATAAGGACAGTAAAGAATGGAACAGAGCCATAGATGGCAATGTAACATGGTACTTGGGAGTACATTTGTCAAGTTGCCAATATCAATCCCACACTAGGACTCAAATTTCAGCAACTGATTAACACAAAGACTGAAGCAGATGAACAAACAGAAAGCAAATGGAACCCCTACATAAACATTAGGCAAGGTGTTTTAAGATGAGTTCTTCATGACGTAATTTATCCTTTTAATTCTGTGAATTCTGGGTCCCAGTTCCACTTCTCCACCCAGTTAGGGAGGGAAATAAAACAGTCGACACTTCATCAGGACTGAAATGGAAATGGGCCGAAGACAGAATAAGATGAGAGGAGGGGAAGGAAATCAAGCAGGAGGGTGTTAGGTGAGACCAGGTGGATGGACGGGTTTGGGGTGAAGTAAGTGGCTGGGAGGTGATAGGTGGAAGAAGTAAACAGCTAAAGATGTTTATTCCTCTGTATCGCTGCTGCTGGACTTGCGGAGATCCTGCGGCACTTTGTGTCTCTTGCTCTGGATCGCCAGCATCTGCAGAATCTCTTGTGTTAATAATCTAACAGGAGAGGACAGTACACCATGGAATAAAGGGAAGGAGAAGGGGAATGGAAAAAAGGAGATAAGACAGAAAATTACCAGAGGTTAGAGAAACTGATGTTCCCCATTTCAACTTTCCATTCCCTCTCTGACATACCTGTCAATGGGACTGAATGAGTCCAACTCAGGTTGAGGAGCAGAGCCTTGTATTTCATCAGGGTAGCCTCCAACCTGGTGGCACTGAATATCTCTTTCTTAATGTTCTTGGGACGTATCCTGTATCTCCAGCCTCTTGTCAGCGGCGTTGGCCACATTGCCTGCTTGGTATCCAGGACAGCAGTCTTCTTGCTCAGAGGTAGATCTCACTCCAATCAAGTTCAAGTTTAATTTTTATTTAACTGTAATGAATACCCATAATTACAGCCAAACGAAACAGATTTACTCCAGGGACAAGACACAAATCACACTAACAACACCACACACAAAACACTGGAGGAACTCAGCAGGTCAGGCAACACCCACGGAAATGAACAGTCAACGTTTCAGGCTGAGACCCTTCATGAGGACTGAGAAGAAAGGGGAAGATGCCAGAATAAAAGGTGGGAGGAGGGGAAAGAGGCTAGCTGGTAAGGTGACAGGTAAAGCAGGGGACGGGGTGTGAAAGGTCAAGGGCTGGAGAAGAAGGAATCTGGTAAGATAGGAGGGTGGACGAGGGGAGAAAGGGAAGGAGGAGGGGACCCGGGGGAAGCAAGAGGCAGGTGGGAAGAAGTGGGTCAGAGTGGGGAACAGAGGAATGGGGGGGGAGGGGAATTTATTTACCAGAAGGAGAAACCAGTATTCATGCAGTCAGGTTGGAGGCTACCCAGATGGAATAGAGGGTGGTCTGATGTTGGCCATGGACCGACAATGGGACTGGGAATCAGAATAAATCTGTCTGACCACAGGGAAGTCCCACCTGTAGAGGATGGTGCGGAGATGTTCAATGAAGCGGCGGGTTTCACCAATGCCCGGGGCACAGAGACCCCAACATTCCGCAGAAGTGTGGCCTCACCTCGGGCCCTGAATGGAGGTTAGCACCTGGTCACTTGTCGGGGTAGGCGCCGGGAATGAGGGAGGGACAAGGGAATCCCTGCGGACCAACCGTCACAAACAGCACAAGGGACGTGTGAGGTCGCAGCCCACGGGAAGACAACACAGGGCAGCACTGACTCTGGAGGGAAGGCCGGGCTGACCGCCTCCGGGCAGCTGCAGCCGCGGTTGAGACCTGGTCCTCACTACGACCAATTGGCCCCATCCATCGTGGGACCCCCGCCACCCCCTGATTGCAGTCAATTCTGATTGCTAGGGATGATCCGGTTCATGGCCCCGCCCATAGGGGGGCGGGTCTGATTGTCAGGGGGCGGGGTTAGGATCCGTCTCTCTGCCCTGTAGTTAGGGGCGGAGTCTGGTTGTCAGGGGGCGGGGTCTGCGTTCATCTCCCCCTCTTCCTCTCCCTCCTCCCTCTCCCCCCTCTCCCTCCCCTTTGCACGGTAGTTAGAGCGGGGTCCGGGTCCATCTCTCTGCCCGGTTGCTAGGGCTGGGGTCAGGGTTCATCTCTTCCCAGTAGTCAGGGGCAGAGTCTGGTTGCTAGGGGCGGGACTCAATTATCTCGTCACCTCCATCGGCCTACGGGGTGGGGTCTGTGTTCCCTCTCTATCCAGCCCTGGCTCCGGGATGGCGGGCGCCGAGGTCGCGGTGCTGCGTTCCCCGGCTCTCCTGTGCGTCCTGATGCTGCTCGGGCTCCAGAGACCGGTGGCAGGAAGGGAGCTGAAATTCGTCAACCTGGTGAGAGCGGAACCGGGGAGGCAGCTGATGAAGAGGGGAGGAGGAAGGGCAGGAGCGGGGACGGAGGGAGTGGACAGGGCTGGGGAGGACGGAGGGAGTGGGAGAGAGCTGGAGGGAGCGGGGAGAGGAACAGATCGAGGGAGGGAAGTGGTAGAGGAACTGGAGGGCTTTGGGGGAGCAGATAGGAGTATGGGAAGAGAAATGAGGGCACAGTAACATGTGTGGACGGGAGATTATGTGGAAGGAGTGAATTGATGAGGAAAAGAGACGGTGGGAAATGGCTGAAATGATAGGTCCAAAAGTGATAGGGGTAGGGAAGGGAGAATGAGGGTGTGGAACACTCCCAAATCATGTGAAAATATGTGCCCACCTCATTTTTATATTTCCAGCATAAATTATTATCAACAATCCCCATTTTGCAGAGTCTAGTTGGTGTCCAATAATATGTGTATCTTATACTGAGTAAATTTCCCTCTGACTTCCCTAATATGTCTACCCACATTTGATAAAATATTTGACCACTCATTATCTTCAATATCGCTTCCAAGATCCTTCTGCCATACTGCTTTGAGATTGTTACATGGTCCACCCACAGAGTGCTTGAACATTTTATAAAACACTAGCACTTTATAAACTTCCTGTGGTAATGTAAAGGGTTACTTTGTGGGCCACCATTCTTGAATATGCTACTAACGCAATGTCTTATTTGTAAATACTTCCAGAAATTCCCTTTATCTACAAAGTTATATTTCCTCTGTAAATCCACATACGACATAAAAATCCCATTCTCATTGTGATCACCTACTGTATTTACACCTTTAATCTTCCATTCTTTCCAGTACACCATTCTTTTCCCAATGCATATTGCAGGGTTATTCCAGAGCAAAGAGTACAACTGATTTAAATGTGACATTCTACAAGCTTTATGAATTGTACTCCACACACTCCTTGAGTGAAGTAGTATAGGATTTAGATTAGTCTTGTTTTCCACATGTTGTGAGAGAATGTTAAGGGGAGAATGTGGTGCAGCCAAGCTCCATTCTATAACTAACCAATCTAAATCAACATCAGCCCTGTCCCAATGTTTAACTAACTTGGTCATTTCAAAGGATAATTTATATGCCCTGACGTCTGGTAGACTGAGCCCACACTGTCCTTGTGCCCACAGCTCTGTCTCCTGGGTGACAGGACAATGATATCTAATGTAAACAAGGACAAATTTACTATTTTAAAGGTGGGTCTCATCACAGCTGCAAGAATTATATTGCAAAACTGGAAAAAAAAACAATGTCCCACTGTGAGGGAATGGACTGAGGAAATGGTTAAGATTTCATCATATGAACATATGTTGAGAAGAATTAACAGTGAGGGAAAAGTGAAAGACGCGTGGGCTCAATTTTGGTTGTATGTTAATGTACGTTCTTATTCACCATGTTATTTAGAGAGCTGCATCAAAGAATATAGTCTACTTTTGACCTTTCTGCTGTGAAACCAGTGAGATTTTGGCTACACAACTGCATATTAGTATTGTAATACAACAGCAAATAGTTTTCCTCATCCTTTTCTGTAACTAGGTGAAGAGGTGGGCAGGGTGCAATTGTGGGGTCGGAATGATCTTTCAATCACCGTTATTCTTGTAAAGAAGTCACAGTATTTATAGCCATCATGTCTTATGCCAGTGAGCTCTCTCTTCCAACACAGAGGAACAATTCATACTCTAACGCAGTAACAACTTTTCCCACATTTCGTAACTTCGGCTGGAATGCTGCCTAAGAGCTTTAATCAAATTTTCCCTATTCTGGGTCAAGAATTGATGTACAGTTTTGAAGTGCAGCCATCACAAGTGTTTGCAAGCAGTAGATTGTGAATAAGAAGTGTTTCACCAGATGTGAATCTGAAAGCCATTCATTTATTTCCATCAGCCTTCCTGCATCCTTGTGTTCCCAAGTTTATCTGTTTGATGTCTCTGTAAAAGCTAAAGCATTGCTCAGTTGTGGTAACTATCTGTGTACTTTTGCATCTTGCCAAAATGTGGTGTGCTGAACCATACAGTGTTTTATCAAAGTTTTATTTCCTTGCTCTTTACTCAGGGTTAGATTACGGATACTTTTTATTAGCCACTTTTCCTAAGTGCCTTCCCATTTTTTTATACTTGGTTAAGAATTGTGCCCTGTGATTAACTTTGCATTTATTTGTTCTTTCAGCCCAGGTGTATCACTTCACATTTCTTGGCATTGAATTTCACTTGTCTGTAACTGTCTGAAGTGTATTACTCCTGATGAAGGGTTTCGGCCCGAAACGTCGTCACTACCTCCTCTCGTGGATGCTGTCTGGCCTGCTGAGTTCTGCCAGCATTTTGTGTTTTTATCTATTATTGTCCTCCTCATTACACTACCATCATCTGCAAATGTGGAATTTGTGTTGGTGGCCCGTGAGCAAATTAGAATCGATCAGGTTTACTATCACTAACATATCATGTAATTTGTCATTTTCCAGCAACAGTATGGTGCAAGATAAAAGTCATGTTTCAACAGTTAATAGAGGATTAATGAAATAGTGTTCATGGACTGTTCAGAAATTTGATGGTGAAGGGGAAGAAACTGTTTCTAAAACATTGAAAGTGGGTCTTCAGGCTTCTGTGCCACATCCCTGATAGTAGTAACGAGAAGAGGGAATCGTGGGGGTCCTTAATGATGGGTGCTATCTTTTTGAGGCACTACCTCATGAAGATGTCCTTGACAGTGGGGAATGTTGTGCCATAGGACCATAAAGCAAAAGGGCAGACACTAGAGGTCCACATCAAAGGCTGAAAGTCAGTCAGGGGTCTGGAAATTTTTCTACAGAAGTGGTTTGCCATTGTCGCCTTCTGGACAGTGTCTTTACAAAATGGGTGACACCTGTCATTATCAATATCCTCCAGAAATTGTCTGCCTAGCACCAATGGTCGCATAACTAGGATGTGATATGCACCAACTACTCATACAACCACCCACCACCTGCTCCCATAGCGTCATATAACCCTGATCAGGGGCTAAGCAGGTGTTACGTCTTGCCCAAGGGTGGCCTGCAGCCTAGCGGAAGGAAGGAGCCTTGCACCTCCTTTGGTAGAGACACATCTTCACCCTGCCCCTCACAGGGAGATGGGTAGGAAGCAGGACCTCCAGGGTAGTAATCTCTGGATTGCTGCCTGTGCCATGCTGTGAGGGTAATGAGAGAAATATCAGGAGCAAGGGTGATGAACTTTGGGCATGGATCAGTACATGAAACTATGACATTGTGGCCATTACTGAGGCCTTGTGTGGCTGTCACAAGGGCAGTAATGGCTGCTGGATGTTCTGGGATTTAGATGTTGCAAAGGAGACAGGGAGGAAGGTAAAAGAGGTGGGGAAGTGGCACTGCTAATCAGAGATAGTATCACAGCTGCAGAAAGGGAGGAAGTCCCAGAGGGATTGTCAGCTGAGTTAGTGTGGGTGGATGTAAGCATCAGGGAGGGTATAATCACTCTATTAGTATTCTATAGACCTTCCCCATAGCAGCAGAGACACTGAGGTGCAGATTGGTAGGTAGATTTTGGAAAGGTGAAAAAATAACTAAGTTATTGTTATGAGTGATGTTTACTTCCCTAATATTGGTTGGCATCTCATCAGTGCAAAAGGTTTGGGTGGTGCAGAATTTAAGTGTGTCCTGGAAGGATTCCTGACTCCATGTGTAGACGGGTGACTAGGGGAGAGGCAGTGAACCTGGTCAGGTGACAGATACTTTGGGAGAGGATTTTGAAAACAGTGATCTTTACCATAGCCTTGGACAGTTTCTTTCCCCAAGCTGTCAGACTCCTCAATACCCAGAGCCTGGACTGACACCTTACTGCCCTATTGTCTTGTTTATTATTTATTGTAGTGCCTGCACTGTTTTGTGCACTTTATGCAGTCCTGGGGGACTTCCGGTAAGATGGCGATTGTTAGCTGCTCCGAACTTTTGTTCCGTTACTGTCGCTACCTTTGCACTAAATGTCTCCATTTTTTAAACCTTAGTTAGGAATTATTTCGGTATCTCTTACTTGCCTGTGAATATATCTAACTTACAATGTCTAGCAAGAGTTCTAAATCCGGGAGAAAAGAAGCTACAACCCCGTCGGACGAGACTATAGTGGCGCTTGGAAGGCTCCGAGACGAAATCTTAAAGGAATTTAAAACCGCTGGGGACTTCCGCAAGAGTTCTAAACCCAGGGGAAAAGAAGCCATGACCCCGTCGGACGAGACGCTGGTTGCGCTTGGAAGGCTCCGAGACGAAATCTTAAAGGAATTTAAAACCGCTGGGGACTTCCGCAAGAGTTCTAAACCCGGGGGAAAAGAAGCCATGACCCCGTCGGACGAGACGCTGGTTGCGCTTGGAAGGCTCCGAGACGAAATCTTAAAGGAATTTAAAACCGCTGGGGACTTCCGCAAGAGTTCTAAACCCGGGGGAAAAGAAGCCATGACCCTGTCGGACAAGACGCTGGTTGCGCTTGGAAGGCTCCGAGACGAAATCTTAAAGGAATTTAAAACCGCTGGGGACTTCCGCAAGAGTTCTAAACCCGGGGGAAAAGAAGCCATGACCCCGTCGGACGAGACGCTGGTTGCGCTTGGAAAGCTCCGAGACAAAATCTTAAAGGAATTTAAAACCGCTGGGGACTTCCGCAAGAGTTCTAAACCCGGGGGAAAAGAAGCCATGACCCCGTCGGACGAGACGCTGGTTACGCTTGGAAAGCTCTGAGACGAAATCTTAAAGGAATTTAAAACCGCTGTCAAACAGTTAGAAGACAAACTGGATCGGATCAACGATAAAGTGGACAAACATGCTGAACATTTATCTCGCATCGATTCGACTTCTGAAGATTTAGAAAGTCGTGTTCGATACTTGGAGACTCTCTGTTCCAGCTTAGAGGAAAAATCTAACAAACTTCTTTCCAAAATGGTGGATCTCGAAAATCGTAGCAGACGCTGTAACATCAGAATTCTGGGATTACCAGAGGTGACTGAAAAGGGATCAACCGTGAAGTTTTTCGCCGAGTTTCTCTGTGAGTTATTCGGGAAAGATTTGCTTCCAAAGCCGCCCGAGCTCGAACGGGCACACAGCGTTTACGTTCCCCCCCGGAATTCTGGGCTCCCGCCCGCGACCAGTAATCTTGTGTTTCCATCAATACCAGGTAAAACACAGTCTGATCGTAGAGGCGCGTCGCAGGGGGTCGCTTCCCTTCAAGGATACAACCATTCGCTTTGTGGAAGATTTTGCACCCCAGACCTTAAAGATGCGCGCTGAGTTTAAAGGCGCAATGAAAGTGCTTTTTGATCGTGGTTTCAAACCTTCCCTTCGTAACCCTGCTGATCTACGAATCAAGCTTAATACCGGGAAATATAAGTGGTTCAAATCAGCGAAGGAAGCTGAAGCGTTTGTGGCAAGTCTTCCGGCTATCCAGCCATCTTCGGAATCTGATCGGACCTCATAAAATGGTGGATAAGTACTCCTCGTCGTAAAATTACTTTCTCTGGACTCGGAATTCACTTGAATCACTCGGACATTATTCATTGAAACTTTAAGGGCAGTTGACAATCTCTCCCGGGATTTGGTGTGTGTGTAATCTATTTTTATTCTTGTATAACTTTACCTACAGAGTTCTGCAACTAATTCTAACTTGTTTTGGAGGTTCGAAGTCTTTAGTGAAGGCCTCCCTGTTTGTCGGTTCACAGTTCAACTGCTGATTTATTTTTCCTTTGTTTTAAATATTTATTTATTTTATCTTTTTCTTTTCTTCACCCCTTTTTTCTAATCTCTGAATTTTTTTCTCCCTTCTCTATAAATGGTTGATAAACACCCGTCTTGAATTTATGCAGTCCTGGGTAGGTCTGTAGTCTAGTGTTTTTTTTTTCTGTGTTGTTTTTTTTTACATAGTTCAGTCTAGTTTTTGTACCGTTTCATGTAACACTGTGGTCCTGAAAAATATTATCTCATTTTTATTATGTACTGTACCAGCAGTTACAGTCAAAATGACAATAAAAAGTGACGTGGCTTGGATGGGAGCAGATGGTATGGGAAAGTATTTAATTGGGTGAGGGTGAATTATGATGCTACTAGGCAGCAACTTGGGAGCATAAATTGGGAACAGGTGTACTAGGGAAATGAACGTGGAGGTTTTTTTAGGGAGTACTTGCATGGGGTTTTGGATAGGTCCACGATGCTGTCATCTGGCATACCCATTGTGTGATCAACTGTGGTCAGAATGAACTCCCACCTCACTGCATTACTCAATTTTGTTACCTCACTGTGCCATCTAACTTGGGAACAGGAACAATGCCTGCAAACCAGTTAGGTCCAATCACTCTAGTTATGATGTCAAGTGCCTGCATTCACTCAAGTTCAGATTTGACTTTGTTCATCAATGGGACAGGTATACACCTCACTGTGGTCAGAGAGTAGGAGGCCACTCCTGCCCTCGGTCGGATAAGGTATTCTTAGTATCCCCAGCCCTGCAAACAACTCCGGGTACTTTTCCTGCCACTGAACATTGTTTAGGGAATCCAACCTTGCAATGACGTTCAACTTTTTGATGGCATGTCATCCCAGTAGTGGTGAGAAAAGATTCTGAACAACATAAACATCCTCTTTACGAATGGAAGTAGTAAACATTCCTTTCACATTGAACTTGTGTTTTCCTGCTTCTCCCTGCCGAGCTCCTGCTCTCACACTCTCTCATTGCAGTTCTTTTCCTGCTTAGTTATCATGCCTGCTGGGCTAAGATTAAGTTATGATAAACCCAGATTATATAGAGTAGATTTTATTAGCAATGACTTGTTTCCTCAGATCTATCGTCATGGTGACCGATCTCCTATCCAAGCATATCCAGCCGATCCATATACAGAGAAAGACTGGCCTCAAGGCTTTGCACAGCTTACCCAGGTAGGAAGTGCCTCCTTATTGGTGCCTTTTTCCCCTCTATCACACTACTCTTGCATCTTGCCTTTTTTCACTTCCGTCTGCTGAAATGCTTTCTTTTTTTTTCTTTTTACAGTATTTTTTATTCAGAAGGAAAAAACAAGATTTACAGAGTGCAACACATAGATACATCTCAACATAACTTGTGTACATTCATATATTGTAATAAAATTGATCAAAATGTTATAGCATAACACAAACTCTGTAATCAAAAATTTAAAGATAGGTCATACATCATAAAAGAAACTTTTTATATAAAAAGAAATGCTTTTTCTTAAATCATTGCTCATTCAGTCCTTTGTTCCTGCCCATCCTGTAAGACTGCTACCGGCTGTCTTCGATTCTCTCTGGGCTACCATTTGTCAGAAGTCTGAGTCCAGTGGCCTAGCTGTGAGCCTAACAAGTCTTGTTGTCATGAATCCTAATGAAGGGTCTTGGCTCAAAATGTTGACTGCTTATTGCCCTTCATAGTCTGACCTGCTGAGTTCCTCCAGCATTTTGTGTGTATGTTACTTAAAATTTCCAGCATCTGTAGAATCTCTTAGTCTGTTGCCATGTCTGTTTATTTCTGTTTTCGGGTTCCTATTGTTACCCAGAGTATAAAGTAACTTCCATGGTGATATAAGTCCCTCTGTTATTATTTTGGAGGATTTGTCTTGGACCCAGCACAAAAGCACATCAGCACCTCTACTTCCTTAGGAGTTTGCAAAGTTTCAGCATGGCATCTAAAACTTCCACAAACTCGCCGCATCACAGCCTGGTATGGAAACACCATTGCCCTTGAATGGAAAATCCCACAAAAAGTAGTGGATGTGGCCCAATCCATTACAGGTAAAGCCCTTCTGACCATTGAGTATATTGGCATGAAATACTGTAGCAAGGAAGCAGCATCCATCATCAGGGACCCCACCACCCAGGACATGCTGTCTTCTCGCTGCTGCCATCAGGAAGAAGGTACGGGAACCTCAGGACGCACATCACCAGGTTCAGGAACAGTTATTACCCCCTCAACTGTCAGGCTCTTGAACCAAAGGGGATAACCTCACTGATCTTTACTTGCCCCATCATTGAAATGTTCCCAGAACCAATTGACTCACTTTCAAGGACTCTTCACCTCATGTTCTCAATATTTAGTACTTGTTTATAGTTATTAGTTCTTTTTGTATTTGCACAGTTTGTTTATTGCACTCTGGTTGAACGCCCATCTGGGCAGTCTTTCATGAATCTGTTATGGTTATTAATCTATAAATTTATTGAGAATGCCCACAGCAGGAAAATTAATCTTGGAGTTGTATATGGTGACATATATATACTTTGCTAATAAATTTACTTTGAACTTTGATACTGTAACTTTATATTAGTAACTGTTATCCAGTCTCCCTGACCATTAACACCCAAAATCCTGCTCCCCTCAATTTTGCTTTTTGTCCTTTCATAGATGTACTAACACTTACAGGATTGTCTTTGGAAAAGGTGCCACCACACTTGTGTTCCTTCCCCAGAAGCCAATTCCAGATGTGTTGGGAGTGCAGGTGAACCTACTGTGTGATGCACTCCTCAAGTGGTATCACACAGTAAGTGTCTGAGCCGATTAAAACAGTCGCCATCTATTCTGACACCCCAGTCAATGGGTTTGCCATGAATAATTACTGAGATAGAACTAGGTCTTGTTGATGCCTAATTCATACATTAGACACATTTACCAATCTACTGGTGGAGTGGCCCTGAAATAGGTGGGACTGGATTTGGGCTTTCAGGCCGACAGGTGCTGAGTTGGATCTCACTGTTTGGAATCTTACAAATCCAGAATTGGCATCTGGGAAAGCAACACAAGTGTGGTGGCACCTTTTCCAAGGACAATCCCGTAAGTGTTAGTACATCTGTGAGAGGACATTAAAGCAAAACTGGGAGTAGGATTTTGGATGTTAACATTGGCATGTGGCAAAGGTAATGTCGCAGTAGTTATGGGGGATTTCAACATGCAGGTGAACTGGGAGAATCAGGTTGGTGCTGGACCCCAGGATAGGGAGTTTGTAGAGTGCCTACGGGATGCATTCTTGGAACAGCTTGTACGAGAGCCGACCAGGGACAAGGCTATTCTGGATTTAGTGTTGTGTAATGAACAGGATTTGATAAGCGATCTTGAAGTAAAGGAGCCATTAGGAGGTAGTGACCATAATATGATAAGTTTTTATCTGCAATTTGAGAAGGATAAGGGCAGATCGGAGGTGTTGGTGTTGCAGTTGAACAAAGGAGACTATAGAGCCATGAGGGAGGAGCTGGCCAAAGTTAACTGGATGGATATCCTAGCAGAAAAGACAGTGGAACAGCAATGGCAGGTATTCTTGGGAATAATGCACAAGGTGCAAAAACAGTTCATCCCCCGGAGAAGGAAGAATTCAAAGGGGGGAAAGGGGCCACAGTGGTTGACAAAGGAAGTCAGAGATTGCATAGCATTTTTAAAAAAAAAGGAAGTATGACAGAGCTAAGGTGAGTGGGAGGACAGATGATTGGGAAATTTTTAAGGAACAACAGAACTTAACTAAAAAGGCAATATGGGGAGAAAAAATAAGGTACGAACGCAAGCTAGCTAAGAATATAAAGGAGGATAGCAAAAGCTTTTTTAGGTATGTGAAGAGAAAGAAGATAGTTAGAACAATGTTGGGCCCTTGAAGAATGAATTGGGTGAAATTGTTATGGGAAACAGGGAAATGGCAGAAGAATTTAATGAGTACTTTAGATCTGTCTTCACTAGGGAAGACACAAGCAATCTCCCAGATGTATGGATGGGCCAAGGACATAAGGTAACAGAGGAAATGAAACAGACTGACATTAGGAAGGAAACGGTGATGAGTAGACTGATGGGACTGAAGGCTGACAAATCCCCAGGTCCAGATGGTCTGCATCCTAGGGTACTAAAGGAGGTGGCCCTGGAAATTGCGGATGCATTGGTAATCATTTTCCAATGTTCCTTAGATTCAGGATCAGTTCCTGAGGATTGGAGAATGGCTAATGTTATCCCACTTTTTAAGAAAGGAGGGAGGGAGAAAACGGAGAACTATCGACCAGTCAGCCTAACATCAGTAGTGGGGAAGATGCTAGAATCCATTATTAAAGATGAAATAGTGGCATATCTAGATAACAGTGATAGGATTGGGCCAAGCCAGCATGGATTTACCAAGGGCAAATCATGCTTGACTAATCTATTGGGAGTTTTTTGAGGATGTAACCAGGAAGTTAGACAAGGGAGATCCAGTGGATGTAGTGTACCTTGATTTTCAGAAGGTATTTGATAAGGTCCCACATAGGAGATTGGTGGGTAAAATCAGAGCTCATGGCATTGGGGGGAAGATATATTTTTTTAATTTGTTTTTTAATACATTTTCTACATCGCTACAGATAAAAAAAACCCAGATCGAAATGAAGAACATTAATACAGTACAAAAATAAACATACAAAAATAATATAATACAAAAGAAGATCATTGAGAAAGCACCCAAATTGAAGATATGTAAAATTAGTATCCTCCCCAAGCCCCGCAACAAAAAAGAACTCCAGACCAACCACAACACAATCTAGAGAGTATACATCAGGACATTCAAACCCCCAAAACTGTAAATACACTTAGCAACAGAAGGTATTAATGCCTACTACCAACAAAAAAGGAGCTGGAAGCAAGGGACCGAAAAAAAAACCTTAGTTAAGAGGAAGGTTATGAAAGTACTCAATAAAAGGTCCCCAGACCTTATGGAACTTTGTATCCGAATTAAGAACTGAATAATGAATTTTTTCAAGGTCTAAGCAGGACATAATATCATTAAGCTATTGAGCATGCGTGGGCGGGGCAACATCCCTCCATCTAAGGAGGATTAAATGTCTAGCCAGGAGAGAAGCAAAAGATAATATTCGACACTTAGTCAAACTCTGACATAAATCTGTCTCACCCAAAAAACCGAACAAAGCAATTAAAGGGTTAGGTTCTAGGTCATATATGTCAAACTCAAGGCCCGCGGGCCAAATCTGGCCCGCGGTGGAATTATCTTTGGCCCACGAGATAATATCTAATTACTATTAAAGCTGGCCCCAGTAATCGAAGCGCCTATGGCGTATGATATGGCTAATGCTGAGTTTATTCAGGTACCAGGTTTTCAGGGTTTTTAGTGTTTATTCGGCAGTCTTCTTCATAAGAAACGGAATTTGTAAAGTGAAACACTTTGTAGTTATAGCAGAGACTGAGACACATGAGAGCAGGCTGAAAAAACGGAGGCAACGAAAGCTGCGTTCGCACGCATCCGACTGATCCGGCCCGCATGAAGCTGCATTTTGCTCAATCCGGCCCGTGACCTAAAATGAGTTTGACACCCCTGTTCTAGGTGGTGATTCAGAATACAAGATAACGTTATGAAGACATCTTTCCAAAATTTCTCCAAGCTAGGACAAAACCAGTACATATGAATGAGAGAGGCCTCGCCCCTTTTGCATTTATCACAAAGAGGACTAATACTAGGGTAAAATCGAGATAGTTTAGATTTAGACATATGGGCTCTATGAACAATCTTAAACTGTAAAAGGCAATGATGAGCACAAAGAGAAGTTGAATTAACCGATTTGAGAATCGAGTCCCAAGTCTCATCAGATAAGGAGATATTTAAATCATGCTCCCAAGTCATTCTAATTTTATCCACAGGGGCACGCCATAAGGATGCTAATTTATCGCGAATAAATGATATTAAACCTTTACCTAGTGGATTAATAGAAAGAAAGAAATCCATAACATTTTTCTCAGGCATTTCAGGGAAGTTAGGAATTAAAGGATTAATAAAGTGTCTAATTTGGAGATATCTAAAAAAATGAGCATTGGGCAGATTGAACTTAGCAGAGAGCTGTTGAAAAGATGCGAAGCGATTATCAATAAAAAGATCTTCAAAATGTCTAATGCCCTTCCTATACCAGTCATGGAATGCTGAATCATATGTAGTAGGTAAAAAAAAGGTGATTATGTAAGATAGGGCTAGAAAAGGAAAAACCATGGAAACCATAAAACTTCCTAAACTGAGCCCATATACGCAACGTGTGTCTAACAAGAGGATTAACAATTAATCTGGACAAACTACTAGGGAGTACAGAGCCAAGAAGTGCAGAGATAGATAAATCTTTAGTGGAACTCAGCTCCATTGCCACCCAGTTAGGGCACTCGGGTTGGCCATGGAAAAAAGACCAAAAGGTAGTACAACGTATATTGACTGCCCAATAATATAAACGAAAGTTAGGTAAAGCCATGCCACCCTCTTTTTTAGATTTTTGGAGATAAACTTTATTAATTCTAGAGCGCTTATTCTTCCACAGATATGACAAAGTAATAGAGTCTAAGGAATCAAAAAAAGATTTAGGAATAAAAATTGGGATTGATTGAAATAAATATAAGAGTTTAGGGAGAACATACATTTTAACAACATTGATACGACCTACCAAAGACATAGATAGAGGTGACCATTGTAACAGACTCTGCTTTATAGTATATGAAAGATTGGCAAAATTTTCACGAAAGAGATCTTTAAACTTCCTTGTGACTGTAATCCCAAGATAACTAAATTGATTATGAACTACTTTAAAAGGGAGATCACGAAATGTTAATTCTTGTGCTTCTTTATTAATTGGGAAAAGTTCGCTTTTATGTAGATTAAGTTTATAGCCAGAGAACTGGCTAAACTGATCAAGAAGTGAAAACATTGGAGGTAAGGATGTAGACGGATTTGAAAGAAAAAGTAATAAGTCATCAGCATAAAGAGAAACTTTATGCTCAACACCCCCTCTCCAAATCCCAGTCAATTCAGGACAATTTCGAAATGCTATCGCCAAAGGTTCTATAGCCAAATCAAAGAGAAAGGGACTTAAAGGGCATCCCTGGCAGGTGCCACGTTTGAGGTTAAATAACTGGGATTTCTGAAAATTAGTCAAAACAGAGGCAGTAGGACACAAATACAGCAATTTGATCCAAGAGATAAAACTTTGACCAAAGTCAAATTTTTCTAAAACTGCAAAAAGGTAGTTCCACTCTATACGATCAAATGCTTTCTCCGCATCGAGGGAAATAACACATTCAGGAATCCCAGTTGGAGATGAATATAAAATGTTAAATAAACGCCGAATGTTAAAAAAAGGAAGACGGTTTTTAATAAAACCAGTTTGATCATCAGAAATAATAGAGGGAATAACAGTTTCTAATCTATAAGCCAAAACTTTGGCCAAGATTTTAACATCAACATTAAGCAAAGAGATCGGCCTATACGAGGAACACTCTGTTGGGTCTTTGCCCTTTTTTAATAAAAGAATAATAGATGCCTCATTGAAAGAGGGTGGCAAATTACCGTAATTAAATGAGTCAGATAATACTGAGAATAACTGAGGAGAAAGAAGTGAAGAGAATGATTTATAAAATTCTACGGGGAACCCATCAGATCCAGGAGATTTACCTGAAGACAATGCAGAAATTGCAAAAGATATTTCTTCTGATGATATAGGCGCATTAAGTTTGGCTTTAAAATCAGATGAAAGTGAAGGAATATTCAGATTATTTAAAAAATGATCAACAGAGATATTGTCATTCAAAGATTCAGAGGAATAAAGTCGAGAATAGAAATTTTTTAATGAGTCATTGATTTCTAAGTGATCCGATGTAAAGTCTCCATTCTCCTTCCAGATCTTTGTAATATGTTGTTTGGCTTTGAAACGTCTCAGCTGATTGGCTAGAAATTTACCAGATTTGTCACCATGAATATAGAAGCGACTCTTACTTTCAAGAAGTTGGCGTTCGACAAGTTGAGTAGACAGAAGATTAAATTTAGTTTGAAGTTCTACACGCTTCTTATATAATTCAGGATTCTTAGTTTGAGCATACAGTTGATCCAATTCTTTAATCTGATTAATGAGGTCTAATCGATCTGCACAGGCCTTTCTATTAAGATTTGCTGTATAGGAGATTATTTGACCCCTCAAATATGCTTTCATGGCATCCCAGACAATCTGGGATGACATTTCAGATGATGTATTGGTGTTAAAATAAAAGGTTATCTGATCCTTAATAAATTTTAGAAAATCATCATCCAATAATAAAGTCGAGTCAAAACGCCAGTGTTTATTCCTCTGAGGGAGACCAGGGAAATTTAAAGACAAAGTAATTGAGGCATGGTCAGAAATGAGTATGCTCTGATAGTCACAAGAATAGACAAATGGAATAAGTTGATTATCGAGTAAAAAGTAGTCAATTCTAGTAAAGGCATGGTGAACATGTGAAAAAAAAGAATAGTCTCTCTCAGTAGGATGAAGGAAACGCCATATATCAGAGATACCATAATTAGAGAGAAACGAGTGAATAGCTAAGGCAGATTTAGTAAGTAGTCTAGTAACAGAGGACGATCGATCCAAATTAGGATCTAACCAGCAATTGAAATCGCCACCCAGTATAAGAGAGTATGAGTTTAAATCTGGTAGTGAGGAGAAAAAGCGTTCAAAAAAATTAACATAATCAAAATTGGGAGCATACAGGTTTGCTAGTACAACTTTAGTATTGTATAATTTACCAGAAACAATAATAAAACGGCCATTTGTATCAGATATCTTATTATGGAGTTCAAAAGGAATATTTGAATTAATAAGGATGGAGACCCCCCTAGCTTTGGCAGCAAAGGATGAATGAAAATGCTGACCCGCCCACTTTGACAGAAGCCGAGAATTATCAAAACTACGAATATGAGTTTCTTGAAGGAAAGTAATGTCAGCTTTGAGTTGTTTAATATGCGAGAAGACCTTCCTTCTTTTAACAGGATGATTCAATCCCTTTACATTCCAGCTCACAAATTTAAGTGAATTAACCATTATCAATTGTTAGTGCATAGAAGGTAGCAGGCATATAAAAAAATCAAGCAATACAATAACAGTCTGGGAGCAAAAATGTAAACATAGATCCGTAGAATCAAAACAGAGACATGTCCTGAATAACAAAGGAAAACAAAAGAAACAGTGAGTAGTGTTGGAACTGGAGAACCCACCCCCCCTCACAACCCAAAATTAGACGGCTACCTAAAAAAGCAGCTAGCTCTACCAAGAAAATTAACCCAAGTATGACTTCCAGTTCTGTGTCGTTAACAAAAGTTCTGTATAAATAATATAGCGAATAATAACTAATTTATGCACTAGAAAACAGAATTATAAATAGGAACAACTTCAATAGAAGTATAAAACTTAATACAAAGAAAATCAGAAGAAAACTAAAACTAACCTACCCACGAAAAATTATAAAAGATTAAAAGAAAAAAAAGGAGGGAGAAAAGGGAGAAATTATAAAATTCAAAGAGAGTCCTTATCGACCATTTACAGAAAAACAAAAGCAAAACTTAAACTATGAATCAACCAACCGGGAGGCCTTCAATAAAAACTCCAAACCTCCAAAACAAGTTAAAGACAATTGTAGTTCTCTATAGATAAGGTTATACAGAAGTAAAATAGATTACACAGGTAAAATCTAAAAGTTCGCAGGGAAACATTAGACTTAAATTATCTATTTAGAAAAAACGCACCAAGTCCAGGGAGAGATTGACTACAGTCCTTAGAGTTTCAATAGATAATGACTGAGTTATTCGAGTAAAGTCTGAGTCCGGAAAAAATAGTTTTACTTCGAGAAGTACTTATCAACCATTTTAAAAGGTCAGGCCGGTTCCGAAGAAGACGAGGTGGCTGGGAGATTTCCAACAAACGCCTCAGCCTCCTTCACTGATTTAAACCACTTATAATCTCCAGTAGTAAGCGTAATTCGAAGATCGGCTGGGTTTCGGAGAAAAGGTCTGAATCCGTGATCAAAAAGCACTTTCATTACACCTTTAAACTCAGCACGCATCTTCAGAACCTGGGGGGCAAAATCCTTCACAAAACGAATGACCGTATTTTGAAAGGCGAAAGTACCTCTGCGGCGTGCCTCCATCATCAAACGGTTTCTCACCTGGTATTGATGAAAGCATAAAATAATCGGCCGTGGGCGGGAGCCCAGAATTGCTCGAGGAACATAGATCCTGTGTGCCCTTTCAAGCTCAGGTGGAGTCGGAAGAAATTCTTTCCCGAAAATCTCACAGAGAAACTTGGAAAAAAATTCAACGGGAGAGCCCTTTTCGGTGGCCTCTGGCAAACCAAGAATTCGTAGATTGCAACGTCTGCTCCGATTTTCAAGATCCACCATTTTGGAAAAAAGTTTACTATTTTTCTCCTCTAGGTTGGAGCAGAGAGTTTCAAGATATTGAACACGGCGTTTTAAATCTTCAGAAGTTACGTCAATGCGAGATAAATGTTCAGCATGATCATCCACTCTAGCATTAATCTGATCCAGTTTGACATTCAGCTGGTTAAAAGAAGTTCTAAATTCAGTTCTAAAATCCATTAAAGTATCTTGTCGATGTTGTTCCAGAACAACAAGAATGTCAGCCGGCAAAGCCGTAGAAGTTTCCTTTTTCCCAGTTTTAGTACTTTTGGTAGCCATTATAAGATAGATGCGTTCGCAGGCAGGTAAAAGAGAACTAATAAAATACCTAACTAAGGTTTAAGAAGGGAGACACATAGTGCAAAGGTAAGAAGAATAACGGAGCAAAAGTTCAGAGCAACTAAACAATCGCCATCTTACCGGAAGTCTGGGGGAAGATATTGACATGGATAGAAAACTGGTTGGCAGATAGAAAGCAAAGGATAACGGTGAATGGGTGTTTCTCGGAATGGCAGGTGGTGACTAGTGGGGTGCCACAGGGCTCGGTATTGGGACCACAGCTGTTTACGATTTACATCAACGATTTAGATGAAGGCATTGAAAATAACATCAGCAAGTTTGCTGATGATACTAAGCTGGGTGGCAGTGTGACATGTGATGAGGATGTTAGGAGAATTCAGGGTGACTTGGATAGGCTGAGTGAGTGGGCAGATACTTGGCAGATGACGTTTAATGTGAATAAGTGTGAGGTTATCCACTTTGGGAGTAAGAACAGGAAGGCAGATTATTATCTGAACGTTGTAGAGTTAGGTAAGGGAGAAATACAAAGAGATCTCGGAGTCCTTGTTCATCAGTCACTGAAGGTGAATGAGCAAGTGCAGCAGGCAGTGAAGAAGGCTAATAGAATGTTGGCCTTTATTACAAAGGGAATTGAGTACAAGAACAAGGAAATCCTCTTGCATTTGTACAGAGCCCTGGTGAGACCACACCTGGAGTATTGTGTACAGTTTTGGTCTCCAGGGTTAAGGAAGGACATCCTGGCTGTAGAGGAAGTGCAGCGTAGATTCACGAGGTTAATTCCTGGGATGTCTGGACTGTCTTACGCAGAGAGGTTAGAGAGACTGGGCTTGTACACGCTGGAATTAAGGAGATTGAGAGGGGATCTGATTGAAACATATAAGATTATTAAGGGATTGGACAAGATAGAGGCAGGAAATGTGTTCCAGATGCTGGGAGAGTCCAGTACCAGAGGGCATGGTTTGAGTATAAGGGGTAGGTCATTTAGGACAGAGTTAAGGAAAAACTTCTTCTCCCAGAGAGTTGTGGGGGTCTGGAATGCACTGCCTCGGAAGGTAGTGGAGGCCAATTCTCTGGATGCTTTCAAGAAGGAGCTAGATAGGTATCTTATGGATAGGGGAATCAAGGGATATGGTGACAAGGCAGGAACCGGGTATTGATAGTAGATGATCGGCCATGATCTCAAAATGGCGGTGTAGGCTCGAAGGGCCTAATGGTCTACTTCTGCGTCTATTGTCTATTAATGACCCGGGAGACAGTTACTAATATAAAGTTATAGTAATGTGTTTACCTTTGCTGCTGTTTCTCCACTGTTAACAGCTGGAATTTTCTGCCACTGCTGTGTAGGTTGGAATGAAGCAGCATTACGCCCTGGGCCAGTATTTACGGCATCGCTACCATACCTTCCTCAATTCCTCTTATGACCAGCATGAGGTGAGCAGCTGATTAAAGAGGCTGTGTGGGCTTTGGGGCCTGGAAGGTATTACTGTGAGCCTGGATAGGAGAGGGAGGTGGGCATAGGAGAGGAGAAATGTGGAGAAAAGGACTGGAGCTGTGGTGGGGGGGAGCAAAATGCAAAGGACTCGGGCTAGAATTTGGGGAGTGTGTAACTGGAGAATTTTTGGAGTTACAGGATGAGGAGTGAGTTGAGCTACTTGAGACCTTGTATGGAAAGTGAACAGAACTGTATGTTGGTGTAGCAGAGTGTGTGCTGTGAGGGGAGTGGAACTGGAAAGTGAACATTAAACAGTTAACAGCTCCAGAGTAGGCCCATGCCCACAATGCCAATGCCAACCATGATGCCACATCAAACTACTCCGATTTGCCTGCATGTGGTCCATCTCCCTTCATTCCACGCTTGTTCATCTGACAGGCTGGTAAAGAAGGTTTTTGGTCTCAGGGCGTTGAGTACGGGAGTTGGGACTTCATGCTACAAACGTATAAGATGTTGGTGAGGCTACACCTGGAGAAGTGTATTCAGTTCTAATTGTCCAGCTATAGGAAGGATGCCATTAAGCTGGAAAAGTTTCAGAAAAGATTTTCAAAGATGAAGGAGTGAAAGGCTTCTGTTATAATGTGAAGCTGGTTAAGCTGGGGCTTTTTAGCTTGGAGTATATAAGGCAGAGAGGTGACTTTATAGTAGTGGTCACCAACCTTTTTAATCCAAGATCCCCTACCTTGGCCTTAGTAAAAGGCAAGATCGACCCCAGATCAATTAGTTATACGCATGTGCACCGGGGCAGAAAAGACCGGAAGTAAAACCCTGCAACCCGGAGGTAGAAATAATGTATAAACACCGGGGTACCCGCCCTTTTTTGCACCACGGACCGGCTTAATATTGACGATATTCTTGCGGACGGGGAGGTGGGGGGTGGTTGTTAAACACGATGGGAATACAGCGATACTCAAAGCAGGTTCCTTATGTCCAGTCCATTCTGCAATTTAGGTTTTGCAGCTCTCGGCACTTAGCTTCTATCCCATACTGCTCACGTTTTTTCCTCTGAAAAAACTCAATTGGTTTGTCTTTCAGTGCAGGGTGCTTGGGCTCAAGGTACCAAAGCAGTTTTGAGGGCTTCATTGCCCCATTAGATAGCCTCCCGGCCCGAACTCCAACCGCCTTGGCCAGGTGCGGTTGGTCATGGGTCGGGGTGAGAGGACAAGGTCAGGGCCGGAGGTCCCTGTGCCAGGGCTGCAGCGGTTGCAGTCCGGAGAGAGCAAGTGACCAAGCGAGGAGCGTGACAGCCCCCCCCCCCTCCCCCGTAGGATCTATCAGCCGACAAAATTTTGTTTCAGTAGATGGCAGCAAGGTAGCTGCCCTGATACTACGAAACGCTGAACCTAAATTAGGTCGTTTGCAAATATTTTAGCACCGGGTTCCCCACGAACATTCGGTGTGCTAAACAGGTTTAGAGGCGGCGCTCCAGGCCAGTAGCGACGGCACTTCCCGCCAGCCGCCCGAAGCCAACCGGTGATCCCTGGCGCAAGGGTGTCACTGCGGTTAGGCGACTGATGACCTTGCGTGGGTTCAAGTTCATGAGTGAGCATGACAAGGAATGAGGAAAGATGCAACTGACTCATATTGTTTCCTCGCAGCCTGGTGGTTGGGGACCACTGAATTACACTGTAATGCGCACTGGACAGAAAGAACGGAACGGAACTAAAACCCCGCAACCCGGAAACAATCTCTCAACAGTTTTTGTGTATTTATTTTTCATCTATTTTCGGGATCTACTGGGGAAGTCTCAAAGATCGACTAGTCGATCATGATCGACGGGTTGGCGACCACTACTTTATAGAGAAGTCAAATCATCAGGGGCATAGATAAAGTGAATGGCTAGTCATTTTCTCAATGGAATGAATGGAGTCTAAAACTTGAGGGCACAGGCTTAAGGTGTGAGGGAGAGATTTAAAGGGGGGGCATCTTTTGCCACACAAGGTGGTGGGTAAATGAAATGTGCTGCCAGAAGAGTTGGTGGAGGTGGAAATAGTTTCAACATTTGTACAGGTACATGAATTTAAAAAAGTGGGGGAATTTAGTGCCTGTTACAGGCTAAGGTGGGCAACTTGGATGGAACAGACAAGTGGGACAATGAGCCTGTCCTTCAGCCGTGTAACTATGACTATGATGATCTCAGTCTCCACTCCTTTGAGTGGGCTTTCTTGGGTGTAGCTGTATAGGTATTAAGCATAGTTCCTTTTACTACGTCAACCAGCTGCTGGGTTATTGAGAGCATGTCTAGTGTATATCTGTATGATTTTTCTCTCTTTGTAGGTTTATGTTCAGAGCACAGATATTGACCGGACTCTAATGAGTGCTCAAGTGAATCTAGCAGGTCTGTACCCTCCACAAGGTCATCAGATCTTCCATCCTGACTTAAAGTGGCAACCAATTCCCGTGCATACAGTGCCTGTGGAACAAGATGAGGCAAGTGTCACATGGAGTATGAGGAGAGCAATGTTGAGTGTGGAAGGATTCATGTCGTGGGATAACATGAGATACACTATCCATAGGACAAGTTTGTTCTCACTATAGTATGTGTGCTCCATTCCTTGTGCCATAATTCTTAATCCTGTAATACTCACTGGGGTGCTGTAGGTACCGTAGATTCCGGATTATAAGCCGCTACTTTTTTCCCACATTTTGAACAGCTTTGAACTCTGCGGCCTATAATCCAGAGCGGCTAATACATGGTTTTTTTTTCATGCCGCCTCATAAACATTTTGCCTCGTAACAGTAGACCAATAAAATTGATGAGTAGTTCACAGAGGTCCAATGAAATTGTACGATAAATCAAGCGCACTTTCACAATTAAATTATTGTAAATCAGTCATTTGTACTCACCCTCATCAACATGGAAAATACTCGAAGCAAGACCCGAGCGCGTCAGACCCGATTAGACCCGATCGCAATGCGCAAGCGTCAGACCCGATTAGACCCGAGCGCATTGCGCAAGCGTCAGACCCGATTAGACCCGATCGCAATGCGCAAGCGTCAGACCCGATTAGACCCGAGCGCATTGCGCAAGCGCGTCAGACCCGATTAGACCCGATCGCATTGCGCAAGCGTGTCAGACCCGATTAGACCCGATCGCATTGCGCAAGCGTCAGACCCGATTAGACCCGATCGCATTGCGCAAGCGTGTCAGACCCGATTAGACCCGATCGCATTGCGCAAGCGTGTCAGACCCGATTAGACCCGATCGCATTGCGCAAGCGTCAGATCCGATTAGACCCGATCGCATTGCGCAAGCGTGTCAGACCCGATTAGACCCGATCGCAATGCGCAAGCGTCAGATCCGATTAGACCCGATCGCAATGCGCAAGCGTCAGACCCGATTAGACCCGAGCGCATTGCGCAAGCGTCAGACCCGATTAGACCCGATCGCATTGCGCAAGCGTGTCAGACCCGATTAGACCCGATCGCAATGCGCAAGCGTCAGACCCGATTAGACCCGATCGCATTGCGCAAGCGTCAGACCCGATTAGACCCGATCGAAAACGCTGCTTTTAAGTTAAAGTCGATCAATAACTTTTCCTGGTAGGCTGCAATATATATATTTTTACCAGTCGCTAGGAGATATTGGAATGTTGTTCGTGCTGTTCAGTAAAAAAGTATATGCAACGTAATTTGTGTTACCGATACGTATGTATATTTAAAAGTAGCAGTGCGGCCTAAAATCCGGTGCGGCCTTTACAATTAAAAAATTGATTTTATTTCTAAAATTAGAGCCTGCGGCTAATAATCAGGTGCGCTCTGTAGTCCGGAATCTACGGTAGTTGCTCTTTAGGGCAGGTTTGTGTGTTCTTCCATCAACTTACTTTGGCATAACTTAAGTTTTTAGCCACTTTTGTCTAATGAATATTGGAATTAAGGTGTTCTGTTTTCTTTACCCACCTCCCAGTTTCTCAAGTTCCCACGGAAAAACTGTCCCCGGTTTCAAAAGTTGCTGGAAGAGACGTTGAACAGCAGAGAAGTTCGCAAAAAAATACAGAAAAATACGGCAAGTGTCAAAGACGAGCCATGAACATATTAGTATCTAATGCATACATGTGTCTGAGCATTACGTGCAAACGTGTAGCTTAAGTAGTTTTGCACTTGTACAATATACAATGTCCTTCGTGCCCTTTGCACTTAAACCGTCAATTAAGTAGATTTAAAATAAAGTAGGCAGTGTTGTAGTTAAGACCTTCGACGCCTGAGAATTACGTTATCACTGGTTTACTCAAGCATATGCAAGGAAGCCAGTCAGATATTGAGCTTAAAAATCACAACTTGGTAATTATTGTACTCTGAAAATAGTTAAATATGAAATGTATCATCCAGTTCTAAAGTGAGGAGAAAGGTGGGTGAGGCTTGCTGAGTTCCTCGAGAGGAACACGCATGAAGAACTCATCAGGTCAGGGAGCGTCTATGGAAGTGAACAAAGAGATAACATTTTGGACCATGACCCCTTTTCAGGACTGAGAAGGATGGGGGGGAAGACACCAGAATAAAAAGGTGGGGGAGGGTAAGGAGGCTGGCTGGAAGGTGACAAGTGAAGTCAGGTGAGTAGGAAAGGTTTAGGGCTGGAGAAGAAGGAATCTGATAGGAGAGGAGAGTGGACCATAGGAGAAAGGAAAGTGGGGGGTGACCCAGGGGTAGGTGAAAAGAGGTAAAAAGTCAGAGTGGGGAATAAAGGAGGGGTGGGAGGGAGGGAATTTTTTTTTAACCAGAGGGAGAAATTGACAGGTGACCCCAGCATATTCACATGTGCAGTGTTGCCTCAGCTGGAAGTACAGTTTGAAGTCCTGAAGGGAGATGAGGGAGGAGATGTATGGGCAGGTGTAGCTAGACCACTTGCAGGGGTAAGCACCGGGAGGGAATAAACAACAACTGTTTATTCACTTCCATTGATGCTGCCTGATCCATAGTCCTCCACTATTTTGTGTGTGCTGCTTTGGGTTTCCAGCATCTGTAGAATTTCTCATTTTGAGTTCCTCCAGATGCTGCCTGAATTGAGTTCCTTATTTTTTACTGGCCAACTGAAAATCAGGATCAAGTCATAATTAAAGATCTAATTAATCATGCCATATTCCTTCTAAAGTCATTTGTATTCAACAAACCAGTTATTTGCAGCTACATTGATCATGTTTTCAAAACCTTTCAACTCACCCAAAATCTTGTTTTTTAAAATCTTGTGTCCTATAGCTATTCCTGCCTACCTGAGGCCAAAGGATCAGTTAAGCCTCTCTCACAAGCCTCCATCTGAAATGCAATGGGTAATATTTTAAAGGGTAGACAATTATAATCCTATGATCTTGTATGCTTAAGAAAGCATTCCAGTGGACTGTTTATTATTATTCCACTCCTACTATGTCTGATTTATTTTCTAGGATGGGGCATTTTTTGAATATTTCACCAGTTCCATCAGCATCTTGAGTGCTGTAAAAACATTCTAAAAATACTCTTTAACCTTTCAAGCTATTTGGGAATGAAACTGAATTTGTGTCATGGATGACCTTTCACCATACCTAGGAAATGTAAGAATCTAGGGAAAGAAGAATTGGGATGAAGGGAAAGAGGGATTGAGAACTGGAGAGGGATGTTCATCAACTTGGATAGAAAGTGGGGGGGAAATGAATGCTGAAATTGGTGGTGGCGTTATCTGGAGGAGAATGGTAAGAACTAGTGAACAATAAGTGGTGAGTATGGGGCATTTGTAACAAAGTCTAGCTGTAGTATGTGACATCCAGTTACAAGTTGTAATCCCATCGCACATCAAAATCCAAATACCAAGCAAATGGGTGGACAATCTGGTTTTGATGTTTGAAGGCTCACTGTTCCCCATAACACCAGGAAGAAGTTTGCTACTTGCAATTGAATGATGCCTTCGAGTCTTTTTTACATCCAAATTTGAAGCACTAGCAGTCTCTGTTTAATGACAACACCAAAACTGCTTCCTTGGTAGTCATCCTGCAGTTAGTTTAAATTTGCGGTCTGGAATTTAAGTACATAATTTCTTGATTTTCTGCATGACTATTCATGTTGGGCCGCAGGTCATGCTTATTTGAGGCTATATTTGTCCTTTGGATTGATAGATTGATATGCCAGATAAATGGAACAGTCCATCTCTTCAGTTGCCAACTTAACACAGAATGTTTTTTTCCCCCCCTGCTCTGGAGGAGAAGAGCAAAGTTCCTTTGATACTTATAGTTCTGGGACGGTGATTCAGTATCACCTCTCAAGTTGTGGCCACTTCTTTTTGGTGGATTGTTTTCACTAGTCCTGGAAAGGAGATGAATGAATGAATCACCTTCCTTGTTGTATTACATGCCTGTACAGGATTCTCCATCTTCTATAGGCTGCTCTATGATTTTGAATCCAATTTTCACATGGTTTGTTTTATTTTAAAGAATACACTTTAATGTGTCTCTTACTATTATTATATTTGACTATATCACAGTGTATTTTAACATGAGGACTCTGTCTTTTGTTTTTAATATCTCATTCTCACTGTTGCTGGGTGTGACTTCATCTTTTGTATATTTACTTCTGTGAATCTCTGGATTCCTTCCCAAGCTTTTGCCAACTTTCACTTAAAAGAACCTATTCAGGTGCCTGTTTACAGATGACAAATTGATTTAAATGTGGCTTGGCTTTTTTTTTAATTAATGAGATCTTGGTATTAGTATATCCCAAAGGCAGAGACACTGACCGAAACTGAGTGTGATGACAGCTGCTACTTCACTTGGTGGAAATCCTACTTGTAACATAGCCTGGCTTCTCAAAGAGATGGTATCAGGGGAACTGCAGGCAACCTTTTATCACAGTGAGACTAAATTTGATGTTAGAAGTCTAATCTTAAGTGTATGTGCACAAGACCAATGTCACATAAAGTTAATGCACATTCAAAAGCACATGCAAGTTGCTGCTTCAGAAGCTATAATGAATTTGAAATGCTGGTTCAGGTACAGCCACAGGAGAAAAATGTGGTTTAATATCTCCTCCCAACTGTGAGTATAAACTCCTCCAGTACTCCTTTTAATTGTCTCTCCACTCCTACACTATGAATAATTATCCACTTCCTGTGAATAGTTATCAGAAAGTATCAGAAGTTTCTTCTTTTTTAAAAAATGAAGTAAAAAAATAAAACTGAGAACACAAGTTGCAGGGTGCTTGAAAATTGTAGGTTGTGGAGACCCTTCAGCAGGACTCAAAGGATCCTCACCACCCAGGCCATGCTCTTTTCTTGCTGCTGCTATCAGGTGGGAGGTACAAGAGCCTCAGGACTCAGCACCAGGTTCAAGAATAGTTACTACCCCTCAGCCATCAGACTCTTGAACAAAACTACACTCGTTCCCACAACCAATGATCTCACTTTAAGGACTCTTATTATCTTATTTCATGCTCTTGTTATTTATTGCTATTTATTAATATTTACATTTGCACAGTTTGTCTTCTATGCTCGTGCTCTTTCATTGATCCTGTTTACAGTTACTCTTCTATAGATTTGTTGAGAATACTAACAGAAAAAGAATGTCATGGTTACATGTGGTGACATGTATGTACTCTGATAAATTTTACTTTGAGTTTTGATCCAGTCTTAGTCAAGTCTGTGCACGTGCCAGCCGCCTCCTCCTAATCTCACCCCAGTAAATGAGCGTAGACAACTGTGTTATTTCAAAAAGCAGGAGGGTACGTCTAAAGTTCTTGAATTGTTGTTTATACCCATGTTACTAAAACCGGATGTTTATGATTGCACTGCTGTTTTAGGGAGGTTACTGTGCACAAAACAGCCACTATGTTTCTTGCATTGAATTGCATTTGAATTGTACAACAAGACAGTTATGTCAGAATGAAAGTGTTGGGCTCTTTGGCTTCCTAATTATCTTCCTGAACTAGTCCCATTTGGCTGTGATGAGCCCATGCCTTTCTAAACCTTCCTATCCATGTACCTGCAAAATGCATTTTAAAATTTGTAATAGTACCCATCTCTGCCACTTTCTCTGGCAGCACACTCTTATTCACATCTTGCTCCATGTGGAAAAAGTTGTCCCTCAAATCCTTTTCAAATCATTCTCTCTGGTCTTAAACCTATGCCTTCTACTTTTAAACTTCCCTACCCTAAGAAAATGACTGACAAATCTACTTTATCTCTGCCCTTCATAGTTTTATACAATTCTAAATGTTATCCCTCAGCCTCCTACCTCTGGGGGAGGGGGTGGGGAGCAAATCCCAGCCTATTCACACATATATATAAAATGGCTTCAATTCCAGCCCAATTCCAGTAACGTCTTAGGAATCTTTTCTGCACCTAATACAGCTCAGTGAATCCTTCCTATATTAATATTCCTATTCTCAAAGTAATCTTGCTTCCAAATTTAAGTTGAATTGGCTGTAAGTAGTTGTACGCATTCCTGAGGTGTGAGTTGTGTGAGCACCTCGCATTTAAGTGCTGATGATATCTTCAGGAGTTGGCACCTCAATCAGAGGGATAAAACTGGAGCCTGGAGTCTCAGTGATTCCATCTCATCCCCATCAGTTTTCTGAACAGTCCATGAACGCTACCTCACTATTCCTTTTTTGCATTGTTTATTTTGTCACTATTAATTTTGTGATTTTTGCATTGTACTGCTGCAAAACAACACACTTCATGTCATCAAAGCCAATGATTAAACAATCTGATTCTAGCATGTTTGGCGAAGGACAGTGCTGATCCTGAATACACAGGACAAATCCCAATGAAAGAAGCAACTAATAAAGGATCCTATTGTACATACATGAATGGCTGCTGTTCTCCTTCCAAGAGCATCTCACCTGTATGATGAAGGGCTTTCTGACACTTACTGGTATTTTGCTTATTGCCAGTGTCTGATCTAACTGGGAGCAAGCTCTTCAAGGAAAGCTTTCGATTTGTTGCCACACCTATTACATCACCATTACTACAGTGTGGCTGCTTGGCTTTTTGTATAATTTTGTATGTGCGCAAATTTACTTTCTCAATTCACGAGTTGTGAGCAATTTGGAAACAAAGGCCAAATACTGGAGGAAGCCATTTTCAGGAAAGCGTCAACCCACTCTTCAAAAGCTTTGTTGTTTATGATTCTGACTGGACTGATCTTAACTTCTGTTCTGGTTCCCTCCAGTTTCCGATAGACTGTCTTTGTACCTTCCTTTGGTTTCCTATTCAGTACTGACTGACCTAGTAACTAGTTCCCTCTTGACTGACCTGGGGTAGTTCTTAATTCCTCACAGAATCAAGGAAATGTTAGCATTTTTCGGAGGCTTTTGAGTCTGGGTCAGTATGTTGACTAGGTATATGGATCAGCTTATTGATGGGTGAGCTAACTGATCCTCTCTGTGATCTCCCTCTTGTGAAGTGAGTTTTAATGTTGATCCTCTTAGCAACATTTTGCATGAATGAAACAAAATATAACTGTGACCACTCTGAGGTCCCCCTCCCCATCTCTAAACAATGGATTGCTGCAATTTCTGACATTTCATCATTGATCCCATCTAGGATTTTCTGAACATGGTATCCAGTAACACCAAGATGAATGTGACGATGCAGAATGAATGGAAGGTTTACGACACTCTATTTTGTGAGGTGTGTATTGTGTCTGTGCATGCTGTTTGTCTCACCAGCCTGTGGCAGGAAGCTGCTTACATTGAGGAAATGAAGGTTGACTCCACAACAGTATCTCAGTTGCCCCAAGGGCACGCTGTAGATTTTGTTGCTTACGGTGACCTTGACAACTGACCTGACACCAACCTCTGGCCATCACTCATTAAAGTTCTGAGCTAAATGAGTGAGATAATTACAGCCACCCAGCATATGGGGTTTACACATCTTGCATCCAAATACGTATCTTTTTCAACCTCCTCTTTCCCTTCCCACTTTTACCTTTCAGGACCTCTCATCTGTTCCTTTTGCTTAGGTTTGCAATAATACTATTCACAAATAATTCACTATTAAAAGCAGATCTTATGGATTAGCAGATACATTTGAAAGCTCACCTCTAATACATGCACTTCATTGTATTTTAATCCTACTTTGGCAGAAAACTCACAATTTCACATTGCCTTCCTGGGCTACGCATGAGGTGATCACTCGTATGGGAGAACTGAATGACTTTGGCATGGAAATACTCTTTCAACTTCACAAGACACAAGAGAAATCGAGGCTGCAAGGGGGTGAGTGTGTGTTTGGAGTGTCGTGCGCGATGGAAGGGGGAAGTTGATGCAGTTACATAACTGGAGATTCCTTGTTTCTGACATGTACCCAGCATTCTGCCCACCCACTGCCAGCCAACGCACTTGTATCAACGATCCTCAGACAGCAGTGTGGGAGATGTGAAAGTGTTCAGCAGCTTCTGACTTCTTTCCCTAACAAACAGGAAGCAAACTGATCTCCTCCGCCTGGATCTCTCACCCTGATTAATTTGCTCTCTAACTTTTCTCAAGTCACAAAGTGGTGCTGAAATAAGTTTCTAAATTTTTAAGAAGACTGGGACTGAGTTGCAAGAATTAAAAAGAAAATGCATTTCCATGGGTATAGAAGAGGAAGGTTAGAGGCTGCAGGGATTGGGTTTACTGAGGCATTGGGAAGAAGCTTTAATGAAATGCAACTCACTCCACTGAATATTGGTCAACTGGCATGTTGGCAATAATATTTGTTGATGTGGATATGATCCCCTGTATTGGGATAGCTGTCTGTCAACTGCGCCAGGTCACTGCAGAGTCATGCTCGTTACTTGCCGTGTCAATTGCAGACACACAAAAGTATTTGGTTTTGATTTGTAGAGACAAGTCTAGTATTTGTCTAATGATCGTCATGTATATGTGAGTGGAGTTATCTGTGCTGGTGAAAATCTGGTCAATACCTTGCATAGCAAATGGGTTACTTTGACAGGGATAACCATGGAATACAATGGCAAACAATACACGTTTATGATCTAAGGAATGTTGCTGAATGAAAGCATATTAAAGGCTATAGGTGGAGAATAAATGGGAGATATTGTCTGAACTTGCAATCAAAAGGATAGAACGGTAATCCAACAGCTAATAACACAGGTGGTTATTTGGGAGAAAACTTAAAGAGTTCTCTCTAAAGTTGTGGATCAGGACCTTCTTTATGCTTACCATTAGCCAAGGAGTCCATAGGAACCCCCCCCCCGGTTATGGACGAAATGGGAAGTGAGGACCTCGATAAAATCACTGTCACTAAAGAGATAGTGATGAGCAAACTAGAGGGTCTGAAGGTAGGTAAGTCCCCTGGTCCTGATGGGATGCATCCCAGGGTGCTGAAGGAATTGGCAGAGGTTATAGTAGATGCATTGGTAATTATTTATCAAAACTCTCTAGACTCTGGGCAGGTCCTGGCGGATTGGAAGACAGCAAATGTCACGCCACTTTTTTAAAAAACGATGTAGGCAAAAGACGGGCAACTATAGGCCAGTTAGCTTAACATCTGTAGTCAGGAAAATGCTTGAAGCTGTCATTAAGGAAGAAATAGCAAAACATTTGGAAAGGAGTGGTTCCATTAGACGGACTCAGCATGGATTCCGAAAGGGCAGGTCCTGCTTGACAAACTTACTGGAGTTCTTTTGAGGGCATAATGAGTGCAGTGGATAGAGGGGAGCAGGTGGATGTCGTGTACTCAGATTCCCAGAAGGTGTTTGATAAAAGAGACTTATAAATAAGATACGGATGCATGGAGTCGGAGGAAGTGTATTGGCATGGATAGTGGATTGGCTAACCAATAGAAGGCAGAGAGTTGGTATAAATGGGTGTTTCTCTGGTTGGCAGTCTGCGGTGAGTGGGGTGCAGCAGGGGTCGGTGCTGGGCCTGCAGCTGTTTACCATTTACATTGATGGTTTGAAAGGGGGGACTGAGTGTAGTGTAGCAAAATTTGCTGATGACACTAAACTGAGTGGAAAAGCAAATTGTACGGAGGATGTGGAGAGTCTGCAGAGGGATACAGATAGGTTAAGTGAGTGGGCCAAGGTCTGGTAGATGGAATACAATGTTGGTAAATATGAGATCATCCACTTTGGAAGGAATAATAGAAGAGCAGATTATTATTTAAGTGGTGGAAGATTGTAGCATGCTGTTGTGCAAAGGGTCTTGGGAGTGCTTGTGCATGAATCACAAAAAGTTGGCTTGCCCGTACAACAGGTTATTAAGAAGGCAAATAGAATGTGGCCTTCATTGCTAGAGGGATTGCATTCAAGAGCAGGGAGGTCACACTGCAACTGTACAGGGTACTGGTGAGGCCGCACCTGGAGTACTGTGTGCAGTTCTGTCTCCATACTTGAAGGATCTACTGGCTTTGGAGGCAGTGAGGTTGATTCCAGAGATGAAGGGGTTAACCTATGAGGAGAGATTGAGTTGCCTGGGGCTATACTCTCTAGAGTTCAGAAGAATGAGAGGGGATCTTATAGAAACATACAATATTTTGAAAGGGATAGATAAGATAGAAGTAGGAATGTTGTTTCCATTGGTAGGTGAGACTAGAACTAGCGGACATTGCCTCAGGATTCAGGAGAAAAGATTTAGGATGGAGATGAGGAGAAACTGTTTTTGCCAGAGAGTGGTGAATCTGTGGAATTCTCTGCCCAGGGAAGCAGTTGAGGCTTCTTCTCTTCAATAAATATATTTGAGATACAGTTAGATAGGTTTTTACATAGTAAGGGAATTGAGGGTTATGGAGAAAAGGCAAGTAGATGGAGCTGAGTTTACGGACAGATCAGCCATGATCTTATTGAATGGCAGGGCAGGCATGATGGGCCGGATGGCCCACTCCTGCTCCTATTTCTTATGTTGGGAATTCCTGCTCTAAAGGAAACAATGGTGTCAGGATTTGACTCAAGTATTTGCCTCCTGTGTAATTTATAGGAGTTCCATTTCCCTATTTACTCTCTATGCAAGTGCTTCTATCCAATGGGGCCAGAGCTGATTCTTGATTGAGCTCCTAGCTCTGGTTGTTACATCCAGATGAGAGTTGTAAGCCAAGCATTTTAGGTTGAGATCCTGACTCAGGACTGAGTATTGAGGGACAGTAGTATTATGTAGAAGTGCGAGAGTCGGGTGAGACAGGCTGGTAGGTGATAGATGAAACTGGACTGAGAAGGGATTAGGGACACCCCCCCCCCCGCCCAAATCCAGATGAGGGGGAAGAGGTGCTGATAGGTTGATGTGGAAATTGATTAGGGGAAAATGTATGGGGCAGAAAAAAATATGTGGGAGAGGGTAATGAATAGGAAATGAGGGGCTTTTCAGCTATCCTGATGTTCACTGGGATGATACCAGGCAGCTCGTTGAGTTTTGTTGGTCTCACAGTGTTGCAACTGGCAATAGACAGATGGGGAGTTAAGGGGTGCCGTGGTAGCATAGTGGTTAGTGCAACACTATTACAGCTCGAGACACCAGAGTTTGGAGTTCGATTCCAGTGCCGTCTGTAAGGAGTTTGTATGTGTGCCCAGTGACTGCACAGGTTTCTTCTGACTGCCCCAGTTTCCTCCAACATATCAATTAGTAGTTGAGTTGGTCATTGTAAATTGTTCTATGATTAGGGTAGGGTTAAATAGCTGAGTTGCTGGGTGATGTGCTCATTGGGCTGGAAGGCTCTGTCCCACGCTGGTTATTCCCTTACTGATCTGGTTATTCCCTTACTGATCTGTCCGCATAATGATGTTCCCACTTTTGCAATTATCTACCCAATAACCTTAAATTATGAACTCCTAAGCTGAGCTGCAGTTGGTCTTTTTTGTCCTCTGTCTTATTCTTTTTTCTTCTTCCAGGTGTTCTTCTCAAACGAATTCTGCAAAATATTAATCAGGCAATAAATGAGTCTACTCCCATGCCAAGTCTCAAATTAATCATGTACTCAGCGGTGAGTCATTCTAGATTGCTCTGTTAACTGGAGGTGGGCAGAGTAGATGAAATGTAAATAGCTGAAAGTTAGGAATGCAATTTCCAACTGCTGTACAGATCAATGTGTGTTGTGCTGGCAGAGAAACGTCCATAATGCATAGCCAGCAAGTTATTCTCTGCATCCCTATTTCCTGATTGTTGGAAGCATTTGGATACAGTGTAATAACAGAGCTTGCAACTGATCTGGAGTCACAATGATGGTCTTCACCCAGTTTGTTCCCTGGTTAAAGTTGTGGGCTGAGCTGTACTGGCTGACAGCCACCTCTTTGAGTCTCAAGTGTGAGGCAGAGGGTGGAGAGATCGGACTGATACAATTGTCTACAATTACCACATTTTCAGTGGCAGTTTTGTTGGTGTGAAACTTTGTGAGCTTTGTTTTGGCTTTCACTGAGATCTGGATATAGAATTGTTTAGGTAGTGCTCATTCGATGTATTCAAAATGTTGAGAGATAGGGTGCAGAACAGTCCCTTCCAGGCCACCGAGCCATGCCACCTAGCAACCCATCCATTTTAACCCCAGCAAATGACCCTACTGAGTGGTGCAACTTTGGGCTGTGGAAGAAAACCGGAGCACACATGGGCAGGAACGTACAAACCTGCTTACAGAGGATGTAAGAATTGAACTCTGATGCCCTGAGTTGTAATAATGTCATGCTAACCCCTACGCTGCTGTGGCAGCCAAGCCCGGTTGGTGTTTGATACCTATGCTGGTGTTTGCTTCAGGCAGGATGCTGGCATTTCTGTGGTCTTATCAATTGATAGTGGTGGTGCCAAAGCTACTGTTCCAATTTCTGTCAATGTTTTTGTTACCTGCTAGTATTTGGGAAAAGAAGCTATCTTCGTTAGCAGTTTCTCCACATGCCCCAGTACTTGGAGATCATTCATGATGCATGGTAGTGGAGTAATTTGGTGATATAATACCTTTTTCTCTTCAGTATTGATATGTCCATGATGTTTGAAGTTTCTGCTGCTCAGCATGTTGTCTTTGTGTATGTTAGAATGGCACAGTTTTCAGCAACCTTTATTTTAATGAACTTTGGCCTCTTGTACTTGGCATGCAGGTGGATGGATTGAAAAGTCTCCCTCTACATCTGGTATGAAGGTCACCCCTACCTTGCACAGTAGGTGGGGTGGGGAGTCAGTCACAGATGAGGAACAGGATTGGTTGCACAACAATTTTTTTTAATGTTTGTGGCGATAACAAACCACTTCAGCACCAGAGTTGAAACAGTCATATGATTAGAAGAGAACATAAAACAGTAAGGCACAAAACAGGCCCTTTAGTCCATGATGTTATGCCAACCTATATAAGCCCACTCCATGATCAATTGAAACATTCCCTCCCACACAGCCACAACCCCTGCCATTTTTTTTCTTACATCCATGTGTCTATCCAAGAGTCTTTTAAAAGTCCCTATTATATTGGCCTTTAGCACCACTCCAGGCAGTGGTCCAGGTACTCACTACTCTGTGTAAATGATGAACTTTTGAGAGCAGCCTAACTTGAGCAGCAGCCACTGCAAAACCTTGCATTTAACAGGATAAAAGCTTGGAGATCAATGAGAGAGCCAAACAGATGGTAGTGTTACTCAGATTCCTCAGGTCAGAATCTCTGCATGATTCCAGATATTAACCATTTACTGATCAAAAGCTGTCCTCTGGCGAAAACCATCCAGATCGATTATCTCATTGATATGACCAAGCTGTCCAGGAGAAGGAGATATGGATAAATCATTTTGTTTGGTGTTATTACTCCTGATTAGGAACTTCGTGAAGTACTTTCCCTTATGTTTTGATGAGATAGTTGTCCTTGAAAGAGATACTGCCCTGGGATCATAAGTGCATTTAACTACAAGATCCCAACCTTAGTAGCAATAAAGGCACTGGCATGACATCGCGGCAAAATGTCACTTGACTTTGATCTTGATTTTGAATGAACATTTTTGTGTGTGCCTTAAATTGTTTTTGTGCATATAACTTGATTTGCAAAGGTTCAGGTTGTTTTGCCAGCAGGAGAAGACCAAATTAAATTGTCTTTTCCTCGGATAATTTCTTAGACCAGCCAATTGTTATCTTCCGACCAATGTTAAAAGGAGCTTAAGGGCTCAGTGCATTCCTTGTGGATGTCTGTTTTTAGGGACATTGTTATCATTTGCAAGTCCTTTGGCCAAGCTTTGTTGTAGTCCCTTATGTTTCTTCAGATTTTGGAACAGGAATGTTATTTAATTTGGGTGTTTGCTGTGTGTGTTGTATTGGAACCCTTTCTGATAGACCATACAAACTGATGATTTGACCCGTAGGTGACAGTGACATTTGCTACTCTAATGATGCAAGTGTCCATCAGGTCCTGACTCTTAGCAGTGGATACTGTAATGCCACAGCTATTTAAATTTGATAGGCTTGTAATCCAGAGCAACACACACAAAACAGCAGGTCAGACAGTATCTACAGAGAGGAACGATGACGCCAGTTAAACAGACCTACAACGCAAGACTAAGTTTGTACTAAACAGTGGGCAATAGGGGCTGAGAAAACTCACAACCAATAGATTGGATCAAAGCTCTGCAGTCTTGCCACATCCAGACAGGAATTGTGAATAATTTAGATACCCAACAGAAGGAAGGCTTCAAGAGTGCCCCATCTTCAGTGATAGCAGGGCCCACACATGAATATACCGAAGAGCTGAAACATTAATGACCGTGTTCACCCAGAAGTACCAAGTGTGTGCACACCTTGACTTGATCCAGCCAATCAGCTGCATCATAACTTTTGAGGAAATAACTGAGAGAACCGGATTCAGTAAAGACCATAAGACACGGGAGCAGAATTAGACCATTCAGGCATTAAATCTGCTCTGCCAGTTGATCATAGCTGATTTATTTTCCACCTCAATCCCATATTCCTACCTTCTCCCCATAATCTTTGACGCCCTGATTTATCAACCTCTGCTTAAAATATATCCAATGACTTGGCCTCCATTGCCATTTGTGGCAATGAATACCAGTTTCACCATCCTCTGGCTGCTAAAATTTCTCCTCATCTCTGTTCTAAAGGGATATCCTATTCAGAGGCTGTGCCCTCTAGTACTAGACTCTCCCACTATTATAAATGTCCTCTTCTGGTCCATTCTGCTTCAGTCTTTCAATATTCAGTAGGTTTCAATTATATTCCCCTCATTTCCCCTTTCCCCCAACCCCCACCACTCCAGTAAGTACAGGCCCAGAGCCATCAAATGCTCCTCGTATGTTAAGTCTTCAATTCCCAGAATCATTCTCATAAATGTCCTCTGGGCCCTCTCCAATGCCAGCACATCCTATCTTAGATATGGGGCCCAATGTTAACTCCATTGAACCAGACAACATCTCATCTTAGTACTGAAGACCTGTATACCAGAACCAGCTGTTCCTCTAAATAAGCTGTTTGAGTATAATATATGGCATCTACTAACAATGTTGATGATTGTCCAGGTATGCCCTGTTCTCCTAGAACTGGACAAATCCAATATAGCTAAGAACTGGAACAGCAATCGATTTGCTGGAGGCACCTAACAGGTTGATGAAAATCTGTAGAGGGAAAGGAATTGTTGACTTTTTGTGTTGCATTGGGATTGAGGGCAGAGAGGCATGATGTCCAGTATAAAAAGGAGTCTGAGGTGATTGATTGCTCACTACATCCCTTCTCCTGTTACTGGCATCTCGTCTCTTCACCCTCAGTCCTGATGCACGGTTCCAACTATAGACAGTTTTTTTTCTCCCACAAATGCTTGATCCACAGAGTTCCTCCGGCAGATTGATTGATAGATAGATAGATAGATACTTTATTCATCCCCATGGGGAAATTCAACTTTTTTCCAATGTCCCATACACTTGTTGTAGCAAAACTAATTACATACAATACTTAACTCAGTAAAAAATATGATATGCATCTAAATCACTATCTCAAAAAGCATTAATAATAGCTTTTAAAAAGTTCTTAAGTCCTGGCGGTAGAATTGTAAAGCCTAATGGCATTGGGGAGTATTGACCTCTTCATCCTGTCTGAGGAGCATTGCATCGATAGTAATCTGTCGCTGAAACTGCTTCTCTGTCTCTGGATGGTGCTATGTAGAGGATGTTCAGAGTTATCCATAATTGACCGTAGCCTACTCAGCGCCCTTCGCTCAGCTACCGATGTTAAACTCTCCAGTACTTTGTCCACGACAGAGCCCGCCTTCCTTACCAGCTTATTAAGACGTGAGGCGTCCCTCTTCTTAATGCTTCTTCCCCAACATGCCACCACAAAGAAGAGGGCGCTCTCCACAACTGACCTATAGAACATCTTCAGCATCTCACTACAGACATTGAATGACGCCAACCTTCTAAGGAAGTACAGTCGACTCTGTGCCTTCCTGCACAAGGCATCTGTGTTGGCAGTCCAGTCTAGCTTCTCGTCTAACTGTACTCCCAGATACTTGTAGGTCTTAACCTGCTCCACACATTCTCCATTAATGATCACTGGCTCCATATGAGGCCTAGATCTCCTAAAGCTGCACCAGATTCCAGCTTCTGCCGTCTCTGGGATCTCCACGGCTAACTAATCTTGATAATCAGCAAAGTGACAGAAGCTGTCAGGTCAGGCAGCATCTATGGAAATGAAAAGATACAGTGAAACCCCGATTTTACGCGCCCCAATTTAATGCAAATTTGGATATAACACGATGAGTCATTGGACTCCATGTCCATCCATACTCCCCCTTCTCCAACTCTGTATCCCTTTTGCCAATCAACTTTCCAGCTCTTGGCTTCATCCCTCCCCCTCTTGTCTTCTATCATTTCAGATCTCCCCTTCTCCCTCCCACTTTTAAATCTCTTACTATCTCTTTTTTCCGTTAGTCCTGATGAAGGGTCTCGACCAGATGCTGCCTGACCTGCTGCGTTCCACCAGCGTTTTGTGTGAGTCATTGGACCTTTTTTTGCTCAAAATGGAACAAACTGCTAGAAAAAGAAAATCTTTTTCTGTGAGAGATAAGCTTCACAGACTTGACGCCATCAAGACTAAAAGTCAAACTCAGGTTGCAGGAGACCTCAGGGTACCGGAATCAACACTTCGTGGCTGGAAATCTCACAAAGAAAAGTTTTGTGCGTTGATTTGCAAAGTTGAAGAAGAAGCAGGACCTAAAGCCAGACACCTGAAGACAGCCAAAGGTGTCAGCCTCGATGACTCCCTGTACGAGTGGTTCGTTCAAGTTCACTCAGAAGGCCTTCCAATTTCCAGTCCTATTCTCAAAGTTCAAGCCAAGAAGTTTGACAAACAGATCAACGGAGAAACCTCACAGTTCAAAGCTAGCAATGGATGGCTAACCCGGTTTAAACGCCATTACGGGATCACTTTTTTAAGAGATAAACTAAATGATGATTGCTAATATTCTTGAATGTTTTTATTTGTTTTATGTATTAAAAAGCTTTACTAAAAATTAATTTGTTTTAATTTCTACAGTAACAACAACAATGTATTTGCGGAATTCTTTAATTCAAAGGTAATTTACTTGCCAGAAGATAAACATACAAAAAATGTGGAAAAAATAGGGTGAAAATAGGGGTGTTTTAGAATGTTAGGTCAACATTGGGTCAGTTTGAACGCTGATTTTCTTGAACCCTGATTTAGTGACCCCATTTTTTCCGCGATGACATTTTATGGACCCAAACATCATTTTATGATGTTACAGCCAAGCCCCTTCATCAGGACTAAAGGAAGATGCCAGAATAAAAAGGCTGGGGGAGGGGAAGGAGGCTAAATGGAAGGTGATAGGTGAAACCAGCTGGGTGGGAAAGGTTTAGGACTGGAGAAGAATGAATCTAATAGATGAGAGTGGACTATAGGAGAAAGGGAAGGAGGAGGGCACCCAGGAGGATAGTAATAGGCAGGTGTGAGGAGGTAAAGGTCAGAGTGTGGTAGAAGGTGGAGAGGACAGGAATCTTTTTTACCAGAAGGAAAAATCAATATTCATGTCATCAGGTTGGAGGCTACCCAGATGGAATACAGGGTATTGCTCCTCTATTTAAAGGGTAAGCTCATCTTGGCACAAGAGGAGGCCAAGGTGAGACTGACATGTCGGAATGGGAATTAAAATGTTTGGGCACTGGGAAGTCCCACTTGTGGATGATGTAGGGTTGCTTGACAAAACGGTCCCCAGTTTTGAACAGGCCACATCAGGAGCACCAGACACAATAGACAGATTCCCTCACCTGGAAGGACTGCCTGGGGTCTTGAATAGAATTGAGGGCAGAGGTGTATGGGCAGGTGTAGCACTTTGGCCAATTGCAGCAATAAGTGCCTGGAGGGAAATTAGTGGGGAGGGATGAATGGACAAGGGACTCGGGCCACTGAGGATTCATTCCCTCAGTCAGTGTGGAATACTATTTAGAAAATGCACTCCAGGCACACTTTTCCAGGTATGCGGCATCTATCACCAAGGAGGGCAGTGGGTTGAAGGTGCACACTACTGTCACCACTTTTACACCCCCCCCCTTCAATTTGCACACTAAATTGCACACTAATTGTCTTTTCTTCATTAATTACTGCTGGTTCTAAATATTGCATCTCCCAAAACGACACTGAATGACAGCAGTAATCATCACTTCTAAGGGACAATTAGGAGTGGGCAGTAGATGCTGATTTTGCCAGCACATCCTGGATCACGAAGATCTAGAAGGTGCCAGTGGTCTGAACTTGGGTGTTTCCATGTGGTCATCTTTTATCACATGTCAAAATATGAAACAGATAAGTTATCTTTCTGCCAGTTTTTATGCAGTCCTTTTTTCCATTCCTAAGGAAAATGGAAGTATCCTTGTAAAGTTTAGCTTAACAGATGTATGGTCGTGGATCTCTGGACCAATTGGTAGAAGAAGTTATTGAAAATAAAAAGGGTATATTACAAAAAAGGGACTGATGGACTGTTCGGGGTAGGACGTCCTTCTTCCTCTGTTGAGAGGATAATATGAGAATAAACTGCTCCCATCCACTGTCTAATTTCAGACACCTGGCTAATGGAGTGTGACTTCTTGAGCAAGAGGTTATGGTATAATATTGTATAATATATCAAGGTGCAAGTCAACCACTCCCCATTGCACGTCAGTGGCTCTGCTATGGAGAGAGTGAGAGCACATAACGGACGATCTAACTTGCACCCACAGCTCCTCATTAGTAAAGAAGGCACAGCAGCATCTGCACTTTTTCTGAGGCGGTTGAAGCATGCAAGGCTTCCACTCCCATTCTGATATTCTACAGGAGCACCAAAGTGTCCTGTCTGGCTGCATTGTTGTCCAGTACAGAAACTGCATGGCATCAGTCATAAAAACCGACAGAGAGGATCACCGGGCTCTTCCCCCACACCCCCATTTGCCCACTGACAGGGTCACCGGTCTCTCTCCCCCCCCCACCTCCACACCCCCATTTACCCACTGAGAGGGTCACTGGGCTCTCTCCCCACACCCCCATTTACCCACTGAGAATCACCAGGCTCTCCCTACTCCCCACATCCCCATTTGCCCACTGAGAGGGTCACTGGGCTCTCTCCCCACACCCCCATTTACCCACTGAGAATCACCAGGCTCTCCCTACTCCCCACATCCCCATTTGCCCACTGAGAGTGTCACTGGGCTCTCCCCCCCCCCTCCACACCCCCATTTGCCAGAGGTTTTGTATATGAATGGCTCAAAGTATTGTTGATCCCTACCACCCATCCCATAATCTCTTTGACCCACTACCATCAGGGAAGAGGTACAGGAGTATCAGGACTAGGACTGCCAGACTGGGTAACAGCTTCTTCCCTCAAGCTGAGAGACTAATGAATACCTACCCCCACCGAGGTCTCGTCACTAGGACAGTGAGCCTGTTTATCTGTGCTGTGCACTACATAAACTTTGAATTTATTCTGTTAAGTTATTTGTGGTAATATTTTGTTTTATGTTCTGTGTATGATAGGTTTTCTGGGTACACTGTGGTCCAGAGGAATGTTGTTTCATTCAGTTGTATGTTTGTACGGTTAGATGATAAACTTAACTCATGTAATTAAGGATGCTTACCACCCTGGCCTCTTCCTTTTCCCTCTTCTACCTACTGGGAGACGATATAGGGGCTTGAAAATCTAGACAGCAAGACTTAAGAACAGTGTTCGGCCTTAAGAACCAATTTTCTCTTTCATCTCCCCTTCCCAGTTGTACTGCCACCTTCTTGGACTTGTAATTCTGCCTTTCGTGGTTATCCTGTTATTGTCACTTTGTCACAGTGCAATCTTTGCACCTTGTGTTTTTGTGCCCATCACTCTGTTTACTGTTGTATTTATTATACCATGTATACTGTCTACTCTGTGAGCTTCACATCACAGAGTAAAAAAATTACATTGCACCCTGATGTATGTGACAATAGTCTGATCTGGTGGGAGAGAGGATTTAGAGCACAGCTTCTAACCATGTAAAATTAAAATAATTTTTCCACAGCATGATGTGACACTCATCGCTCTGCAAATGGCACTGAATGTGTACAACTATATTATTCCCCCGTATGCCTCCTGTTTTATGTTTGAGCTGTATGAAGAAGATGACAGGTAGGTACTGGGGCTCTCTCTGTAACGTGCATCCTACTGCCTCCTCTTCACAGAAGCATGTCTTCCACCCAGGCTCCATTACTGGTGAAATTCTACTACTGCCATTTATCCAGTCCAAATGCTTGCCTGTCATCTGATCATTTCTGAAACCTCACTCGTGATTTCTGTGAGATCATCATAGATTGTGTTCTAAAGAACAGTGACTCTGTTCTGTGATTGTTAGAGGTTTCTGTCTGTCTGTCTCTTTCCTCATCTATCAAGTTTTCTTTCTCCCTCTGTGCTCACTACCTCTGGAGCTATTTTGATGAAAGATTAGTGAGCTTCATTTAGTTAATCTGACATAGGTCCAGAGCTGCCAGCTCACCAGGGATGCAGGTTTTAATCTATAGAGCATTGTAGATCAGAATCAGGTTTAATATCACCAGCATATGTTGTGAAATTTGTTAACTTTGCAGCAGCAGTACAATGCAATACATGATAAATATAGAAGGAAAAAATAACTGAATGTCTATTAAATAGTTAAAGTAAGTACTGCAAAATAACAAATAAAATAGTAGTGAGGTAGTGTTCATGTTTTCAATGCCCATTTAGACAACGTATTGCAGAGGGGAAGAAGCTGTTCCTGAATCACTAATTGTGTTCCTTCGGGCTTCTGTACCTCCTTCCCGATGGTAACAGTGTGTAGATGCAGTTTAAGGATGAAAACCACAGGACCCAAAACCAACTTGAATAAGGGCACTTGTAATAGTACGATGGTATTGCTTGTGGTGGATTGAGAAAATAAGCTTGGAGACAAGGTCAGTAGATGAACTGCAACAGATCCTCAACACTCAGCACAGATGTATCCCAACTGGAACAAGGAATTCATGAAAAAGAGGCAGGGAGTCACACCGGGGCCTTGAGACTCAGATAGGTGGGTTAAGAGTCAGGAGAGGGAAGGGCAAGAATACCCCTGCGGCTGTCTCCCTTAACAACAAGTACTCCTGTTTGAGTACTGTTGTGGGGAACAGCCTACCTGGGGGAAGCAACAGTGGCTGCGCCTCTGGCACAGAGGGAAAGGAAGAGGATGGCAGCAGTAATAGGGGACTCTATAGTTCAGGGGCCAGACGGGCGATTCTGTGGACACAGGAAAGAAACATGAATGGTAGTTTGCCTCCCAGATGCCAGGGTCCGGTATGTCTCTGATTGCGTCCACAATATCCTGAAGTGGAAAGGTGAACTGCCAGAGGTCATAGTACATATTGGTAGCAACGACATAGGCAGGAAAAGGGTGGAGGTCCTGAAAACAGACTACAGGGAGTTAGGAAGAAAGTTGAGAAGCAGGACCGCAAAGGTAGTAATCTCGGGATTACTACCTGTGCCACGTGACAGTGAGTATAGAAATAGAATGAGGTGGAGGATAAATACGTGACTGAGGGATTGGAGCAGGGGGCAGGGATTCAGATTTCTGGATCATTGGGACCACTTTTAGGGCAGGTGTGACCTGTACAAAAAGGACGGGTTGCACTTGAATCCCAGGGGGACGAATATCCTGGTGGGGAGGCTTGCTAAGGCTACTGGGGAGAGTTTAAACTAGAATTGCTGGGGGGTGGGAACCGAACTGAAGAGGTAGCTGGCTCACAAATAGAGAAAGCTGAAAGACGGTGCAAGAGGGAGGATAGGCAGGTGATAGAGAAGGGACTCACTCAGACCGTTGGTTTGAGATGTGTCTATTTTAATGCAAGAAGCATCATGAACAAAGCAGATGAGCTTAGAACATGGATCAGTACTTGGAGCTATGATGTTGTGGCCATGACAGAGAGTTGAATGGTTCAGGGGCAGGAAGAGCTACTTAGAGTGCTTCAGGAAGGACAGGGAGGGAGGCAAAAGAGGTTGGGGCGAGGCACTGTTGATCAGAGATATTGTCACAGCTGCAGAAAAGGAGGAAGTCATGGAGGGATTGTCTACTGAGTCTCTGTGGGTGGAAGTTAGAAACAGGAAGGGGTCAATAACTCTACTGGGTGTTTTTTGTAGACCACCCAATAGTAACAGGGACATCGAGGAGCAGATTGGGAGACAAATTCTGGAAAGGTGTAATAATAACAGGCAACACAAGTGAATCTGCAGATGCTGGAAATAAATAAAAACACAAAATGCTGGCAGAACTCAGCAGGCCAGACAGCATCTATGGGAGGAGGTAGTGACAACGTTTTGGGCTGAAACCCTTCATCAGGAGTGTAGTGACGACGTTTCGGGCCGAAACATCGTCACTACCTCCTCCCATAGATGCTGTCTGGCGTGCTGAGTTCTGCCAGCATTTTGTGTTTTTATGTAATAATAACAGGGTTGTTGTGGTGTGAGATTTTAATTTACCAAATATTGATTGGCATCTCCCTAGAGCAAGGGGTTTAGATGGGGTGGAGTTTGTTAGGTGTGTTCAGGAAGGTTTCCTGATACAATATGTAGATAAGCCTACAAGAGGAGAGGCTGTACTTGATCTGGTATTGGGAAATGAATCTGGTCAGGTGTCAGGTCTCTCAGTGGGAGAGCATTTCAGAGATAGTTATCACAATTCTATCTCCTTTACAATAGCATTAGTGAGGGATAGGAACAGACAAGTTAGGAAATTGTTTAATTGGAGTAAGGAGAGATATGAGGCTATCATGCAGGAACTTAGAAACTTTGAAAACCTACAGCACAATACAGGCCCTTTTTTGTGGAGATTTGTGATATATATGATTATATGATATATATGTACAATGTCAGAAATACATCTTATGGAAATGTTTGTTTGATGATGAACTTCAATAAAAAATAAATTACAAAAAAAAAAGAAATTACATAGTGTTACCCATAGCTCTCTATTTTTCTAAGCTCCATGTACCTAACCAGGAGTCACTTAAAAGACTCTATCGTATCCGCCTCCACCACTGACACCAGCAGCCCGGTAGCATAAATTTGGAAGCATAAATTGGGAACAGATGTTCTCAGCGAAATGTACAGCAGAAATGTGGCAAACGTTTAGGGGATATTAGCATGGTGTTCTGCATAGACAGGGAAAGGATGGTAGAGTACAGGAACTGTGGAGTACAAAGGCTGTTGTAAATCTAGTTGAGAAGAATAGAAAAGCTTACGAAAGGTTCAAAAAACTAGGTAATGATAGAGATCTAGAAGATTATAAGGCTATAAGGAAGGAGCTTAAGAATGAAATTAGGAGAGCCAGAAGGGGACATGAGAAGGCCTTGGTGGACAGGATTAAGGAAAACCCCAAGGCATTCTACAAGTATGTAAAGAGCACGAGGATAAGACATGAGAGAAGAGGACCAACCAAGTGTGACAGTTGAAAAGTGAGGGAGATAGAGATACTTAATGAATACTTTGTTTCAGTATTCACTGTGGAAAACGATCTTGGCGATTGTAGGGATGACTTAGTGGATTGAAAAGCTTGAGCATATAGACATTAAGAAAGAGGATGTGCTGAAACTTTTGGAAAGCATCAAGTTGGAAAAGTCTCCGGGACTGGACAAGATGTACCCCAGGCTACTGTGGGAGGCGAGGGAGGAATTTGCTGAGCCTCTGGCAATGATCTTTGTATTATCAATGGGGACAGGAGAGGTTCTGAAGGATTGGAGGGTTGCAGATGTTGTTCCCTTATTCAAGAAAGGGAATAGAAAAATTATAGACCAATGAGTCTTCAGTGGTTGGTAAGTTGATAGAACAGATCATGAGAGGCAGGATTTATGAACACTTGGAGAGGCATAATATGATTAGGAATAGTCAGTATGGCTTTGTGAAAGGCAGGTCGTGTCTTACGAGGCTGATTGAAATTTCTTGAGGATGTGACTAAAGACATTGGAGGTAGAGCAGTTGATTTAATGTATATGGATTTCAGCAAGACATGTGAAAAGGTACCCCATGCAAGGCTTATTGAGAAAGTAAGGAGGCATTGGATCCAAGGGACCTTGCTTTGTGGATCCAGAATTGGCATACCCACAGAAGGCAAAGAGTGGTTGTAGACAGGTCATATTCTGCATAGAGAATGGTGACCAGTGGTTTGCCTCAGGGATCTGTTCTGGGACCCCTTCTCCTTTATAATTGACCTGGATGAGGAAGTGGAGGGATGGGTTAGTAAATTTGCTGATGACACAAAGGTTGAGGGTGCTGTGGATAGTGTGGAGGGCTGTCAGACGTTACAGAGCAGTCACCGATAGGATGCAAAACTGGGCTGAGAAGTGGCAGATGGAATTCAACCCAGATAAGTGTGAGGTGGTTTTATTTTGTTAGGTCAAATATGATGGCAGAATATAATATTAATGGTAAGACTCTTAGCAGTGTGGAGGATCAGAGGGATCTTGGGGTCTGAGCCATAGGACACTCAAAGCTGCTGCGCAGGTTGACTCTGGTTAAGAAGGCATACAGTGCATTGGCCTTCATCAACCGTGGGATTGAGTTTGAGCCGAGAAGTAATGTTATAGCTCTATAGGACCCTGGTCAGACCCCACTTGCAGTATTGTGCTCAGTTCTGTTCACCTCACTACTGGAAGCGTTTGGAAACCATAGAAAGGGTGCAAAGGAGATTTACAAGGATGTTGCTTGGATTGAGGAGCATGCCTTATGAGAATAGGTTGAGTGAACTCAGTCTTTTCTCCTTGGAGTGACAGAGGATAAGAGGTGACCTGATAGAGGTGTATAGGATGATGAGAGGCATTGATCATGTGGATAGTCAGGCTGTTTCTCAAGGCTGAAATGGCTAACATGAGAGGGCACAGTTTTAAGGTGCTTGGAGGTAGGGACAGAGGAGATGTCAGGGGTAAGTTTTTTTAACGCAGAGAGTGATGAGTGCGTGGAATGGGCTGCCAGTGATGGTGGTGGAGGCGGATACGATAGGGTCTTTTAAGAGACTCCTGGACAGGTACATGGAGCTTAGAAAAATAGAGGGCTATATAAGTAATTTTAAAGTAAATATGTTTGGCACAGCATTGTGGGCGAAAGGGCCTTTATTGTGCTGTAGGTTTTCTATGTTTCTAGTCTGCGCTTAATAAAGGTGTGGGGAGGAGTCAAGGATAATGATTCGAAAATGGAAAACAAGTGGCAAGGAATGGTGGTAGGCCAGAAAGGTGGGAAGTTTTTAGGATCGAGCGTAAAAGACGAAAGACTCATAAGAAGAGAACACTGATTCTAAGAGAAAATTTGGATGTAATATCAAAACAACTAATAATTTCTGTGTAGGAAGAAAGGCAGCAAAGGCAAATCTGGAACATTCAGTATGAGGTTAGAGGGTCTGAGTTATAAGGAGAGGTTGCATAAACTAGGGACTTTGGAATGTAAGAGATTGAGGGGTGATCTGATAGAGATGGACAAGATCAGGAAGGTAAGGAGATTGAGGGGTGATGTGATAGAGATGGACAAGATCAGATGGGACAAAGACAAGGTTAAAAACACACTATCTGTATCCCAGGAAGGGGGTGTAAAAAAACCCAAAAGGGTATTGGTTTAAGATCAGAGGGAAGAGATTTAAAATGGACATTAGGAGGAGTTACTTCAGGCAAAGGGTGGTGAATATTTTGAATGTGCTGCCAGAGTATAGTAGTTGAGGTGAACACATCAGCAACATTTAAAAGCCATCTAGGTAAGTACCTGAGCTTTGGAGGGCTATAGGCCAACGCTTGGCAACAAGTTCACCATGGACAGGCAGGTCTGAGGAGCCTGGCTCTAAATGACAGATGTGTTAAATCAATTGTTTGAATGTTTGACACTGCAAAATATTTCCAAGGAAACAGACTAATTTCAAATTACCGTAGTTTGTAAACTTCCAGACCACAAGGAATGAGGTTTCAGAGAAACTCATGGGACTAAAGTTGGACAAATCACCAAGATATGATGGCAGGTAGGCAAATGTTTTAGAGGAGGTCACAGAGACAGTCAACCCTTTGAAATTTTATCAAAACTTGCTAAATTCCACTATGGTGCCAGAAGAGAGGAAGACAGGAGCTGGGAACTATAGTTTAACATGTACTGTTGGCAGGATCTCTTCTAACTTTTGAGGAGTAGGTGTAGGAACTTGAAAGCCCAGATAACTAGACTAAAGAACATTTTCTTCCCCACTGTATCAGACTTCTGAATCAATCACCTCTTCCTGGTACTGCTGATGCATTCTCAGACTCTTAACTCTACATTGATTGGTTATTCCATTATTGTCACTTCGGCAGTTGTTTTTTTGTTACTTCAGTTTATACAGGGTTATAAGTTGTGAGCATTGTTATGATGGCGCTGGAAGCATGGTGACACTTGTGCACTTCCCCCAGTACGATCTTCACTAATATGATATGACAGATATATTTCACTGTATGTTTTGTACATGTGACAAATAAAGCTAATCCTTGCACCATTGTTATTTTGTGCTGATTGTTATTGTCACGTATAGTGTTTACTTTGTGAGCTTCACATGAGCAAGGAATCTCATTGCTCCCTGGTGGGCGGGACAAGGAATCTCATTGCTCCCTGGTGGACGGGACAAGGAATCTCATTGCTCCCTGGTGGACGGGACAAGGAATCTCATTGCTCCCTGGTGGACGGGGCACGGAATCTCATTGCTCCCTGGTGGACGGGGCACGGAATCTCATTGCTCCCTGGTGGACGGGACAAGGAATCTCATTGCTCCCTGGTGGGCGGGACAAGGAATCTCATTGCTCCCTGGTGGACGGGACAAGGAATCTCATTGCTCCCTGGTGGACGGGACAAGGAATCTCATTGCTCCCTGGTGGACGGGACAAGGAATCTCATTGCTCCCTGGTGGGCGGGACAAGGAATCTCATTGCTCCCTGGTGGGCGGGACAAGGAATCTCATTGCTCCCTGGTGGACGGGACAAGGAATCTCATTGCTCCCTGGTGGACGGGACAAGGAAGCTCATTGCTCCCTGGTGGACGGGACACGGAATCTCATTGCTCCCTGGTGGACTGGACACGGAATCTCATTGCTCCCAGGTGGACGGGACACGGAATCTCATTGCTCCCTGGTGGACGGGACACGGAATCTCATTGCTCCCTGGTGGACGGGACAAGGAATCTCATTGCTCCCTGGTGGACGGGACAAGGAATCTCATTGCTCCCTGGTGGACGGGACAAAGAATCTCATTGCTCCCTGGTGGACTGGACAAGGAATCTCATTGCTCCCTGGTGGACGGGGCAAGGAATCTCATTGCTCCCTGGTGGACGGGACACGGAATCTCATTGCTCCCTGATGGACGGGACACGGAATCTCATTGCTCCCTGGTGGACGGGACAAGGAATCTCATTGCTCCCTGGTGGACGGGACACGGAATCTCATTGCTCCCTGGTGGACGGAACACGGAATCTCATTGCTCCCTGGTGGACGGGACACGGAATCTCATTGCTCCCTGATGGACGGGACAAGGAATCTCATTGCTCCCTGGTGGACGGGACAAGGAATCTCATTGCTCCCTGGTGGACGGGACAAGGAATCTCATTGCTCCCTGGTGGATGGGACAAGGAATCTCATTGCTCCCTGGTGGACGGGACAAGGAATCTCATTGCTCCCTGGTGGACGGGGCAAGGAATCTCATTGCTCCCTGGTGGACGGGGCAAGGAATCTCATTGCTCCCTGGTGGACGGGACACGGAATCTCATTGCTCCCTGGTGGACGGGACAAGGAATCTCATTGCTCCCTGGTGGACGGGGCAAGGAATCTCATTGCTCCCTGGTGGACGGGACACGGAATCTCATTGCTCCCTGGTGGACGGGACAAGGAATCTCATTGCTCCCTGGTGGACGGGACACGGAATCTCATTGCTCCCTGGTGGACGGGACAAGGAATCTCATTGCTCCCTGGTGGACGGGACAAGGAATCTCATTGCTCCCTGGTGGACGGGACACGGAATCTCATTGCTCCCTGGTGGACGGGACAAGGAATCTCATTGCTCCCTGGTGGACGGGACAAGGAATCTCATTGCTCCCTGGTGGACGGGACAAGGAATCTCATTGCTCCCTGGTGGACGGGACATGGAATCTCATTGCTCCCTGGTGGGCGGGACAAGGAATCTCATTGCTCCCTGGTGGGCGGGACAAGGAATCTCATTGCTCCCTGGTGGACGGGACACGGAATCTCATTGCTCCCTGGTGGACGGGACACGGAATCTCATTGCTCCCTGGTGGACGGGACACGGAATCTCATTGCTCCCTGGTGGACGGGACAAGGAATCTCATTGCTCCCTGGTGGACGGGACACGGAATCTCATTGCTCCCTGGTGGACGGGACACGGAATCTCATTGCTCCCTGGTGGACGGGACAAGGAATCTCATTGCTCCCTGGTGGACGGGACAAGGAATCTCATTGCTCCCTGGTGGACGGGACACGGAATCTCATTGCTCCTTAGTGTATGGGACAATAAATTAAACGATGTAATAACTGATCATTTCAGAAGCTGAATGTAGTCAAACAAAGTCACCATAACTTTATGAAAGGTAAGTTGTGTTTGACAAATTTGCTTGAACTCTTAGGAGATTTCCAAAAGACATTTGACACTGTGCCACATTAGGAGGCTGGTGCACAAGTTTAGAGCCTGGGGATTTGGAGGAAGTGTATTCATGTACATTGAATACTGGCTGTCATACCGCTGGGGAAAAAACTGAGTCATTTTCAGACTGGAAGGACGTAAGGCATGAAGTACTACAGGAGCACACAACATGCTGGAGCAACTCAGCATCTATGGAAAAGAGTACACAGTCAACATTGCAGGACAAGACCATTCATCAGCACTGGAGAAAAAGATGAGCAGTTAGAGCAAGAAGGTGAGGGAGGGGAGGAAGGAGTTTAAGGTCATACGGGAGACCAGGAGGGGTGAAGTAAAGAGCTGAGAAGCTGGTAAGTGAAAGAGATGAAAGGCTAGAGAAGGGGGAATCTGATAGAAGAGGGTGGAAGGCCATGGGAGAAAGGGAAGGAGGAGGAGCACCAGAGGGAGATGATGGGCAGGGAAGGAGATAAGGTGAGAGAGGGAAATGGGAATGGTGAAGGGGGGGTCATTTGAGAAATTGATATTCATGCCATCAGGGTGGAGGCTTCTCAGACCCAATATAAGATGTTGCTCCTCCAACCTGAGTGTGCCTCATCACAATAGAAGCAGCAGCCATGGAGATAGAATTGAAATAGGTGGCCACTGGGAGATTCCACTTTTACTAGCAGATGAGTAGACTCACAAGTAAAGTGTTGCCTCACCTGGGAGGACTGTTTGGCCCTGAATGGTAGTGAGGGAGGAGGTGTAGGGGCAGGTATGGCATTTGTTCTGCTTGCAAGGATAAGTACCAGGAGGGAGATAAATGGACAAGGGAGTTGTGTAGGGAGCAAACCCTGCAGAAAGTGTGGGGGGGAGGGAAAGATGTGCTTGGAGGGGTCCTGTTGGAGACAGAAGAAGTTATGGCAAATTATGTGCTGCACATGGAAGCGTACAACTTACTTTAATGATCCAAAGAAAGGAAGTCCTTAAGTATGCCATTGATATGAAAATAGCTTTGGGACTAATTGTGTTGTGACATGCTGTAGATAGGGTAAGTAATTCAATGAAATCCTGGTAAATAGTTTAGTGTGGAGAAGTGTGAAGTCATGCACATCAGAATTAGGTTTAATATCAGTGGGTTATGTTGTTATGCGCAGCTGTGTATTGCAATACATAATAAAACTGTAAATTACAATATATACATTAAAGTTAAATAAGTAGTGCAAAGAGTAGGGTTGCATTGGTTCAGAGTCAATTCAGAAATCTGATTGCAGAGGAGGAGAAGCTACTCCTGAGTGATGGAGGTCCTTAATGGATGCCATCTTACTGAGGCACCGTTCCTTCAAGACAGCCTGTATGCTGAGGAGGCCAGTGCTCATGATGGAGCTGACTGAGTTTACAACTTTCTGCTGCTTATTTCAGTCCTGTGCAGTGGCTTCCCACCCCCTTACCAGACGATGATGCAGCCAGCTAGGGTACGCTCCACAGTACATCTGTAGAAATTAGTGACATATCAAATCTCCTCAAACTCCTAATGAAATACAGCTGTTGTGTCTTCATTAAGAGGAATCAAAAGGCTGATTATTGTCTAAATGCAGAAAGATTGCAAACAAGTGGAGTTGAGAGGTGCTGTTGTATATTAATCACAAAAAGTTAGCAGGCAAGTCCAACCAGTAGTTAAGAAAGTAAGGGACATGTTGGCCTTTATTGTGAAAAAATAGAGAGGTTTCATTAAAGGTATTTGTGAGGCCTTTCTTGGAATACTGTGTATATTTTGGCCTCCCTTCCTAAAAATAGGCAGTCCAAAAGAGATTGACTAGGTTAAGAAAGTTTGTCTTTGATATTCGGATCCCAAAGGGGATTGAAAGGGTAGATGTTAAGATGAAGGCCAGATCATTGGGTATATTTAAGGTGGCAATAGATAAATATCTGGAAGATCATTCAAGGGAATAGAATATAAAAACAAGGAGATAATGCTGAAGCTTTATAAGATACTGGTCAAGTCATATTTGGAATATTATCAACAGTTTTGGGCCTTTTTTAAGAAATGATGTGTTGTCATTGGAAAGAATTTGGAGGAGGTGCACGAGGATTAATCCAGGAATGAAGGGGTTAACATAGGAGCGTTTGGCAGCTTTGGGCCTGTACTCACTGGAATTTAGAAGAATTGAAATCTACTGAATGTTGAAAGGACTAGATAGGGTGGATGTGGAGTGGATGTTTCCTCTGGCGGGGGTATCCAGAACTAGAGAGCATAGCATCAAAATTGAGGGGCAACCCTTTAGAACAGAGGTAAGGAGGATTTTTTTTTTAGCCAAAGAATGGTGAATCTGTTGATTATACCCCCACAGTCTGTGGTGGAGGCCAAGTCTGTGGGTATATTTAAGGCAGAATTTGATAGATTCCTGATTGGTTGTGGCTTCAAGGGGTATGATGAGAGGGCAGGTGTATGGGGTTGAGTGAAATCTGGAATTGGCCACGGTGAAGTAGCAGAGCAGACTCAATGGGCTGAATGGCCTAATTCTGCTCCTGTGTCTTCAAAGGTCAAATTTAATGTCAGAGAAATGTATATACTCTACATCCTGAAATGCTTTTTCTTTGCAAACATCCACAAAAACAGAAGTGCCCCAAAGAATGAACGACAGTTAAACGTGAGAACCCCAAAGTACCCCCCCCCCGTGCGTAAGCAGCAGCATGCAGCGACCCCCCCCCCTCCCCTCACCAGCAAAAAGCTAGCTCAGCAGTACAGTCACTGAGCCCAAGTGTGTGCTGAGCAAAGGCAAAGATGCAGACCAAAATTACCCCAAAAGCTACACATTTCATCCAACATTCGACAACCCACAGGTTCTCTCTCTCCCTGGCAAGGGTGAGGGAGGCGTCCCCCATTTGCACAGCGAGCGGGAGACATAACAACAACCCACTGGTTTATGATGTTAAAAGTCCGTTTTGTCACTTTTTTCAAGCTTTATGTCTGAAGATCGCAAAGACCTCAGGTCTTCGGGCCAACAGCAGAAGATTTTCCAGCCTCCCAACGACGCTCGAGTCTCCTGCTGTGACACTGACCCTCAATCCGCTCATCTCCAGAGCCCTGAGATCTCAGGCTTCCGAACACAATCGAGACTCTCAGGCCAAATACTTGGCATGTTGAATAATAGCCAGTCGTGGATCCCTGAACACGGGTCCCATTCCCACAAAGAACCAAAGCCTGCATGTAACTCCAGGTCAGGGTCTTCAAAAGAACCCTGAAAGGGAAGGGGAAAGATATTAAAGATAGAAATAGAGTTGTTTCTGAAGATGCAAGCAAAGGAGTCGCCGTTAGGCACCATCGTTCTTCGTAAGCTCCATCTTCTGGTCTGATCATGGAATTGAGGGTTATGGGGAACTAGCACAGAAGAGAAGTTGAGACCAGTGTAGATCAGCCATGATCACATCTAATAGTGGGACAGGCTTGAAGGTCAGTTCATTGTTCCCCTTTGAGGAGGCATAATACGCCATCTGAGTTTAGTTCCAGTCCCACAGCAGTGCCACTGAGTTTGAATTGGTTTGAAAGTCCTTCCCTGTTAAACATAAAGTCCAATTTCTTCATCTCAGAAATGGCTGATACATGTGTCAGCACTAAATAAGTTGTGACTAGCCTGACCTCAGAGATGCCACTCTTAAGCTGAACATATTAGGCATCTACTGCCCCTATAAAGGTTGTGCAATGTAAACCTGTAACCAAGAGTAATAGGACCTAGAAGTTTAATAGAAGGAATATTGTAACGTAAGGCCAAGTCCGAAGAATTGGTTAAAAGATGTGAGGAAGCAAATCTTCCTCAATGGGGTTGAGTGGGATAATAAATCAGCCATGATGGAATGGTGGAGCAGACCCAATGGCCTAATTCAGCTCCAATGTTTTATGAAAATTGGTAGTTGTAGTTTCATCTGGTGTCCCTGCCTCTCCTTGCGCAATTCCTGGATTAGGCCCTCAAGGAAGTGGAGTATGGATAGAAATGAGGGGTGGCCCTGGGAGTCCACATTAATCCAGTCACCGAGTTTCATAGACTGTCACCTACAGAAACAAGAAAGCCTCCTCCTACTGTTGTCATTCTTCAGTGGATGGGTTACGCTGCTCTTTTCCACTCAAAGTGCACCAAGAGCGACATGTGCGTGGAAGAGACTAACCTCCATCAATAACAGTACCTTGGCGGCACTATCACCTACTGAAGTGGGTCTTCATCAGATGATAAGTGAACTCACAGAAGGATATACCTACGGTAAAGTTGTATGCACTGGTGTTAATATCAGCATAAAATCCTATCATCCCTTAGCAGTGTTGTTTGGCAGAATAAGTCTGGCAGCGCACACTTGGGTCTCCACCAGGCACTGTGGGCCATTAACTGGAGTAGGACTGTTCCACTGCAAGCATATCCTTCATTTGGCCTTCACACCAACCAGTCAAATTTGGTTTAATGGAGATTTCACAAGGTTTGCTGGCAGTAGCATAAGATGAGGAACCTACATAGTGAAATTCAACAAAGGACTACATGTCCTAACCAGCAGAAGCATCTTGATAGACAGCTGACTACACAAAATGGCAAAGGCTACAGGTCCAAACATCTTGATAGTAGCATTGAAGATTTGTGCTCCAGATTTAGCTGTGCCCATAGCCAGCCTGTTCCTGTACACTTAGAACACACGCATCTGTCTACCTCACAGTGTGGAAATTGTTCACACAAAAGAAATCCAATCCATCATTATTCCACATGCCTGCCCTACTACCCCCATTCCTACCCCCAGGTACTGTCCACAAAGTCCACGGCTCAACTGCTCTAAATGCACATTCCAAACCTGCTGCCACCACCATCCTAAAAAGACAAGGAAGGAAACACCACAACCTTCCAACGTTCACCCATCCGAACACTGGAAAATCCCAAATTCCCCGCCCTAAAGCACTACAGTGGTTCGAGAAGGTGGCTCACCACCACACTGTTAAAGGCAACTAGGAATGGGCAATAAAATTGTCCTAGTTAGCCACCGAGATCCTGGGACTGGTACTTTATTAACTGTACTGAGATTTTGGGTGCTTGGAGGTTATAGCCATATAACCAGTGTAACCACGGACAGCCACGCCGCACCTATCCAAGTTTAAATTGTATGGTCCTACATGAAGTTGCCTTTTCATTCAGTTTCTGTAAAGCTGGGATTGAAAAGAATTCAATGTCTGTATATGTGGTTCCTTTAGGTCCTTCACATTGGATATGTACTTCAGGAACCAGTCTGATTCTGAGCCACATCTTCTGACTCTTCCAAATTGTTCTGAACATTGTCCCTTGCAAGACTTCATCCGCATCACCAAGCATTTGATCGCTGACGACTGGGAGGAGGAATGCAAAATCTCCAGTGACTCTAACCAAACAGGTAACATTGGAGCAAATGAGAGCTTGTCAGCATTTGATCATGTGAACCTTGGGATGGCCCCTCAACTTCCCACTGTCAGTTATCCCACCTGTGATAACAGAGTGACTTGTACCCCAGAAAATGAATCCCAAGTCCAAGGGTCTCGGAGATTTATGGGCATTCACCTGGTTGGGCATTGGAGGTGGGACGTTAGGATGGAACATTTTAAGCTGCTGGTGGATATAATTCTGGGTATCCCTAACTCTTGTTACTGTAGCTGTTCAGCAGTCCAAACAAGTCTTGATGTGGCTGAATCTTAGTGTTGTGTGGTTTTTGGGTGTGTGTCAAAGTGATGGAATTGTATAAATGAAAACCCTTCCTCCTGACTTGCCTTAAATCAACTCAAAGGCAAGTATTGAATCCTTTACAATATAGAATCACTCATACAGGTAGTGTAATGGTTAGCACAACGCTTTACAGTACCAGCGACTGGGGTTCAATTCCCATCACATGCTAGCGTAGTGGTTAGCACAACGCTTTACAGTACCAGCGACCCGGGTTCAATTCCCATCACACGGTAGTGTAGTGGTTAGCACAACACTTTACAGTACCAGTGACCCGGGTTCAATTCCCATCACACGGTAGTGTAGTGGTTAGCACAACGCTTTACAGTACCAGCGACCCGGGTTCAATTCCCATCACACGGTAGTGTAGTGGTTAGCACAACGCTTTACAGTACCAGCGACCCGGGTTCAATTCCCATCACATGGTAGTGTAGTGGTTAGCACAACACTTTACAGTACCAGTGACCCGGGTTCAATTCCCATCACACGGTAGTGTAGTGGTTAGCACAACACTTTACAGTACCAGTGACCCGGGTTCAATTCCCATCACACGGTAGTGTAGTGGTTAGCACAACACTTTACAGTACCAGTGACCCGGGTTCAATTCCCATCACACGGTAGTGTAGTGGTTAGCACAACGCTTTACAGTACCAGTGACCCGGGTTCAATTCCCATCACACGGTAGTGTAGTGGTTAGCACAACACTTTACAGTACCAGTGACCCGGGTTCAATTCCCATCACACGGTAGTGTAGTGGTTAGCACAACACTTTACAGTACCAGTGACCCGGGTTCAATTCCCATCACACGGTAGTGTAGTGGTTAGCACAACACTTTACAGTACCAGTGACCCGGGTTCAATTCCCATCACACGGTAGTGTAGTGGTTAGCACAACACTTTACAGTACCAGTGACCCGGGTTCAATTCCCATCACACGGTAGTGTAGTGGTTAGCACAACACTTTACAGTACCAGTGACCCGGGTTCAATTCCCATCACACGGTAGTGTAGTGGTTAGCACAACACTTTACAGTACCAGTGACCCGGGTTCAATTCCCATCACATGGTAGTGTAGTGGTTAGCACAACGCTTTACAGTACCAGTGACCCGGGTTCAATTCCCATCACACGGTAGTGTAGTGGTTAGCACAACACTTTACAGTACCAGTGACCCGGGTTCAATTCCCATCACACGGTAGTGTAGTGGTTAGCACAACACTTTACAGTACCAGTGACCCGGGTTCAATTCCCATCACACGGTAGTGTAGTGGTTAGCACAACACTTTACAGTACCAGTGACCCGGGTTCAATTCCCATCACACGGTAGTGTAGTGGTTAGCACAACACTTTACAGTACCAGTGACCCGGGTTCAATTCCCATCACACGGTAGTGTAGTGGTTAGCACAACGCTTTACAGTACCAGTGACCCGGGTTCAATTCCCATCACACGGTAGTGTAGTGGTTAGCACAACGCTTTACAGTACCAGTGACCCGGGTTCAATTCCCATCACACGGTAGTGTAGTGGTTAGCACAACGCTTTACAGTACCAGTGACCCGGGTTCAATTCCCATCACACGGTAGTGTAGTGGTTAGCACAACGCTTTACAGTACCAGTGACCCGGGTTCAATTCCCATCACACGGTAGTGTAGTGGTTAGCACAACGCTTTACAGTACCAGTGACCCGGGTTCAATTCCCATCACACGGTAGTGTAGTGGTTAGCACAACACTTTACAGTACCAGTGACCCGGGTTCAATTCCCATCACACGGTAGTGTAGTGGTTAGCACAACACTTTACAGTACCAGTGACCCGGGTTCAATTCCTATCACACAGTAGTGTAGTGGTTAGCACAACGCTTTACAGTACCAGTGACCCGGGTTCAATTCCCATCACACGGTAGTGTAGTGGTTAGCACAACGTTTTACAGTACCAGCAGCCTGGTTCCACCACACGGTAGTGTAGTGGTTAGCACAACACTTTACAGTACCAGTGACCCGGGTTCAATTCCTATCACACAGTAGTGTAGTGGTTAGCACAACGCTTTACAGTACCAGTGACCCGGGTTCAATTCCCATCACACGGTAGTGTAGTGGTTAGCACAACGTTTTACAGTACCAGCAGCCTGGTTCCACCACACGGTAGTGTAGTGGTTAGCACAACACTTCACAGTACCAGCAGCCTGGGTTCAATTCCAACCACTGCCTATAAAGAGTTTATATGTTCTCCCTGTGACCATGTGGGTTTCCTCTCGGTGCTCCGGTTTCCTCCCACAGTCCAAAGGCATTGTAGGTTAAATGGTCAGTGTAAATTGTCCCATGATAAGGCTAGGATTTTATCCGACGGGGCATTGCTGGGTTGTGAGGCTCGAAGGGCCTATTCTGTGCAGTATCTACATAAATAAACAAATGAATGCAACATGGAAAGGTGCGCTTCAGCCCTGCTGGTCCCACTTGCCCGTTTCCCCATATTCCTTTAACATCTCTATCCATATTTTTAAATGTTATTAATGTACCTGCCTCACCCGCCACTTCCTCTGGCAACTTGATCCATATACTGATGACCCTTTGCACGGAAAAAGTTGTCCCTCTGGTTCCTATTAAATTTCTCACGTTAAATCTATGCTCTCTCGTTCTTGATTTCCCTGATGCTGGGGAAAAGACTATGCATTGACCCTATCTATGCTTTATACAATTGTATGCCACCAGTATTTAATTGAAGGTGACATTGAGAAGATCATGAGCCGATAGCAGCGTAATGAGCCAGGGTTACAGTTCCTTTCAAAGACCTGCTTTAGGCTTTATTGAGGAACTGGCCCATGGACACGTCAGGTAAGATATAAACCATTTGATAATGGGATCCAGGAGTTGAAGACATTGTTAGATCAAGTACTCAACTCCAGGATGAAGGAGCTAAAGGTTCATGAGTGTAGGAGTCAGGTTATGGTGCAAACAGTGTGGGGTTGTTCTTTTTCTCGATCAGCAGTCCTGCCCTTAAAGTAGTGATGAAGCACCTCTCGAATGGCCAGAGTCTTCTGGTGAAGGTACTCCCACAACTCCTTCAGGTAGTGTTTTGGGTTTTAATCTCAGAGGAATAGCAATATTTTTCCATATTGGAAGGGTGGAGGGAAACCTGTGATGGTGGTGTTCCCATACGCCTGCCTCCCTTGACCTCTGGGCAGTGATAGTTGTGGGTCAGTGAGTTGCTGTTGAAGAGCCTTGTTGATTTGCACACTGTAGGTGGCACACAAGGCTCTGGGTCTGCCAATGGTTAAAGGTGGGGATGGAGGATAGGGTGCTGGTCAACTTTACTCCAAAGATGATGTTGAATTGCACAAAGTTATTAGGGCACAAAAGAAAACCATTCAACCAGTTGGGTTCATTGATAGTCTAACCAGTATTGTCAAGTGATGACTCACTAGTTCAGTGATACAGTGAGAGGGGTCTTCTGACAATGATTTTGGTTTACTTTGGGTATCTTTTTTAAATGTTGCTTTGTCTTTAAGAGTCAGATAATTCAGAAAATGGATGGGCCTCCCGCTTTTACATACCCTTTCTAAACTTCGAGAATGTCCCAGAACAGTACAGTGCCTCACGTGGCCAATCTAGTGGAAACCATCTTGTAGGCCAACAGTGAACATTAATGGTGAAATTGTACATATTAGCAATGTTGTAGAAGTCAGTACTACAGCTCTGCTTCTCCATATGAGAACTTCACCTCACCATGTAAGAGTGGATGTGGCCATGCTTTTAAAGAGTCAGCCAAAGGAAAATTAACTAAGTCTCCGGGGACGGTCCTATGTGCATTGAAATCAGTGTCACCTTTCCATACGACCGTATGAGCCGGTGAATGTTGTGTTTTCCAGGTCTGCTGCTGGGCGCGGTGCTGAGCATGTGCTTTGTCCTGTTGATCGTGTTGGGGATCATACTGTACTGGCGCTGGAACTGGAAAACATCACGACTCCAAGTGCCAACCAGCAGCGATGAACCGGCCTGACTATCGATGGGTTTGCTCAGCCTGGACGACCAGGAAGAGTGTTGACTGGGCTCATATTCATCTATCCCGGGTTGAGGGCTGTTGGAGATGTGAGCTTACCATGCAGTTTCCTTGTGTACTGCAGTGTTGTGTGGAGGGTCATTGGTATCAGCCAGCTCCCATGCTTGGCAAACATTCTTTCTGCCTTCTCTTCACAATCCTCAATACCACTGTCCTGTCCAACAATTTGGATTTTTGGAGTGCTCATCCACTCCATGGTGACTTCCCCTCATCACCATCAGCCCCCATAACCTCTGTTCTTTCTCCCCCACCTCTGGTCCAAAGCCTGGAACTCCACATTCCTCCTACCTCCTTCCTGCGCACGTTCTCCTCGCCACTGGTGGAGTTTTAAGCACGATTCACATGACTTAACTACCATTTACCTGATCCTTGGCCGCATCAAACATACTGCCCCTTCCGTCCTCTTACATAACTAGACAAGATACCTCAACCAATGGGACCAAATGCTTTCTGTACTTTTACAAGTCACATTTTGCTAAAACCATAATTTTAGTTTGAGCTGATGTAAATGTTGCAACATGTTGAAACTATTTTAAGTCAGGTGGTTCCAATCGAACAGCCAGCATTGGAGAGCTTCTGGCTTAGAATTCTGCCGTGATATAAATTTACAGCTTAGCTGCTTTACTGTGGTTTCCCTTCCAATATTTGATGTATTTATCCTTGAGGACCATTGATGAATCAGTCAGCACAGTGGGAGCCTGATTCATGACCAGTGAATGATCTGATACTTGATCCCTTTCACTGCCTCCGACTGCAAGGAAAAGCCAAGTCATGTTGCTGAGCTGAGCTGCTTAACATTGAACACTTGGTGAGTCAGTGTCATGGGCTGTATGTTGTTCAAACATGCAGTTGTTCCCAGAAATCCTTTGATACATAGACCCTTCTGAAAACGTATCTGTGACAATTTTGATTGAGGGCACAGGGGTAGAGTGTAGCATGAAAATTAGAATGCAGGTCCTCGGCTTTGTTTATGTCACTTCAAACTAATGCAGCCTCCTCACCTCCCTCCACAAAGTCCCACTGTGATGGAAGATCAAAGGGGGAAGCCAGGATTTACCAAGTGAACCAGCAAGATTGTCCTGCCCTGGAGCGAGGGCAGAGATGGGCACTGGCGTAATGTCTCAGGTCAACACCGAAACTGGAATGGTCAGGCAGCGTGTTGTACGTGCTTAAAATGCTTGTGCTAATGGACAATATGTCTAAACTGATGTATTGACAGGTCAGGAATCCTTTGAACACCTGAGCTCCACGATGGCTCAGTGTGTATTGTACAATATAACCTTTACCAAATGTGCCTGTGTGCCAAATAACCTAGAATTAATTCCAATCAGAAGAAATCTCATGTGTAATATCTCTGAACAAGATGTGTGTGTTATAGGTATTAATCACCAATAATAATGATAAGTTAGGCACAGAGAGAATCTGAACCAAAGTATTTGACAGTTAATAGCATAAGCATTTACAAAACCAGTTGCTTGTGCATACACCCACTAGGTTTTCCTGAACCTGCCCTAAACAGTCAAAGGATAAAAAGGAATCTACATGGGGTGATTGATAAGTTCGTGGCCTAAGGTAGAAGATGAGTTATTAACTTCAAACTTTCTGCATAATCACTCAGAGTTGAACTGCACATGCATGTAACAAGAGCTGAATAACTCATCTCCTACCTTAGGCCACAAACTTATCAATCACCCATCTGTGGACACTTTCTGGAGGTCCAAGATCTGTATGCTCCATGACCGCTGGACTAAGTGTGTAAATGTAGGATGGGACTATGTTGAAAAATAAATGTGCTAGGTTTTCTAAAATTGACTCCGTCTACCTTAGGCCACAAACTTATCAATCCCCCCTCGTATGCTAGCCAGGCATTCCTCTTGATCCCAATGTAATCTCCACATTTCCTATGTGGATGGTTGTTCTCCAAAGATGTCACTGCCCGTACTGAAATCCTTCACTTTTGTAGGCTCAGACTCATCTGACTGACGTGTCAGCTTCTTGTTAATCTGGCCCATGGCCCAGGCAGTATACTTCTTTCTTTATTCATCCCAACTCAAACCAGTTCAAGCCAGTCTAGTCAGGTCAGCTAAACACTGGGCTCGGGCCACTGACTGTTCTTTCAAAAGCTTGCCATGTTTACGCAATGGAATAAACAGCTTCTTGAGTTGGAAATTTTGTCAGATTTAGCAGATTATCAGCAGGAAACTCACCGTGTTTTAATTGCACTGATTTAAGCAAACCCTGAGCAAGAACCATTTCACTGAACTTCACAACATGACACCATCCATTCTTTCAACCACAGAGACATTGTCGGGAATGGAGCCGTTAGCTTTGTCTGCTTCCACTGCCCTTGGTTCAATTCTGTTCACTGCTTTGCAGATATTAGTTCTTTTTGGTCAACAGCATGGCCAGAGATTGTTGTAGCTTAAAAAAAAACCAGACCCATTGTTGTATTCAGTCATATTTTCTCTGCCGGAAATTGCAGAACCAGGAACAGCCTTAATGAGGTAAAACCAAAACGTTGATGACCTTGGAAATCTGAACTATGAACTACAGATAACCCAACAAGTCATTTAGTATCTTTTGAAAGGAACTTGGAGCCCACCAGTTTCATGCTAATTCTTCTCTCTTTCCCATGGGTGCACTTGAGCTTTTCATTATTTCCAGTAGGTGAGGAAAGAAAATGTGATGTTAGCATTCATTTTGAGAGGACTAGAATATAAAAGGAAGGATGTAATGTTGAGGTTTTATAAGGCACTGGTGATGCCTCACTTGGCGTACTTTTGAGTAGTCCTCTACATAGCACCATCCAGAGACAGAGAAGCAGTTTCAGCGACAGGTTGCTATCGATGCAATGCTCCTCAGACAGGATGAAGAGATCAATACTCCCCAATGCCATTAGGCTTTACAATTCAACTGCCAGGAGTAAGATATGTTAAAGTGCCGGGGTTGATTGTATTTAATGTATTTAAGTAAACTACTTAAGAACTTTTTAAAAGCTATTATTAATGCTTTTTGAGAGAGTGATTTAGAGGCATATCATATTTTTACTGAGTTAAGTATTGTATGTAATTAGTCTTGCTACAACAAGTGTATGGGACATTGGAAAAAATGTTGAATTTCCCCATGGGGATGAATAAAGTATCTATCTATCTATCTTTTGGGACCCCTTATCTAAGAAAGGATGTGCTGACATTGGAAAGGGTTCAAAGGATATTATTCCAGGATTGAAAGGCTTGTCATATGAGGAGCGTTTGATGGCTCTGGGCCGATATTCAGTGGAATTCAAACGAATGAGGGGCAACCTCATTGAAACCTATCAAAAGGCCTCAGTGGAGTGGATGTGGAGAGGATGTTTCCTATGGTGAGGGAGTCTCGGACCAGGGGGCAAAGCCTCAGAATAGAGGGGCGTTCTTTTGAAACAGAGAGTGGTGAATCTGTTTAATTCGTTCCCACAGGTGGCTGTGGAGGCCAAGTCATTGGGTATATTTACAGCAGAGGTTGATAGATTCTCGATTCATTGAGACATGAAAGGATATGGGGAGAAAGCAGAAGATTGGGACTGAGAGGGAAAATGGATCAGCCATGATGAAATGGCTGATCCATTTTCAATGGATCATACCATATCCTTTACCCTGACTGATCAGGAAACAAATAACTTACGCTTTAAATATACCCATGGACTTGGCCTCCACTGCAGTCTGTGGCAGAGCATTCCACAGATTCACTACTCTCTGGCTAAACAAATTCCTCCTTGCCTCTGTTCTAAACAGTCAGCCCTCAATTTTGAGGCAGTGCCCTCTAGTTCTGGATAACCACCCCAGATTCAATGGTCAAATTCTGCACCTGTATCTTATAATCTTACGGTTTCTGATTTTCTTAAATTTAAGGGAGTAAAATCAGGAATCTGAAACGCAGGGATGGAGGTTTTTGTTCAGTAATGATGCTGAGGGATATGAAGAGATTGAAATATTGAAGTACAGTTTAATCTAGAGTGACTGAAAAGCCTATCCTGGTCCTTCGATTAAAAATTGTAATATATTAAATATATTCATCATAGCTTAAATCGCACCCTTAATCTTTGTAATGTGCTGCACCTGATTGAATTCTATGAACTTTGTGACCTAGATGTCCATCGGCCCAACCAGTCTATACCAACCAACATTCCCAAACTTCTCCTATGATGAGCCATAATGGTGATCCTGTCCCATCTGCCCTTGATAACCTTTCACCCTTGTGTTGGCTGAAGCCTTGAGTCATCAAAAGACCACTTCCTTGAAGGGGAATGGAAGCAGAGACAATGGCTGGCAACTCTGTCCTCCACAGATGATCTCATATTTATAAATGATGATCACCCCACCACCATGAACATGATATATGACTTCCTTTCTTGGCCAATGTAATTTTGGAAGTATTATCCATGTCTTTCTTGTTACTTTTGTATTAAAAGCACTTTAAGTAATAAATTTGGTAATGTATAATCTTGATTTATATATCGTGTATATGGCACGTGATTTGTATGTCATGTGTGTGGATGATGTGTTTTTTTACTCTCTAAAGGGATCGGATGGACGTTGTTCCCAATTCGATGGAGTTACTGTGGCAATGAGACTCAATTCCATAACACTGAATTTCTGGCAACACCTGCACTCAACAAACGGTCCATATATTGTAATACTCCTTTTTGCAACTAATAGTAATTCTATATATTTGTTGCTGCAAAACAACAAATTCACATTATCAAAGTCAATGATAATAAATCTGATTTTGATAACTGTGTTTACAACTTATCTCCATAATCACCCCCTTTTTACTCCATCAAAGACATTATCTTCCCCACAGCTTAATGAGCTGATTTGTCTCCTTTCTGACAAAGCACCTTTGACCTGAAATGCTAATTGTCTCTACATAGATGCAGCCCAACCTGCTGAGTAGTTCCAGCATTTTTGAATTTAGATATTTTAAATTTTTTCATGTAATTGAAGCAAGATGTACTCTTCTCAAATTCTCTTTGCAATAATTGTTTCCAACACGTAAGACATAGGAGCAAAACTAGGCCATTCAGCCCATTGAGTCTGCTCTGCCGTTCTATCATGGCTGATCCTGACCCCATACACCTGCCTTCTCACCATATCCTTTACCCTGACTGATCAGGAAACAAATAACTTACGCTTTAAATATACCCACGGACTTGGCCTCCACTGCAGTCTGTGGCAGAGCATTCCACAGATTCACTACTCTCTGGCTAAACAAATTCCTCCTTGCCTCTGTTCTAAAAGGTCAGCCCTCAATTTTGAGGCTGTGCCCTCTAGTTCTGGATAACCACCCCACTACCACCACCATAGGAAACATCCACTCTGACTAGTCCTTTCAACATTCAGCAGGTTTCAATGAGATCCCCACGTATTCTTCTGAATTCCAGTGAGTACAGGCTCAAGGCAGCCAAATGTTCCTTGCATGTTAACCCCTTTATTCCCGGAAATATTCCTTGTGACTCTTTCCAATGACGACACACCCTTTCTGAGATGCGGGGCCCATAACTGTTGACAGTACTCCAATTGTAGCCTGACTAGTGTCCTTTCTTTTGCCTTCCACCCCTCTTAAAGAGTGGCATTTGCAATCTTTCAGTCCTCCAGGACCATGCCCGAATCAAGTGATTCTTGAAAAATCATGACAATGCATCCGTTATCTCTTCAGCAACCTCTCTTAGGACTCTGGTTGTAGTCCATCTGGTCCAGGTGACTTATCCACCTTCAGACCTTTGAGTTTGCCTAGCACCTTTTCCCCTTGTAATAGCAATGGCTCTCACTCCTGCACCCTGATACTCACGGACCTCTGGCACACTTGATCAAAGTTCTTATTAAGTTCATGTACCATTTATTTGTCCCTCATTACTACCTCACCAGCATCATTTTCCAATGGTCCAATATCAACTGTCACCTCCTTTTCACTCCTTATATAACTGAAAAAAACCTTGGTGTCTTGCTATATATTACTATATTGGTTAGTCTGCCCTCATTTCTTTTCTCTTCTTGTAGCTTTTTAGTTGTGTTTTGTTGGATTTTAAAAGTTTCCCCATCATCCAATTTCCCACTCACTTTCATGACCTTATATGCCCTTTCCTGGGCTCTTATGCAGTCCTTAATTTCCCTTGTTAGTCACAGTTGCCTACCCCTGCCATTTGAGAACAGCTTCCTCTGTGGGACATATCTAGCCTGCATCTTGTGAACAATTCCCAGAAACTTCAGCCATCTGTACTGCTGTCGTCTACACCAGTATCCTCCTCCAAACCACCTGGGCATTAACTTCCAGTGACTGCATATAAGGACATCTGAATCCCTTGACACCACACTTTTCAATCACTCCATGTAAAAATTTACTCAGCCTTTCTATTTTTCTCTCACAAAGTATATTAACTCACTTTATTTTCCTTACATTCTATCTATCTGCTTTATCTTTGCCCCCTTAAATGAAGTAATGGTTAGCAAAATACTTTACCATGCCAGCGACCCGGGTTCAGTTCCTGCCTGTAAGGAGTCTATGTTCTGTCTGACTGCATGGGTTTTCTCCGGGTGCTCTGTTTTCCTCCACGCTCCAAAGACGTACCAGTTGCTAGGTTAATTGGTCATTGCAAATTGTCCTGTGATTATGCTAGGATTAAATCGGGGGAATTGATGGGCGGTGTGGCAAGAAGGGCCTATTCCATACTACATTTCAACAAACAGAACTATTTTCCTAGAAAACTTGCTCCCCTCCTTCACAATTACCACCCAGCTTTGTCTCATCGGCAAAATTTGATGCATTCCCTCCATCCAAAGCAGCTGTGGCCTAACACTGACCACTGTGTGACCTAACTTAGGTGTTCTTGCTCTTTGCTAACCAACCCTCAATTCAGGCAGTGTATTATCCTCAATCCAGTATGCTCTCATTTTGTCTAATGACCTCGTGTGACATCTTAGAAGGTCTTAAAAACAGTTTCAAATTTTAACTTTAACACAACTCCAAATACATCTCATTCACATTTAATTCTGCTGCTGATAAATCATCGAGTCATAGAGAAATGCAGCATGTACAAGCTGAGGAGAGAAAAGCAATGTACAAAATGCTGAGAAATTCACACATTGTTTGAATACACTGTACCTTTCAATAGAAATGATTCTGAAGTATAACAAAAATGAAGCCCCATACCCATACAGTCAGAAAGAGGAGCGGAGGGTGCCTGCCCTTTGGCCAGTCAGTTTGGTGAGCTGTGCCTTGCATTTGCTTTTGCTCTCTGACCCTTAGTTACCTGTACCCAATCAAAACTTTGCCACTTTGTTAAACCTTACTTCTAATTATTACCCATTACCGGATGCAAGAACACACAGTACTACGGAAGATAAAGCAACAGCTTTTTTATTAGTAGCTCGTTACTAGAGAGAAACTTCCTTCAGCATTCTCTTGGAGTCTGCATAGGGGTCTCCAATTACTTGTACAAGCATGGCTCTTTTATACACATGTAGTTGCGTACACTTGTTAAACAATTGTGCGATTTCTTCTTTTCTTGTCCAGCAACAGTAACATAAGGTACTTATAAGGTAATCGATCATTTAGCAAATCATTGTTCTAAGAACCTCCTTAGCATGGATAGTTCCCGTTTACTTCTAAGAACCTGTGTTAGGACATTGTCTCATCAGGCAGTTCTTTATTTAAACCTTGGTCTAGCAATTTCGAGAACAATGTCTAGCATGTTCAGAAAACAGTGTATAATTAACACCACATCCTCTGGTGTGTCAGCAACATCAAAATTGCTCTTTAACCCCTTTTATTTCTTCATTTCCTCCTTTTATCATTCTATGATCACTAATTAAATAGGGGCTGCCAGTTTATCCATAAGAACCTTACAGCCAGTATTTAAGCAAGTTATTAATACACAACATACAATGATTATAACGAGAAGAATAACTAGCCCATGTAGTAGATAGGATCCCCAGGATCCTCCCAGTAACCATCCTACCCAGCCATCTCCTTTCTTAGGACCCTGCCTGAAGTCATCCAATTGTTTCTTAATAGACTGGATGGCATGTGTTATATTGCATGATACATCAGTAACATGAGTGGTACACTTATCTCCTACACCCCCACTGGGCCAACTGATAATCCACTGCATACCTAGTCTGTTGTGCGTAGAGCCTTAACTCTGCTAATTCTCTGTTAACGGCCTCCAGTCCTTCTACCGTACTGTTTCCCAGGATCATTAGACTACAGATAAGACACAGCCCCCAGGAACCCGTAACCAGAGTTACTGGGTCCTTCCAGTCTGCACGGAATTCCTCACTAATGGCTCGGGTAACTATTCTGTGGCGGGCATGTGCCCTCTGTGGACATGGGATAGTAAGTGGTCCTGTTGTCCCTACAGCAAATAGGACGGGGAGAGTCGGGGTGGCTGTGGTAAAGGTCCCATTAAGGAGAAACACAAATCCTTTCTTCGCTCTGTAGCACTTGATCTCCGCCGGTATAGTTACATTACTTATTGTAATCCCATTACCGGTTCTAGTGTTGTACTCTTTGTTGTACCAATTCCAGGGGTCAGTGATGTTCCTACTGCCGAGCCCCGGATACGTCCATTCCGGATTTCCCATGCTAGGAATCCACACATGAACTGCCGGCCCCGGGTGACATTCATGCACCTTTTCTCCATTACAGGTGCACATGAACCACCCATCACGGAGTTGGCAGTGTCTGCTGACACATTGTCTCTGGACGCAGGAGGAATTGGTGGGGACCATTGCAAAGACACCCCCCCCCCCATCCCTTTCCTGTAAAGCAGAAGGGGTAGCTCCTTTGATCGGAACAGGTTGTACCATTGCCTTTACGGTTCTCATTTCTGGGTCTGATTCCTGCACAATCTGAGGACCGGGCCTTGGAATCTATTAGCTGTACGCACCTTTCCGTCGTTCCTCTCCTAAAACTCCCTGTTACTCCCTCACAAGGGGCATTTGAAGTATCTGCAGTGTACAGGGGATGTGGCTTCCACCCAGGAGTGGCCACAAATAACGCCTCTACTGACTGGGCAAGCGGATAGCATACAGTTTGGTTTCCATGCAAATATATATGCGTGTTATAAAACAAACTGTCCCCCAGGCTTAATACCATGGAGGCAGTTACAACAATGGAAAGTCCAATAATAGTCTTTAGTCCACCTGCAGAGCCCATCGTTTACAATCGCTTAGGTGGATCCAGCGGCTGTGCCCTTGAACGTAACGGCCGTCGGTCGATGTTTGCAGAAGTACCTGGAATGGTCCTTTCCACCGGGGTCCAAGCTTGGGACACTCCCAATCCCTTATCAGTACCAAATCTCCAAATTTCAAATCCGGCCACTCTGCCTTTGGTTTTTCCTGTGGCACCTGAGAATGAAGAAACTTTAGAGAGGACATTAACTGCCTGAAATAACTTTGCAATTCATCCCCCATAACATTAAGGTCAACTTGGGTGGGAGGCTGAGCGTTAGCATCCCATGGGGTCCTTCCGGGATGTCCATAAATAATTTCAGCTGCTGATATTCCAGTAGTGGAATGGGGAGTAATTCTCATATGATACAAAGCTAACGGAAGGACCTTCAGCCAGTTCAGTCCGGTTTCGGACATTAACTTAGCCAGCTTAGCTTTCTCAGGGTACCGTTAGCCCGTTCCACTACGCCTGCAGCCTTCGGGTGATAGGCACAGTGGAATCGCTGTTCAATGTGCAGCACCTTGTATAACTCTTCAGTTATTTTTCCCACAAAATGAGGACCATTGTCCGAACTTACCTGTTTGGGTACCCCGAATCTTGGTATAATCTCTGTAAGTAACAACCTTACCACCGTGGAGGCTTTATTATTGGTGGTCAGAAAGGCTTCAGTCCATCTACTGAACACATCTACAATAACTAAACAATACTAAACAATCCTCTCTCCACTGCTGTTCTCCCTCTACACCAATGACTGCACCTCCTCCAACCGCTATGTGAAGCTTTTGAAGTTTGCAGACGACACTACCGTCATCGGACTCATCCAGAATAGTGATGAGTCTGCATATCGACAGCAGGTGGACCAACTGGCGCTCTGGTGCAGTCGGAACAATCTGGAGCTGAACACGCTCAAGACAAAGGAGATGATAGTGGATTTCAGGAGACATCCCCCCGCTATGTCTCCCCTCACAGTCCTCAGCAGCCCTGTGTCCACCGTGGAGAACTTCAGGTTCCTGGGAACCACCATCTCTCAGGATCTGAAGTGGGAGCAGAACATCAGCTCCATCCTGAAGAAGGCCGCAGCAGATGTATTTCCTGCGGCTCTTGAGGAAATACGGTCTGCCTCAGGAATTGCCGCTGCAGTTCTACACTGCAGTCATTGAGTCTGTCCTGTGCACCTCCATCATTGTGTGGTTTGGAGCCGCCACCAAGCAGGATAGAACCAGACTACAGCGCACAGTGAGGACTGCCGAGCGCATCATTGGAGCCTTCCTGCCCTCTATTGTGGACCTGTACTCTTCCAGGTTGAAGAAGAGGGCGGGGAACATCATAAAGGACTCCTCCCATCCTGCGCACGGACTGTTTGATCTGCTTCCGTCTGGTAGGCGCTTCAGATCCCTCCAGACTAAGACTAATAGGCACTGGAGAAGTTTTTTCCCTACTGCGGTCACTTTGCTGAACAGTTAACTGCCGGTTAACTGTCGGGTATTACTTGGATTGCACTACCTGTATGTATAATCTATATTTTCATTTATATTTATCATTATTATTGTTATGAGCAGAGAGACAACATCTGCCGGAAGTAAATTCCTTGTATGTGCATAGGTACTTGGCGATTAAAGTCTGATTCTGATTCTGATACTTAGAACAGTGGACACACAGTAGTTCAATAAAATCAAGCTGAATGCATTTAAAAGGACCACTTGGCAAGGGGGTTTTTCCTGGGGCACATCTTACTCCTTTTCCCACGTAGTTCGTTGGTATATCAGACATGATCGTATTTTCTCTTGTGCCGCCTCTTCCAATCTAGGGTGCCACTAGGTGCATAATAAAATTTTACTCATTCCCTCCTTGCCAAGGTGTGTATCAGTATGCAGGCAATCAATAAGCATTGGTAACAAAGCATCAGCTATACATACTTGGCCAACTGGAGTGAGCCAGAGGCCCTCAGACACAGAGTGCGACCACCCATGTGTCTTCCAGATTAGTTTTTCTGAATCAGGGGTGGCCCCCTATAGTTATTGCACAGTGTCCATGTCTGGAATACCCCTGGTTGTTGTGGTTGGCTTGCAGGCCAAGGCCAATTTCTCTGCCGTGGAAACAATAATAAATGGCAATTCGCGCCACTAATTTGCCTTCCCTGTCTGCCCGATTATTACCTTGGGTAACTGTAGAGGAGTCGGAGAGATGCGCTGAGCACTTAATCATAGCCAATTGTTTTGGGAGGAGGATGGCACTGAGGAGGTTCTTTACATACAAGGCATTCTGGATAGGGGTCCCTGTAGAAGTGAGGAATCCCCGGTGGGCCCACAGTTGGCTGAAGTCATGAGCGTAATGGGAGTCAGTAAAAATATTGGCCACTTTATCCTTGGTCAATATACAGGCTCTCGTCAAGGCAAACCATTCTGCCTTTTGTGCTGAGACAGGAGGTTGTAATGATGCTGACTCAACCACAGCTGAGTCATTCACAATGGCACAGCTGCGAAGGCGTGTTCCCTGCTCAGAGACAGCATGGAGTAAATGAGGTGCTCGAGGAATATAAAGAATGTAAAAAGAATCTTAAGAAAGAAATTAGAAAAGCTAAAAGAAGATACGAGGTTGCTTTAGCAAGTAAGGTGAAAATAAATCCAAAGGGTTTCTACAGTTATATTAATAGCAAAAGGATAGTGAGGGATAAAATTGGTCCCTTAGAGAATCAGAGTGGACAGCTATGTGTGGAACCAAAAGAGATGGGGAGATTTTGAACAATTTCTTTTCTTCGATATTCACTAAGGAGAAGGATATTGAATTGTGTAAGGTAAGGGAAACAAGTAGGGAAGTTATGGAAACTATGACAATTAAAGAGGAAGAAGTACTGGTGCTTTTAAGGAATATAAAAGTGGATAAATCTCCAGGTCCTGACATGATATTCCCTAGGACCTTGAGGGAGGTTAGTGTAGAAATAGCAGGGGCTCTGACAGAATATTTCAAATGTCATTAGAAACAGGGATGGTGCCAGAGGATTGGCGTATTGTTCATGTTGTTCCATTGTTTTAAAAGGGTTCTAAGAATAAACCTAGCAATTATCGGCCTATAAGTTTGACATCAGTAGTGGGTAAATTAATAGAAAGTATTCTTAGAGATGGTATATATAATTATCTGAATAGACAGGGTCTGATTAGGAACAGTCAACATGGGTTTGTGCGTTGAAGGTCATGTTGGACAAATTTTACTGAATTTTTTGACGAGGTTAAAGCAGTGGATGTTGTCTATCTGGACTTCAGTAAGGCCTTTGACAGGGTTCCACATGGAAGGTTAGTTAGGAAGGTTCAATTGTTAGGTATTAACATTGAAGTAGTTAAATGGATTCAACAGTGGCTGGATGGGAGATGCCAGAGAGTAGTGGTGGATAACTGTTTGTCAGGTTGGAGGCCAGTGACTAGTGGTGTGCCTCAGGGATCTGTATTGGTTCCAATGTTGCTTGTCATATACAGTACATTAATGATCTGGATGACGGGGTGGTAATTGGATTAGTAATTATGCAGATGATACTAAGATAGGTGGCGTTGTGGATAATGAAGTTTTCAAAGCTTGCAGAGAGATTTAGGCCAGTTAGAAGACTGGGCTGAAAGATGGCAGATGGAGTTTAATGCTGATAAGTGTGAGGTGCTACATTTTGGTAGGAATAATCAAAATAGGACATACCTGGTAAATGGTAGGGCATTGAAGAATGCAGTAGAACAGAGTGATCTAGGAATAATGGTGCATAGTTCCCTGAAGGTGGAATCTCATGTGGATAGGGTGGTGAAGAAAGCTTTTGGTATGCTGGCCTTTATAAATCAGAGCATTGAGTATAGGAGTTGTGATGTAATGTTAAAATTGTACAAGGCATTGGTGAGGCCAAATTTGGAGTATTGTGTACAGTTCTGGTCACCGAATTATAGGAAAGGTGTCAACAAAATAGAGAGAGTACAGAGGAGATTTACTAGAATGTTACCTGGGTTTCAGCACCTAAGTTACAGAGAAAGGTTGAACAAGTTAGGTCTTTATTCTTTGGAGCATACAAAGTTGAGGGGGGACTTGATAGAGGTATTTAAAATTATGAGGGGGATAGATAGAGTTGACGTGGATAGGCTTTTTCCATTGAGAGTCGGGGAGATTCAAACAAGAGGACATAAGTTGAGAGTTAAGGGGCAAAAGTTTAGGGGTAACATGAGGGGGAATTTCTTTACTCAGAGAGTGGTAGCTGTGTGGAATGAGCTTCCAGCAGAAGTGGTAGTGGCAGATTCGATATTGTCATTTAAAAAAATGGATAGGAATAGAATAGAATGGAGGGTTATGGGCTGAGTGCAGGTCGGTGGGACTAGGTGAGAGTAAGCGTTCGGCACGGACTAGCAGGGCCGAGGTGGCCTGTTTCCGTGCTATAATTGTTATATGGTTATATATGGAGAGTCAAATCCGCAGGCGGAAAAGCCTTGTCGGAGAGGTCCGGGCGAGGTGTGGTCAAGAAATGGTTTCTTGTTAAACAGTCATGGGCGGGTCCATGAGGTCTTCAGGCGGGCTTTCTAGAAAGGTGGCAGGATTGATGGTAGTACAGAAGGCAAAGGTGAGAAGTGGGTTATTAAGGAGCGCTATCTCATATCTGTTTAACCTAGCTTGGGTGAGGTGTTGGGTCTGATGGGAGGTCAAAAGTGCGGTAATAGTATGCCAGGAATATATAACCACTGGCTGCCGCAAAGAGATATTCGAGGCAGCCACTACCAGGGAATAAATGGCTGGCAGTATCTGTGAGCATGGTGGTAGGCCCCTTGCTACTGGATCTAGACACGTGGAGAAGTACGCTACTGGCCGTTTCCTATCCCGGAGAATGAGTAAGGACTGCTGTAGCACAGTCTTCCAACACATTGACAAATGACTGGAAAAGAGATCGTAGAGCCAGCCCCAAGCCCAAGGCTGGGCACGAGCCAGCGCCTGTTCATTCCTGGGTGAGCTCAAAGGGTCCTGCCGTCTGGCTCGACGCCAAGGGCGAGAGGTGTTTAGTCAAGAGGGCGACATGGGGCAGCCATTGCCTGCAGAAGTTTACCAGGCCCAGGAAAGCTCTAATGCTTTTGGGCGTGGTTGGTGGTGGGGTTGCCAGATTGGGCGCTATTCACTCAGGGCTGAGCTCTCTCTCCTTGGCACTAAGTAGAGTGCCCAAGAATTTTACTTGGCATTGCCCACGTTTCACCTTGTGACAAGGGACCACATATCCCCAGGAATGGAGGCCATTAAGGAGCCTATTGGTATCCTGTTCAATGGCGGACTCGGAGGGGCAGGCCAGCAAAAGGTCGTCCACATATTGAATTACCGTCGAGCCACCAGGAAGCTGCAAGTCTTTTAATTGGTTATGCAGTATCTGGGAGAAAATTGTCGGTGAACGGATAAATCCCTGGGGGAGATGCGTCCAGATATATTGCTGACCTTGGAAAGTGAACGCAAATAGATTCTGCGAGTTGGGGGAGAGTGGAATAGCAAAGAACGGGTGTTACAGATCAATAATAGTGAATACACAGACATCCGCTGGGATATTACTAAGAATGGCAGCAGGGTTAGTGACAATAGGATGCAAGGGTTCAACTATTCCATTAATTTTACGCAAGTCTCACACCAGGCGCCAGTCCATTCGTCCGGGTTTAGGGGCAGACAAAATGGGAGTATTACAAGGCATCTGGCAGGGGACTAAAATTCCTTGTTTGCAAAAGCCGTCTATTAGAGAGGTGATACTAGCAACGGCTTCCTTCCGAAGGGGAAATTGCGGAATGAAGGGTAATCATGCACCCGGTTTTACCACGATATGCACCGGGGCCACTGAAGTCAATCCGACCTTGTCCTTTGATGCGGCCCATAAGTCTGACGGAGAACGGTCTGTCTGGCTGATGGTGGTGGAGTAGTCCTTGCACTGAAAAGGGGGTAGCGTAATAGGTAAGGGTGCCATCTGTAGGCGTCTGGGGTACTCCTAAGATGCGTGGGTTTGCCTGCTGCCGCAGTCGATGGGCTAGGAAGCCTAGCTCCTTTGGTTTGTATCCAGCCGCCACTGACAAGGTGACATGGGGGGAATACAAGGCCTGACTGACTCCAAATTTCAGCAGCACTTGGAGAAGTAATGCTGTCCCTTCCTTGCCCGGCACCTCTCCTAGAACCGTGCTGTCCACAAAGGGAGCATATCGGATTTCCAGTTCCTTTGAGACCCCCCAGGGATCATAGGCCAGTGTCACATGTGGGTCGGGCACCTTGAGGGGCGGGTCAAAATCTCTGGGCTGAAGGTCTATGGACCACCATTGGAGAGGGTGGTAAGTCCAAAGGATTCTACCGGTCGCCGGGCCAGTACAGTAATGCCACCGTCAAGGCATTGATACTGAGGACAAGGGAGCATGGTAAATCTCTCCCTGCTAGATTTGTAGTCTGTGCTAACTGGACTTCAGTGCACTGGTCCCCAAATTGCACCTGTAAAGGCGCTGCCAGTGGGTAAGATCGCTGTTGTGCTGTCAGAGCTACCAGATCTCCTGACATTCCGAAATTATGCTGCGTTATACATGATGACTCGAGAGTGGAGGTAGTTGCCCCAGTATCTACCATAAAAGGGATATTAGTACCTTCTATACGGGCTCATCTTCTGGATTGTTAGTTAGCGTAGGAAATGTGGGTGGGCATCAGTGGCTCATCTAGTCAGGCCGAAAATGGGTTATCCGTGGTAAAAGGATGTCACCTGCTTGGATGTTCCGGCCTCCCTGGTGGGTTGTTTAAGCAGTAGGGGCAATCCTTTCTCCAGTGGTCCGCGGCACCATAGTGAAAACATCCCGTCAACCGGACACTGGACAGGGCGGGACGGAAGGTCGAGGGAACAGAGGTCTTCGACCACCACGGGGCTGAAGACTTGGAGCATAAGGTGGCCCATAAGTGGTGCTCTGGGTCCATCTGGAGGACTGTGTACCCATGGCCTGATTGGTCCACCAATCAGGGACACGATACTGGGGTTCCCTAATACCCTTCCCTTGGACAACATTGGTGGCGTGGAGAGGAGAGAATTGCAGCTTGGACAACTGCCGGTCTTCCATTAAAAAAAACTTTCCCTAGGCTTGCACCCTGGAAGCTTTCCAAGGTGCAAATCCATGGTCTATCGAGACTAACGGAGGCCTACTGGAGTTCTATCTGGTATCCCGTATTGTCAGTTTTCCGGCGGGGAGGCTGAGGTGGTCGCTGGACCAGCTCACATTTTACCTTTGTGGGCTTGGATTCTTTTATCGGGTCCCAACAGAATATGAGCGCTCACTTCATCTGGAGTCAGGAATTATCTGACCAGTCCATATTGTTGGTCCTGTTGGCAGTAGCGATATTCTCAGGGGTACATTGCAAGAGAATAGCATTAAACTGAGGTGAGGGATTACCAGCATTATAGGCAGTATCCCCAGCATAGGTTGAACAGGTGGAGCAGAAACAGTCCCCAAAGTCAGTACCGTCATCCTTTTCCTTGGGTCTACATTCTAAGACTTTGGTCATGTCAACAGGCTGCTGCAGGGTCGTCTTAAGGGCTCGTTTAATTTTGTCCACCTGTCACCGTGGGTCTTGGTTCGCTGCCAATTATTGTGATTGTCTAGTCCCTCGTACTATTTAGTCCGTTCATCCTGAGTGAGGGCCGTACACCACAGACTGAAAAGATCCTGGGGAGTAGCCTGATACATTTGAATGGTGCTTATTATATAGTCTATAAAATCGTCAGGATTCGTCTTCTGGTTAGGTGCTTTGCTCATCAGGATGAACATTTCAGGAGGTTTTTCACGGGGTATAAACGCACAAAGGGGGTTCATCGGCATTTCCATGGGGATTGGGGACAATTCGGGTCGGGAGCAATGTGGAGTGTTTGCATCCGGGGCCGCAGGTCCAAAGGGGTCATCATCATCATCATCATACTCCTCATCCGGGTCAATTAAGGGACCATCCCCTACCAAGCAGGTTTGCTTTCGGGCATGGGTTTTAGGTACTGGCAGCCGGGAGGGCTTTTCCTTTGACTGTTTGGCTTCTAGTTCTGGCTGCTATAGGGTCGCAAAACTCCTCCGGCCTCTGTCTCTGCTCCTGTTCTTTAGGTCCCTGAGGTGAGTAAGGAGGTGGTGGTTGGGGCGCCTGTTGTTGAAGGAGTGGAGGGTAAACTGGTGCCGTGGGGTGCACTAGCCAATCCTCCTCAGTTTCATCTGTACCATCAGTCTCATTTTGGAACATGGGTAATCCAGACATGTCCGGAGGTACCTGTTTTATGCTGGTAATTAGCACCCTCATGTCCTCGTCCAGTTGTCATGGTCCCTTCTGGCAATCCCCCCCCCCCCCCTTTGCTATTTACCTCAGGAATTGGGCCTCAATCCCCTCGTTTAGTTTCCAGTCATTCCCAGGTTCCACTAACTACACACACCTGCTTTCCATCAGCAAATGCAGTATAAAAACCCTGCGATCACAACAAGGAGCTGCCAGTTCTAAGTCTAGCATTGCTCCTGGATACTGATTCCACGCTCGCTACATCAAGTGCGCCTCCCAACTCTGCCTCTGCGCCCGTGTTCTGCACTTGGGTTCATCCGCCACCCCGCTTGTGTAACACCAGTTCCTTCTCCCATTTTCTCCCCCCTTTCCTGTCCTTTATCATGCTCCTCACACTGATACTTCAACACTTCCCATGGCTTGGGTTTGCCTTCCCTATCACATACACTAATCCCTCTTCTACGTGCACTATGTTCCCAACTACTTTGTCTAGAATTATTAGTTAATTCCTCGGCCGTTTTTCTCCATGTTGACATTAAAATTTTCCATTTTTCCCCTGAATTTCGTTTCCACATTGCCTTTTCTGCATTAATGAACTTCTCCATATTTCAGGTTCCCCCTAATGGCCACATTCCATCGCCCAGTTTCTTATTTAATGAGCCAGATAATTTATGAAAATTGTTCTCCTCCCTAGGATTCTCCTTACAAATTTTGAACAAGGGGGTATCCGGTCCTGATTTATCAAGAGTCTGACCCATTTTTCCTTAATCCATTAATCTCGTGCCCTGTCTCCCTGCACCCACAGGGTCCAGACCTTCGCGTGGGGGATTTCCCCTCTTAACAACCGCTCTAAAGCAGGGTGTTCAAGACAGGCAAATTATCGTAAGCTTACTTCAAAAAGTATTTATACCAGAGTGAATCCTCTAACTCTCCTTACACCAGCACAAAACCTCAAGCCCACTCTTCTTATATCAGGGAGAATCCTCAAGCTCATTATTCTTACCATAGTACTCGGGTAATCTTAATGGTTCTTCAGGAGTCCATCAGAAGATTTCCATAGAGGAAAGGGTCGTCAAGGTGGACAATTAATGAGAGAGATCAAGGTAAATCTTACCTTGTGGGCCCATCCATCTCAGGTCGCTGCCACCGAGCCGATCGCTGACGCCGTCTTACGAGGATGCCTCGTCTTGGACTCCAGGCTGGCTCGCCAAATTGTTAAACCTTACTTCTAATTATTACCCATTACCAGATGCAAGAACACACAGTACTACGGAAGATAAAGCAACAGCTTTTTTATTAGTAGCTCGCTACTAGAGAGAAACTTCCTTCAGCATTCTCTTGGAGTCTGCATAGGGGTCTCCAATTACTTGTACAAGCATGGCTCTTTTATACACATGTAATTGCGTACACTTGTTAAGCAATTGTGCAATTTCTTCTTTACTGCCCAGCAACAGTAACATAAGGTATTTATAAAGTAATTGATCCTTTGGCGAATCATTGTTCTAAGAACCTGTGTTAGGACACTGTCTCATCAGGCAGTTCTTTATTTAAACCTTGGTCTAGCAATTTCGAAAACAGTGTCTAGCATGTTCAGAAAACAGTGTATAATTAACACCGCATCCTCTGGCGTGTCAGCAACATCAAAATTACTCTTTAACCCCTTTTATTTCTTCAACTTTGCTAAGTTCCAACATTAAGTAGTATCCCTTTGGTTTGGGAGAAGGAGAATTATAGACTTTGACATTCTTTATGGAAAAGATACCCACTTAAATGTTTTGATTAGTCCTATCTTGTGGAGGACCATTCCCTTCCAGAGGAACTGACCTCAATATGACTGTTATTAATATTTAACTTATCAAAGAGTGTAATTATAGCTTTAATACTGAAAGAGCAGCAGTTATAGAACAAAAAGGATGTCATAAATGATTTTTGTCAAATTGCCTCAATTTTCTGATTTCCAGTTATACAAGTGCCGATAGTGAAGGACAAGTTATTTCTGAAGGAGAACCAGCGGATCTTCAGCAACACATAAAATACTGGAGAAACTTCAACTGTTTATTCCCCTCAGCATCGATAGAGAAGAATTATCAGCTGACATTTCAGGACTGGGAAAGTGTAACCAGAGAGCTGTGCCTGTCACGTGACAGCACTGCCCTCACCTGGTCGGAGGTCACACCACCTGCCAGTCAACATTTCGCCCCTCCCAACTAATCAATGCACACTTAACCATTGGCCACCTTAATTGGATTAACCTGTCTAGCACCAAGCCGTTGACCCCCTGACCTATAAAAGGTTCTACATGTGCTTGGCTCGCTCTCTTTTGCCATCCTCAAAGGACCAGCCTGCTTCACTCCAGGCTGAAGACTGCAGAACAGCACTGGAGACATGTGGCAAGATGTGCATTGAATAGGGTTGTGGAAGCGTTTATTGTTGTCCCTTTAGCAAAGAGCCATGCTTGCCCATAGCAAAGGGGTGGCAGATATTGTAGTTACTTTTCCCTTGCTTGTATGTGTACCTGTACACCGTCCCCACACTGTTTTCCCGTGTATTGTACTGCAGACCCGACTTTTCCCATGCTCCTCTATTCTAAGCGTGTTTGTGCAAATATTGTAGCCACTTGTGTTGTTCACAAGCTTTTCTCCCCTTGTAAATAAACTCCTTATTATTAAAACTCTGTGTCCAGAGCTCTTGCCTTTGAGATCCAAAGAATCTTTCTCATTTCCATCACAACAGAAAGGGGGCAGGGGTCAGAATAAAACGGCGGGGGTGGGTAGGGGGGAGGAGTTTCAATAAGTTCAACAATTACATTCTGATATTAAGGAAACAGTAATGAACTTTTAATTCATACACTGGGCAACTGGTTAAACCACTTCACATTGGAGACAGACCGGGTAAGGGTCACTGAAGGTCATCTGGGTTTTCACAACAGCACAGCATCATCAGTCACTTCCTCCCTCCCTAGCCTTCCAGCTGTCAGTCATAGAGCAATACAGCATGGAAGCCCTTCAGCCCAACATGTCCATGCCGACCCCCCAAATACACACCGACGAGCCTTGACACTTACAAATAGAACTGAACCAGCAGACTAAAGAGAACAAATTTTAGAAAGAGTATCAGCTGAAGAGAAAAGAGGAGTGTAAAGGAATCTTCCATGAGAACTTGCATTCCCCATCACTACAAGCAAGTCGTTGTGGAATAATCTTGATTCTTTCTCTCCTAGACGTTCCCTCCCAACTATGCAGACAATGCAAACTCACTTAGCATCATGTGCTGGCTTTTTTTTAAACTATATAATTAAAAAATCAACATTTCCAAATGAAAAGCAGCAGGTGAATTTTCTAATGGAAGGCAAAAGAACCACAGATGTAAATGTTTGCACTGGATATAACTATTCCCACCAGAACACAACACTGACACTGAGAAAAATATTGATTCCCATGCAGCATTTCCCAGGCCTCAAGAGGTGGAGATGGGGATAATGGTGAAAAAGACCAAAAGCAATACTTGCTGTCCCAAACATTACTCAACAGACCATAGAGCATCGTTTGGTTGTTTTATCTCGTGGCACACGACTGGAATGTAGAGAAGCTGCAGCCAATGGTACAATACCCTGTGAAGTGCCTCTACACCACGCACACCTTGTACACCAATGGCCGTGATGAGACTGAGCTGGCAGCTCCCAGAGGTGCCAGAGACCAAGCATCCTTGTGTCTACTGGAATGGTGATGGGACAGAGTTCACTGTTTCCACCCAGCTTTACTAAAGAATCAAGTATCCAGTGCAGATTTTTTGTCTACATTCCCCTTTACTCAAACAGTATTGCTTTTCTGCAGAAATTACACTTCAGACAACCTAAAGAGTGGAGTTAAACCCTGCCTATTGCACAAATCAAAACCAATTTAAAGTAACAAACACAAAATGCTGGAAGAGCAGGCCAGGCAGCATCTAGGAAAAGAGTACAGTCGACGTTTGAGGCCAAAACCCTTCGGCAGGACTGGAGAAAAAAAGCTGAGGAGTAGATTTAAAAAGGGTGGCGGGGGGGACGGAAACAGAGGGTGATAGGTAAACCTGAAGAGTGACAAACTGGAGGGAGTCACAAACAAGAGAAAATCTGCAGATGCCAGAAATACGAGCAACACACAAAATGCTGGAGGAACTCAGCAGGCCAGGCAGCGTCTATGGAAAGTAAGCTGCCTCAGCTATGGTCAGACTGCCCACCCCCACCCCCCAGTCACATGACTTCTCTTTATTCTTTGTCCTGATCAGAACAAAGTCCTCTCGGTCCCCTCATTTTCTTCAGCCACTTTCTGGTAGCCCAAGTATTGACCTTTGTTCCGGCAAATGAGCAGTGCAGTCAGCATAATGAGGAGCAGGACAAGACAGCAGCCCACAGCCAGGGCCAGGATCAGCTCTGTGAAGAGAGGGAGAGAGCAGGGTGTCAGGGAAGCCACTGTATCACCTAGTCTACAGCCCGCACCCACGCACTCTTGTCACCACGTGGACTTCTCTGCACGTTGAATCAAAGTGTAGAAACAGGCTATTTGGCCCATCTAGTCCATGCCAAACTAACATACTAACTATTCTCCTCAATCTGAAGTGGGACCATACCCCTTCTATCCACGTACCCATCCAAATTTCTCTTTGATATTGGAATCAAACCCACTGGACACCCATTCCACAATCTCACCACCCTCTGAATGAACAAGTTCCTATTCTCATGTTCCTTTAAACATTTCACCTCTCACCCTTCACCATGACTGATGGTTGTCATCCCACCCAACCTCAGTGGAAAAAGCCTGCTTGCATTTACCCTATCTAAACCCCTCATAATTTTGTATACCTCTATCAAATCTCCCCTCATTCTCTTAAACTCCAGTGAATAAAGTATTAACCTATTCAACCTTTCCCTATAACTGAGATCAAGTCCTGACAGCATCCTGTAATTTTTTTCTGCACTTTTTCAATCTTATTGCCTTCGTTTGCTCCTTTGCACATGGCTGTGTGATAGGAAGCAACAATTAGCCTGCAGCCCTGGACATGCAGCAATGCAGTTTGCATCATGCAACGCAATGGACAGTCGCAAGGTTACAGGAACATACCAGCACAGCACTGATCTCAGCAAAGCTCACCACTGTTCTTGAATCGGACGGCGTGGGATTTAAAGTTTCCTGCCAGGAGGTAGCTATGAGAAGGAGGCATGGCCCAGATGGTGAATGGATTGGATAGCACCTCCTGTAGATACTGCCGATGGAGGGGAGGAATGTGTCTGTGCTGTATTGAGCCAGTCCACTTCTCTCTGCAGCTCCTTACATTCAAACCAGCATACCAGAACATGATGCCAGTGAGGGTGCTTCCAACCATCCAGTAGACGATGGCACCTGAGAACGTAGAGCACTGCGACTTCCAGAAGATTGCCGATAAAGGGGCCTCACATAAGGTTATCAACCAAGGTTTCATAAGGTTAAATGAAAGTGCGTGGGAGAATGTAATGTGGATTGAGCATTCTGTGAATGGACAGAAAATGGTTGAATGAACCCATCATTTTTGTTTCGGGAGGCTGCTTCAGGCCACAAGAACGTTTGCCAGTCCCATCTCCGTTATAATGCAGCCTCTTTTTTGCTTCTCACCTGGCCCTTGCCCACTCATGGCCACCCCCATAGTCCAGCCAAGGGGTTGTTCATGTTGGGCCAAGGGGTCACAGTCCCAATGCAAGTTACTGGCCCTCTCCACTACTGGGACCAACTCCTAACATCATTAAGCTGCTTCTGTATTAAATTGGATGGGAGGAGCATTGCTGAGACTCGAAGGGATGATCGTCAGCTACTCAGTCGGGGTCAGCTGCTACTAACACGGCAGCCCTCTGTCAGAGACTTACCGATTTGGCGGTGGTTACTGGTATGGCCACATTCCTTACTCCAGTCATCAGGAACCACTTTTTTGGCAATCTGGATGAACTTATCCAAGGGACACTTTTGGGTGCAGGCTGGAAGAGTTAGAGGGTATGGTGCAGAAGAACTTTCATTTCTGTAGTACATCTCCACAGCGAAGGACCTGTAGAACAGCAGGTAATTTTGTACTTCCGAACAATATGTCAGTGTTAATCTCTGCAGCTGAGGCCAAGGATTTGTACACATCCAAGAGTTGCTCCCTCCTCCCTCCCTAACACTACTCCTGGCTCTCTAAGCCAGCTCTGCTCATTCCACCCAAACCCTCCACAAACCTGTTACACTTTGTTGCACTCTTATCAATATACTCATTTCTCCAAATTTCCTCGTGTTCCCTATCCCCATGTCCTGCTTCACTGACCACTCAGCCGAATCCTTTCCCGCTCTCTCCTCCAGGCAGCCCCCAGTTTCCCCACATTCCATTTCCCTTCTTTCGCTCATTTCCCCAAGACCGGACACTTCTCATCCTTCTTTAGCACACTCTAACTCAATAAACGACTCCCACATATAAGAAATCTGAACTGCTTCTCTCCCCCAGTTGCAACCTGATTTGCTAAGTACCTAGCACACAGAACATAGACAGTACAGGTGCTGGGCTTGCAACTGTTCACAATATACACTAAACATCTGGAAGTGGGGACCAAGGGTAGTGTATCTAATTTTGCTGATGATGCTAAATTGAGTGGATAACAAATCGTGCAGAGGATACGGAGAGATATAGATAGGCTAAGTGAGTGGGTAAGGGTCTGGCAGATAGAGTACAACGTTGGTAAATATGAGGTCATCCACTTTGGAAGGGAAAATGGAAGATAAAATTATTATTTAAATGGTAAAAGATTCCAGCATTCTGCTGTGCAGAGGGACTTGGGAGTGCTTGTACATGAATCACAAAAGGTTGGTTTTCAGGTGCAGCAGGCTATCGAGACATCAAATGGGATGTTGGTCTTCATTGCTAGAGGGATTGAATTTAAGAGCAGGGAGGTTATGCTGCAACTGTACAGGGTACTGGTGAGGCTGCACCTGGAGTACTGTGTGCAGTTCTGGTCTCCTTACTTGGGGAAGGATATACTGGCTGTGGAGGTGGTGCAGAGGAAGTTCACCAGGCATTCCAGACATGAGGGGCTTAGACTATGAGGAGAGATTGAGTTGCCTGGGACTGTATTCACCGGTATTCAGAAGGATGAGGGGAGATCTTACAGAAACATATAAAATTATGAAAGGGATAGATAAGATAGAGGCAGGAAATTTGTTTCCACTGGTAGCTGAGACTAGATCTGTGGGACATAGCCTCAAGATTCGGGAGAGTAGATTTAGGATGGAGATGAAGAGGAACTGCTTGTCCCAAAGAGTGGTAAATCTGTGAAATTCTCTGCCCAATAAAGCCGGTACGTCAGTAAATATATTTAAGAGGTTGGATAGATTTTTGCATATTCGGGGAATTAAGGGTTATGGGGAAAAGACAGGTAGGTGGAGATGAGTCCATGGTCAGATCAGCCATGATCTTATTGAATGGTGGAGCAGGCTTTAAGGCCAGATGGCCTACTCCTGCTCCCATTTCTTATGTTCTAATGTATCCACTACTCTGTAAAAAACCTAGCTGACATCTCCCCCACCCCTAATATCTTCCTCCAATCACCCTAAAATTATGCCCTCTCATATTAGTCAATTTCTCCTTGAGAAAAAAAAATCCTTTGGTTGTCCACTCAATCAATGCCTCTTTATCATTTTGTACACCTCTATCGAGTCATCTTACACCCTCCTTCACTCTAAAGAAGAAAGTGCCAGCTTGCTCAACCTACCCTCATAATCCTCTGCACCCTCTCTAAAGCTTCCATATCCACCCTATAATGTGGAGACCAGACCTGAACTCCAAGTGTTTCCTGCATTTTCTGTTCTTCTGCTTCAGAAGAGTCTTGGTTGACAAAAGACATAGGAGCAGAATTAGACCACTTTGCCCATTGAGTCTCCTCCGTCATTCCATCATGGCCAATTTATTACCCCTCTCAACCCCATTCTCCTACCTTCTCCCTGTAACCTTTGATGCCCTGACTAACCAAGAACCTACCAACCTCCGCTTTAAATATAATCAATGACTTGGCCTTCTCAGCTGTGCACTGAATTCCACAGATTCATTACCATCTGGCTAAAGAAATTTCTTCTCATTTCTGTTCTAAATAGCTGTCCCTATTCTAAGGCTGTGCCCTCTGGTCCTAGACTCACCCCCTATAGGAAACATCCTGTCCACATCCACTATCTATGCCCTCTGTTCTTAGACTCCCCCCAATATAGGAGACATCCTCTCTGCATTCACTCTATCTGTGCCCTCTGGTCCTAGACTCACCCCTGTAGGAAACATCCTCTCCATCTATGCCCTCTGGTCCTAGACTCCCCCACTATAGGAAACATCCTCTCCATCTATGCCCTCTGGTCCTAGACTCCCCCACTATAGGAAACATCCTCTCCATCTATGTCCTCTGGTCCTAGACTCCCCCACTATAGGAAACATCCTCTCCATCTATGCCCTCTGGTCCTAGACTCCCCCACTATAGGAAACATCCTCTCCATCTATGTCCTCTGGTCCTAGACTCCCCCACTATAGGAAACATCCTCTCCATCTATGCCCTCTGGTCCTAGACTCCCCCACTATAGGAAACATCCTCTCCATCTATGTCCTCTGGTCCTAGACTCCCCCACTATAGGAAACATCCTCTCCATCTATGTCCTCTGGTCCTAGACTCCCCCACTATAGGAAACATCCTCTCCATCTATGCCCTCTGGTCCTAGACTCCCCCACTATAGGAAACATCCTCTCCATCTATGCCCTCTGGTCCTAGACTCCCCCACTAAGAGAAACATCCTCTTCACGTTCACTCTATCTGTGCCCTCTGGTCCTAGACTCCCCCACTAAGAGAAACATCCTCTCCGCATCCACTCTATCTGTGCCCTCTGGTCCTAGACTCCCCCACTATAGGAAACATCCTCTCCATCTATGTCCTCTGGTCCTAGACTCCCCCACTATAGGAAACATCCTCTCCATCTATGCCCTCTGGTCCTAGACTCCCCCACTATAGGAAACATCCTCTCCATCTATGCCCTCTGGTCCTAGACTCCCCCACTAAGAGAAACATCCTCTTCACGTTCACTCTATCTGTGCCCTCTGGTCCTAGACTCCCCCACTAAGAGAAACATCCTCTCCGCATCCACTCTATCAGTGTCCTCTGGTCCTAGACTCCCCCACTATAGGAAACATCCTCTCCACATCCACTCTATCTGTGCCCTCTGGTCCTAGACTCCCCCACTATAGGTAACATCCTCTCCACATTCACTCTATCTGTGCCCTCTGGTCCTAGACTCCCCCACTAAGGGAAACATCTTCTCCGCGTCCACTCTATCTGTGCCCTCTGGTCCTAGACTCCCCCACTATAGGAAACATCCTCTCCATCTATGCCCTCTGGTCCTAGACTCCCCCACTATAGGAAACATCCTCTCCATCTATGCCCTCTGGTCCTAGACTCCCCCACTGTAGGAAACATCCTCTCCGCATCCACTCTATCTGTGTCCTCTGGTCCTAGACTCCCCCACTATAGGAAACATCCTCTCCACGTCCACTCTATCTGTGCCCTCTGCTCCTAGACTCCCCCACTATAGGAAACATCCTCTCCACGTCCACTCTATCTGTGCCCTCTGCTCCTAGACTCCCCCACTATAGGAAACATCCTCTCCACGTCCACTCTATCTGTGCCCTCTGCTCCTAGACTCCCCCACTATAGGAAACATCCTCTCCACGTCCACTCTATCTGTGCCCTCTGCTCCTAGACTCCCCCACTATGGGAAACATCCTCCCCACATCCACTCTATCTGTGCCCTCTGCTCCTAGACTCCCCCACTATAGGAAACATCCTCTCCACGTCCACTCTATCTGTGTCCTCTGGTCCTAGACTCCCCCACTATAGGAAACATCCTCTCCACATCCACTCTATCTGTGCCCTCTGGTCCTAGACTCCCCCACTATAGGAAACATCCTCTCCACATTCACTCTACTTGAGCTTTTCAATATTTTAAAGGTTTCAATGAGATTCCACCCCACCCTCTCCTGCCATCATCATTCTTCTAAACTCCAGCAAGAACAGGCCCAGAGCAATCAAATGCTCCTCATACGTTAACCCTTTCATTCCCGGACTCATTCTCATTAATCTCCTCAGGACCCTTGCCAGTGCCAGCACATCCTTTTTTACATAAGGGACCCAAAACAAGTGCAGTCTGACCAATGCCTTAAAAGCCTCAGCATCACATCTTTGCTCTTGTATTCTAGTCCTCTCGAAATGAATGCTAACATTGTATTTGCCTTCCTTACCATTGACTTAACCTACAAATTAACCTTTAGGGAAACGTGCACTAGGACTAAGGCAGAACCCCAGTTCCTGCAGACCCTGTCCGGGAAGCTGAAACACTCCTCCCACAGTCAGCAGACAGATCAAATCCCAGCAAACGGGGTCCCGATGAGGTGCAGCTAGAAGTGCCAGTGCACTGCGTGTTGATTCCATAGCAGGACCTACCCATCATCCTCCAGGTACAGCTCAACTATGTGGCAGGCAGCGTAAGGGGCAGACAGGTTGTAAACACTCAGAGCCATCTGAAGAGCTGCAATTGTTGTGTCGTGCTGAAAACAGATTAATATTGTTCATAATTACAGAAGTAATTCACTCAAGAACGCCGGCAACACCCGCACAAACTATGGCTTTGTACATAAACTGTCTTAGATCAAATATCACGAACTATGCAGTTTTACTGGTCAAGCCCAGCGGTGTTCCAGGTTATGGCACCAAGACCACAACAGCACACACACAGCACCAGAAGGGACCCTCTACAAATGTATCAAGTTGAAAGAACTCTCCTAACCCACACAGGGGTGTTGGACACCTTCAATGAAGGGTGTACCCAATATAGTCAATCGTGATATAATTTATCGATCTATTTATTTACAATTTATTAATTTCCATTCCCTGTTCTGGCTCCCCTCATATCCCTTCTCATCATCTCCCTTTGGTGCCCTTTGTCCTTCCCTTTCTTTTATAGACCACTGTCCTTGCCTATCAGATTCCTCCTTCTTCAGCCCTCTACCTCTTCCACCAATCACCTTCCAGCTTCTCACCATCCCTTCTCCCCCACCCACCCAACCTTCCCCTTCACTTATCACTGGCCAGCCTGTAGCCCTTCCTCTGCCCCACTTTCTAATTCTTCTTTCTTCCTCTTCCATTCTAGTCTTGATGAAGGGTCTCAACCCAAACTGTTAGCTGTCAATTTCCCTTCATAGATGTTTCCTTGAGCCAGTGAGTTCTTCCAGCATTTTATGTTGCTCTGGATTGCCAGCATCTCTGTCTTGCATCTATAATTTATCAGTGGTGACCTTATGTAGCTAAACTGAGGACCTGAGGCAGACACAATACTGCTCGTTCCGGTATCTGAACACCAGAAGGACTCACCGCTGAGTACATGATCAGTTTCGGGTTTGGTGTTGGAGATGACGTCTTCAATGATTGTTCAATATTCTGGAGAATCTTCTTCACGAGCATACCTAGAACAAGAAAGCAAAGTCAAACGGGAAAAGCATGAAGTCAGTCCAGGAACTGATACCAGTTCAGTAATGTCACAGATTACTCCCCATGCTGGCACTAGGCACAAGGATGCAGATATCCTATCAGGGAGTGGGTCAGTGTGGGGTGGGCATCAGATGGGTCAGTGTGGGAGGGAGGAAAGCAGACTGGTCACAGACTGGACAGGAGGGGAATGGACCCACCTGCCAGTTCTCTTCCACCCTTTTTTCATGCCTTCTTTTCCCTTCTTGGGTCCAGCTCAGACCCTGGGAAAACTCACCCCCCTGGAGCCGCGACTTCTCCTCTTGCTTGTACATTCCATATGCGACATGGAGAGCGAATTCCTTCAGCAACATCAGGCGCTCCATGACAGAAGGGGTCACCCAGGAAGGCACGGTTTTGTTGTGGAGTTGCTGCCAAGATGAAATGGATGCTGTTTACATGCTGACACTGCAAACAGCCTGAACACACCTCAGCCCTGACCAGCCAGCAGCGCACGTTTATCACAACGGCCACTGTACCAGAACGCTGCCTTGGAAATATCTCCAGAACCTCAGCCAATCCGGTCAAATCTCGTAACAAACTGCTCTTCACCTCAGTGATCTCTTAGCCCAATTGTCCACTAAAGAAAATATCAGCACATTATCCACAGTTTACCCACTGCATCAGAACCCTATGCTTACTGTCACCCCCTTTTCACTGTCACATGCACATAACCAAAGTCAGATTTTAAATCCAAAGATTGGGAGCTCTGCAGGGGGAAGGAAAGGAATGAGGGGTGTGTATGAGCGTAAGTGTGCACACGCATGTGTGTGTGTATGTATGTGTACGTGTATGTGTGCACGTGTACGTAAGTGCCCCTGTTCTCTGTTCATCTGTAAAACAACTGCAGTTTGTCACAAGTCTATGGTGCTCACCTCACAAAACAGGGTGTCGTAAATAAACCAAATGGTTTCTAATGACATCTTCTCTCTGGGAACCCCAGTGGCATTCACAAGCATGTCCAGGAATTCCTTAGAGAGATGGGAAAGGAGCAAATGTTAATCAGAAGGAGCAGTGTTCACTGAGAAAAGACAGAATCACTGTTACATCATTCTTGGATTCCCTGAACCAAGGTATTCACAAAGAGTTCAGACTTCTGTCCAAAACTTTAATTCTGACATTTTCCAAACCATTCCTGTAACAGCAGTATCCAGATCAGAGACACAAGAACTGCAGATCCTGGAAATATGGAGCAGAATTCAATGATGCCGGAGGAACTCAGTCTGTCAGAAAGGAAATGGGTAGTCAACGTTTCAAGTTAAGACCCTTCAGCAAGAATGAAAGGTAGAGAGGAGATGGCCAGTGGAAAGAGGTGAACGGAAGGGTTGGACCAAGAGCCGGTAGTCTCCATCATTCTCTCATCGACATCCCTCCCCAGCTATACCCCCAACGTCTCGAGCATTTTAATCTGTAGGAGTGTAATGCCTATGCCTGCCTCAGCACCATCCGAAGCCCTAAACAGCCCTTACAGCTGAGGCAGACTTGCTTATTGCATCCAGTGTTCCCAATGGTGAGGCCAGTTGGCCACACATCTGTGCTGTGTTCGCCATGGTCATCTGGAACTCCCAATGCCAGCCATTTTAATTCTCCACCGACCTGTCTGGCCTTGCTCACCTCCTCTGCCAGAATGAAGCTTAACAAAAAGTAAGAGAACAACACCTCATAATCTACCTGGGTAACCTACACCCTGATAGCATGAACATCGACTTCCCCAACTTCAGGTAAAGTGCTGCTCTCACTTAGAAACATAGAAAAACTACAGCACAATACAGGCCCTTCAGCCCACAATGCTGTGCCAAACGTGTACTTACTTTTGAAATTGCCTAGGGTTACCCATAGATCTCTATTTTTCTAAGCTCCATGTACCTGTCCAGGAGTCTCTTAAAAGACCCTATCACATCCACCTCCACCACCGACGCTGGCAGCACCACTCTCTGAATAAAAAACTCACCTTGACATCTCACTGTACCTGCTTCCAAGCACCTTAAAACTGTGCCCTCTCATGATAGCCATTTCAGCCCTGGAAAAAAGCCTCTGACTATCCACATGATTAATGGCTCTCATCATCTTATACACCTCTATCAGGTCACCTCTCATCCTCCATCGCTCCAAGGAGAAAAGGCCAAGTTCACTCAACCTATTCTCATAAGGCATGCTCCCCAATCCAGGCAACATCCTTGTAAATCTCCTCTGCACCCTTTCAATAGTTTCCACATCCTTCCTGTAGTGAGGCGACCAGAACTGAGCACAGTACTCCAAGTGGGGTCTGACCAGGGTCCTATATAGCTGCAACGTTACCTCTCAGCTCCTAAACTCAATCCCACGGTTGATGAAGGCCAATGCACCGTATGCCTTCTTAACCACAGAGTCAACCTATGCAGAAGCTTTGAGTGTCCTATGGACTCGGACCCCAAGATCCCTCTGATCCTCCACACTGCCAACAGTCTTGCCATTAATGTTATATTCTGCCATCATATTTGACCTACCAAAATTAACCACCTCACCCTTATCTGGGTTGAACTCCATCTGCCACTTCTCAGCCCAGTTTTGCATCCTACCAATGTCCCGCTGTAACCTCTGACAGCCCTCCACACTATCCACAACACCCCCAACCTTTGTCATCAGCAAATTTACTAACCCATCCCTCCACTTCCTCATCCAGGTCATTTATAAAAATCACAAAGAGGAGTCCCAGAACAGATCCCTGAGGCACACCACTAGTGACCGACCTCCATGCAGAATACGATCTGTCTACAACCACTCTCTGCCTTCTATGGGCAAGCCAGTTCTGGATCCACAAAGCAAGGTCCCCTTGGATCCCATGTTTCCTTGCATGGGGTACCTTATCAAATATCTTTCTATGCCTGTGTCAGGTTACCCCTCAGCCCCTTCACTCCAAGGAAATCAAGTTCAAGTTTATTGTTACTCAACCACACGTGAATACAACCAAATGAAACAGCATTACTCCGGGGCCAAGCTGCAAAACACAGTACAGTACCAACAGTCACACACAGCACAAGACAGCTATAGCACATAAAATAGCAAGCACATACAAGATCAGTCACACAAAAAAAGCCAACACCCCAAGGCCATGAATATTGCAGCGCTCTGTAATCAAACACAATATGACTTGTCTTCAGCTGAGCGAGCACTGGGGGCGGGGGGGGGCAGCACCAACTCCAGCTTGGATGCCACGCCACACTGCCCCTGGCACTCCGGTTTAGCGCACTGACTCCAACACCTCTCTCCTGGGCGGCAGTAAACAGGTGACACTGAGTTTGAGGCCTAGATCTCGCTACAACAAGGCCACGCAGGTTCCCTGCCATCTACCAATAAATCAGTGAGTCTAACTTGCAGCATTCTCCATCAACAATGTCCACAGGGTCTTGTGATCACAAGAAAAGCGACTAAGGCAATCAGTGGCTGTTGGACTGCACACTGACTCCTCTCACACCAACAGCAGCATGATCCACACCAAGTCGTGTCAGAGGCTTTTCCCCAGGGCTGAAATGGTTAACAAGCAGTTTTTAGATGCTTGGAAGTAGGAGATGTCAGGGGTAAGTTTTGTTCTTCCGCACAGAGAGTGGTGAGTGCGTGGAATGGGCTGCTGGCAACGGAGGTGGAGGCAGATACGATAGGGTCTTTTAAGAGACTCCTGGATAGGTACATGGAGCTTAGAAAAATAGAGGGCTATGGGTAACCCTGGGCAATTTCTAAAGTAAGTACATGTTTGGCACAGCATTGTGGGTTGAAGGGCCTGTATTGTGCTGTAGGTTTTCTGTGTTGCTTCCAAGTCCAGCTCCTCCAGTTTCTCCATCAACAGACAACTTCCTGATAGAGTAGACCTGCAGTCCTGCAAGTTTTTAATGTCCAGCAGGGCCTTGTGATAATAAAAAATGAGTTTAAAATAGACAATAACACCTTTGGCTAGCCCCGTACTGGAAGGATAAAGTCCAGCCTAATCAATCTCTCCCCATAACTAGAGTTCTTCAGTCCAGGCAAGATCCTGATGAACCTTCCCTGCACTCACTTCAGCACAATCGCATCCTTCCTACAACGTGGCAACCGGAACACCACACAAGGCTTTGTGATCTAATCAGTGTTTTAGAAACTTACAAGAACTTTATATTCCCTGCCCCAACTTCTGCCATATGCCTTCCTCACCACCTAGCTACCTGGGTTTACACTTCAAAGATTCAAGGATTCAAAGTACACGCTGTATGCAGTATACAATCCTGAGATTCATTTTCTCACAAACAGCCACAAAACAAAGTAAACATCAAACACCAAACACACTAAAAAAATCATGTAATTGGCACAAAACAAGTGAATAACACACAGAGTATCGAACGTCACACCGCAGTCCTTGAAACGGTCTAGGGATGAACAGTTCAGCACTGCGTCACTCGTTAAATGCAGATTGCAGAGCTAGTCCGTGTGGAAGTGCACAAAACAGCAATAAAAAAGGAGAAACCAGAAACACACATAACATGAACTGCAGAGTCCCCTTAAAACAAGTCCAATTAACAAACAGCACCGATCAAACCCTGCCCAAGACCACTGCACCTTTGTCCGACAGCAGCGAGTGAGCAGAGGGAAACCAGTCAAACACAAGCAGATGGCACTGAACACCTTCCACTCTCATTCTCATTGATTTCAATCTTGCTTGGCACTTTAATTGGTGAGTTGGTTGAGAACTGGAGCCAATCATGGGTTTCTGCCCTGCCATTAGGCACACTCCATTCTCAACCACGCTCTCAATTGCACCAAATTCCCTCAGGGACAGCAAAAGCACGAGATCGCTCAGTCTGCCCAAAAAACACATTTTCAAAATGTAAATTACACGCTCCATTTGCACACGGATTAGTAACAGGAGTATATTTTTTAAAAGGAGAAGATGATGAAGTAGTTTTGTGAACTGTCTGCAGGACTTCTCCGTTAGTCACACTGGTCACTGGTGCCATCTTACAAGGCTTCCAGAAACCATGAATTTGAAGCCTTTGACTTCCCACGCTGCACCATTTCTCACTTGCTGAGATTAGATTAAATTCAATCTGCCAAAGCTCTGCCCAGATTTCCATCTGAATACATTTCACCGTAGCCCCAGACAACCATCTTTGCTATCCACAATACCAGTAATTTTCATGTCATACTCAAACATCAAGGATCCCTGTAGAACAGTAATGGGCACAGACTTTGAATCAGAAAAGAAAACAATCACCTCTTTCTGCCTCCTGTAACCAAGACAATTTTGGATCTAATTAGCCAACTCACCTTGAATCCCTTGTGCCTTGACCTTCTGAACCTGTCTTCCATGCATAACTTTGCCCGTACAGAAGACAATGACTACTTTCCTGCTTTCATCAACCTTCTTAGTTACCTTCTCAAAAACACAATCAAATTAGCGAGGCAGAATTTCCCCTGCACAAAGCCATGCTGACTATTCCTGATCTGCCCCTGTCATTCCAAGTGTTGATATCCTTCAGAATTTTCTCTAACAATTTCCCCTATCTGGGATGCAAGGTTTATCTCCATTGCCCTTCTTAAATGAAGGAACAATGTTAACTAATCTCTAGTCTTCTGGTGCCTCACGTCTGGCTGACAAAGGTGCACAAATCTCCATCAGGGCCCCAGCCATCTCTTTCAGAGCAACCTGGGGCAGATCACATCCAACCCTGGGGATTTATCAGTTTTCATGCATTCCATAACAACTAACACACTTCCTTCTTAACACTGACGTGCTCCTGGCCATCAACGTACCCCTCTCTGAAATCAGCAACGTCATGTTCCTCTCCTCGATGAATACCAATGCGAGGTATTCACGTAGCACCTCACTTACATTGCTTGGTTCTTCATGAAGACCCCCATTGGTCTCTCATTATGCGGTGCATTCTACCACAGGGAGACAATATGCAGCCTGTGTAACCAATTTACAGAACAATCCTTTCTAACACCAATCACGATCAAACTGTCAGTCACACTTTAACTCTCAGCCTCCTGAAACAATTTCAACATTTAAGTGAAGTTTGGATAGGTACATGAACAGAAGTATGAAGGGCTGTGGTTCCAGTCCAGCATGGACTGGATGGGCCAAATGGCCTGTTTTCTGTGCTGTACTTCCCGACGACTCTATAACCTCTGTATCCTACACTCTGACTACCCTCTTGCTTATGATATAAAATGTCAATACACAAATACACTGCTGATTGACAAAAAAAGGATATGAAGAAAAAAAACTACCATTTTAAAAAGGCTCAAGCTGTTTTGGTTTAGAATACATTATACAAAGTTATGGATACTGATTCAATAACAGCCAATGGGGAATTAGAAAAATTTGTTAGAAATCTGATTGCAAAACCTGAAAAGGATCACCAAGGTCTCTCCTCCACCCATCTGCGATATTTATCAGGTACACTGGATACACAGGATCCTGAACATCGTCGATGATCCCTCCCATCTATCCAACAATCTCTTTGACCCGCTACCATCAGGCAGGAGGTGCCATAGCACTAGGACCGGACTGCTGGAATGGGAAACTGCTCCTTCCTCCAGGCCGTAAAACTGCCAAACTCAGCCAGTTCTCACCACCTATGAAGCAGCAGTTGAGTTACACTGTTCACTTTTTTACCTGTGACTTATGCTAAATGTCAATCTTCTGGAATATGTTTTATTATTTGTTGGTTTATTTGTGGCAATATTACTTTATGTATTGTGTGTAAGTATTGTGCGCCTTGGTTCACAGTAACTTTGTTTTTGTTTGGCTCCATACATTTGACAGACAATAAACTTGAACTTGAAGAGACTAACCTTAAGCCACTGGCTCTTTGAAAGACCCGGTGCAGACATGTTGTGCAAAATGGCTCCTTCTGTTCTGCACCATGTATCATTCTACAGGCACAGAAGAATGACAGGCAGCAACCCCCTACAAAGGTAGTGCAGCAACAAGCAGAAGACAGGACACAGAGTCTGCAAAAGGAGACAGACAACACGTAAGTGGGCAAGAGACAGGCAGGTAGAGTGTAAACCAGGGAAATTAAAAGTTATTCATTTTGGTTGGAAGGATTGAAAACGCTGGGAAACAAGTAAACTATAATGGTCTAGATGTTGGAGCCTGTTACACAGTTATGTCAGATAGAACAATTAGGAACATTTTGCTCACCTTTGCCTTTACTGCAAGCTATTGTAGAGTGAGAGTAAAGGAGCTTCGCTACAATTACGGAAGGCAATGGTAAGACAACACCTGGCATACTGTGTGCAGTTTTAGTCACCCTACCAAAGGGCAACCCATACCCTCTAACATCCTGAGTTTGCGTTGCTTTAGAATCAACGCCATGTAAACTCATTGTTATTGCAACACGATGTGGGTCTTTTTACAAGCAAGGATGCAGCAAGATTGTGTCACAACAATCAGAATCAGTTGTAATATCACTGGTATATCTTGTGAAATTTGTTGTTCTGCAGAAACAATACATAACAATAATCCAAATTTCACTGAGAAACACATATAAAAATTAAAGTATTGAAATAAGAGAGCAATAGGAGCAAGCTGGTGTTTATGGGTTCAATGTCCATTTAGAAATCTGATGGCTAGGTGGAAGAAACTGTTCCTGAAACATTGAGTGTGTCTCTTCAGGCTCCTGTACCACCTCCCTCATAGAAGCAATGAGAGGGGGGCATGTCCTCAGTGATGGATGGCACCTTTTTGAAGCACTGCCTTTTGAATGTTCTCGATGCTGGGGAGGCTTGTGCCCATGATGGAGCTGGCCGAGTTTACAACTTCCTGCAGTTCTTTCTAATCCTGTGCAGTGGCTCCTCCATACCAGACAGTAATGCAACCAGTTAGAAAGCTCTCCATGGTACTCCTAGAAATTTGTGAGAACCTTTGGTGACATAGCAAGTCTCCTCAAAGTCCTACATCATGGCCAGGTATGGAAACACCAATGCCCTTGAATGGAAAATCCTACAAGTAGTAGTGGAAACAGCCCAGTCCTCCACAGGTGAAGCCCTCCCCACCACTGAGCACATCTACATGGAGCACTGTTGTAGGAAAGCAGCCTCCATTATCAGGGACCCCCACAACACAGACCATGCTCTCTTCTTGCGGCTGCCAGCAGGAAGGTAGAGGAGCCTCAAGTCCCACACCACCAGGTTCAGGAACAGTTATAACCCCTCAACCATCAGGTCCCACACCACCAGGTTCAGGAACAGTTATTACCCCTCAACCATCAGGTCCCACACCACCAAGCTCAGGAACAGTTATTACCCCTCAACCATCAGGTCCCATACCACCAGGTTCAGGAACAGTTATTACCCCTCAACCATCAGGTCCCACACCACCAAGCTCAGGAACAGTTATTACCCCTCAACCATCAGGTACCACACCACCAGGTTCAGGAACAGTTATAACCCCTCAACCATCAGGTCCCACACCACCAGGTTCAGGAACAGTTATTACCCCTCAACCATCAGGTCCCACACCACCAAGCTCAGGAACAGTTATTACCCCTCAACCATCAGGTACCACACCACCAGGTTCAGGAATAGTTATAACCCCTCAACCATCAGGTCCCACACCACCAGGTTCAGGAACAGTTATTACCCCTCAACCATCAGGTCCCACACCACCAAGCTCAGGAACAGTTATTACCCCTCAACCATCAGGTCCCACACCAAGCTCAGGAACAGTTATTACCCCTCAACCATCAGGTCCCACACCACCAAGCTCAGGAACAGTTGTTACCCCCCTCAACCATCAGGTCCCACACCACCAAGCTCAGGAACAGTTATTACCCCTCAACCATCAGGTCCCACACCACCAAGCTCAGGAACAGTTATTACCCCTCAACCATCAGGTCCCACACCACCAAGCTCAGGAACAGTTGTTACCCCCCTCAACCATCAGGTCCCACACCACCAAGCTCAGGAACAGTTATTACCCCTCAACCATCAGGTCCCACACCACCAAGCTCAGGAACAGTTATTACCCCTCAACCATCAGGTCCCACACCCCCAGGTTCAGGAACAGTTATAACCCCTCAACCCATCTGGCTCTTGAACCAGGGGGAATAACTTAACTCAACTTTACTTTCCACATCACTGAACTGTTCTCACAACCCATGGACTCGCTTTGAAGGACACTTCATCTTATGTTCTTTATAGTTATTGCTTATTTATTTATTTCTCTTCTGTATTTGCAGAGTTTGTTGTCCTTTGCACATCAGCTGTTTGTCCTGCTGGGTGCGGTCTTGTAATGATTCTTTGACTTACTTTGTATGCCTGCAACAAAATGAATCTTGGGTTGTATATGGTGACATATGTACTTTCAACTTTGAAATACGCTGCTGTCATGCCTTCTTTGTAATAGCATCAATTATGTTGGACCCAGGATAGATACACAGAGATGTTGACAGCCAGGAACTTGAAACTGTTCACCCTTTCCACTGTTAACCCCTCAATGAAGACTAGCATGTGTTCCCTTGACTTCCCACTCCTGAAGTCCATGTTCAATTCCTCGGTCTTACTGATGTTGACTGCAAGGTTGTTGCCGAAACATCACTCAACCAACTAATCTGTCACACTCTTGAACATCTCTTTATCACCATCTGAGATTCTGCCAACAACAGTTGCATCCCTGTCATCGGCAAATTTATAGATGGTATTTGAGCTGTGTCTAGCCACACAGTCGTGGATGTAGAGAGAATAGGGCAGTGGGCTAAGCACACATCATTGATGTGTGCCAGTGTTGTTTGTCAGTGAGGAGGAGATATTATTTCTGATCCTCATTCACTGCACTTTCCCTGGGAGGAAGTCAAGGATCCAGTTGCAGAGGGAGGTACAGAGGCCCAGGCTTTGGAGCTTGTTGATCATAACTGAGGGTTGAACACTGAGCTGTAAACGGTAAACAGCAGCCTGACGCAAGTATTACTATTGTCAATGCCAAGTGGAGAGCCAGTGAAACTGCATCCACCATGGACCTATTGTGGCAATAGGCAAATCATAGCAGGTCCAGGTCCTTGCTTAGGCAGTAGTTGATTCTGGCCAAGACCAACCTCTCAAAGCATTTCATCACAGTAGATGTGAATACAACTGGGTGATAGTCCTTGAGGCAGATCACCCTGCTCTGCTTGGGCACTGGTATGATTGTCACCGTTTTGAAGCAGGTGGGAACCTCCGACTGCACCAATGAGAGATTGAAGATGTCCTTGAACATCAGGACTCGATGTCTTGTGAGGGTTCATCCTCTGGAAAGATGTTCAGATGTTGGCCTCTGAGACAGAGAACACAGGGGTCACCCGATGCTGTAGGAATTCGCACAGGTAGAGTTTTATTTACCCTTTCAAAACGTGCATGAAAGGCGTTGAGCTCACCAGGGAGTGGACATCACAGCCATCCGTGACGTTAAGTTTCACCTTGTAGGAAGTAATGGGCTGTTCGGTTTTTGCTGACTCGACAACACTAAAACAGGGTCTGCAGGTTGTGTTTTTAATATTTCAGTAACATGAGAGAGCGAGAGAGAGAGAGAGAGCAAGAGAGTGAGTGTGTGTGTGTGTGTGTGTGTGTGTGTGTGTGTGTGTGTGTGTGTGTGTGTGTGTGTGTGTGTGTGTGTGTGTGTGTGTGTGTGTGTGTGTGTGGGTGGTTTGATTAAGCATGCTTGTTCATTTAAATAATTCAGCATAGATTATATGTAAAAGCACATTCACCACGCTATTACATGATATATGTGTGCCTCGTTTAAAGTAAACATGAAATTAGACTCACATTTCCATCTCCCACACCTTCTTTTGAATTAGTTTAATGTTTTGAAGTTACAAACGTAACACAAGTATTTTTAAAACTACTGTGCCTCAGCTCACCTTGCAACTCATATCTTTGAAGGTGTTTACCCTGAGATATCAGCTTCCATACAAATACTTCTGATCAAACACGAGGAAATCTGCAGATGCTGGAAATTCAAACAACACGCACAAAATGCTGGTGGAACACAGCAGGCCAGGCAGCATCTATAAGGAGAAGCACTGTCAACGTTTTGGGCTGAGACCCTTCATCAGGACTAACTGAAAGGAAAGATAGTAAGAAATTTGAAAGCCTGTTCTCCATCTCTCTCTGGTGCTCCCCCCTCCCCCTTTCTTTCTCCCGCGGCCTCCCGTCCCATGATCCTTTCCCTTCTCCAGCTCTGTATCTCTTTTACCAATCACTTTTTCAGCTCTTAGCTTCATCCCACCCCCTCCGGTCTTCTCCTATCATTTCCCATTTCCCCCTCCCCCCACTACTTTCAAATCTTATTATCTTTCCTTTCAGTTAGTCCTGACGGAGGGTCTCGGTCCGAAATGTCGACAGCGCTTCTCCTTATAAATTCTTCTGATCTTCCCTTTCTTGAACTGAAAGCTTCTCTTCAGTGTAGTTAAACAGGGACCTCAACTGTCAGTTTCATTTCTTACATTTTGTGCTCACCACTTCCCTGGGACAAAGTTTCCTCGTGACTTGCTTCATGTTAAATGGATTACTCTCTGCAGTGTCCAGCTCAATGCAGAGTTCTCCTCCCCTTTTAGCATTCAGGAGGGACCATTTCCTGTACCACATTACCTTCGCTTATAAACACTGTCCTGTCTCCTCCCAGAGCTCCAATATCTCCTTCCAGTTAAAATCTATTAATATCTATTAAAATCTATTAATATCTCCTTCCAGTTAAAATCTATTAATATCTATTAATTTCAGCTTAGGTGTTACCCATAATGCAGTGCCTTCTACAGCTGGGAGACAATGTGCAGCTTGGTAACCAATTTACAGAACAATTCTCTCTCTAACGCTTATCATTTTAAACAATATTTTTATTGAATTTTACATATATTTCACATATACAAATAAACAATAATAACAACTAAATAGTGAAACATGTCTTCATGTTTTTCACAATCATCAAAGGAAAGGAGATATAACATTTCACGTACTTCTCATATTTAATAAAGAAATAAAATAAAAACATCAGAAAAAAAAAACCGTAGAAGCACTCCGCAACACACAGCTATTTCAAAATGACTGCACCTTGACGTCCAAGAAACTCCGATAAAGGTTTCCACACATTTTCAAATTCTCCTGCCCTACCCCTGGTTATGTAAGTCAGTCTCTCCAATATAATACAAGATGCCATCTCCTTTACCCATACATGTATCGAAGGCATATCCATTTTTCTCCAAGATAAAGCTATCATCCTGCTGGCCTGTAGGAGTCCAAAGTCAATTAAAGCTGACTGTTTTGGACTAACAGTAAAGTTCTTTGGATACTGTATATACCTAGTACACACATTTTTGCTTGGTAAGGCGCCTTTACTCTAACAATCTCAGATATTGTCTGAACGATTGTTTTCCAGTACTTTTTAAATTTAGGACAGTCCCATACACAGTGAAACAGAGTACCCTTTACTTCTAAACATTTAACACAAGATGTCAGGGGTCCAATGGTACAGTTTGACCGGGGTAATGTAAGTTCTCCTTAACCATTTATATTGTAATAGCTTCATTCTCATATTAATTGATTGTTTTTGGGCTTTTAAGCATGCCATTTCCCACTCAGTTTCTTGTATGTCCTCTTGAACATCCAGTCTCCATGCCTCCCGCCTGTCAATGGTGGACTCCTAATCATATGATATCAAAGCTGTATAGAATAAAGAAATCTGACTCCTCCCCTTTAGGTTTAGAACTGTGAGATTTTCAAGATGTGATAGTGGTGGCTCAGATATTAAATGCTTATATTTTGATAATATGAACTGTCTCAGTTGCAAATATTTTAAAAAGTGTTTTTTAAGAATATGGTATGTCTGACACAATTGATCAAATGTAAAGGTCCTCTATTTTCTGCACACCTATGTCTGCCCATATTCTGAAACCACCATCTGCTCTTCCTGCACTGAAGTATATATTGCCCCATATTGAGGAGAAGCAAGAGATGGGAGGAGTATCTTCAATATGCTGATGTGCTTTCTACCAGATGTCAATAGTATTTTTGAGGAAAGGGTTCTCGGTTATTCTGTTCAGATTTCTTGGGGCTGCACAGTATAGATAGAGCTTTAATGGGAGGTTTGGTACTGATGCCTGTTCAATATTCACCCAGGCTGGAAGGGCCTCCATTGAGAAATAGAACATTGCAGAATGTAACTGAGCAGGCAATAATACCATTTCAGGTTGGGGAGCCATAGCCTCCCCTTTCATAAGGCAGGTATAGCGACCTAGATCTCAGTCTAGATTTTTTATTATTCCAAATGAATTTACTAAAAATACTATTAAGCTGATCAAAAATGATTTTGTAGTGGGAGAGGAAGTGATTGAAAAAGGTATAGAAATTTTGGTAATATACTCATTTTGATCATGTTTATACGGCCAGTCATTGATTTGGGCATTGTTATCCATCGATCCAACGTCTCCTTCACTTCGTCCACTAGTTGGGACGATCGTTTTAATTTCAGGGGTAATTTTGACACCAAGGTAGGTAAGTCCTTCCTTTGCATTTATAAATGGGGTTTTTATGACTGGTTTCAGTCTTTCTTCTTTGTTCAAAAGTAGTATTGATGAGTTTGAGTTGTTAATGTTATAACCAGAGAACTGCCCACACAATTCAATCTGTTGCATTAAGTTTGGAATACAGATTGACAAATTTGTTTAAAAAAAAAGAATCACATCGTCAGAATATAAGGATATTCTATGTTTCTGTTCTCCTAGCTGGATGCCCAACAGGCTTGTCTGTGTTCTTATTGCCATAGCCAGGGGTTCTATGGCCAGTATAAACATCATCAGTGACAAAGGGCATCCCTGGCGAGTAGATCGCTCCAAGATGACTGGTTTCGAAACTATACTACTTGTTAAGACACTGGCTATTGGGTTTGTATATAAAATCTGAATCCATTTAACGAAGTTCTTTCCAAATCCAACTCTAGGCAATACATTAAATAAATATGGCCATTCTATTCTATCGAAGGCCTGCCGAGCATCCAGTGATAATACTGCTGTATCTCTAGTGTCAAGTTTTTCATTAATTATGTTAAGAACTCTTCTAATATTATGGAATCCTTGGTGTTTTTGCACAAAACCATTCTGATCATTATGAACTAGATGTGGGATATAAGGATCCAATCTTCTTGCTAAGGCTTTACAAAATATTTTTGTGTCCAATTAGACGCAAAAATATTTTCTCAGTCTAAATGAGGAACGTTCTGTAGGAGGTTTGCCTGGCTGCAAGATCAGCATTATCATTGCCAGCCTTAAAGAGGGTGAGAGAATTCCATTCCGATAAGATTCCTCATACATATTTAACAGTGGGACTAGTCATTTTTCTTCAGATCTCTTGTAGAATTCAATTGGTAGGCCGTCAGGCTCTGGCGCTTTACCACTGTTAATATTTTGGATAGCCTGTGATAACTTTTCAATTATTAAACCTCTATCTAACTCCTTTTTTTTGCATCTTCTGTCAGTGTCTGGAATTGAAACTGATCAAGAAATATGTCCCGTTCTTCTGAGGTTTGGGGGCATTCTGATCTATATAAATGTTCATAAAATTCTCTAAAACTGTTATTAATTTCCAATGGGTCTACTGTTAGGCTGCCTGAAGAGGTTAACTGTATTGTTTTTAATTCTCCATGCCAAAAGTTTCCCAGCTTTTTCTCCTTGATCACAATAAGATCGCTTCAGCCACATTAAACTTTTTGCAGCTTTATCAGCTTTATTTGTTTTTCCAAAGTTCCCATCTCTATTTTTTGTTGTTTGTACTTGGAGCTTGTATAACTGATGATTTCTCCTCTAATATATGCCTTGAACGCCTCCCACCTCATGCTGGCGCTAGTATGATCTGTATTTAACTCAAAATAACTATCTATCTTAGTTCCCAGAATTTTAACAAAGTCTGGGTTTTGTAGCCATCTCACCTGAAATTGCCAGTTAGGGGGACTGTGAATAAATTTCTCTATAATGCATTAGCAGCATGGTTGCTTATTACTATACTATCATACCAGCAACTTTTAATCTTTGATAAGAGCTCTCTTGAGACAAGAAAATAATCAATACGAGAACGAGATTTACATATACTTGAATGGCAAGAGTATTCTATTTTGCCAGGGTTTTGTTCTCTCCATAATTCAACCAAATTTATACCCACAATGAATTGTTTTAGTAATTTTCTAGTTTTGTGCCTTATAGGTATCACAGCCTGTAGAGCGATCCATTACTGGGTTTAAAGTACAATTAAAGTCTCCTCCAATGATATAAAAGCCTTGTAAAGTGGACAAAGTAAGGAAGAAATCTTCAAAAATTTAGGATTGTCCTCATTTGGGCCACATATACTGACTAGGTTTAATGTGAAAGAGAGGATATTACCTTGCACAATAACATACCTTCTGGCTAAGTCTTGGATTGTTTTCATCATTTGAAATGGTATCGTTCTAGGAATAGTACACCTCTAGCATAGTTGTTGTATGCTGCATATATTACTTTGCCAGGCCATCCATTCTGTACCAGTTTAATATCTGAAACTGTCAGATGGGTTTCTTGAAGAAAAATTATTTTGGACTTAAGCTGTTTGATCCTATTCTTAACCTGTTTCAGTTTGGTTAACTTCTTTTGTCCTCTAACATTCCAGCTCACTACCTTTATATTAAAGATATTCTGAGTACTCATCTGTTCCATATAAAGTACATGTCAATTATACCAGGAAAAGGAGTAAGAAGTATTACTGCTGTGTTGGGTGCACGACATACATATAGAAAAACAAAAAACACATATACATTTACACATATAGACAACTGAACTCTTGAATTCCCCCTCCCTTACTCAAAACAAAGAACTGTAGAGCTTGTGCTGATCCACTCTATGGAGGAGCAGCTAAACCATGCGAACGTAACTCCATAGACAACTAGTGGTGTCCATCAACCACGCACCTTATTATATCATATACTCAACCCATTTAGCATAGAAATAAAGTCAAAGTAGCCACTGCACTGTATGCCAGTATTGCCTATTATAAATGTTCATTCAGGTCCATGGAGTCCCACCTCAATAGAATTAAGGTTTCAACAAACAAAAATGTTGTAAACAATAAAAATCGGCAAAATAATAACGCTATTCTAGCAGTATAAACAACCTCTTAAATAAAGTATCTTTCCAAGAATAGAATAAAAGAGGCTAAAGGGGCAGTTTTAGTAAAAGAAACAGAAAAAAGATGTCTTCTGGAACTCAGTGTAGGCTTATCCCTGTTAAGCAGTCCGTATCAGCTGATTCTCAAGGGTATGGAAGTAAACAAATCTCACCACTGCCTTAGTCAGACCCCTCAGGTGTGTCCTCAATGGAAATCTTCCATCTCTTTTGGTGATGAAACCAGGTGTATTTTCCCATTGTGGAGGACTCTCATCTTGCATGGATTATGTTGAAATCCGTGGTTAGTTCCTTTTTCGACCAACACTCTTCTGACCGTGTTAAACTCGTTTCGCTGTCACACGATCTCAGCTGAGAGATCCTGAGTGAAGAAAAGCTTGTTTCCCTCATACGTAATATTACACTGTTTAATGGAACGGAAAACAAACTCCCGATCTTGAAATTTCAGAAACCAAATGAGAACCGCTCTGTTCTGGTTTGGTTTCAACGGTGCTAGAGTTCAGTGAACTCTTTCTAGGATGAAGTCCAGCTCCAGCCAGCACAGTGGCATGTTTTGTATGAATTCCAGCAGAGGTTGGTTTCCTTCAGCGCCCTCCCGGAAGCCAAACAACCGCAAGTTTTTCCTTTGACTCTGATTCTCCAGGTCTTCAGTCTTGGACTCCAGGTAGGTAATTCGTTTCATGGCGTTGGTTAGTTCAGCCTTGTTCTTTTCCACATGCTCCTCTGCCGCCATTATTCGATTTTCAGCCTCTACCATCTGCGCGGTATTAGAAGCAACATTTCACTTCACCTCCGACATATTGTTTTTCCAAGGCAGCGACAGAGCTGGCCATCTTACCCAGGCGGTCATCTATACTGTCCAGTTTGGATCCAAATCCTCCAAATTTAATTCATCTAGCACCGCTATTAGCTCTGCCATGTTGCTAGAAATTTTGTCTTGCTTCGTCGATGAAGTGTTGATTTTTGATTTTTTGGAGTTATGTTTTTGGGCGAAGATACCACAGTCCTTGATTGTAGTCGTTTTTGACATAGCCCGAGTTCAGTTGGTTTTGTTAACTTGGGGTTTTAAAGTTGTTTAGTGCAAGGTTGTACGAAGCCTCCACGTTAAGCTGCCATCTTGGTTCGTAGCTCCATAGCACCCCCCCCCCAACATTTATCATAATTAAATTTCTAGTCATACCTTTACTCTCAGCCTCAATCCTTCTCTAACCTGTGACATCTATATCCCACATCAATCCCAGAAAAACTCAACTTTAGGGAGCCCTGGCTCAACTTCTGATCCAGTGTTTTTTACGACTGCATTGATACAAGTAGAAAATATGTTGGAAATCTGAAAGAAAGAGCAGGTAAATGGGGATAAAGTAGGTCAGGTGGCATCTGTGGCAAACCAATTTAACATTTCAGGCCGACAAACTCTGACTGTTTACAGACAATAAATGCCACTCCTGACACCAATAGCATGCTGAGGCTTAATGTGAAATTTTAACAACTTTTCTAAATTACCCTTTTTGCACAGCAGCAATTAGCAATGATTCTGGTATCCTAACTTCAAAGTTCAAAATTCAAAGTAAGTTTATTATCAAAGTACAAATATACTACCTTGAGATTTACTTTCCTACAGGCATTTACAGGGGAAGAAAGGAAAGCAATAGAATTTTATGAAAAACTGTACATGGACAAAGAGACAAACAACCAAGTGCAAACGACAAACTGTACAAATACAACAGAAAACCGAGAATAAAAGTTATAAAGAGTCTGTGGGTTGTAGATCATCACAGTAGTGGTTAATGAGGTTGTACATGCCTGTTCAGGAGCCTGATGGCTATATGGTAATAATTGTTCCTGACCCTGGTGGTGTGGGACCCAGGGCTTCTGTACCTCCTACCCAAGGGTAGTAGCGAGAAGAGGGTGTGGCCAGGATGATGGGGGTCTTTTGCTGATGGATGCTGTTTACTGGTGGCAGCTCTCCGTGTAACTGTACTCGATGGTGGAATACAGAGTTGAGGGCAGCTCCTCCTTTAGATCTCTTTCTAAACCACACTGAAATACTTTGCAACACAGCCAGGGTGAAGTGTCTCAACCCAACACGTCAACTGCCCAATTCCCTGCAGTGTTGCTGCCTGACCCACCGAGTTCCCCCAGCAGTTTCCTTTGCTTTGATTCAGACTCCAGCACCTTGCATTGAATTTTAAACAAAACACCCTGCCTTACACACTACACAGACATTCTGCTATCTACATCTGTATTTCCACCAGGTAAAGTATCATCATATTAAGACACTGGGCCAGAACGTGCCTGAGATTTGGAAAGTGAACCAACACAAAGTACCGGTTCTGCTGGGGAGGGTCTGGAGACTGAGCACAGCCGTGCTGAGCCAAGAGTGACACATACGTATCTGCCAGCACATCCGGCATAGATATCTTCCCGTTCGTTTGAATGGAGCCACCCACCTTCAACTGAAGAAAGGAGTCAGAATGTGGTGTTTTTCCCTCCCTTGTTCGCTTCTAATTAATATTAATGACATTTTTAAAAATAAACATCAAAACTTATATAAACTATTTTTAAATCATTCAGATTAATAGCTGAAAAAGTCTTTGACAGCACAAGTTATAAAGAAGCCAGTAAGATTGTCCAGAGCACATTGCCACCTAGTGGGATGGACAAAACAGCAAGGCCTGGAGCTCCATTAGACCAGTGGTCCCCAACCACTGGGCCACAAAGCATGTGCTCGGTACCGGGCTGCAAGGAAACGACAGGATTTGGCGGTATGAAATGATATGAGTCAGCTGCACATTTCCTCATTCCCTGTCATGCCCACTGTTTCAACTTGAACACACGCGAGGTCATTACCCATGCGAGTTCATCAGTCGGTCATTAACCTACAACAGACTTCTCCACGTACGATGGCAGGACAAAGTCCCAGACACGGAGGTCCTGGAGCAGGCTAGCACCCACAGCGTCTACACCCTCCTACAGAAAGCCCAAGCCAGATGGGCTGGCCATGTCATCAGGATGTCTGACAGTCGACTACCAAAACAGCTGTATAATCCTCCGTAACTTCCGTCACCTCCTACGTGATCCCACCACCAACCACATCTTCCCCTCCCCCCCTCTCGGCTTTCCGCAGGGATCTCTCCCTACGCGACTCCCTTGTCCATTCATCCCCCCCCCATGGACCTCCCTCCGGGCACTCATCCCTGCAAACGGAAGAAGTGCTACACCTGCCCCCACACTTCTTCCCTCACCACCATCCTAGGCCCCAGACAGGCCTTTCAGCAGAGACACCACTTCACCTGCGAGTCAACTGGGGTGACATACTGTATCCGGTGCTCCCGATGTGGCCATTTATACATTGGGGAGACCTGCCGCAGACTGGGAGACCGTTTCGCCAAACACCGGCGCTCGGTCCTCCAGCAGTGGCGGGATCTCCCTGTGGCCACACACTTCAATTCCACAGACCACTCCCACTCCGACATGTCTGTCAATGGCCTCCTCTACCATCAAGATGAGGCCACACGCAGGTCGATGGAGCAATACCTTATCTCCCGCCTAGGTAGCCTCCTTCCTGCCATGCACATCCAACTCACCGACCTCCATTGATACCCCTGCCCCCCACCCTTACCCCCATCCCTATCTAATATTTTAGTCTGGTTCTCTTTCTCTCTCTTTTTCCCCCCTCACTATAATCTCTCCCCCCAGCCCTACCTTTCTTTCTCTTTTATTTCCCATAATTCTCCACCTTCCCCCTACCCATTTCCCTCCAGCCTATCACTTCCCAGCTCTCTACTTTATCCCTCCCCCCACTTCTTATTCCCCCTCAACCATCCCATGTTACTTCACTCCTGATGAAGGGTTTCGGCCCGAAACGTCGTCACTACCTCCTCCCATAGATGCTCTCTGGCCTGCTGAGTTCTGCCAGCATTTTGTGTTTTTTGTTGTATGGAGAGCTGAGCCAGGGCAAGCGCTCAGTTGGAGGGCAGAAGAAACGTTTCAAAGACTGCCTCAAAGTGTCCCTCAAAGACCTCAACATCAATCTCAGTAGCTGGGAATCACTTGCTCTGGACCACCCAACCTGGTGGAGCAGGACCACTAAAGGAGCGTATGCAGCAGAAAGCAGACGCACCGCAGAGGCTCAGAGGAAACGCTCGAGCTACCTCCACTTCCACTGCAGCACCTACCCTCATGTGTCCCACATGTGGGCAAGCTTTCAGGGCCCGGATTGGCCTCACCAGTCACCTCCGGACCCACAGTCACAAACCCTCCACCTGACAGAAGTCGTGGTCGTCTTCGACTCCGAAGGACGAACAACAACAACAACCTACAACTACTCGAAGAGTAAAAAACATCGCTTGAGAATTTCTTTGGAAGAGGTGGTAGGGGACATAAAATGCCTAGCGATGATGATAACGCAGAGACAGCTGAGGCCGAGACTGCAAAAAAAAAGCTTCCTTCAACAGAAAATATGACGAGTCGTACATAAAATATGGCTCTAATGCGACCAGTGACTCGCACGCTCCAAGCCCCCTGTGTGTGATATGTGGAGACAAGCTGTCTAATGAGGCAATGAAGCCCTCAAAACTGCTTCGGCACCTTGAGTCTAAGCACCCCGCACTTAAAGACAAACCCGTTGAGTTTTTTGAGTGGAAGAAACATGAGCAAGCAGGATAGAAGCAAATGCTGAGAACCACCACCTCCACAAATGCTGCTGCTCTGAGAGCGTCGTACTTAGTGGCTAGCCGTATTGCTAAGGCTAAGGAGCCTTTCACCATTGGTGAAGAATTGATTCTGCCTGCTGCCAAGGACATGTGCCGTGAACTGTTGGGAGAAGCTGCAGCTAACAATGTGGCACAGGTTTCTCTTTCAGCTACCACAGTTTCAAGGAGAATCGATGACATAGCGGAGGACATTGAAGCACAGCTGTTGGAACGGCTTAATGAGTCACCATGGTTGGCTATCCAGGTTGACAAGTCTACCGATGTCAACAACAAAGCAATACTGCTGGCTTATATGTGATATATATTTCAAGATGATGTGCATGAGGATATGTTGTGTGCACTGCCGCTGCCAACTAACACAACTGGGGCAAAGCTATTCAAGTCTTTGAATGGCTACATGTCAGGCAAACTGAACTGGTCATTCTGTGTTGGAATATGCACAGACAGAGCTGCAGCTATGACTGGATGGCTGTCTGGTTTCACTACCCGAGTCAAAGAGGTTGCTCCTGAATGCCAGTCTACACACTGTGTCATACACAGGGAAATGCTGGCTAGCCGAAAAATGTCACCTTCTCTTAACAGCTTATTGAGTGACGTTGTTGAAATTATCTATCACATCAAAGCAAAAGCCCTTAACTCACGTTTGTTTGAGCAGCTTTGCGAGGAAATGAATGCAGAGCACAAATGCCTTCTCTTACACACTGAAGTCAGATGGCTATCAAGGGGGAGAGCCCTGGCCAGGGTTTTTGAGTTAAGAGAGCCGCTACAGAGATTTCTTTCAGGAAAAGTCACCACTGGCAGTACACTTCAGTGATAAGGAATGGACAGCAAAACTTGCTTATCTGTGTGACATCTTCAACCTGCTCAATGAACTCAATTTGCCACTTCAGGGGAGAATGACAACTGTCTTCAAGTTGGCAGATAAAGTGTTTGCTTTCAAAGCTAAACTGGAACTAGAAGACGGCGAGTGGACAGGGGCATATTTGACATGTTCCCAACATTAGCTGAGATTTTGGGAGAGACTGAGGCTGCACCGTCCTTCTCACAGCTGGTGCACGATTACCTATCTTCACGGTCGATAGAATTCGAGAGTTACTTCCCAACCGCAAATGACCCAAGACGTGCAAAGGAATGGGTCCGTGACCCACTTATGAATGTCCCCGGTGAATCATCCATGTCAGCACGGGAAGAAGATCAACTCCTCAAGCTTGCAAATGACGGTGGGCTGAAAAGTATGTTTGACATAACACCTCTGCCAGCATTCTGGATCAAAGTCAGGGCTGAATATCCTGAGATAGCCACGAAAGCACTGAAAACGTTGCTTCCATTTCCAACATCATATCTCTGCAAAGCAGGTTTTTCTGCAATGAATGCAACGAAAACTAAATTGTGGAATAGACTGGACATAAGGAACCCCCTTCGAGTATCGCTGTCTTCCATCACCCCTCGATGGGACCGTCTTGTTGCAGAGAAACAAGCCCAGGGCTCCCACTGATTCAGCGATATTGATGTGTTGCAATGATTTTATATGTTCATTTGAGGAAAATTTGTGCTGTGTTTAATAACCAAATGTTAATTAAAATGTTATGATGCTGTTGACTTCTAAGTGAGTTATAATTGACTTATCACTATATTCATGCAAGGAAAATATGCGCTGGGTGTTTAATATTAAATTTGTTAGAAAAACCCTTTTAGAAACAAAATTGAGTGTATTAGCCACTTCTAAGTGACTTATAGTTGACTTCTCACCTATATTCCAGTTGTGATTAACACCCCACCCCCCCCCCCCCCCCATGTCAGCCGGTCCGCAAGAATATTGTCGATATTAAACTGGTCCGCGGTGCAAAAAAGGTTGGTGACCCCTGCATCAGACCATGCCTCACCAAAGGATGGTTTGCCCATGGGCAGGCTGCGTGCAATCCAACCCGATGACTGGTGTTTCACTACACAGATGCTGCCAAAACTGTTGATCAGCTCTAGAGATTGGGATGGACATATAGGGACACACATACCTTGTTTTCTCTCATCATCTTTTTGTATTCATCTTGTTTTTTTGTCTCTGCAAGCAACTTTGTGTAGCGAGGACAGTTGTCCAGTGGGAATGCAAGCACCTGAAACAAATTCAGCTTTGTTCAGATCAGACTGTGGACCCAAAGCTAATGAGATACGCGCGCACACGCGCACACACGCACACACACTCACACACACACGCATACATATACAAACACACACACACACACACACACACACACACACACACACACACACACACACACACACACACACACACACACACACACACACACACACACACACACACACACACACACACACACACACACACACACACACACACCACTACAGCCCAGTTCCAGTGAGAGATATATGCTCACAGACATAAACATACAATACTATGGCCCACTCATAGCTGTGAAAAGTATTTATATGCATTCATTAACTGCCCTCTGTCTCCGTAGGAGATACATGAAGAGACACAGAGCCTGGACTGTGGTATGTGATACACTTCCTGCTCCTATCCAGCCATAGTACAAGTTACAGTGCTCATCCCTTTCTAACAGCACACATGCACTGTTAATGTAAACCACACCTTCCTTTAGAGCTCCAACGTAACATGCAAAGCTGCTACTTGTGTTGGTGCGAGGGCTATTCCTGCACACATCCATGCCACCTATCCTTCCCAGCACTCCGCTGTAAGATGCACTGCTCCAGCCTCTGCATGAACTTCCTGCATAGAGTGGGATAGACTTTGCATTCCCCATTGCACTCTGCTCAGAAAGAGGATAATTTGAGTGGTGCTGCTCAAACTCCCACACCTGCCCTTCTCCCCACATGGTGAGCAATGTTGGGCAGTACCCCTCACAGCCACTTGCCTTGTCCTCTTCCCCAGGCACTGTGTGCACAGGAATTGGTTGCCATTTCAAGTCAGGACGGAAGACCTGATGTCCTTGTGGAGGGTACAGCCCTGCAAGATTCGACTCAGCACTCATTAGAGTCCGGTCAACGTCTGTGCTCCGTATATAAATCTACAGAAAAGAAAACATGTACAAATCACAAGAGGCATTTGACAAGTAGAGCATACAATCTAAAACAAAATGCGGATGGTAAAATCCAAAATAAAACAATATAGTTTTTTTTTAATTGGGTAGGTATATGGACAGGGAAGGAATGGAAGGTTATGGGCTGAGTGCAGGTAGGTGGGACTAGGTGAGAGTAAGCGTTCGGCACAGCGGAGATGGCCTGTTTCCGTGCTGTAATTGTTATATGGTTATAATGCTGGAAAGAACCCAGCATGTCAGGCTTGCTAATTGCAGCTAATCCCTTTGAAGATTAGGGACAAGAGAAAGAAACAACAGAAGATACAGAAAAAAGTTCAAAATACTGAAGATACTGATAAGAATGAAATAGAAGAATATTAGAAATACTCTAATCAGATTTTGTATGTGAGAAAGAAAAACAAGTTGATTAGTTTTCAGAACTTATTAGTTCTGGCAAACTAGAGAGGCTAATCATCTGAAATTGTTGAACTCATTGTGAAGTTCCAAGAGCTGTGTTACACCCAGCCTGAGAATCGGGTGCACTTCCTTGGGCTTGCTGTGGACCTCATTGAGTCAGTTATGGGGGGAAATTGGGAATGGATGAAGAATTAAAGTGCCAGGCATTTAAAAACTCAGGGTCACCCAATGTAACCTTGAGGAAGAACACCTCAATCTCACATACTGTGAATTTATTTATTGAGATACAGTGCAGAACAGACCCTTCCAGCCTCTTCGAGCCATGCCAACCAGCAACCCCCAATTTAACCCTAGCCTAATCACGGGGCAATTTACCGTAGATTCTGGATTTTAAGCCGCTACTTTTTTCCCACATTTTGAACAGCTTTGAACTTTGCGGCCTTTAATACAGAGCGGCTAATGCATTATTTTTTTTCATGTCGCCTTGTAAACATTTTGCCTCGTAACAGTAGACCAATAAAATTGATGAGTAGTTCACAGAGGTCCAATGAAATTGTACGATAAATCAAGCGCACTTTCACAATTAAATTATTGTAAATCAGTCATTTGTACTCACCCTCATCAACATGGAAAACACTCGAAGCATTGTGCTGCCTTATGGCAGTTATTTAGTTTATAATATTTTCGCTTAGTAATTCATTTTCTAGTTAAAGTTAGAAGAGTTTTAACTATATTTGTTTTCTGTACTACATCGCGGGATGCTATGACGTCACACCCGGTTTCGCCGCGTCTTGTGGGAAAACGCCGGTTTGCGATAAACAGGACGGCGGGGGGGGAGCGGCATTACGCGAGCGGAGCGGCGGAGCCAAAACGCTGCTTTTAAGTTAAAGGCGATCAATAACTTTTCCTGGTAGGCTGCAGTATATATATTTTTTACCAGTCGTTAGGAGATATTGGAATGTTGTTCAGTAAAGAAGTATACGCAACGTATATTTAAAAGTAGCCGCGTTATGGGCACGGTTCGAAAAAAAGCATTTGCAATATGTATTTGTTTTTGTTACCATATGGATTTAATTAAAAGTTAAAAAATCCTCACGTGTAATATCTTTCTGTGTAAATATCTCATATTACAACGTGGGACACCTGCGGCCGAAAATCCGGTGCGGCCTAAAATCCGGTGCGGCCTGTACAAGTAAAAAATTGATTTTATTTCTAAAATTAGAGCCAGCGGCTTTTAATCAGGTGCGCTCTGTAGTCCGGAATCTACGGTACAATGACCAATTAACCTACTAACCTGTACATCTTTGGACTTTTGGATTGTGGGAGGAAACAGAAGCACGCAGGGGAAGACATACAGACTTCTTTCAGATGATGTCAGAACTCATCTCTGAACTCCAGCAGCCGGAGCTGTAACGGCATTGTGCAGACCGCTATGCTACGCTACTATGGCAACCATGATTGACCAGTTTTAATGAATGGCTGTTAATCTGTAATTTCAACTTTATTTTTCAGCACTCATTTTTCTTTCCCTGACCCATTAGGAATCTCCAACATTTTTTTCATTCAGATTCCCAGCCAGTGGAGTACTCTTTACCCGACAGGTCTCCACCCTTCCAAGGACAATCATATTGTTCCCTCCGCGCTCTGTTGTAACTTAAAACATTGCTTACTGTCACTCTCTAGTTCAGAAACAAAGGTTATAAACCTGAAACATCTACCGAGTTTTCTCTCTCCACAACTGTATCCTGGACAGCTTTTTCCAGCATTTGGAAGAGAAGTCATTTTAGAAGAGATTTAGTTTTAATTTGGCATCATGTTCAGCAACAGAATTTGTTGCACTATCACTCATTCCAAAATTGCCAGAGTCTGGCTGAATACACACAACTATAGCGCTCTTGAGTGTGCCTCCAGACTCAGCTGAAAGGAATGCACCTCCTGTCAGTGTGGCTACAGAGACCCTACTCCGAAGACAATTCCTTTATCAGTTTTCCAAAGTTTAAATGGCATTTACACCAAAACATGGCAATTGGAGGGTTTGTTCTGGAGCCAACGTAGGGCCACCTCACATGACTGAGGATAAGTAATTACCGTAGATTCCGGATTTTAAGCCGCTACTTTTTTCCCACATTTTGAACTGCTTTGAACTTTGCGGCCTTTAATACGGAGCGGCTAATGCATTATTTTTTTTCATGCCGCCTCGTAAACATTTTGCCTCGTAACAGTAGACCAATAAAATTGATGAGTAGTTCACAGAGGTCCAATGAAATTGTACGATAAATCAAGCGCACTTTCACAATTAAATTATTGTAAATCAGTCATTTGTACTCACCCTCATCAACATGGAAAACACTCGAAGAAAAGCATTGTGCTGCCTTTATGGCAGTTATTTAGTTTATAATATTTTCGCTTAGTAATTCATTTTCTAGTTAAAGTTAGAAGAGTTTTAACTATATTTGTTTTCTGTACTACATCGCGGGATGCTATGACGTCACACCCGGTTTCGCCGCGTCTTGTGGGATACCAGTTTGCGATAAACGGAAAGGAGGGGGGGAGCGGCGGAGCCAAAACGCTGCTTTTAAGTTAAAGGCGATCAATAACTTTTCCTGGTAGGCTGCAGTATATATATTTTTTACCAGTCGTTAGGAGATATTGGAATGTTGTTCAGTAAAGAAGTATACGCAACGTATATTTAAAAGTAGCCGCGTTACGGGCACGGTTCGAAAAAAAGCATTTGCAATATGTATTTGTTTTTGTTACCATATGGATTTAATTAAAAGTTAAAAAATCCTCACGTGTGATATCTTTCTGTGTAAATATCTCATATTACAACGTGGGACACCTGCGGCCGAAAATCCGGTGCGGCCGAAAATCCGGTGCGGCCTAAAATCCGGTGCGGCCTTTACAAGTAAAAAATTGATTTTATTTCTAAAATTAGAGCCAGCGGCTTTTAATCAGGTGCGCTCTGTAGTCCGGAATCTACGGTGAGTCAGCTAGGGCTGCCATCTAACTGAAATGCAGCCATTGTTATATCCCGCATTCACATTAAAGGGTTAGAAGAGACCTTCTGCTTTTTCCTCCCTTCTCATCATTTTTTCTCCAATCCCGGTGAAGGATCTCAGCCTGAAATGTCAACTGTATTCTTTTCCATAGATGCTGCCTGGCCTGCTGAGTTCCTCCAGCATTTTGTGTGTGTTGCTGAGAAGAGATGCATTGGCTTTTGTATGAAGTGTTCATGGCACCCCTGCATTCCTAAAAGGATGTTGGTGATCCAACTTTGAGACGGTCCCCAAAAGCAGCCCCTCTACATGTCAATGACACCCCAGTTACTTATACTTAAGAAGTGTTGTTGGTAAAGCAAAACATCACAATGCATCAGTTGCAGATCAAAATGTGCATATTTGGTCTCCTTCAGACAACAGTATCCAAAGCTGAATTAGAATTTCAACTTGGTTTATTAGAACCCCACCCCTTTACACAGCATCTCATCTCACCTCGTATCGGTCATAAGTCGAGTTGAGGAAGCCATGGTAACGATTTCGCAGGTATTGGCCCAGTGCGTACTGCTGTCTCATTCCAATCTACATAATGGAAACAGAATCCATGTCATTATAGGAAGAGAGAGAGCAGTAAGCATAAATCCAGAGCCACACAACAGTGAGATTCAGCTCTACACTTTTTCAGTTTGAACCTATATCCAGCCCAACGTATCGAAGACTGGATTTATATGCCAAGCTCTCCACTCATTCTCCTTTGGGCTTTTGTACCACAGTGATGTCCACTCGCACCCCAGTCACATCACAGAGCTAAATGTTTAACATTGCTTACACAATAGTCCAGGAACAATGATACACTAACTCACTTGTACACAAGAAGATGGTGAAGGCCAGATTGACATCATCCAGAATAGGTTTTACTTTGACTCTACTTAAGTAGAGATTGGTACTTTCACAAAAGCTACGTTTCATTAACAGTATAGGTCCTATTTAGATTGCTACTGTAAGAAACAATGTCAACAAATAGTTCCTTGTTTAAAGCACAAGCAATTGTGGCTGCTGTTACGTTCACCAACATAACTTGCTTGAAATTATTTTACATATGCATCTCTTTTTCATTAAACAGTAAATATTTTACAACCAATTTTAAAATGTAAACTATGCAAGTTTATTGATTACTTATAAAAATACAAATTTTGTGATTTGAATTGCTCTCCTGAAGACACAGAAGAAATCTAGAGAACGTCAAGTGGAGGAGATTAAAGTAGTAAATTTAGGAGACTGCAAACTGATAAATGTCCAGGACCTATTGAAGTGCATCTCGGAGTTTTGCAAAATGTAGTGGATGCTCCTGTTGTCATCTTTGAAAGTTCTGTGGAATCTATAATTGCTCCCACTTGTTGGAAAGTAACAAATGTAACCCTGCTGTTAAAGAGGTAGGGGAAATATATATTTTTAAAAATCAGGGAACTACCTACTGGTTATCCTCATTTTGGGAGGAGACAAATGTTACAATTTATTAAGTAGCAGGACATAATAGGTCTGGGCAAAGTCACTGTGGAGGTATGAAAGGGCAATCGTATTTGACATATCAGAGTTTGAGATTGCAACTCACAAGACAGATAAGGAGGAAACAAATGAATGTGATACATTCTGACATTTGTAAGTCTGAAAAGGTGCCTCACAAAGAATTCAATGCAAAGTGACTGGTATTGTGAATTGTACACTGTAGTGGAGTTCCGAGTGGTTGGCAGACAGTAGGAATAAACAAGTTATTTTGAAGTTGTGAAGCCGTGATTCTTGGAAGGATGGAGGGATGAGGAAGTGGAGTTGAACTTGTCCAAGGTTGGTGACTCTGCTATGAGGAGGAAGTAAACAAACTAGGCCTAAGCTTAGATTAATAGAGAAAATCTCACTGAAACATACTTACTTCTCACGTGAGATTTGACAAGGTTATAGCAGGGACAATGTTCCTCTGGCTCAGGAGTCTAGAACCAAGCTTCTCAGTTTCAGAATAAGAGGTCAGTCTTCCAGAAGAATTTTTTTTACTCAGACAGTAGTGGACTTTTGTAATTCGCCACTCAGAAGGATCAGTGGAGGCCCGATGGTCGAGTAGATTAAATGCAGAGACTAACAGAACATTAATTATGAAGAATGTGGGATTAATGCAGGAAAAGACACCCTGTGATCACAGAGAACATAGAAACAAATGGCCTCCTTGCTGATGGGAAAGGTCAGGAAGGGAGGAAAGAAGGAACAGAGGTCACTGACCTGGGTAAGCTGCCCAAATCCTTGAGGCCAATCAGTCTCTGTATTTGGATCCTTTGGGAATCTTCCGATAGGAGATCGATCACCATGACGAAAAACCTGTGAAAGTAGCCCAAGTTTCAAAAGGATGGATTTTATTATTTGTCACTTTATAAAGGAAGAGGGGGAGAAAAGCAAAAGGTGTGCAGGGTGGTTGAAAGAAAAACATAAAAGATTGTAACTATTCCCTCCAGTGATACCTCTGCACTCTATTTGCTGGCTCCAGACTTTCTCACTCTCAACTTCCTTCTCTATTGAGATACTGTTTTCTGGCCAAATGCCCTTCCTCCCATGCACCTCTCTCCACCCCACTCTGCCCAATCTCACTGTGCTATTGACTGTAGAGTTTTGTACAATTACATTCTTGAGAAGCACCTTCACATTCCTAAAGACACCAAGACAAATTGTCAAAGTTGAGTTTATTGTCACATGCACAAGTACATGTATAAACAGGTGCAATGAACTTATTTACATGCATATAGCGTCAGATAAAGAGGATTCATAAGAAAAAAACAAATTTTAAAATATACATAATTTTCACAAGAAAGAATACAATTTGAATAAAACAATAACACAATCTATTTTAGTGCGAAGTAATCAAGGTGGTCAGTGTTGCTAAACTGTAGTGATTAAGGTTTTGCCCTAATCACTGGATTAGGCAGGTGAATGAAAGGCTGAGGGACTGATGCAGCGGGCAGAGGTTCAGATTTATGGATCATTGGGATCTCCTCTGGGGAAGGTACAACCTGTACAAAAGCGAAGGATTACACCTGAACCCAAGGTGAACCAATATCCTTGTGGGCAGGTTTGCTCAATTTGTTCAGTAGAGTTTAAACTAATTTAGCAGGGGGATTGGAACCGGAGTGATAGTACTGAGGATGGGGCAGTTAGTTTACAAACACGGGCAGTATGTAGTTAGACTGCTAGCAAGGAGAGGGTGATGATATGGCAAAATTGCAGTCAACAGGATGAGATGCAATGTAAAAGGTGGATAAAATCAAAAAGGCTGAATACAGGATTGAAGGTGTAATATGTAATATATATGCAGTATATGGAATAAAGTAGATGAACTTGTAGCACTGTTAAAGATTGGCATGTAAGATGTTGTGAGCTGAAAAAAGATGACAGCTGGAAGCTTAATGTCTAAGGATATACATTCTATCAAAAGGACTGGCAGGTACGCAGAGAGGGTGGCATGGCTCTGTTATTGAAAAATGAAATCAAATGATTAGAAAGAGATGACACTGGGCCGGAAGGTGTTGAATCATTGTGTGTAGAGCTAAGGAAATGCAAAGGTAAAAAGACCTTAATGGGAGTTACATACAGACCCCAAGCAGTAGCAAGAAGTAGTCCATGAATTACAACTGAAAATAGAAAACACATGGCAAAAAGCAATGTTACAATAGTCAAAGGAGATTTCAAAATGCAGGTAGATTGGCAAACTCAGACTGATGCTGGATTTCAAGTGGGGGAATTTCTGGAATGTCAATGAGTTGGCTTTTTATAGAGATTTATGATGCAGTCCACTATTCTGGACTAGATGTTGCGTAATGCATCCGAATTGATTAGAGAGCTTAAGGTAAAGGAACCCATAGGGTAACTGATCACAATATGATAGAATTCACCCTGCAATTTGAGAAGGAGAAGCTAAAGTCAGGTATATCAGTACCTGATATCAGGTGGAGCAAAGGGAATTACAGAGGAGTTGTACTATGGCTTTGTGGCTAAATTTGTCGATGCTACAAAGATAGGTGGAGGAGCAGGTAGTGTTGAGGAAACAGAGAGCCTGCAGAGAGACTGAGATAGTTCAGGGGAATGGGCAAAGAAGTGGCAAATGAAATACAATGTTGGAAAGTGTATGGTCATGCACTTTGGTGGAAAAAAATAAAAGAGCAGACTATTATTTAGATAGGGAGAGATGCAAAGGGACTTGGGAGTCCTTGTGTAGGATACCCTAGTTAACCTCCAGGTTGAGTCAGTGGTGAAGAAGGCGAATGCAATGTTGGCATTCATTTCTAGAGGTATAGAATATAAGAACAGGGATGTGATGTTGAAACTCTACAAGGCACTCATGAGACCACACTGTGTGCAGTTTTGGGCTCCTTATTTTAGAAAGGATATGCTGACATTGGAGAGGGTTTAGAGAAGATTCACAAGAATGATTTCAGGAATGAAAGGATTACCATATGAGGAACATCTGGCAGCTCTTGGGCTGTGTTCCCTGGAGTTCAGGAGGATGAGGGGGATCTCATAGAAACATTCCAAATGTTAAAAGGCCTAAACAGATTAGATATGGGAAAGTTATTTCCCTTGGTAGGGGAGTCTAGGACAAGAGGGTACGACTTTAGGATTGAAGGACGTCCATTTAGAACAGAAATGCGGAAAATTACTTTAGTCAGAGGGTGGTAAATCTGTGGAATTTGTTGCCACGAGTGGCTGTGGAGGCCAAGTCATTGGGTGCATTTAAGGCAGAGATAGATAGGTTCTTGATTAGCCAGGGTATCAAAGGGTATGGGGTGAAGGCAGTGGAGTGGGGATGACTGGAAGAATTGGATCAGCCCATGAATGAATGGTGGAGCAGACTCACTGGGCCAAATGGCCTCCTTCTGCTCCTATATCTATGATCTTATAGTTGGCCAGAATTGATTGGAAGGGAACACTGGCAGGGATAACAGCAGACCAACAATGGCCGGAATTTCTGGGAGCAATTTGGAAGGTGCAGAATACATACATCCCAAAGAGAAGGAAGTATTCTAAAGGCAAGATGACATAATCATGGCTAATGAGAGGTCAAAGCCAACATAAAAGCTAAAGAGAGGGCATGTAATAGGCAAAAATTTGTGGGAAATCAGAGGATTGGGAAGCTTTTAAAAACCAACAGAAGGCAACTGAAAAAAGTCATTAAGGAAAAGATGGAAAATGAAAGTAAGCTAGCCAATAATATTAAAAAGGATAATAAAAGTTTCTTCACATACATAAAGTGTGAAAGAGAGATGAGTGGATATTGGGCCTCTGAAAAATGATGCTAAAGAGGTAGTAATGGGGAACGAGGAAATGGAGAACAAACTGATTTGAGTATTTTGTAGCAGCCTTTACTGTGGAAGACACTGGCAGTATGCCAGAAGTTTGAGAGTGTTGGGGGCAGAAGTGTGTGGTTACCTTTAGTAAAGAGAAGGTTCTTGGGAAACTGAAAGTAGATAAGTTACATCGTCCAGATGGTGTACACCTCAGGGTTCTGAATCAGGGATTGTGCAGGCATTAGTAATGATCTTTCAAGAATCAATTGATTCTGGAATGGTTCCGGAGAACTGGAAAATTGCAAATGTTACTCCACTCTTCAAGAAGGGAGAGGAGCAGAAGAAAGGAAACTGCAGGCCAGTTATTCTGACCTCAGTGGTCGGGAAGATGTTGGAGTTTTAACTGTTAAGGATGTGATTTTGGGATGCTTGAAGGCACATGATAAAATAGATCATTGTTAGGGAAAATCTTACCTGACAAATCTGTTGCAATTCTTTGAAGAAATAACTAACAGGATAAACAAATGAGAATCGGTGAATGTTGTGTACCTGGATTTTCAGAAGGTCTTTGGCAAGGTGCCACACATGAAGCTGCTAACAAGTTTAGAGCCCATAATATTACAGTAAAGATACTAGCATGGATAAAGCAGCAGCTGATTGGCAAGAGGCAACGAGTGGGAATAAAGGGAACCTTTTCTGGTTGCCTGTAAATAGCTAGTGGTGTTCCACAGGGATCTTTGTTGCAACAACTTCTTTTTCCATTATATGTCAATGACTTGGATGACAGAATTGATGCCTTTGTGGCAAAGTTTGTGGATGATACAAAGATAGGTGGAGGGGCAAGTAATGTTGAGGCAGTAGAGAGGCAAAAGAAGGACTTAGACAGATTAGGAGAATAGGCAAAGAAATGGCAGATGAAATATAGTGTCAAAAAGAAATAAAATGTTGGACTATTTTCTAAATGAAGAGAAATTCAAAAATCTGAGGTACAAAGGGACTTGGGAATCCTTGTGCAGGATTCCTTAAAGGTTAATTTGCAGGTTGAGTTGGTGGTGAGGAATGCAAAAGCAATGATAGCATTCATTTCAAGAGGACTAGAGTATAAAAGCAAGGATGTAATGTTGAGACTTTATAAAGCACTAGTGAGGCCTCACTTGGAGTATTGTGAACAGGTTTGGGCCCCTTACCTTGGAAAGGATGTGCTCTGTACTCACTGGAATTCAGAAGAATGAGGGGTGACCTCATTGAAACCTATCAAATGTTAAAAGGCCTCAATAGAGTGAATGTGAAGAATATGTTCCTGTGGTGAGGGAGTCTCGGACCAGAGGGTAAAGCCTCAGAATAGAGAAGCGCCCTTTTAGAACAGAAATGAGGAGGAATTTCTTTAGCTAGAGAGTAGTGAATCTCTGGAATCATTGCCACAGGTAGCTGCGGATGCCAAGTCACAAGATATATTTAAGACAGTGGTTAATAGAGTCTTGATTGGTCAGGGGGTAAAGGGATGCAGGGAGAAGACAGAAGAGAAGGGTTGAGAGGAAAAATGCTGTACTAGATCTTGATGCAACCAGACAGGATACTTTCAACACTGCAGCTGTGGAAATTCGTTGGTGTTCAGTAACGAGTCAAACTTCCTTACCCTTCTAAGAAAGTAAAGATACTAGCTTCCTATGTGCTGGGTCCAGGAATTTAGAGCAAACTTTAAAATTAAGAGCAAACATGAGGAAATCTGCAGATGCTGGAAATTCAAGCAAGACACATAAAATGCTGGTGGAACACAGCAGGCTAGGCAGCATCTATAAGGAGAAGCACTGTCGACGTTTCTGGCTGAGACCTGTCAAAAGGTCTCGGTCCGAAACATCGACAGTGCTTCTCCTTATAGATGCTGCCTGGCCTGCTGTGTTCCACCAGCATTTTGTGTGTGTTGCTTCAAAATTAAAAGTAAATTTTAATCAAAGTACATATATCTTACCATATGCAGACCTGAGAATAATTTTTTTTGTAGGAACACTTAATTAATCTACAGAATAATAACCATAACAGAATCAATGAAAAACTAGCCCAACTAGGACCATTCAAACAGAGTGCAAAAGACAACAAACTGCAAATACAAAAGAAATAATAATCATAAATAAATAAGCAATAAATATCAAGAACATGAGATGAAGAGTCCTTAAAAGTGAGTCCATTGGTTGCGGGAACATTTCAATGATGGGGCAAGTGCTGTTATCCTCTTTGGTTCAAGAAACTGATGTTTGAGGGGCAGTAACTGTTCTTGAACCTATGCTTTTCTTGAGCACCAGTAATTTCAAACCTCTTAAAGCAGGTGGGTACCACACACTGTCGAAGCAAGAGGTTAAAAATCTCAGCAAACATACCAGCCAGTTGATCAGCACAGGTCTTTAGTACTTGGCCAGGTACCCAACTGGGCTGGAAGCTTTTCGTGGGCTCACCCTCTTGAAGGCTGTTTGCATGTTGGCTTCAGAGACTCAAATCACAGGATCATTAGGGATGGGGAGTTTGTGATAGCCCCTCCACAATCTGATGGTCAAAGGAAGCATAGAAGGCACTGAGCTCATCTGGAAGCAAAGCCCTGCTATCTCCCACATCACTTGATTCAATTTTATAAGAGGTGATATTATTCAAATCCTGCTGTTGAGCATCCTTTGTTGATTCAAGTTTGATCCAGAATTGCCACTTCACCCGTGAGATGGCTTTCCGGAGATCGTACTTGGTCTCGCAACTTCCCTGGCCGCCAGACTTGAATGCCTTTGATCTGGTTCTCAGCAAATTTCTGATCTCATGGTTCATCCGGGGCTTCTGATTGGAGAAGACTCAGAATGACTTTGAAGCGATCACACTTCTTTAATAAAGTTAGTTATAAACATAGGGTTTTCATTCAGATTCCCAGATGAGTTCTTGAACACGGTTCAGACCCCGACTTGATGCAATTCTGTAGCTGATCTTGTTGTCCTAATCTCTGGAGTTTTGCTCTATAGCCTCAGCATGTATGCAGGTAGGAGACAGACAGCCAAGTGATCAAATTTCCAGAAATGCAGCAGGGATTACTTATCTTAGTATAACAGTGGTGTAGTATGCTGGGTCCTCTGGTGTTACAGGTGATATGCTGACGGTAATTGGGAGGGTTTGCTTCAAACCAGCCTGGTTGAGACTCTATGATTTAAAATGCGTCGGGATGGACTGTTCCTTGTTTGGAGATGGTATCAGACAGTATCGCAACCGCTTGATTATAGTCAGTCGCAGGTGGAATGTAAACTGCTTTCAGAATTATGGAGAGCTCCCTTGGTAAACAGTCAGGTGTTCCAAATCGGGGGAAGACTAGTTCAACAAAACTGCCATACTGGAGTACCATTGAGATATTATCATGAAACATATAACTCTTCCTTTTGCCTTTTCCGAATCAGTTCAGTCCATTCTGTAAATTGGGAAGCCTTCGGGTCAGATCACTGCATCTGGTGTCCTGCAAGAAAGCCTCGTTTTGGTCAAGCATAGAATGGAACAGTATCTCATTTCTCTCCACTACAGCAATCTTGTCCTCAGTTTTGTTCTTCAGCAACTGCCCATTTGCTAACAAGATGCTGGGTAGAGGAGGCCTCAGCCTGGCTTGTAGTTTCTCCCCCCCCCCCCCCCCCCACCTCACTTCCAGCCATGGCAATGGAACTTCATCCTCTTAAAGATGCCAAATCTGTCTGGTCCACCAAATCCTTCAGGTGATCGTGAGATCTGAAGATCATGAAGTTGATGTAAAAGTACAATGCTTAGAGGGAAGTTAGAGGCTGCAGATTGCAGTGAGAGTAATTTGAAAGAGGCATATTTAAAAGAATATTTGGAACTATTGTCTGCAGCCCACAGAACATTGCTGATGATCACTGACGACTCTACTGCCATTCACCGATGTAGATTGTGGTGTGATCATTCTCCTTCCCCTTGCTGAAATCAATCAGCTCTTTAGCTTTACTGATTCCGAGCACTCAATCCAGTGTCCTAACTCACTCTGATAAGCTGATTCATCACCACCTGCGATTCATCCAACAACAGTTAATAGATTTGTTGTGGCATTGCAGCTGTGGTTAGCCACATACTGTGTGTGTGTGTGTGTGTGTGTGTGTGTGTGTGTGTGTGTGTGTGTGTGTGTGTGTGTGTGTGTGTGTGTGTGTATACAGAAAGCAGAGCGGGCACTAAGCACGCAGCTTTGAAGTGCACCTGTGTTGATGGCAGCAAGCAGATGTTACTAACCCTTACCAATAGAGATTTACTGATAAGGAAGACTCGTATCCATTTGCAGAGGGAGGTAAAGGGGCCAAGGTCTTGTGGGAGAGGGTAGGGAAAAAAAGAGCAATTTTACAACAAATCCTATCACCATATAGAGCTGGGTGAGTAAAAGCTTACCCAAAGGAGCAAGCTTTGGGGATTGTTGAGAAAGAGGCAAAGGGAATTGGAGATTACTTCACAAGTTGGGGGGTTCTACCTCTATAAGCACTATTTATTTTGTACAAACATCACTTTCTGTTCATAAGCCGCTTTTTCACACCACCTCCTGCATGAGCTAATTCGAATTTTGACTTGAAGCACATACATTAGAAAACATCCATCTCCATCCATTCTTTATTTGCCCTTGAAACAGCAATATCTGTCAGACTTGAGCTTACTTAATGTTGGTAAACATTAAGTAGGTGTACTTTGAAGGAAGTATTTTGTTAATCATTCATTGCTATTGACCTACCCTTACAGCACAGCTACAGAATCGTACACGTGGACGTTACTTTGTTTAATCCTAACCATGAGAATAACCAATAATAGTAGTCTATTCAGGTGCACAACAATTCTGTTTTGAATCTAATACGCGTTTTACTTAACTTTCTGTAGTTTCGCAAAGATTTATCATTAAAACCTTGAAGAAAGCTTCCAGCTCGGGTGATTTTTGAAGAAGGTGTCTAACCCCCTGCCTAACTTTATACTCAATCCACCGAGAAGGCAATATATGTGGGGGTTGGCCAATGGTGGAGATATGTTTTTAAAAAAAAACAACCGGGGCTCTAAGGATAGGAAGGCAGAGGTAAAATACCACAATAAAAACAGCATAAAAGTAGAATGATTGTACAAGTAATTCAAGAGGGTTGGAGCATCGATCTGGAAACAAAGTTCAAACCCTGCTTTGCAACTCAAAAATTGCTGCATCAATTAAATTAATAGCTGTACTTTTTTAACAAAACAGAATGCCAGCAAAGGAAATAAGTTTGTGAGATGAGTGCTGCCCTTGACAGCAGGCTTTCAGTGAGTCCAGCTTCCATGCTTGGGAGAGATTGGACCTTCAATGCTCACTCTCCCATTCTCATTCAAGTGCTCTTACTGCCCAGCTGCAGTTTCCTGAGGCAAACCTATCGCCTGCAGTCCTGGATATCAGAGGTTCTGCCTTAACTCCAGGCTTTCTAAGGCTACTGACATGATGGAGTTGGCAGGAACTAGGAGTTCCAGCCTTGGAATCAAGTACAATCCAATGTCTGAAGCACTGTGCTAGGCCAACACGCTGCAGAAATAAAATAGTCTTAAATTTGGGCCAAAGGGCCCATTTCTGTGCTGTGTTGCTCTTTGACCTATACCCTTCAAAATTCCTGTTTTTTTAAAGCCTTAAGTATGCCTGGAAATGGAACACGATTGCACAGAATCCATTAATTTGCAATCACTTTAAAGACAATTAGTTGAAGGGCTGTATCCCATAAATGAAAGTAATGGAGCTGGTAGCCAGTGTCTGAATGATAAACATTTCTTTGTAGTTTGAGAATCAGAACAAAAAATCTCTCCGATTTCTCAGTGAATGTTCTTAAGAGAAGATTTGGGGCTACGCGTAATTACACTCAGTGGCCACTTTATTAGGTACACCAGCTCGTTAATGCAAATGCCTAATCAGCCAATCATGTGGCAACAACTCAATGCATAAAAGCATAGACCCAGTGGGGAAAAAACCCTTGTATTTACCTTATCTATGAAGTTGTATGCCTCCATCAAACCTGATGCACCATCAATAACTCACTCTGAGACATAAAGGCGAGATATCGGCTTTTATTGACTGGAAGAAGGAACAAGCAGTGAGTGACCACTATACTACATCCTGGAGACAGAGAGGCCGGGCTCAGACCTCCATCACCTTTATACAGGGGTCTGTGGGAGGAGCCACAGAAGCAGTCATCAGGGGCGTGTCCAGACAGGTATATGTAGTTCACCACAAAACCTCCCCTCCATTTTCCTCTACTCCATGAAATGTAGTCCTAACATATTCAACCTTTCCCTACAACTCAGGTCTTCAAATCCCTTACAATAAGGGCACAGAATGATCCCGTTTTACCGGAAGCCCCGGAGTTTGAGTTCATAAAGAGACAGAGATGCTTTCTAATATTGTTGAAATGCACTGTAAGAGTAAAATGGTACAGGTTCAAAATGAAAAAACATAAGAATGCACAAAAGCAAGTGGCCACTTTATACAAATATCTAATCCGCCAATCTTTGTCAAAAGTTCAGTTGTTCACAACATCAGAATAGGGAACAAAATGTGATCCAAGTGACTGACTGTGGGATGACTGTTGGTATCAGACAGGGTGGTTTGAGTATCTAAGCAAGTGTTGATCTCCTGGGATTTTCACACACAGCAGTCTCTAGAGTTTACAGAGAATTGTAAGAAAAACAAAGAACATCCAGTGAGCGGGAGTTCTGTGGGCAAAAATGTCTTGATAATGTACAATGTACTGTGTATGTTAATCAAAATGGCTTCTTTGGTTTGCTACAGGAATGCTTTTATGTTTGATAAGTGTTTTCTCTCGCAGTTGTTTAGCTTTGGTCTTGCTGATATGGGAATTATATTCATTTTTTAACCAATGGGGAATGTTATTTTGTCTTGTGAGGCTGAGAGCTTGGGGGTTTCGCGGTCTTTTCAGGGGAGGCGGGTAGGAGACGCCGAGGAAGGTGGACGTGCGCTGCACTGCTCGGTCGACCACCGGGGGTGGTCCCAGGTGCGAGGATGTAGAGGTCGGAGGAAAGTGACGAGGGGTCAAATGGTTCGATGGTTGAGCTCCAACGATGTGCACTAAACTGACTGAACTTTGATAAGTTGGAGCCTTTTACTTTATTTTCTTTTCCTTCATATATACTGTATTGCATAGTACTCTTTTAGTTTTAGTAAAATCTTTAAAGTGTATTCCATAACGGTATCTGGTGTGAGTTTGATATTGTGTGTGTACGCGCGGCACGAACTTGATTCTCACAGCACCTGTGTGTACGGGAGGTGGGGTTGGTGAGTGGCTGGATCTCCTTTTCCCCTAGACATATACCAGCCTGTTGGGTAAGTGTTACAATAATGAGAGAGGTCAGGTGTGAATGGCCAGACTGGTTCAAGCTGACAGGAGAGCAACAGTGACTCAAACAGCAGTGTGCAGAAGAGCATCTCTGAACACACAACACATCAAACCTTGAAGTGGATGGACTACAGCAGCAGAAGACCATGAGCATGCACTCAGTGGCCACTGTATTAGATACAGGAGACAGCTCAGAAGTGGCCACTGATTGGATGTCACAATGATAGGTCATTCTGGTTGCATAATAGTAGATAGTTTTCTTTTTATGAAAGAATTGCAGAATTACTTTAATCTGGCACCGAAAATTGCACAGAAGTTGTACATCATGACCAGAAATAAAAGGTTAGGCACGATTAGCAATTCTATAGTATTGTTAAAGAATTTGCTGCAATTTTAGTGCCTTCCTGACCAAGGCACTGCAGAGCAAGTTTGTGCCCAGGTTAACTGATTTGCAAAATTCAACTAATGAAAAAAATAAATGCTGGATCATGCGTGCAACATAGCTGCATAGATTTCTTTTTTCAGAAAATCATTTTTGGAGCAGATTTTTGTAAGTCAGCGCAACATGATGGGCCAAAGTTCCCATCCTGCGCTGTCATGTAGTATGTTCTAGGTTAATGACCAGTGTAATTAGCCTCTACACTGCTCACTTATAAGCAGGAAGGTGCACAAAAAATGTTCTGTAAAGTGCCAGAAACAGAAAAGTAAATATCCTCAAGGTTAAAGACATTCAGGTGGTTGTTCAGGTGAAAAAGTGAGATTATTGATGACAGGGTCAATGCATTAAAGGTGGATCAATTCCACTGTGGGTAAAGCTCTACGTCAACGTGCAGATCTGGTCAAAGATCTGTACATCAGCTTAAAGTCAGAAGCAAGGCTGCTAACAAGGCTACAGAAAATTTTGAGGGGAGGCAAAAAAAAGAACCATCCCAAAAAAAAGCAGCAAACCAAAATATTTTATTTTTTTACAAAGACAAGGGACTGCAGAAGCCGAACTGTCAGAGAGCAAGGAAATCATTCGTTGGAAAACAAGGCACTGAGTACTTGATATCAGTCATACCAAGGATAATGTTGCCAGTGTCTCAAAGGAAAGATGTCACCAGATGCCATAGTGGATGAATTAAATACTAACATACAAGAACACTGACGCAAATATAGAAATCGCAATGTATACACAATCTATAAGCATAGAGGTTTTTCTAGCAACAAAGTCCAGAGTTCAAATTTACTATCAAAGTATGTATATATCCAACTTTGAGATTCATTAACTTGCAAGCACCCAGAAAGCAAAGAGACACAAGGCAATCGAGCAAAACCAGACACAGCAAAGACTGACAAACATACGAAGTGTAAAGGACAAACTGTGCACGTAGTAAAAACAGTAAAGACATGAACTGTAGAGTCCAAAGCTGTTGAGGCGAGTGAACCCAGTCCAGGAGCTGACCTGGTGGCAAGGAGACTCCTGCATCTCCTGCCCAATAGCAGCAGCAAGAAAAAGAGGGAAAATATGGGCAGATAGTGCTGTCCATTTTCCATTCTCAGCCTTTGCGATTTTAATCTTCAATCAGTGTAGAACAATGAAGCTGAGCATGAGCTCAGACATGCCTACCCAGGACATCTTCAGGAAGCGGTGTCTCAGAGAGGCAGCATCTATTATTAAGGACCTCCAGCACCCAGGGCATGCCCTTTTCTCACTGTTACCATCAGGTAGGAGGTACAGAAGCCTGAAGGCACACACTCAGCGATTCAGGAACAGCTTCTTCCCCTCTGCCATCCGATTCCTGAATGGATTTTGAAGCTTTGGACACTATCTCACTTTTTTAAATATACAGTATTTCTGTTTTTGCACAGTTTTTAATAATCTATTCAAAATACATAATTGATTTACTTGCTTATTTATTATTATGCTAGATTATTTGTATCGCATTGAACGGCTGCTGCTAAGTTAACAGATTTCACGTCACATGCCGGAGATAATAAATCTGATTCTGAGTTTGTCTTCCACTGTCAGGCCCTGATACAGCTCGGCCCCCAGTGATGGCTGCCCCAGCAGAGAGTCACATTCCCCAAGAGACAGCATAATCGTCACTACATCACTCAAAGAGAAATTACAGGCTGCGGACTGCGGCATTTCACAGTTCAGCATAAGTATATCTAGTAGTTTTTGTTAGCTGCCCACAAAATATCACTGCAGATTGCCAGCGCCATCTTGGACAGTACCAGACATGCAGAGAGATCCAGTGTTAAAGCAAGTTATGAATACTTTAAATGGCTGGATTGATCAGATGCATTTCAATGAGAATCAATCCTTCCTATTAGATGAAACAAGTTATCTGCAAAAATCAGGAATACGTCAATTGTGTACAACTACCCTGAGAACCAAGAGCTACAAAGTAGTGATACTGTTAACACAAGGTTAGTAACTTGTAACTTTATTTGTTGGGCTGGCACAGTTGAGGGTTTGGGAGAGCAGACCAGCTAGTGTAGAATAAATCAAGACAACACATTGTAGTATAATGGGGCACCATTCCAAAAACATGAAAATAGTTCACAAGGCCTCTGTGGAGACTTCTGGTGGATAATCTTTCAAAATGATTATTGAACATGTGGAGTCATCTGCTGCAACTGGATCTCAGTGCTTTAATAGTCCATTCATTTTTGCCACACATGGACACTGATAACAATCCACAGCTTTAATTGTTTAAACAAGATGGCACCAGAAACCAACACAACTACTGGCGATATCTTGCAGACAGTCACAAAACTACTACAACCAGCCCTCCTTATCCACGAATTCCGCATCTGTGAATTCAACCAACTGCGAATCGCGAAAACCCGGAAGTGCTCTTCCAGCACTTGTTGTTTGAGCATGTACAGACTTTTTTTCTTGTCATTATTCCCTAAACAATGCAGTATAACAACTATTTTACATGGCATTTACATTGTATTAGGTATTATAAGTAATCTAGAGATGATTTAAAGTATACGGGAGGATGTGCAAGGGTTATTGTGGGTCGGGACCGAAAAAAATCGGAAGTTTTTTTACCAAGTAAGTCGGAATAGGTACATCCGGTATTATTTAGCATCAGTTAGTCAAACGTTTGTCTTAGAATATAGTATATATTTTACCTTCCTATGCATATAAAACACTTAAGAATGTATGTTTCAGCGCCTGGCTCGGGAACGAAGGTTCCCGAGCTCGATCCAGTGACAGACCACTTTTGAGTGCGCTCTCCATCCGTGCCAGGTTGATGTGGAGGATCAAAAACTCAAAACCCCAAAACCCAATAATTAAACCACTGCATTGCTTAGTAATAATTGTGGCTTTCATCGGGGCAGGGCCTTTCTCACTTTATCCTTTAAAATTGTTCCAATCGTTGACCGACGCAGCCTAAGGCTTTTACAATGACCGATGTTGTTCCACATTTTTCCAATCGCTTTATTATTTCCACTTTATTTTCAATCATGATCGTACTTATTTTCCTGAACAGAAACACTGCGGATTCAAAGCTCCGCCGCCGGGTCCTAATGTCCACCACACTGAGACAGGTTAAATAAGGCCTGGGGTTCCGCTGGGTCCCTAGGTCCACCCATTGAGACAGGTTGAGTAAGGGGCTGGAGCATCCGCATTTTTTGGTATCTGCGAGGAGTCCCGGAACCAATCCCTAGCGGATAAGGAGGGCTGACTACTACTTCTTCTAAACATACTTTTACTACTAATCTGCGTGGCTGGAGTCTGTAATTTACATTTCAATAAAGTGTTTTTAGGCCGACTGAGAGATCTGGTGCTTTTGGTTTCTCTGACGGAATTTGGCGTGGTTGAGAAAGGAGTATGTGGCCTAATGGTGAGGCACAAACCCATGATCACCGATCCATTATCCATTATTCACCAATTAAAGAGTCAAGCAAGAATATGCGGGGATGTGACTTCTTGTGACAATAAAGGAGGACAGGAGAGGAAGATGAGCGGCTGTTCGGCACCACCTGCCTGTATTTGAGGGGCCTCCCTCTCCCTCTCCCTCTCTGCTGCTAGAGGAAGGTGCAGGAGTCCTGAGTCTCGGGCAAGGTTTGATTGGTGCAGTTTGCAGACTGGACTCATTTTTAGGAGGACTCTGCAGTTCATGGTATATGTGTTTCTGGTTTCTGCTCACGCCTTTTTAATTGCCATTTTGTGTGATTTAGCGGACTGGCTCTGCAGCTTGCGGTTAACGAACTACGCAGCACTAAACTGAACTGAACATTCCTAGACTGTTTCAGAACTCTGCTCTATCTGCATTTGTACCCAATCATTGGCTTGCCTTTCCTTACACTCATGTTACACCCATCATCTACTCGTAAACCTGCTGGCTCATTCACAGCTCGATCATACTGGTTCCCATCCCCCTGACATATTAATTTAGCCCCAAGCATAAAGCCAAAGCTACACAGGAATGGCTTAAATACAAAAAAGTTAATGTCTTGGAGTGGCCAAGTCAGAGTCCAGACCTCAATCCAATTGAGAATTTGTGACTGGACTTAAAAAAGGCTGTTCACTCACAATCCCCATGCAACCTGACAGAGCTGGAGCAGTTTTGTAAAGAAGAATGGGAGGAAAATGCAGTGTCCAGATGTGCAAAGCTGGTAGAAACCTCTCCACACAGACTCAAGGCTGTAATTGCTGCCAAAGATGCATCTACTAAATACTGACTTGAAGGGGGTGAATACTTACACAATCAATTATTTTATATTTGTAATTAATTTAGATTACTTTGTAGATATGTTTTCATTTTGACACTAAAGAGTCTTTTTCTGTTGATCAGTGTCAAAAAAGCCAAAATAAATCAACTATGATTCCATGTTTTAAACAATGAAACATGAAAACTTTTGTGGGGGGGGGGTGAATACTTTTTATAGGCACTGTGTGTTCTCCCTGTTTAGCTGCTCTGTTCCACTGACTTGATAACTTTGCTTACAGCTGATCCCCATGGTGATCCTGGTTTTACCCTTTCCATTGCTTCAGATGGCCGTGGAGCCAAGTCATTGGGTATATTTAAAGAATATGGGTAGCCTCCAACCTGATGGCATTAACATCGATTTCTCAAACTTCCAGTAATGCCTCCACCAACCCCCCTTCACCATTTCCCATCCCCTTGTCCCTCTCTCATGTTATCTCCTTGCCCACCCATTGCCTCCCTCTGGTGCTCCTCTCCCCCTTTCTTCCATGGCCTTCTATCTCTTTCACCAATCAACATCCTAGCTTTTGCTTCATCCCTCCCCTTCCAAGTTTCACCTATCGCCTGGGTTTCTCTCGCCTCTCCTTCTACCTTTCAAACCTACTCCTCAGCTTTTTTTCTCCTGTTCTGCCAAAGGGTTTCAGCCCAAAAGGTCGACTATACCCTTTTCCATAGATGCTGCCTGGCCTGCTGAGTTCCTCCAACATTTTGTGTGTGTTGCATTGATGGGTTCTTGATTAGTAAGGGTGTCAACCATTAGAGGGAGATGGCAGAAGTATGGGGTTGAGAGGAAAAATAAATCAACCGAGATCAAATGGCAGAGCAAATTCGATGAGCTGAATGACCTGGGTTCTGCTATATCTTACGTCCTTATCAGAAACATTCCCCCTGCCACACTCCTCGCACCTTAACAGGCTTTTATCTCCTTCCCCATTTTGACGAAGGCTGTTCAACCTGAAACAATAACTCTTCCTCCTCCCACAGATGTTGCCAGGCCTTCTGAGTACTGTATTTCCAACACTTTCTGTTTCTATTTTCTATCAGAAAAAAGTTGTGTATAATCTTAATCCTTTAATGTAGCAAGAGCATCTCTGCGTTTCACAAGAACCTCAAATGAAGGAACAAACAAGCAAAGACTCAGAACCTACACAACGACACAATTTGCTAACTGGCCATCACAAACTGCCTGTTAAATTGTATTGAATTGACTTCATTAATTACATCCTTCACATACATGAAGAGTAAAAGTCTTTACGTTACGTCTCCGTCTAAATGTGCAATTTATAATAAATAGTATGGACAACAGGACAGTCAATATAGCATAGAAATACTGTTGTGTCAGCACTACTTAATCAGTCTAATGGCCTGGTGGAAGAAGCTGTCCCAGAGCCTGTTGGTCCTGGCTTTTATGCTGCAGTACCATTTCCTGGATGGTAGCAGCTAGAATAGATTGTGATTGGGGTGACTTGGGCCTCCAGTGATTTTTACACAACTGTCTCTGTAAATATCCTGAATCACGGGAAGTTCACAACTACAGATGCGCTGGGCTGTGCACGACACTCTGCAGAGTCTTGCAATTGAGGGAAGTACAGTTCCCATAACAGGCAGTGATGCAGCCAGTCAGGATGCTCTCAATTGTGCCCCTGGAGAAAGTTCTTAGGATTTGGGAGGCCCATACTAAACTTCTTTAACTGTCTGAGGTGAAAGAGGTGCCATTATGTCTTTTCATCATAGCTGGTAGGTACAGACCACATGAGATCCTCAGTGATGTTTATCTGAGGGACTTAAAGCAGTTCACCCTGTCAACACAGATCCATTGATGTCTATAGGGGTTAGCCTGTCTCCATTCCTCCACAACCAGCTCCTTTGTCTTTGCGACATTGAGGGAGAGGTTGTTTTGACACCACTGTGTCAGGGTGATGACTTCCTCTCTGTAGGCTGCCTCATTATTATTTGAGATTAGGCCAATCAGTGTAGTGTCATCAGCAAATTTAATTAGCAGATTGGAGCTGTGGGTGGCGACACAGTCATGGGTATACAGAGAGTAAAGGTGGGGGCTTAGGACACAACCCTGAAGGGCACCTGTGTTGAGGGGCAGAGGGGCAGAGGTGAGGGAGCCCACTCTTACCACCTGCCGGCGATCTGAAAGGAAATCCAGGATTCAGCTACACAAGACAGGGTGAAGGCCGAGGTCTCTGAACTTCTTGTCGAGCCTGGAGGGAATTATGATGTTGACTGCTGAACTGTAGTCTAAGAACAGCATTCTCATATAAGCATCCTTCTTCTCCAGATGTGTAAGGACGGTGTGTAGAGCTGAGGCTATTGCGTCATCTGTCGGTCGGTTGTGTCGGTGGGAAAATAGCAGGGGGTCCGGTTTGGATGGCAGCATGCTACAGATGTAGTCCTTGACCAGCCTCTCAAAGCATTTACTTATTATTGAGGTGAGTGTGACAGGAAGCCAGTCATTCAGACATGTTACCTTGGTCTTTTTAGATGCAGGAACAAAGGTGGATGTTCTGAAGCAGGAGGGCACTATACTGGGAGAGGGAGAGATTAGCAATGTCTGTAAACACACCTGCCATTTGTGCCACGCACACTCCGAGTACCCGCACTGGAATGCTGTCCAGTCCCGCAGCCTTGTGACTGTCCGCTCGTTGGAAACACCAGCATACTTTGCCCTCAGAGATGACCAAGCTGCTGGCCACATCAGCGGCTCTCCTCAGGGGCTCAGTGTTGGCGACATCGAATCGAGTGTAAAGAAGATTTGGCTCGACTGGGAGAGAGGCAACGACGTTGGAAACTCCACTGTGTTTGGCTTTGAAGTCTGTGATGGTGTGCAGACCTTGCCATAAGCTGTGTGTGTTGTTGGTGGGGAGTTGAGTCTGAATTTTGTCCCTGTATTGTTGTTTCGCTGCCCTGATGACTTTGCGCAGATCGTAGCTGTGTTTCTTGAGTTCCCTTTGGTCACTGGCAGCGAAGGCTCTGTCTCACATGGTAAGTGCTGCTCACATGGAACTGCTGATCCAGGGCTTCTGGTTTGGATAGACTCTGACCAATACCTAGGGGACAATATCATTGATGCACTTCCAGATGAAACTCATAGCCCCGTCCGTGAACTCGGAGACATCCTCATCATGGAAGACATTCCAGTCAATGTCATGAAAGCAATCCTGCAGCATGGAGGTCGATTGGTCAGACCAACAGTGGACAGTTTTAACTATGGCCATCTCTTGTTTCAGCTTCCGCCTGTACCTCAGCAGCAGCAAGATGGAGGAGCGATCGGACTTTCCAAATGGCGAGCGAAGGAGCGCTTTGTAAGCATTGCCGAAGGGAGAGTAGCAGTGGTTGTGTATGCTATCTCCCCGAGTGCTCACCTGGATGTGCTGAGAAAACTTCGGAGAGACTTTCATCAGCACACTCAATTAAAGTCACCGGCGACAATGAAGGCAGCCTCCAGGGTGCTGATAGTCTCGTGCAGTTCCATGAAAGCCCGGTCAGTATCAACCTGCAACGGAATATACACAGCTGTGATAATAACAGCCGTGAACTCCCTGGGCAGCCAGAAAGGTCTACATAGCAGCATCGGGTACTCCAGATCCAGGGAACAAAAGGATTTGAGGGCATGCACGTTCCAGGGGTGAACAATGAAATAAAGATCCTCCATCAGGACTGCAAAGAAAGAGGGCAACCAGCTAGGGGAGGAGCAAGAATTGGAGGGGATGGGGGATCCTGAGCAGGAGCAAGTTGTTGACTATCCCTTTGCCTCCACAGATGCTTCTTTATCTGCTGAATTGCTCCAACAGTTTGTTTTATTTTGTTTCAGATCGCAGCATCTGCAACCTCGTCTCCAAAAGCCAGGATCTTTGCCCTCCAGGGTGGTCCTGAAATAATCAGTGATGTTAGCAAACTAAAACAGCATTTGCAGCACCCTACAGTGCAGCTAAACCCAGCTGTGAATGGCTACACACACTCTATACTCTTTGTATTCAAATCTGTTTGCCTTCCATATGGATGAAGAGCTGAATGCTGTGTCAAGAATGTAGTCAGGCTGAGCAATTTAGAGGCAACTCAAATTTCAAAGCAAAATTTATTCTCAGAGTACATACATGTCACCACATACAAGCCTGAGATTCTTTTTCCTGCGGGCATACACAGCAAATCTATAGAACAGTAACTGTAAACAGGATCAATGAACAACAAACTGTGCAAATGCAAACATAAATAAATAATGAGAGCGTGAAATAACAAGATACAGAGTCCTTAACGTGAGACCATCAGTTGTGGGGACACCAGAAATAGAATGAGTTAAAAGTCTGATGGTTGAGGGGTAGTAACTGCTCTTGAACCTAGTGGTGCGAGTCCTGAGGCTCTTGTACCTTCAAGCTGACGGTAGCAGTGAGAAAAAAAGCATGGCCTGGATAGTGAGGATCTTTGATGATAAATGCCGCTTTTCTACAGCAACGTTTCACGTAGATGTGCTCAATGGCTGGGAGGGTTTTACCCGTGATGTACTGGGCCTAGTCTACTAACTTTTGTAGGATTTTCCGCTCAGAGGATTGGCGTTCTCATGCCAGGCCATGATGCAGCCAGACAAGCACGTTCCACCCCACATCCACAGAAGTTTACCAAGGGTTTTGATGACATGCTCAACCTCTGCAGACTCCTGAGGAAGTAGAGGCACTGTCATGCCTTCTTTGCAATAATATTTATATGATGGGTCCAGGACAGGTCCTCGGAGATAGTGACACCCAGGAATTTAAAGTTACTGACCCATTCCAGCTCTAGTCAAATTTTCAATCTTCCTCCTGTACACTGATTCATCACCCTCTTTGATACAGCCCACAACAGTGGTGTCATCAGCAAACTTGTATATGGTGTTGGAATGGTACTTAGCCACATTTTGATAGGTGTAAAGTGAGTGGAGCAGGGGTTGGATTATTCTAATGTGCAAATTTAAAATCCCCTCTGCACAATGCATTTTACAGCAGAAGCTTCATAACTGGTAAACTGGTAAATTCCCCCTTTTAAAAAGCTTATAGAATGGTATGTTATAGGGAAAGCTAATCGGGCCAACAATGCTCCTTATCTATATTCTCTTCCACCATTCACAAAATCCTGTCTTCCTGCTGCTGGTGATAATGCTTGCTTATTAAGTCTTGTTTCCAATTGCACTCCCATTACATCTCCCACTATTTTCCTGCTACTTCAAAACTTTTACCATCCTCAGCTTAGACAGAAAATTATCTCCAATGACCTTCTTTACAGTATCTTACAGCAGGAACTATCATGTCCATACTTGATTTTCAAAAGAATCATCATTTTAGTCTAGTTCCTTCACACTGAGTGTTTATTTCATCCAGTCAGAACAATCAGTTGCAGAAGAAGGGTGAATGTCTGAACAGTCTCCTCCATTATCCAATTCCCTTTTAGATCCCCCATTGGCAGACACCATAGATGTATTGATATCGGTTTGTTATTTATTTGTTAATTAATTTATTTATTGAGTTACAGCATGAAATAGGCCTGTCAAGCCCAGCAATCCCTAACCCTGATCACCCTAACCTAACCTAATCACGGGACAATTTACAATGCCCAATTAACCTACCAACCGGTAGTCTTTGGACTGTGAGAGAAGAACATATAAACTCCTTACAGGCAGCAGCTGGAATTGAACCTGGGTCGCCTGTACTGTAAAACATTGAGCTAACCACCACAATACCATGCCACACATATTAATGTCACATGTACTAAGACAGTGAAAAGCTTGTCTTGTATACTGCTCATGCAGATCAAATCATCACACAGTGCATTGAGCTAGAAAGGTAAAACAGTAACAACGCAGAATAAAGTGTAAACACTCCTGAGAAAGTGCACTGCAGGTAAATGATCATAATGAGGCAAGCTGTGAGGTCAAGAGTCCACCTCATCATACAACAGGTCCATTCAAGCATCTGATAACAGGATAGAAGTTGTCCTCAAGCCTTGTGGTCCATGGTTCCAGACTTTTACATCTTCTGTCTGATGGGAGAGTGGAGAAGAGAGAATATCTGCAGTGGCTGGGGCCTTTGATTATGCTAGCTGCTTTACTAAGTCAGTGAGAAGTATAGATAGAGTCTACCTCAGTGACTATTGCCTATAATCAGTTAACACCGCTGTGATGAAGTGCTTTGAGTGACTGGTCATGAAGCACATCAATTCCTGCCTGAGGAGTGACTTGGGTCCATTGCAATTTGCCTACCGTCACAACAAGTCCAAAGCAGTTTATTGGCTCTTCACTCAAACTCTGGACAGTGAAGATGAATTCATCAGGATACTCTTGATTGAATACAGCTCTGCATTCAACACGATCAAAACTAATCAATAAGCTCCAAGACCTGGGCCTCAACAACTACATGTGCAACTAGATGCTCAATTTCCTCATCTGCAGACCCCAGTTAGTTCAGATTTGCAACATCTCCTCTACAATCATCATCAGCACTGGTGCACCACGAGGCTGTGTGGTTAGCCCTCTGCTCTACTCACTTTATACTTATGACTGTGAGGCTAAGTAGAGCCCCAATGCTATATTTAAGTTTGTTGATGGCAACACTTTTTTTGGCCAAATTAAAGGCGGTGATGAATTGCAGTATAGGAGGGAGATTGAACAACAATCTCTCATTCAAAGTCAGAAAAACCAAAGAGCTGATTATTGACTGCAGGAGGGAGAAACCGCAGGTCCACGAGCCAGTTCTCATTAAGGGATCAGAGGTGGATTAGGTCAATAACTTTAAATTCCTTGGTGTTATCATATCAGAGGATCTGTCCTGGATCTAGCACGTAACTGCCAATACAAAGAAACAGAGCAGCACCTCTGCTTTCTTAGAAGTTTGCACAGATTCGGCAATTCATCTAAAACTTTGACAAACTTCTGTAGGTGCACAGTGAAGAGTACACTGACTGGTTGTATCATAGTCTGGTACAGTATCACCAATACCCAAGAATGGAGAAGCCTACAAAATGGTGGATGCAGCCCAGACCGTCACAGGAAAAGCTCTCCCCACAATGGAGCACATCTACAAGAAGCACTGTCACAAGAAAGCAACATCTGTCATCGAGGAGCTCCACCATCCAAGACATGCTCTCTTCATACTGCTGCCATCGGGAAGGAAGTAGAGGAGCCTGACGTTTCACACCACCATCAATTATTACCCATCAACCATCAGGCTCCTGAACCAACATGGATAACTTCACTCACCTCAACTCTGAACTGATTCCACAACCTATGGACTCACTTTCAAGGATTCTACATAGCACCATCCAGAGACAGAGAAGCAGTTTCAGCGACAGGTTACTATCGATGCAATGCTCCTCAGACAGGATGAAGAGGTCAATACTCCCCAATGCCATTAGGCTTTACAATTCTACCGCCAGGACTTAAGAACTTTTTAAAAGCTATTATTAATGCTTTTTGAGATAGTGATTTAGATGCATATCATATTCTTTACTGAGTTAAGTATTGTATGTAATTAGTTTTGCTACAACAAGTGTATGGGACATTGGAAAAAAGTTGAATTTCCCCATGGGGATGAATAAAGTATCTATCTATCTATCTATCTATCAACTCCTGTTCTCAGCATTATTCATTCAGTTTTATCATATTTGCTCATTTGGTATGTAGCATATTGGTCATTTGTCAGTCTTTGAGTGTGGATCTTTCATTGATTCTATTGTATTTCTTTGTTCTACTATGAAAGCCTGCAAGAAAATGAATGGTGACATACACATTCCTAGATAATAATTTTACTTTGAACTTTGAATCCCCAGAGTGGAGGTTTGAGCTCATGATACGCCAAACTGTGTCCACAACTCTGCATTTTCTTGCAGTCAAACAATTACCATACGAAGCCATTATGCATCGAAACAGTATGTTTTCTATGGTGCATCATCATGTGCCATGGGCACATGCCAAATTTCTTTAGCCTAAGGAAGTAGAGGTAAGCTTTCTTGACTGTGACAGCAAACTGGTTGGACGCCTAGCTCTCAACCCTCTCAATCTCGACACTGTTGATACAGGCAGGTGCACCACCCCTTTTCTGAAGTCAATGACCAGCTCTTTTGTTTTACTGGGATTAAAGGAAAGGTTGTTAAACAAGAACATTGTAGATACTCTGACTAAAGTGTCAATTTCTCCACTTTGGATCTATTCCATTAGGTTGGAAGATTAGGTATGCATACTCTGTTTACAAAGGACAAGAGGACCAGATCAACTGGTTTACCACCAGTTGTATGAAAATCACTGAAGTCTATAAATTAAAGACAGAGTCAGAAAATGCTGAAAGTTCCCAGTGAACTAGAAATCACTGGCATGGATTTTCAGAGGGAGGCTCACTGTGGACAGTGTCACAATGAAACAAGCCCATCTGCCCAATGTGTCCATGCCTACCAAGGTGCCCATCTAAGCTAGTCCCATTTGTCTGCATCTGCCCTCCCTCAGACTGTCAGACACCCTGAGCCAATAGGCTGGTCCTGGACTTATTTCCACTTGGCATGATTAACTTATTTTTATTTAATTATTTATGGTTTTATATTGCTATATTTCTTCACTATTCTTGGTTGGTGCGGCTGTAACGAAACCCAGTTTCCCTCGGGATCAATAAAGTATGTCTGTCTGTCTATCCATACCCCACTACACCAGGTGTTACCAACCTGGAGTCCGTGGACCCCTTCGTTAATTATATTGGTCCACGCATTTTAAAAAAGGTTGGGAACCCCTACTCTATACCCATCCTACCCATGCCTTTACCTAAATGTGTCTTCAATGATGTTACTGCGCCTGCCCAACCTCTTCGTCTGGCAGCTCATTCCATATACCCACCATCTCTGCATCAATAAGTTGCTTCTCAGATCCGTTTTAAATCTTCCCCTTCTCATAACTCTAGGCCCTCTAGCTATGGTCTTCTTTCTCTGGAAAAAGTACCGTGTAAGTACTGGAGAGTTTAACATCGGTAGCTGAGCGAAGGGCGCTGAGTAGGCTATGGTCAATTATGGATAACTCTGAACATCCTCTACATAGCACCATCCAGAGACAGAGAAGCAGTTTCAGCGACAGGTTACTATCGATGCAATGCTCCTCAGACAGGATGAAGAGGTCAATACTCCCCAATGCCATTAGGCTTTACAATTCTACCGCCAGGACTTAAGAACTTTTTAAAAGCTATTATTAATGCTTTTTGAGATAGTGATTTAGATGCATATCATATTCTTTACTGAGTTAAGTATTGTATGTAATTAGTTTTGCTACAACAAGTGTATGGGGCATTGGAAAAAAGTTGAATTTCCCCATGGGGATGAATAAAGTATCTATCTATCTATCTATCTATCTAGACCGCTCAAAATTTTATACACCTCTAGGTCACCTCTCAGCCTCCTACATTCTAAGGAATAAAGTTCTAGCCTGACTCACTCAGGCCCAAAAGTCCTAGTAACATTCTCACAAACCTTCTTTGCAATATTTCCAGGTTAATGATGTCTTCCCCATTAACTGTGCACAATCCTTCAGGTGCAACATTGCTTACATCTTGTACAAATCAGCATAATTCCCAGCTTTTATGCTCAATGCCCTAACAAATGAAGACTAGACTGCCAAATGCATTCTTCACCACCTATCTGTGTCGTCACTTCTCAGGAACTAAGTACTCCTTTGTATCTCTGTACCACAAAACTCCCCAAGGCCCTACCATTCACTATGGGAGTCCTACCTTGGACTGACTTCCACAAAGGGGTACGCCTACGGGCATTACAGAGCAGCGGTCCCCAACCACCAGGCCGCAAAGCATGTGCTACCAGGCCGTAAGGAAATGATATGATTTGGCGATATGAAACGATACGAGTCAGCCGCACCTTTCCTCATTCCCTGTTGAACTTGAATGCACGCGAGGTCATTACCCATGCAAGGTCATCAGTCGCCTAAACGCAAAGATACCCTCGTGCGAGGAATCACTGGTTGGCCTCGGGTAACCAGCCTTACTGGCCTGGAGCGCAGACAGATGGGCACCGCCTCTGAACCTGTTCAGCACACCAAATGTTCGTGGGGAACCTGGTGCTAAAATATTCACAGACAACCTAATTCGGGCTCAGGGCTACCTCGCTGCGCTACTGAAAGTCATCCCTTGAGCCAAACTTTTGTCGGCCGATAGATACAGAGGGGCAGGCACGCGCCGTTGCACTCCTCGCTCAGTCGGTCGCTCTCTCCCGACTGCGACCGCCACGGCCTTAGTATGGGGACCTCCAGTCCTTACCTTGACCTCTCACTGGTGTGTTGCAATGAAAATATGCGCTGTGTGTTTAATATCCAAACGTTACTTAAAATGTTATGATGCTATTGACTTACAAGTGAGTTATAATTGAATTATCACTATATTCATGCGAAGAAAATATGCTCTGTGTTTAATATTAAATTCGTTAGATAAACCCTTTTAGAAATGAAATTGAGTGTATTAGCCACTCATAAGTAACTTACCACCTATATTCCGGTCGTGATTAACACCCACACCGCCCCCACACCCTTGGCCGGTCCACAAGAATACTGTCAATATTAAACCGGTCCACGGTGCAAAAAAGTTGGTAACCCCTGTTGAGAACCAACTCCTTCTGGAATTTAATAAAGAGCGTACTAGCTGAAGACAAAAGATCTTGGCACTGAAATCCAATTCTTTGGCATAACAAGCAAATTTATTGGCCTCCTGTTCAAGGACATTTTAGTCTGAAGCTGTTGAGGCAAGCAATAAAACCCTTATGGAATTCCATAAAGAGTGCACTAGTTGAAGCCAAAGCTCATAACACTGTAAGTTGGAAAGAGTCCTTATTACCTTATTGCTTACATGCACTGCACTTTGTCTGTAGGTATTACACTTTGTTCTGTAGTGCTACTGAGTTACCTTGTTCTTCCCCAGTGCACTGGGAACAGTATGAAAGTCAAGCTTTTCACTGTACACGTGACAATTATAAACCAGATCCAATTCCAAATGCAATTCTTGGCCCAACCAACAAAACCTTCCAAAGCAATCCCTCAAAGTCAAAGGTACCGTAGATTCCGGATTTTAAGCCGCTACTTTTTTCCCACATTTTGAACAGCTTTGAACTCTGCGGCCTTTAATACGGAGCGGCTAATGCATGATTTTTTTCATGCCGCCTCGTAAACATTTTGCCTCGTAACAGTAGACCAATAAAATTGATGAGTAGTTCACAGAGGTCCAATGAAATTATACGATAAATCAAGCGCACTTTCACAATTAAATTATTGTAAATCAGTCATTTGTACTCACCCTCATCAACATGGAAAACACTCGAAGAAAAGCATTGTGCTGCCTTTATGGCAGTTATTTAGTTTATAATATTTTCGCTTAGTAATTCATTTTCTAGTTAAAGTTAGAAGAGTTTTAACTATATTTGTTTTCTGTACTACATCGCGGGATGCTATGACGTCACACCCGGTTTCGCCGCGTCTTGTGGGAAAAATGCCGGTTTGCGATAAACGGGACGGCGGGGGGGAGCGGCGGAGCGGCAGAGCGAAAACGCTGCTTTTAAGTTAAAGGCGATCAATAACTTTTCCTGGTAGGCTGCAGTATATATATTTTTTACCAGTCGTTAGGAGATATTGGAATGTTGTTCAGTAAAAAAGTATACGCAACGTATATTTAAAAGTAGCCGCGTTACAGGCACGGTTCGAAAAAAAGCATTTGCAATATGTATTTGTTTATGTTACCATATGGATTTAATTAAAAGTTAAAAAATCCTCACGTGTAATATCTTTCTGTGTAAATATCTCATATTACAACGTGGGACACCTGCGGCCGAAAATCTGGTGCGGCCGAAAATCTGGTGCGGCCTGTACAAGTAAAAAATTGATTTTCTTTCTAAAATTAGAGCCTGCGGCTTTTAATCAGGTGCGCTCTGTAGTCCGGAATCTACGGGTACTTCAATACTGTTGAGGAAAGTAAAGAGCCTTTGAACATTTGAATGAGGTGAAAGGTTTCAACAGGTGAATTAGACGTTACAATCGGATCAGCTATGGCTTATGAAATGGTGAAGCAGGCTTGAGTGATCCACATGAGCTCCTTATTTCTGTTGGTAAGCAGACAGTGGGGATTTAGATGTGAATAAGATGGGAGGGAGGTGAGGGAACAGGCAAAAGGTCAGGTATGTGAGAGGCCAATGGGACAAGAGGCTAAGTGATATCCTTGATTTTGGATGTTACTGCACAAGCTACTTATACTTTAAGAACAAGGAGAGCATCGGAGTCAAAGAGATGGCTTGTCCTAGAGAAACAGAGCTACAGAGGAGATGTCAGGGGAAGTTTTTTTACGCAGAGAATGGTGAGTGCGTGGAATGGGCTGCTGGCGACGGTGGTAGAGGCGAATACAATAGGGTCTTTTAAGAGGCTTTTAGATAGGTACATGGAGCTCAGAAAAAGAGACTGTGGGTAACCCTAGGTAATTTGTAAGGTAAGGACATGGTTGGCACAGCTTTGTGGGCCAAAGGGCCTGTATTGTGCTGTAGGTTTTCTATGTTTCTCACTACTACACCACGTGGGAGCTACGGAAATCTTGGATCCCATGTCGCCAGGTTCAGGAGCCATTGCCCTGCTGCAGCACTGAACTGGCTACACAGCTGCGGACTCACTACAGCCATCGGGTTCCCAGACCAGCTTCAGTCCCCTTAGATTTAATCCCCCAAATCTTGAGGCCATGTTCCCTAGTTCTAGTCTCACCAACAGTGGAAACAACTTTCCTGTCTCTATCTTATCTATCCCTTTCATATTTTATATGTTTCTATAAGCTCTCTTCTCATCCTTCTGAATTCCAGTGAGTACAGTCCCAGGTGATTCAATCGCTCTTCATAGTCTAACCTCCTCATCTCCGAAATCAACCTAGTCAACCTCCTCTGCACCGTCTCCACAGCCAGTATATCCTTCCTCAAGTAAGGAGACCAGAACTGCACACAGTACTCCAGGTGCAGCCTCACCAGTACCCTGTACAGTTGCAGCATAACCTCCCTGCTCTTAAATTAATCCCTCTAGCAATGAAGGCCAACATCCCATTGCCTTCTTCTTGGCCAGCTGCACCTACAAATGAACCTTCTGTGATTCATGCACAATCACTCCCAAAACCCTCTGCACAGCAGCATGCTGCAATCTTTTACCATTTAAATAATAATTTTATCTTCCATTTTTCCTTCCAAAGTGGATGACCTCACATTTACCAATATCGTACTCCATCCGCTAAACCCTTACCCACTCACTTAACCTATCTATATCTCTCTGCAGACTCTCCATATTCTCTGCACAATTTGCTTTTCCACTCAAGTTAGTGTCAATAGCGAACTTAGATACACTACACTCAGTCCCCTCTTCCAGATTGTTAATGTACATTGTGAACAGTCACGAGCCCAGCACCGATCCCTGAAGCACACTGCTCACCGATTGCCAACCAGAGAAACATCCATGTATCCCAACTCTCTGCTTTCTGTTGGTTAACCAATCCTCTATCCATGCTAATACATCACCCCCAACTCTGCATCCTTATCTTATGTACAAGTCTTTTATGTGGCACCTTATCGATCACCTTCTGGAAATTCAAGTAAATAACGTCCATCTGTTCCCCTCGACCCACTACGCTTGGTATAGCCACTAAGAACTCCAGTTTGTCAAACAGGACCTGCCTTTGCTGGATCCATGCTGCATCTGCATTCTTTCCAGGTGCCTCACTATTTCTTCTTTAATGATAGCTTCAAGAATTTTCCCAACTACAGACGTTAAACTAACTGGCCTATAGTTACAACAACACACACAAATTGCTGGTGGAACACAGCAGGCCAGGCAGCATCTATAGGGAGAAGCGCTGTCGACGTTTCGGGCCTATAGTTACCTACCTTTTGCTTACATCCTTTTTTGAACAGTGGCTTAACATTCGCCATCATCCAATCTGCTGGTCCTGCCCAGAGTCCAGAGAATTTTGGTAAATTATCAGCAAAGCCTCAATTATAATCTCTGCCATTTCTTTCAATACCCTGGGATGCATTCCATCAGGATCAGGGGACTTGTCTAGCTTCAGGCTCACAAGTTTGCTCAGCACTACCTCTTTAGTGATAGCTATTGTATTGAGGTCCTCTCACTTCCCATCACATCCATATCAAGAAGGATGTTCCCCAAGAAGGATGTTGACTCATTCAACAAGTTTTGCACTCACTGTTTAAAAATTTGCAGACACTTGCAAACCTCCTGCAATACCATGAACTGACAGCCTAGTTTCTTGTTCCTCTTTCATGATGGCTGATAATTTTCTGATTCAAAATTCAAAAGCTCATTCAAAACTGACTGTACAGTCCATCACTGGGCATCTCTTTGGTCCCATCACCCAGGCAACTTCTAAATATAATGCAATGAGCTATGGGCCTTTCCTTGTCAGATCAAGGAAGCTCCCCCTCCCCCTCCCCCTTCAAAAATGTACTTAGATAGATAGATAGATAGATAGATACTTTATTCATCCCCATGGGGAAATTCAACATTTTTTCCAATGTCCCATACACTTGTTGTAGCAAAAACTCATTACATACAATACTTAACTCAGTAATAATATGATATGCATCTAAATCACTAACTCAAAAAGCATTAATAATAGCTTTAAAAAAAGTTCTTAAGTCCTGGCAGTTGAATTGTAAAGCCTAATGGCATTGGGGAGTATTGACCTCTTCATCCTGTCTGAGGAGCATTGCATCGACAGTAACCTGTCGCTGAAACTGCTTGTATGCCTAATAAGTTTTCAGGAGTAAACAAAAAACCTCAATCCTTCTGTATTGGTCGGTTCAGCAATTCCAGTAAAGTGATGACACAATTGTTTGATAGTCACAAGCCAAACACATGTGTACTTCAAAGACAACTCACGCAAAGGTCAGAGTTTTGCATGCTGCTAGAAATCTCTATGGAGGCAATTTGTGTAAACTGGCAACTACTCTGCTGCACCTTGAACTCTACAATTAACTTTACCTAAAAGACTGACACTTGGGACAGCTTGGTCCTGCTGATCCCACTGCTTCCTGTTTCAAATGAGAGTCAGTACTGCAGCACAGAAACAGGACACTTCAACATATCTAACCCGATCTCCTGCCAGTCCCGTCGGCCTGCACCTGGGCCATACCCCTCCCATTCATGTACCTATCCAAATGTTACAATTGAAGCCACATTTACATTTCCACTGGCAACTCGTTCCACATTCAGATCACCCTCTGAGGAAATCATCACTCAGATTCCCCTTTCACCATGACCTCTAGTTATAGTCTCACCCAGCTTCAGAGGAAAAAGCCTGCATGCATTCATCCTATCTATCCCCTCATTCTCCTGCACTCCGGGGAATAAAGTTCTAATTGATCCATCCTTTCCCTGTACGTCAGGTCATCAAGTTCCAGCAACATCCTTGCAAATTTTCTCTGCACTCTTTCAAGCTTAAGTGATCAAAACTGCACATAATACTCTAAATTCAGTATCGTCAATGTCTTGTACAACTTCAACATACCATCCCAATTCCTGTATTCAGTGCCCTGATTTATGAAGACCAACATGCTAAAAGCTTTCTTTATGACCCTATCTACCTGTGGCAGCACTTTCAAAGAATTGTGGACTTGCATTCATTCCCTTTGTTCTACAGCACATTCAGAGCTACCACTCACTGTATATGGCTGACTTGATCTTTGGTTTTACTCCCAAAGTGCAACACCCCTCACTCACTCATCTGCTAGCTATATGGATACATAATCGTTCTGTTGGTAGGAAGCAGAGGGGTGGTGAAGCTTGTTTCTCTAACTGGAGGCCTGTGACTAGTAGTGTGCCACTGGGATCTGTGATAGACCCATAACACATTGATGAAGGAAGAGCAGTAGATGTAGTGTATATGAATTTCAGCAAGGCATTTGTTAAGGTACCCCATGCATGGCTTATTGAGAAAATAAGGAGGCATGGGATCCAAGGGGATATTGCTTTGTGGGTCCAGAGCTGGCTTGCCCACAGAAGGCAAAGAGTAGTTGTAGATGGGTCATATTCTGCATGGAGGTCTGTCAGGGAGTGCCTCAGGGATCTGTTCTGGGACCCTTACTCTTCGTGATTTTTATAAATGACCTGGATGAGGGAGTGAAGGGATGGGTTAATAAGGTTGATGATGACACAAAGGTTGGGGGTGTTGTGGATAGTGTGGAGGGCTGTCAGAGGTTACAGCAGGACATTGATAGGACACAAAACTGGGCTGAGAAGTGGCAGATGGAGTTCAACCCAGATAAGTGTGAAGTGATTAATTTTGGTAGGTCAAATATGATGGCAGAATATAGTATTAATGGTAAGAATCTTGGCAGTGTGGAGGATAAGAGGGATCTTGTGGTCCAAGTCTATAGGACACTCAAAGCAGCTATGCAGGTTGACTCTGTGGTTAAGAAGGCATACGATGTATTGGCCTTCATTAATCGAGGAATTGAATTTAGGAGCCAAGAGGTAATGTTGCAGCTATATAGGACCCTGGTCAGACCCCACTTGGAGTACTGTGCTCAGTTCTGGTCGCCTCACTACAGGAAGGATGTGGAAACCATAGAAAGGGTGCAGAGGAGATTTTCAAGGATGTTGCCTGGATTGGGGAGCATGCCTTATGAGAACAGGTTGAGTGAACTCGGCCTTTTCTCCTTGGAGCGACGGAGGATGAGAGGTGACCTGATACAGGTGTATAAGATGATGAGAGACATTGATCTTGTGGATAGTCAGAGGCTTTTTCCCAGGGCTGAAATGGCTGCCACAAGAGGACACAAGTTTAAGGTGCTGGGAAGTAGGTACAGAGGAGATGTCAGGGTTAAGTTTTTTTAAGCAGAAAGTAGTGAGTGCATGGAATGGGCTGCCTGCAACGGTGGTGGAGGCTGATACGATAGGGTTTTTTAAGAGACTTAAAACTAAACACTAAAACAGGTGCTATCTTACAGAGTGAAGGTGGTTACCAAAAATTATAGGGGGATCTTGATCAGATGGGTGAGTGGCTGGGGAAGTGGCAAATGGCATTTAGTGTCGATAAGTACAAGATGTTATCCCTTGCAGAGTGAACCCAGGGTAAAACTTTCACAGTGAACAACAGGGCCCTGGAGAACAGGGGCAACTAGGAGTACATGCATGTGGTCCCTTTACGTAGACTGAGTGGTGAAGAAGGCAACAGGCACACTAGCCTTCATCATAGGTGCTGGGACTTTATGTTGGAGTTGTACATCACAATGGTGAGGTCACATTTGGAGTATTGTATACAATTTTGGTTACCTCATTATAAGAAAGCTAAAAAGGACAGAAAGAAAATATAGAAAAATGTTGCCATGACGTGAGGGTCTGAATTACTGGAAGAGGTTGAGCAGGCTGGAATCATTACTCCAGTCCTAGAAGAGAATGAGAAGTGGCCTTATAGAGTTGTATAAGATCATGAAGGACACGGATAGGGTGGATGCACATTGCTTTTTCTCCTTTAGGGGAAAAGGAACCAGACTACATGGGATTAAGGTGGGAGGGAAAAGATTTGAAAAGGACATGAAGGACAACTTCAGCATGCAGAGAGTGGTGTGTATATCGATGAAACTGCCAGAGGATGTGGTTGAGGAAGGTACATTAACAGCATTTAAGAGATACCAGAACTGGTATGTGGTTAGGAAAGGTTTAGAGGAACAAGGACCAAATACGGACAGTGAAACTAACTTAGATTAACATGTTGGATGCCACAGACGAAATGGACCAAAAGGCCTGTTTCAGTGCTGTACGACTCCACAACCTCTGTTCTCTGGGTCCAAACTTATTGTCACATAAACCAGGGTGCAACAAAATTCCTTCCTCATATGAAGCTTACAGACTAAACTGTACACATGATAAATATCTCTACAAAACAGCATAATGGTGCCAAGATTGTAGTTGTAAATGAAATTGTGCAAAAAAATCCAAGTGACAACAGTGAAATAACCAAGAGAAGTAGAAGCAGCACTAGGATGTAATGTGATAAGTGTGAGATGCTGGCAAACCGATCAAGTTGCAAGCAGTCCTCAAGAACAAAGCCTTGATGTAATGTGTACAATCTGCATTAACAAAGAGGAAGCATTGCAAATATCGATTCACATTAAGGTGGACAACTCCCCCAAAGACTGGAAGGTAGCTAATACTGTTCCCACATTGAAGAAGGGGAGGTGGGATAAACACAGGCTGGTGTGCCTGATGTCAACAGTAGGATAGCCACTGGAAAACATTCTTAAGGACAGGATCTATGATCACTTGGGAAAGCAGGGGCTAATTACATGGAATCAGCACGATTTTACGCAAGTGAAATATTGCCTCACAAAACCAACTGAATTTCTTTTGAGGAAGGTATGGAGAAAATTAATGAAGGCTGGGTGATCCAGGAAGTTAGACCACGTGTTCCCAGGTGCTTTGGCGAACTGGATCCAAAATTAATTTAATGATAAGAGGCAGAGGGTAGTGGAGGACAGTTCATGTGATCAACAACAAAAATAAGTTGTGTGAAAAACAAGTCACATGATTAACAACGTACGTTTGCTGATGACACAGAAATTGGCATTGTAGAGAGCAAGGATTGCCCAAGTATATAGAGATATATAAATCAGCCTGGAAGGTCAGGTAGAATTTAATCTAAATATGTGAGGTACAGGATTTTGGGTCATCTATCCAGACCTTAGAAGAGTTGATGTTCAGGGGGATCTTCCTGTGGAATGCAAGTTGATAACTCTCTAAACATAGGGACACAGATGCGGTAGTGGTGAAGGCTTGCTTGACTTTCTAGGAAGGGGTATTGAGTCTGAGTGTAGATAGGCATCATGGATGAGCAGGGCCAAAGGCCTCTTTCTGTGCCAAATGATTCTATGAACCACATACCAAACTATCGGGAGGACAGTCCACAAAACGAAGAACAGTCAAGTCCGGCACTATTCTCAACAGTCAAACTTGTGGAAGAAATCTACAACAACAGAACCCGCCAACACTCAGCACAAGCAGGTCAGAGTCACTCAAACCCCTTCAAAGAATGGACCAAAGATTGAATTCCTGAGACAAGATGAAGGCAAATACTCTTGACATCAAGGTAGTATTTGTACAAAGAAAAAGCTGAAGGAACTCAGTGGCCCAGTGCATTGCTCCAGATTCCAGCATATGCATTCTCTTGTGCAACAATTATATAATTCTGATGTAAAAAAGCAAAAATGAAATCAAGAATCAGAGGGTAATAATTTCACTGGCCAGTGTCCTACCCCACACAAGGCAAGATGGTGTGGTTGTTGGCAGTGAATCATCCCAGCCTCAGGACAGCATCCTAGACCCAACCATCTTCAACCACTTCATCAGAATTCTTATCTCCATTCACAAGGTCAAAGTGGGGATGATGTCAGACCGATTATCTACATTTGCAACTCCTCAGATAATGAAAGCCAGGTAGCAACATTTGCATGGATAATTGTAGCCAATGATGTTCATACTGCACCAGCACCATCGTAACAAAGAATCTAAGCACCTAACTTTGACATGCAGTAGTAGTATCACTCATCGGGAGCGGTAACAGGAATTATGTGGTTAGAAGAGTCAGTCAAGGGCTGAGGCATCCTGTGATAAGCAATTCAGCTCCTGGCTTCCCAGAGCCTTTCCAGCATCCAGACAAAGAACATTATGGAAACACTCCATGTACCTGGACAAGTAACCCTCTGACAGAAACCAAGCATCTCAGCAACATTCACCCGTTTACTCCGGCACAACTCATCAGCACTGCGTACATCTCCACCCGTAGTTACTCCAACAGCACTTCCCTTACAGACAAAAGCAGTGCACTCGGTTGGCATCCACTAATACAATTTTGCTGCAATTTGCGCTGCCATAAGGCACACTACAGTTACTCATCCTAGGTTTCTGTGACAGCACCTCCCTGGCCTGTTGAAGACAAGGGCATCGGGTACATTTCGGGTGATATGCCATCCTCCCTTCAAAATATATCAGCATTTCCTTCATTATCACTGGCTCTGTCTCTTGGAACCCCATCCCCAGGTTCACTGCACAGGCACCGAACAGAGCAGCGCCTCAAGGGCACTTCACAGTAGACAACAGATGCAACTAGGTCACATGCAGCTGACTGCAGTTCAAAAATATTAGGCCGTCACACTTCCTCAAATCCAGAACACTGCACAAATAGAAATCATTTTGCATTCTTCTCTCGACCATCATAATCATGCGCACATCCCTTAAATTTCTCACTACAAAAACTCCCAACCTATCCACTCATTTACAGTGGGCTTCCATCACCATCATTCCTTTTTTAAAAAATATTAATCCTTGTTTTCTTCCCTCAGCCTATACACATCTCTGACGCATTTAATTATCTCTCGCTCTTTATGTCAGACCACCTCCCCATCCCCTCCCTCCCTCCCTCCCTCCCTCCCTCTACCTCCTCCTCCCCGGTTCCGCTCTCACCAGGTTGACGAATTTCAGCTCCCTTCCTGCCACCGGTCTCTGGAGCCCGAGCAGCATCAGGACGCACAGGAGAGCCGGGGAACGCAGCACCGCGGCCTCGGCGCCCGCCATCCCGGAGCCAGAGCCGGAGCCGAGACCCTAGCTCCGCCAGAGTATTACCGTGAGGTCTGTGGCAGAGGTGAAGAAATATCGGTAGCGGGCGGAGCGACACGATCGGAGCCGCCCCCATCAACTGAAACCGCGCCCCGGGCGGGGTGATGGAACTAGGCCGCGCCCCGGGCGGGGTGATGGAACTAGGCCGCGCCCCTGGGCCAAACCAAGCCGCACCTGTCGTGCGAAACTGGCCTTAGCAACAAGGCCACGTCCCCGACCACAGGGTCCGGGCTAGCGTCCACTCGGCCCCCCGCACCTGGCCGGGACGGGGGTACCACAACCGTGCCTTTTCCCCAGCAGCAGGCTTGATCCTAGCGACCTGGCGAAACATGCGAACGATGGCTGTCTCCGGCAGCTGGGCGGAGCGATGGCAGAAGGCCTCTGTTCTCTAGCTGTTAGATAGATGAGAGGTGACTCTTACAGCGCTAAGCAAGCGTTTCCCTGGGCAGAGGAAACTGGGCCCAAGGCCAGTCTCAGGATTACGAGTAGGCATTTCAGGACTGAGATAAGCCGGAATTTCCTCGGGCAGAGGATGACGAATCTGGAATTCTTTACTCTGGTTCAGGACGTGGTGCTGAAGTGGATCACTGATGATTCTGATGTACAGTCTTACGATGAGACTATGGTGAGGAGAGGATGAGGATTATGGACCTAGTGAGAGAGTATAGTACTAGAGGGCATAGCCTCATAATATAAGGGTCCCTTAGATCAGAGATGAGAAAGTTTGTTAGCTGGAGGGTGGTGAATCTATGGAATTAATTGCCACAGACGGCTGTGGAGGCAAAGTCATTGGGTTTTTAAAGTGGAGATTGAAAGCTTTTGATTAGTAAAGACATCAAAGTTAACGGAGAGAAGGCAGGAGAATGGGTTTCAGAGGGGTAATGAATCAGCCATAATCAGATGGTGGAGCAGGTTTGATGGGCTGAATGGCCTAATTCTGCTCCTATGCCTTACGGTCTTATTAGAATAAATCTAGAGCATTCAAAGTTAATTTTGAGATTTGCTTTCTTGCAGGCATACACAGTAAATCCAAGAAATGTAGAATTGATGAAAGACTACACCCAACAGAATGCACAAACAACCAATATGCAAAGTACAACAAACTGCAAATACAAAATTAAATAATAATAAAAATAGGCAATACATATTGAGAACATGAAATGAAGAGGCCTTGAAATGAGTCCATAGATTGTGGGAACAGTTCAGTGATGGGACAAGTGAAGTTGAGTGAAGTTATCCCCATTGATTCAAGAGCCTGAGGGTTGAGGGTAGTAATTGTTCCTGAACCTGGTGGCGTGAGTCCTGGGGCTTCTGTATCTCCTTGATGGCAGCAGTGAGAAGAGAGCATGATCTGGGTAGTGGGGAGCCTTGATGATGGATGCTGCTTTCCAACTACAGTGCTCTAAGTAGATATACTCAATGATGGGAGGGGCTTCATCTGTGAAGGACAGGGCCATATCCACTACTTTTTGAAGAATTTTCTGTTCATGGGAATTAGTGTTTCCATACGAGGCCATTATGCAACCAGTCTATATACACTTCATGGCACATCCAGAGAAGTTTGTCAAAGTTTTAGGTGTCATGCAGAAACTTTGCAAACTTCCAAAGAAGTAGAGGCACTGTTGTGCTTAGTAATTGCACTTGCGTACTGGGCCCCAGAGCAATCCTCTGAAATGAGGGATTCCTCACCGAGGAATTTAAAGTTGCTGACCCTCTCCAGCTCTGATCCCCTAATGAGGACTGGCTCATGGACCTCTGGTTTCCTCCTCCTGAGGCTCCTTGGTCTTGCTGACATTCCGTGAAAGGTTGTTGTGGGACTACTCAGCCAGATCTTGAATCAACCTTCCTATGTGCTGATTCGGCCAACAAAATGAAGAACTTTACATTAACAATCAGAAACAAAACTTTTAAAATGAAAAGTAGTTAGGGTCAGCAGGAGAGACATCGACATGCTGAAATACAAAAAGTTAGTAGATTGGTGTTCTCCAATCACTGCACCCGAAATAAGACTTTGATAAGTGAGGTGACAGCAAAATCCCAGAGTAGCCCAGTTGACGACATGTTCTCAGCTGCCTTTCTCCACTGTAGTCAGAGCTTATTGACGTCTGCAATGAGAAACCTACTTGTATCAGGAACACAGACACATGCATCAGATAATAGCATTCACTGGAAAAAGATAAATTAAGCAATTGTTACAAGAAGGAACACAACTAAAACAAAAAGTGATCCTAATATTGCTAAACTGTAATGATAAGGCAGTTAGTTAAAGAATCAAATGAAATGGAATGAAAGAGAAGTAGCTGGTTGTGTGGGACTTCAGGCTTCTGTACCTGTTGTCAGACAGTAGCAGTGAAAAGAGAGGCTGGCCTGGATGGTGGGGATCTTTGATGATGGTTGTTGGTTTCTTGAGGCAAAGAGTCCTGTAGAAACTTCCAGTTGTGAGGAGCACTGTGCCTCTCATGTATTAGGCAGAGTCCTTTCTGCTGGTTCTCACATTCCTGTGCATTGAATAATCTTACCACATCACGATGCATCCTGTCAGGGTATTTCCAAAGTACAACTGTAAATGGTTGTTAGACAGTACAGTGACAAACCAAATCTCCTAAAAAAGATGCTGTTACTTATTAGCACCTGGGTTTAATGGCTTATCAACAATACTGCCGGCCCAACAAGCCTCAGCAACATATCTACAATACTGCAGCAGCCCTCAGTGCTGTCCCTTTGACAGTCTGACACTCCCACAGTACCGTCCCCTGACAGTGTGACACTCCCTCAGTACTGTCCCTCTGACAGTGTGACACTCCCACAGTACCGTCCGCTGACAGTGTGACACTCCCTCAGTGCTGTCCCTCTGACAGTGTGACACTCCCACAGTACCGTCCCCTGACAGTGTGACACTCCCACAGTACCGTCCGCTGACAGTGTGACACTCCCACAGTACCGTCCCCTGACAGTGTGACACTCCCTCAGTGCTGTCCCTTTGACAGTCTGACACTCCCACAGTACCGTCCCCTGACAGTGTGACACTCCCTCAGTACTGTCCCTCTGACAGTGTGACACTCCCACAGTACCGTCCCCTGACAGTGTGACACTCCCTCAGTACTGTCCCTCTGACAGTGTGACACTCCCACAGTACCGTCCGCTGACAGTGTGACACTCCCTCAGTGCTGTCCCTCTGACAGTGTGACACTCCCACAGTACCGTCCCCTGACAGTGTGACACTCCCACAGTACCGTCCGCTGACAGTGTGACACTCCCACAGTACCGTCCCCTGACAGTGTGACACTCCCTCAGTGCTGTCCCTTTGACAGTCTGACACTCCCACAGTACCGTCCCCTGACAGTGTGACACTCCCTCAGTACTGTCCCTTTGACAGTCTGACACTCCCACAGTACCGTCCCCTGACAGTGTGACACTCCCTCAGTACTGTCCCCTGACTATGTGACACTCACTCAGTACTGCCCCTCTGACAGTGTGACACTCCCTCAGTACTGTCCCCCTGACTATGTGACACTCCCTCAGTACTGCCCCTCTGACAATGTAACACTCCCTCAGTACTGTCCCTCTGACAGTGTGACACTCCCACAGTACCGTCCCCTGACAGTGTGACACTCCCTCAGTACTGTCCCTCTGACTATGTGACACTCCCTCAGTACTGCCCCTCTGACAATGTGACACTCCCTCACTACTGTCCTTCTGACAGTGTGATACACCCTCAGTACTGTTTCTCTGACAATGTGACACTCCCTCAGTACTGTCCCTCTGACAGTGTGATACACCCTCAGTACTGTTTCTCTGACAGTGTGACACTCCCTCAGTACCGTCAGTCTGACAGTGTGATACACCCTCAGTACTGTCCCCTGACAGTGTGACACTCCCTCAGTACTGTCCCTCTGACAGTGTGACACTCCCTCAGTACTGTCCCTATGACAGTGTGACACTCAGTGCTGTCCCTATGACAGTCTGACACTCCCTCAGTACTGTCCCCTGACAGTGTGAGACACCCTCAGTACTGTTCCCCTGACAGTGTGACACTCCCTCAGTACTGTCCCTCTGACAGTGTGACACTCCCTCAGTACTGTCCCCTGACAGTGTGGCACTCCCTCAGTACTGTCCCCTGACAGTGTGGCACTCCCTCAGTGCTGTCCCTCTGACAGTGTGACTCTCCCTCAGTACCGTCCCTCTGACAGTGTGACACTCCCTCAGTGCTGTCCCCTGACAGTGTGGCACTCCCTCAGTACTGTCCCCTGACAGTGTGTTACACCCTCAGTACTGTCCCTCTGACAGTGTGACACTCCCTCAGTACTGTCCCCCTGACAGTGTGACACTCCCTCAGTACTGTCCCCTGACAGTGTGGCACTCCCTCAGTACTGTCCCCTGACAGTGTGGCACTCCCTCAGTACTGTCCCCTGACAGTGTGTTACACCCTCAGTACTGTTCCTCTGACAGTGTGACACTCCCTCAGTACCGTCCCTCTGACAGTGTGACACTCCCTCAGTACTGTCCCTCTGACAGTGTGACAGTGAACCCTGTCCCTTTGATGGTGCAATGTTCTCTTACCCAGTCCCTCTGACTATGCAGTTCTCTCTCAGCAGAGTCTTATCGAGGAGCCGCTCCCAAACAACAAACAGAGATGCTGGTGAGGGATCCTTGTACAGGCTGCTGCATATACGTTGTCCACCATTTTGACTGACTGCAGTGATCGGCTTTCTTCCTGGGTGCAAGGGTACATTGGGGACCTGGGGTGTGGCTGCTGTATGGAGTGGTGCACTGCAGCACGTTCCCTAGTTTGGTATCCGGATCTCCGAGCCACTTGTCACTTCTGTGGGCTGAAAGAAACAGTGTACATATGTACCTGGAGTATGTGAGACCGCAGCCCCTTCTCACGTATCTGCCTGGGCTGCTTCTCACCTTCTGGTTTCGTTATAGTCCTACCATCTGACAGTGCTGCATCACTCAAGCAGTGCAGCATTCTCTCTGTGGTACAGAGTTAATTCCCTCAGCTTGATTCGTCTTAGGCTTATCCACCATTTCATTGTCCCCAGTACTACGTCTCCAGTGTCATTTTCCAGTGGTCCGATATCCACTCTCACCTCTCTTTTTACTCTATATATCTGTCATGGTCTGGTCTGGGAGGTGTGCATTCCAGTTCACGGTCCAGTCCGTGGACTCCAGACTCCGGGTCATCTGGCTGTCCGTTGTTTCAGTTGGGCTTCATCACAGGCACCTGATTCTCATATTGGGGCTGGAATATAAGTGGCCCTGGGTTCGAGGGTGGTTGCTGCCCTAGGTCTGGCCACACAGGTATTGCAGTCTACATTCCTCAGTACAAAACTAGCATTAGGAAAAGAACATCAAACCATTTATCAGTGTATACAACAGGATTAATGGCAATATTGAGTGCATTACCTTGGATAGAAGAAAATAATGTTATAAAAAGGTTGTAATTTGTTCAGACAGTTTGTCTGCATTAATCTCTATCAAATCAAGAAAATCAGAAAGTAGACAGGATATTTTATTGGAGATTCTATGTGTTATATACACTGACCAAAGATGGGGTAGAAGTAAGCTTCCTTTGGGTTCCTGCTAATTGTGGTGTGGAGGGTAATGAAAAAGTGGACATTATAGCTAAACAATCACTCAAATCGTCTATAATAGAGGTCCAGATCCCTCTAAGCAAAGCAAAATTCAAAAGCATTATAAAAACACGTATTGAGGAGACATGGCAGGAGCACTGGGATGAGAGTGAAACAGGGAGACAACTGTACAAAAAACAAAGGCAAGTCAGATACCAAAGAATATCAGGTGGTCATAGAAAGATAGTAGTGATCATCAGTCATTTAAGAATTGGACACACAAGTTTTAATTACACATTATATAAAATAGGGAAACACCCAAATGGGTTGTGTGAATACTGTAATCAACCAGAAACAGTTGAACATGTATTTATAAAATGTAAGCAGTATCAAAGAGAAAGAGTGAAGATGATAGGAGTGCTTAAAATAAACAAAAAAACTGCTGTGGGTATAGAAGACATTTTAAGTGGGAGTTCAAGAGGAATACCGACCTATATCATGAAGTATCTGAAAGACTCTGGTTTATTATATAGAATTTAGGGAATGAAATTCTTTTCATTCCTCCTGTTTATCAAGCGATCCACACTCTAGTCTAGTAGGTGGTGGTAATGCACCTTAAAGCTGGGTTGCCAACCGCCATAAAACAAGAAGTGTGGTTGTTGGTTCGTCTTGTCGGTATCCTGTCCTCGCCTCCGTTGTGTAAGTCAGGCCATCCTTGCCATTACCCTATGGTGGGATCTGACTCTTCCTGTCCTTGCCTCTGTTGGTTAAGTCAGGCCGTCTTTGCTGTTACCCTGAGGCTGGACAGTTCCCTTCCTTCCCTCTGAAGTCTGGCCTGGAGCCCTGCCGGCAACCTCGCCTGTATCGTCGTCAAGTTCAGCCGCTGGAGTGAGACCGGAGCCTTGCCACTCCAACAGTAGGAACTGTCTGTCATTGAGCTTGGAACTGTCTCTTTGTGTCCTTGTGTTTAGTGTCCGTGTATGAGTCCCGGCCCTACATCCTGTCCCCAAGGAGGAGTCTTGACTTTGTGTAAAGCCACAGCCCTATGTCCTGTTCCCAAGGAGGGGTCCCGGCTCTGTGTTCTGTGTTCCTGTGCTCCAGTCCAAGGCTCAGTGTTCCTGTGCTCAAGTCCTAGGCTCTGAGGAGGTTCCAGTCCGTGTCCGTGTCCAAGTCGTAGCCTAGGCCCTGAGTCCTAGTCTCGTCCAGGGCTAGTGTCTGTGTCCAGCTATGCCTCTCCCCACTTCTGCTTTGCTCTCCCTCGACCTAGGCTCTGCGTTCCTGCTCTTCCTCGACCTAGGCTCTGCGTTCCTGCTCTCCCTTGACCTAGGCTCTGCGTTCCTGCTCTTCCTCGACCTAGGCTCTGCGTTCCTACTCTCCCTTGACCTAGACTCTGCGTTCCTGCTCTTCCTCGACCTAGGCTCTGCGTTCCTGCTCTCCCTTGGCCTAGGCTCTGCGTTCCTGCTCTCCCTTGACCTAGGCTCTGCGTTCCTGCTCTCCCTCGACCTAGGCTCTGCGTTCCTGCTCTCCCTTGACCTAGGCTCTGCGTTCCTGCTCTTCCTCGACCTAGGCTCTGCGTTCCTGCTCTCCCTCGACCTAGGCTCTGCGTTCCTACTCTCCCTCGACCTAGGCTCTGCGTTCCTGCTCTCCCTCAACCTAGGCTCTGCGTTCCTGCTCTCCCTTGACCTAGGCTCTGCGTTCCTACTCTCCCTTGACCTAGGCTCTGCGTTCCTGCTCTCCCTGGTCTCCCTCGACCTAGGCTCTGCGTTCCTGCTCTCCCTCGACCTAGGCTCTGCGTTCCTGCTCTCCCTCGACCTAGGCTCTGCGTTCCTGCTCTCCCTGGTCTCCCTCGACCTAGGCTCTGCGTTCCTGCTCTCCCTCGACCTAGGCTCTGTGTTCCTGCTCTCCCTCGACCTAGGCTCTGCATTCCTGCTCTCCCTCGATCAAGACTAAGTCTGAGCTTCACGGCCTTGTCCAGCCCTGGAGTCCTGCGTCCTGCCCCCACGTCTAGTCCTCGCCTGGATCTGGAGTCTGAGCCCGAGTTAAGACCCAGGTTCCGGGTCCCTGTCCAGTCTCTGGCTCGGAGTCCTTGTCCAGGTTACTAGTTCCTCGTCCAGGTCCCACTTTCCTACTCTAGTCCTAGTCCAGGACCTGTGTCTTGTCCAGTGTCGTTTCTTCCCCACTTCCCTTGCTTTCTTGATACACCTAGTCCTCTCCCTAGTACTTCAGTGTCTGTGTCTTTCATTTGGGTCCGTTCCCAACGCCCACCCGATGACAATATCTGATAAAGTTTTTTGTATCCTCCTTTATATTATTGTTTAGCTTACCTTCATATTTCACCTTTTCTCTCCCTATTGCTTTTTTAGTTGCCTTTTGTTTTTAAAAGCTCTCTACTGCTTTTTGCTTTGTTATATTCAAACTTCTAAGTGCATTTATTATTGAAGTACGTATACTGTATACAACCTTACAATTCATCTTCTTGCAGGCAGTCAAAAGACAAAGAAACACAGTAAAATCCTCAAACAAAAACACATAACAAAGAACGTCAATCAGCCAATGTGTGAAAAAGAACAAATTGTGCAAACAGTAACAAGTAAACAAATAACACGTAGAACATGAACCGCAGAGACCCCGAAAGTGAGGCCCGAGTTACAGAGCCAGGTCAGCATTGAGGTGAGTGCATGCGGTCCAGGAGTGCATGCAGGACCATAGTGGATCTCCAGCCTGACGGCATGGGCCCAAAACTCTTGCACCACCTGCCCAGGGGTAGCAGCGAGAAGAGAGGGACACAGGTCAAACCCAGGTAGTGGAGACAGGCTCTGGAGGGGATCTTGGCTGACATGTAGAAGTGAGCTGAATACAGATTGGTCCTCCAACCTCGACTTTGCCCTATTAACTTTTCAAATCTGACTCAGCGCTTAAAGCAGCTAACTTTGGTTGTTTCCTGCTCTCAGGCCCTGACAGCAATGGCTGTACCTAAATTCTTGAGAGTCCAGTTCCCCAAATCCTTCGGGATACTGCAAGAACAGCAGATCATTTAGACAATTCAAAAGTACATCTCCCAAAGAGAAATTCCAGGCTGCAGATTGCCATGATTGTAGTCCAGAAGAAGAATATTTGGCAAAATAGTTAATATGCCCTCTCTTTTGCTTTTATGCTGTCTTTGACTTTCTTTGTCAGCCACACTTGCCTCTTCCTCACTTTAGAAAGCTGCTGTTTCTTTGAGATGTCTCTATCCTGTGCCCTCCCACTTCCCAATTTCTCCAGAAACTCCAGCCATTGCTGTTCTGCCATCACGCCTGCTAGTGACCCCTTCCAACCAACTTTGGCCAGCCCCTCTCCAATGCCTCTGTAATTCCCTTTACTCTACTATAATACATGTGACTTTAGCTTCTCCCTCTCAAACTCCAGGGTGAATTCTATCATATCATGTTCACAGCCTTTACCTTAAACTCTAATCAAATTAGGTTCATTACACAACCCCCTTGTGGACTTTACTACAAACTGCTTTAAAAATCAATCTCATAGGCGTTCTACAAATTCCATCTCTTGCAATCCAGCATAAGCCTGATTTTCTCATCTACCTGCATATTGAAATTTCCCCATGACTATCACACCATTGCTGTTTTGACATGCCTTTTCTATTTCCCGTTGTAATTTGTACCCCACATCCTGGCTACGGTTTGGCGGCCTGAATATAACTCCCATCAGTGTCTTTTTCCCTTACAGTTTCTTAACCCTACCCACAGGCATTCCACATCTTCTAGTCCTTCATCACTTCTTTCTAAGAATTTGATTTAATTTATTTTTATCAACGGAGCCACACCACCCCCTCTGCCTACCTGCCTGTCTTTTCAATACAAGATGTATCCTTGGATGTTAAGCTCCCAATCGGGATCATCCTTCAGCTATGACTCAGTGATGCCCACAATGTCACCATCGCACTACAAGACCATCCAGCTTTTTCTGTGTACTGTGAGTATTCAAATGTAACACCTTTGGTCCTGTATCCATCACCCTTTTTGATTTTGCCCCTATGTTACTGGAAGTTAAATTCTTATACCTTTCTGAACTTTTTTGTCTTTTTCTTTATTCTGGAGACTTTTGTAAGCTCTCCTGCCCTCTTCTTCCCTTTTACTTTATCCTTTTACCAACTGTTGAACCTGCTATTTAACATAAAGAGACATTTCAAGTCATCCCGCTAGGTGCAGTTTTGCCCTGTCACCTGCCTGTCCTTCCTCACAGTCTCACTGCATCCTGCATCTACTTGTCTACCAACTGCCCCATCCTCTACCCTATCACTCAGGTTCCCACTCCCCTGCCAAATTCATTCCCCCACACACACACACACACACACACACACACACACACACACACACACACACACACACACACACACACACACACACACACACACACACACACACACACACACACACACACACACACACACACACACACACACAAAAGCTCTATCAAACCTGCTTGCATGTATATTGATTCAGCTTGAATTCAGGTGTACTTTATATATTGAAAACTAAGTCACACTAGAAATAAGGGAATTCTCTGCTAAGAACAGCCTATAAGGCAAGGATAGCTTTGATTTATGTTACCGTTAGTATAAGGCTTACAGGCTAAGAAACTACAAAACCAGCTATAGTACAATTTACTAAAAGTCCAATGAACATTTACAAACAGGTGATTATACAAACATGTAAGCAAACAAAACAAAAGAAAGTTAAACTACAAGAAAAATGACAATTCAGATCCATATCCAACAACCCTATGAGATCAGAGTTCAAAGTAAATTTAATATCAAAGTGCATAAATGTCACCATATACGACCCTGAGATTCATTTTCTCGAAGACAAACTCTGCAAATAAATAAATTGAATGAATGAATAAAAAACTAGATCGATAAATAAATAATATTGAGATCATGAGTTGCAGAGTCCTTAAAATTGTGTCCATAGGTTGTGGAATCATCTCAGTGTTGAGATGAGTGAAATTATCCTTGCTGGTTCAGGATCCTGGTTGAAGTGTAATAATCGTTCCTGAACCAGGTGATTTGGGATTGAAGGCTCCTGTACCACCTTCCTGATGTGAGAAGAGAGCATGACCTGGATGTTACGTTCTTGTGACTGTGCTCCTTGTACATGTGTTTGGTGGGGAGGGCTTTTGCTCTGACGGACTGGGCTTGTATCCAATACTTCTTGTAGATTGTTCTGATCTTGGGCATTTGGTGTTTCTATATGATACAACTAGTCAGGACGCTCTCTATTGTGCATCTATGGAAGTTTGGCAAAGTTTTAGGTGACCTGTGCAAACTTGTAAGAAATCAGAAGGTGCTGCCATGCTTTCTTTGCAATGGCACTTTTGCGCTGCTCCCAGGACAGATCCTCTGGAAATGATAACGCCAGATAATTTAAAGTTGCTGACTCTCTCCACCTCTGATCCTCAAATAAGGAGTGGCTCATGGACCTCGAGCAGTCAATGATTAGCTCTTTGGTTTTGCTGAGTGAGAGGTTGTTGTTGTGGCACCGCTCAGGCAGATTTTCAGTTTCTCTCCTATCAGCTGATTCATCACCACCTTTGATTCAGACAACGACAGTGATGTCATCAGCAAACAAATATGGCTTTGGAGCTGAGCCGAGCCTCACAGTCATAAGTATAAAGTGGAAGATCGGGAGCTAAGCACACCGCCTTGTGGTGCACCTGTGCTGATGCCGATGGTGGAGGAGATGTTGTTGCCAATCCAGACTGACTGGGGTCTGCAAGTGAGGAAATCGAGGATCCAGTTGCACAAGGGATTATGAAAGCTTAGGTTTTGGAGCTTACTGATTCGTTTTGAGGGAATTGTGGTGGTGCATGTTGAGCTGTAGTTGATGAAGAGTATCCTGTCCAGGTAGTCCAGGACTGAGTGAAGAGTCAATGAAATGGCATCTGCTTTTGACCTGTTGTAATGGGTGGCAAATTGGAGTGAATCTGATTTACTCCTGTTACATACCCCGTAACAGGTTAAAAGAACCAGCAGAAATGGGACACACCTGGAGTCTGGTTTTGCTATAAACAAAACACTAATTTATTAGTGTCTACGTAATATAGTGATATAAAACCAGATAAATCAAACAGGTTAGCAGAGTTTATGCATATACAAGTGTGTAAATATAAAACCCCAAACTTCTTCGAGCTCAGCTGGTAAGTGATACAGTCTTACGATAGTACAGGAACGAAGTCAGTTCAGTTGGTGATATTGAGTTGAGTACAATTGAGGAGAGAGGGAGAGGTCATTTGTTTTCCAAGTAAGCCAATGCTGTTGATTCTTCCCACGTTGTCCTCCGAAGTCCTGTTAAAGTCATCGACTCTCACCACACAAAAGGGTACCATCTTCACGTGGTAAAGCTATCAACTCAGGCAAGGGTTAAACACACCGATAGCTTTCCACCGGTCACCGCTTTTCCACACTGCGAGTAAAACCCACCCTTTTCGTGGGCACTCAAAGCTCATCCAGTGTCTATTTCTTCTGTATTTCTATCTGTGTCTATGTGAAAAGCCAGTTGACCTTGTATATATCCGAAACATGCTGAACACCAGCTGTCCTTTATATAGCTCCGTCCTTCCATCACCACGGTGACTCACGAGCTGTTTGGTGCACTCTCTCTCTCTCTCTGAGTCAGTGTACACACACTCTCTTTTTAAAGGCACAATCCATAATAAATAAACCTTAGGATCTCGTCACACTCCCCAGACAGGAGTTGTTAAGTTTCAAGACCGATCTCCCAAAGCACCTCATCACAGTGGATATAAGTGCTACTAGACAAAAGTCATTGAGGTTGGTCACCACATTCTGCTTGTACACACTGGCATGATCAAAGTCTCTTTTAAGTAGCTGAGTACTTCAGACTGTGAAGCAAAAGATTAAATTGCCTGTCAACGCTCTATCCAGTTGATTAGCACAGGTATTAAGAACTTGGCCAGCTGCACTGTCAGCTTTCCTCCCCTGAAGGATAGTCTCATGTCAGCCTCAGAGACTGAAATCACAGGTCATTAGGAGTTGTGGGAGTTCAAAAAAGTGCCTCTATGTTCTGTTGGTCGAGGTGAGCATAAAAGGCATTGAGTTCATCTGGGAGTGAAAGCTTTCTGTCATATACATATATCATCTGGTTTTGCTTTGATAGATTTCAGGTCCTGCCAAGCTGTAGAGCACCCTTCTGTGATTCAAGTTTAGTCTGCAAATGCCACTTCGCATGTGAGATGGCTTTCCAGAGGTCATATCTGAACCTCTTGGACATTCCTTGGTCGCCAGACCTGATCATCACCAATCTAGCACTCAGCAGATTGCAGATCTCTTGGTGCTTCCAGGGCTTCTGACTGGGGAAGACTCTGGATGAACCTGAGGAGACACATTCATCCACGAGTGTCTTTATAAAGCCCATGACAGCTATTGCACATTCATTCATGTCCTTTGACGAGTCCTTGAATATGGCCCAGTCCACTGACTTGAAGCTGCCCCTCTGCCTTCCACAGCCAGCTCTTTGTTGTCCTTACCTCTTCAGCCTCTGCCTGTATACAGGTAGGAGGCGGACAGCCAGATGATCAGATTTCCCAAAATACTGTCTCGGGATGGAATGGAAGCCATTCCTCATGGTCGAGTGTGTTGGAACTCTTGGTGCTGCAGGTGATGTGCTGATAGTAATTGGGCAAAAGGGATGTGAGATTAACCCCCTATGTCATCAAAGGTGAAAGGTAGCAGCAAATTAGGACCAATAGTAACTAACAGCCAAGAAGCAAGCATTCAGAGCTAGCTGTACCTCCAGCCAATTTGTTCCAGGGCAGTTACAACACTGCCATCTACCAAGAGTATGGAAAATTGCTCAACTATGCCCAGATAAGAATGTAAGATCATAAGACATAGGAGCAGAATTCGGACACTCAGCCCATTGAGAGTCTTCCACTGTTCCATCATGGTTGATTCATTATCCATTTTAACCCCATTCTCCTGCCTTCCTCCCGTTACCTTTGAAGCCCTGACTATTCGAGAACCTATGAACCTCCACTTTAAATATATTCAATAACATTGCCTCCACAGCTGTCCATGGCTATGAATTCCACAGATTCACCACCCCCGACTAAGAAATTCCTCCTCATCTCTGTTCTAAATAGATGTCCCTCTCTTCTGAGGCTGTGCCCATGGCTCCAAGACTCACCTACTATAGGAAACATCCTCTCCACATCCACTCTATCTAGACCTTTCAATATTTAGAAACATAGAAAACCTACAGCACAATACAGGCCCTTTGGCCCACAAAGCTGTGCCAAGCATGTCTTTTGCTTAGAACTACCAAGGCTTACCCATAGCCCTCTATTTATCTCATCTCCATGTACCTATCCAGGAGACTCTTAAAAGACCGTATCATTTCTGCCTCTGCCACCACTGTCGCTGGCAGCCCATTCCACGCACTCACCACTCTCTGCATAAAAAACTTAGCCCTGACATCTCCTCTGTACCTACATTCAAGCACCTTAAACCTGTGCCCTCTCGTGCTAGCCATTTCAGGCCTGGGAAAAAGCCTTTGACTATCCACATGATGAATGCCTCTCATTATCTCGTACACCTCTATCAGATCACTTCTCATCCTCCGTTACTCCAAGGAGAAAAGGCCAAGTTCACTCAACCTATTCTCATAAGGCATGCTCCCCAATTAGGGCAACATCCTTGTAAATCTCCTCTGCACCCTTTCTATGGATTCCACATCCTTCCTGTAGTGAGGCGACCAGAATTGAGCACAATACTCCAAGTGGGGTCTGACCAGGGTCCTATATAGCTGCAACATTACCTCTCGACTCTTAAAATTAATCCTACAGTTGATGAAGGCCAATGCACCATATACCTTTTTAACCACAGAGTCAACCTGCGTAACAGCTTTGAGTGTCCTATAGACTTGGACCCCAAGATCCCTCTGATCCTCCACACTGCCAAGAGTCTTACCATTAATACTATATTCTGCCATCATATTTGACCTACCAAAATAAACCACCTCACACTTATCTGGGTTGAACTCCATCAGCCGCTTCTCAGCCCAGTTTTGCATTCTATAGTTGTCCCACTGTAATCTCTGTCAGCCCTCCACACTATTCACAACACCCCCCACCTTTGTATCATCAGTAAATTTATTAACCCATCCCTCCACTTCCTCATTCAAGTCATTTATAAAAATCACAAAGAGTAGGGGGTCCCAGAACAGATCCCTGAGGCACACCACTGGTGACCGACGTCCATGCAGAATATGACCCATCTACAGCCACTCTTTGTCTTGTGTAGGTAAGCCAATTCTAAATTCACAAAGCAATTTCACCATGGATCCCATGCCTCCTTACTTTCTCAATAAGCCTTGCATGGGATACCTTATCAAATGCCTTACTGAAATCCATATACGAGGAGTGATTGCTAAGATTGTGGCCTAAGGTAGAAGGAGTCAATTTTAGAAAACCTAGCACTTTAATTTTTAACATAGTCTCCTCCTACATATACACATGTAGTCCAGCGGTGTGGAGCATACGGATCTTGGACCTCCAGAAAGTGTCCACAGCAGGGGTGATTGATAAGCTTATGACCTAAGGTAGAAGGAGATAAGTTATACAGCTCTCATTACATGCACATGTAGTTCAACTCTTTGAGTGAATAGGCAGAAAGTTTGAAGTTAATAAATCATCAGGTGTGATTGATAAGTTCATGGCCTAAGGTAGAAGGAGATGAGTTATTGACTTTCTGCCTAATCACTCAAAGGGTTGAACTGCATGTGCATGTAATGAAAGCTGTATAACTCATCTTGTTCTACCTTAGGCCACAAACTTATCAATCACACATGCTGTGGACACTTTCTGGAGGTCCAAGATCCGTATGCTCCACGACCGCTGGACTAAGTGTGTAAATGTAGGGGGGGACTATGTTGAAAAATAAATGTGCTAGATTTTCTAAAATTGACTCCTACCTTAAGCCACAAACTTATCTATCACCCCTCGTACACTACATCTAAGGCTCTACCTTCATCAATGTGTTAAGTCACATCCTCAAAAAATTCAATCAGGCTCGTAAGGCACGACGTAAGGCCTTTGACAAAGCCATGTTGACTATTCCTAAACATTACACCTCTCCAAATGTTCATAAATCCTACCTCTCAGGATCTTCTCCATCAACTTACCAACCACTGAAGTAAGACTCACTGGTCTATAATTTCCTGGGCTATCTCTACTCCCTTTCTTCAATAAGGGAACAACATCTGCAACCCTCCAATCCTCCGAAACCTCTCCCGTCCCCTTTGATGATGCAAAGATCATCACCAGAGGCTCAGCAATCTCCTCTCTTGCTTCCCTCAGTAGCCTGGGGTATATCTCATCTGGTCCTGGTGACTTATCCAACTTGATGCTTTCCAAAATCTCCAGCACATCCTCTTTCTTAATGTCTATATGCTGAAGCTTTTCAGTTCACTGTAAGTCATCCCTACAATCACTGAGGTCCTTTTCCATAGTGAATACTGAAGCAAAGAATTCATTAAGTATTTCTGCCAACTCCTCCGGTTCCATACACACTTTCCACTGTCACATTTGATTGGTCCTATTCTCTCACGTCTTATCCTCTTGCTCTTCACATACTTGCAGAATGCCTTGGGGTTTTCCTTAATCCTGTCCGCCAAAGGCCTTCTCATGGCCCCTTCCGGCTCTTCTAATTTCATTCTTAAGCTCCTTCCTGCTAGCCTTATAACCTTCTAGATCTCTATCATTACCTACCTCTCTGAAACTTTCGTCCTGAACCCTACCATCTTTTCCCTGTCTCATTGGAACTTATCTACGCAGAACCCCCTGCAAATATGCCCTGAGCATTTGCTACATTTCTTCTGTACATTTCCCTGAGAACATCTGTTTCCAATTTATGCTTCCAAGTTTCTGAAGCTTCCTGATAGCCTCATAGTTCCCCTTACTCCAATTAAACGTTTTCCTAACTTGTCTGGTCCTATCCCTCTCTAATGCTATGGTAAAGGAGATAGAACTTTGATCACCATCTCCAAAATGCTCTCCCACTGAGAGATCTGACACCTGACCAGGTTCATTTTCCAAAACCAGATTCAAGCCTCTCCTCTTGTAGGCTTCTCTGCATATTGCGTCAAGAAACCTTCCTGAACACACCTAACAAACTCCACCCTATCTAAACCCCTCACTCCAGGGAGATGCCAATCAATATTTGGGACTCTAAAATCACCAACCACAACAACCCTGCTATTATTACACCTTTGCAGAATCTGTCTCCCTTTCTGCTCCTTGATGTCTCTGTTACTATTGGATGGTCTATAAAAAAACACCCAGTAGAGTTATTAACCCCTTTCTGTTTTAACTTCCACCCAGAGAGACTCCGTAGACAACCCCTCCGTGACTTCCTCCTTTTCTACGGCCGTGACACTATCTCTGACCACATCTCTTTTGCCTCCCTCCCTGTCCTTTTTGAAACATCTAAAGCCTGGCACTTTAAGTAGCCATTCCTGCCCCTAAGCCATCCAAGTCTCTGTAATGGCCACAACATCATAGATCCAATTACGGATCCACGTTCTAAGCTCATCCGCTTTGTTCATGATACTCCTTGCATTAAAATAGACACATCTCAAACCAACGGTCTGAGCACATCCCTCCTCTATCACCTGTTTATCCTCCTGTTTAAAGTATCACCTGTTTAAAGTACTGTCTCTGAACTTTCTCCATTTGTGAGCCAACCTCCATTTCCTCCATCACTTCAGTTCGGTTCCCACCCCCAGCAATTCTAGTTTAAACTCTCCCCAATTGCCTTAGCAAACCTCCCCACCAGGATATTGTGCACGTGCAATCCATCTTATTTGTACAGGTCACACCTGCCCCAAAAGAGGTCCCAATGATCCAGAAATCTGAATCCCTGCCCCCTGCTCCAATCCCTCAGCCGCACATTTATCCTCCTCCTCACTCTATTCCTATACTCACTGTCACGTGGCACAGGCAGCAATCCCGAGATTACTACCTTTGAGGTCCTGCTTCTCAACTTCTTTCCTAACTCCCTGTAGTCTGTTTTCAGGACCTCCTCCCCTTTCCTACCTATGTCATTGGTACCAAAATATGCCATGACCTCTGGCTGTTCACCTTCCCACTTCAAGATATCATGGATGTGATCAGAAATATCCCAGTCCCTAGCACCTGGGAGGCAAACTACTGTCCGTGTTTCTTTCCTGCGTCCACAGAATCGCCTGTCTGACCCCCGAACTATAGAGTCCCCTATCACTGTTGCCATCCTCTTCCTTTCCCTACCCTTCTGAGCCACAGGGCCAGACTCTGATAGTTCTTAATGAGTTCACCAGAAAAGTCCTGAGCTCTTTAAGACTCCTGCGACCCCACAAACAAACGACATCTTGTGATGGCTGTAACACACCAAAAGCTCTAAAGGGCCCGAGCTCTGTTTTAAACCTCGTGCAGCCTCACCAATGAACAACCTCTCGCGATGATCGCAGCTCACTGAAAAAAGCAGCACATGTCCAATTAAGCTAATTATAGTAGGACTCTGATAATCTATTTTCCGACTATTTGGAAATCCCTGTGGTTTGGCATCTAGCTTACCGGGTGATGTTTGCCACACCTCGTTTCCATTTACCAGTGCCCTCTTCCCACATATCCTATCCAGTCAAGGAGGCCCTATTGCTCTTCTCTCTATCCACTCACCATGCTGTGGTTCCTGAGCTCCTCTCCACTCACAGGAACCTTGTTCCATGCACCCTTACCACTGACTGCAGCCCTAGTTCCCATACTCTCTGTCTGCTCACCAGGACATCAGCTCTCAAGCTCCCCATCCACTCACGTGAAACCAAATCCCCAACTCCCTTTCCACTCAGAGGTCCCTGTTCCCATGTTCTCTGTCCACTCATCAGGAGCACTCCCCAAGGCGCCAGTTTCTGCATTACCTTTCATTCCATGGGGCCCTGTTTCCTGCACTCCTTGTACAGCCACGGGGGCCCGAACAGTATAATGTATACAAAGATTCCTGATTTAAGAAATTTTGCGCTTTGTACAGTATTGCAATAGATTTTGACATTTTTGCTTTGACATAATTTATATGTGGTTTCCACTTAATTTATTATTACCACTCCTAAAAATTTTGTTTCCAATACTTTATCAATTTCAACATCATTTATTCTAAGTTTACTATATGAGTTTGGTACACAGTTTTCAAATATTATGAATTTAGTTTCACTTAGACTGTGATAATTTGTTAGTATCAAACCATTTCTTTATCATTTTTAGTTCTTTCTCCACTGTATCCAAAAGTTGTTTCAGATGTTCCCCTCTACAAAATATAGTTGTATCATCAGCAAATAATATACATTTTAATGTCTGATTTAATATATGTCATACATATATCATTTATTTACAAAATGAACAGCAATGGACCAAGCACTGAACCTTGTGGAACCCCACAAGTTACCCTCAAAAGTTTTGAATTTCTATGGATCACACTTCCATGGATGCATCAGAGCCTGATACGCAGACTCCAATGCACAAGATTGCAAGAGGCGGCAGAGGCCTGTAGACTCAGCCAGCTCCATTGTAGAGGAACACGCCTCTCCACAATCAAGTTCAGTGCCTCGGGAAGGTGGTATCCATTAGTGAAGACCCTCAACATCTGGAACATGCCCCCTGCACATCAGGGAGGAGGTACAGGAACCTGAAGACCCACACTCAATACTTTATGAAAAGCTTTTTTCCCTGCACCATCAGACATCCGAATGGTCCCTGAACCCTGTCACTACCTCCTTATTGGTCTTCCACACAATTTATCCATTTAACTTACTGTAATTTTTGCACTGTACTGCCGCTGGAAAAGAACAAATTTCACAACATATATCAGCAATAATAAACCTGATTTTGATTCATCTTGATCTAGGAATAAGGGACTGCTCCTTGAACCTTGCCAGGTCTAAGTCCTGGAACTTCCTGCCCAACAGGATTCTGGGAGCACTAGCACCGTAGAACCATAGAACATTACAGCACAGAAACAGGCCCTTTGGCCCTTCTTGGCTGTGCCAAACCATTTTTCTGCCTAGTCCCACTGACCTGCACCTGGACCATATCCCTCCAAACCCCTCTCATCCATGTACCTGTCCAAGTTTTTCTTAAATGTTAAAAGTGAGCCCGCATTCACCACTCTACCCAAAGATTTGTAGCTGCTCAGATAGGTGGCTCATCACTACCTTCTCAGCGAACAAAGGTGGGTTTTTTGCTAGTGATGTCCAAACATGAATTCTCATCACCAGATTGAGATGGAGAGTGACCCTAGTGAAAGGGTTAAACATCGCGCGTCCAGCACAGATGGATTAAGAGTCACCTACTTGTCACCCATAAAGCACGGGTTAACTACATGACAGTAAAGAGGACTGAGAGTGACTCACTGGTCACCAGTGATGAAAGGGTTAAAAACTCTAACCTGGAGAGTGACTCAGCGGTCACCAATGGTGAAAGGGTTAAAAACTACGAATAACTCATCGGTCACGCAAGTCGAAGGGGTTAAACTGCCTGGAACCAGCTGAGGGACAGAGAGTAACTGACTGGTCACTCCGGGACCAGCAGAGGGGGACGGAGAGTGCCTCACGGATTACCTGGACTGAGGGAGCTGTGGTTGGACTGTGCCTGGACGGGGCGGAGAGGCCGTGGAGCCGGTGAGTCCGAGACCGAGAACGGTCATCCAGCGAGCGAGTGTATATCGGTGATATGGCTTTGGGAAGGGAGTATGTAGGCAGAAAATGGAGATTTGCACAATGTTTTTGACTCTTTGTGGTCGCTCCGTAGCGTTACACGGAAAGTGCCTTTGAAGTGTAGTTACTGTTGCAATGCCGAGCTAGGGTGAGGGCAGGAGGCTGTGAATTTAAATGCAGCTGGAAAGACACTGGGTGAGGGAGGGTCACATTGAGGAAGCGATGCAGTGATTTGCGAATGGCGGGTCCCAGCCGTGAAGTTTAAGGACTATGAGAGGATTGTGGGGAAGGAGTGGGGCTGGGTTTAATCTCCTGATTCGGGACAGTGTCTGTGGGAGGTGGGGCGAATTTTGGGGGGAATAATTTTGCCTCGCACGGAGGTCACCCTCCTCACTTGGCTACAGCTGTGCTCACTTATCTACCTAGTATTACAACTTGACAACTTTTTTTCCACCCAGCAACGCGATGTACTGCATTGTGGTCACGTGCAATTGGCTTTCCGCATTCCTTCATTATAATTAGTGACAAAAAGTGCCGCTTTAGAACAGATCCCCCGATGCAATGAAACAGTCTGTGTGAATGTCAGGCAAGTTTTCAGGGAACATCACTACGTGTGTCGAAACTAAACCGAGTTACCAGCTCTCACATAATTGCTGGTCTAGTTGTTGCTGTTTCCAAATTGTTAACAAAATTGAACTTCTACCGCCTACTTTCCAATTGTTGATAGTGTACCATGCTAAATCTCCATTTTGATCACAATGCATTATAATAGGATCTTGTTTGTCTGTTATCAATTGTATATCAGTTCATACAAGCTACAGCAAAACAGCGCACATTTCCAGCCTCCTGTTTTATTGTCCACAGTCCATCAATTTCCATTGCCCCAAACCCTTCCCCTCCCCATATCTGTTCCATGATGTCACCCAGCACACACCGATTGTACCTTGTATGTGTTGGCTGCAGGACCTTTCTGACCAATTCCATCGCACAGGACCCTGCTTAATGACTGATGGTCATATTCACCTGTGCAAATCAAAACTCGAGGGAAAGGTGGGGTAGAGTGGGGGAATGTGCATGCAAAGAGAGGGAGAAAGGGGAGGGCATGTGAGGGAGAAGGCAGTATGCAAGGGAGAGGGAAAATGGAATGCATGTGTATAAGGAATGGTGGGGTAGAAAGGGTGTTTGGGTACAAGGCAAAGAAGGGAAGGAATAAGTGAATATTTAAGGAGGGAAGCTGGTTGCATGTTGGGAAGAAAGAGCAATAGAGAAATCCAGGGAAGAGGGGGACGGGAATACCACTGTGATGGGTGAGAGTGCAAGAGGGAGCAGGAGATAGTTTACAGGCAGAGGAGAAGGGATGGATTGTAGCTGCATCAAGATCGTGCACGTGAAGAGAGGAGTAGTGGGTGCAATGGTAGAACCTATATTCATGAAATGAGAAAGGAACAAAGAGCACAGGCCTGCCTGTGGGGACAGTTCCCTCCCTGCCCCGTGTCTAACATAATGGGAGGCAGGGTGAGAGGCGGAGAATGTGTTTCGGGGTAGAAAGGACATGGGGAGGTGTACGTGTCCATGTGAGTTAGAAGAATTGCTGGTGCGTGTGAGGACAAAAAATCAATGAGCTGCTGGAGGGTCTCAAAGTCGGGTAGCATCTGTGGTGGGAATCGGACATTCCATGTTTTGGGTTGAGACCTTGTGCTTGGACTGAACGATAGAGGGAGACGGCAAGTACTAAGAGATGAAGGGGAGGGGTAGGACACGGACTGCAAGTGATAGGTGGCTCCAGGTGAGCAGAGGTCGATTGGGAGGTGGAATCGGGAGGGAACAACGCAAACTGGAAATGAAAGATGACAATGGCAAAGGATTGCAGACAATGGAATTTGGTAAGAAAGATTATGGAGTACCCAGGCAGAATAGGAGATGCTGATCTAGTTTTGTTTGGCCTTGCCCGGGCAGTGGAGGAGTCCAAGGACAGACAGATCAGTGTTGGAATGGGAAGGGGGATTAAAGTAGCAGCTGGGAGCTTGAGATGACCATGATGAGCAGAGCACAGGTGCTTGGCAAGGAGGCCGCCTCGACTGAGCCTGGTCTCACCGGTGTAAATGAGGTCGTGTTAGAAGCACCCGATGCAATAGATTAGGTTGAGGAGGTGCAAGTGAATATCTGCCTGAATTGAATGGTTATGGTATATGGACAGGTTGCCGATGGGAGATGGGATGGGTGGGGAGGAATGAATGAATCAAGGTGAGACAGACGGTGTGATCCCTGCAGAAAGGGGGTGGCACTAGTGATTGTATCCCATTGCAGTTGATGGAAATGTGTTTGATACAGAGACAGGCAGGGTAGAGGGAAGTATATCTCTTTGGGAGGAGATGGGGTGAGAGCAGAAGTGAGAAATGGAGATGTAGATGAGGGCTTCATGAACCATGGTAGAAAGAAGGCATCTGTCCTGAAAGAAGAGAGCGTCTCAGATGTCAGAACAGAAAGCTTCGGCTAGAGAACAGATACAGCGGAGACAGAAACTGAGAGGAGGGCCTGACAGCGGGGCAAAGTGCCACTGTGGGAGTCAGTGGGTAATTAATCTGAGATAGAGATGGATGAAGAAAAGGGGGAGAGGTGTCAGAAATGGATTGGTTGGATGGCAGGATGCCGCTTACTGATATAGTTGGTGAAGTTGTCAAGTTCCTCACGGGCATTTGCAGTTAAAATGGGATGGATGGAGAAAAGTAATGTGCTTGTCGACAGGAAGAGTGAGTATGTGTGAGAGGGAGAGGCGAGTTTGAGGTTGTGCTGCATGGTATGAACAAACAAGAGGAGTTGTTACCGTTGGGGAAGAGCTTTGCCTGTTTGCAAGGGGAAGGGAAGGAGGCACGCAGGAAGCAGGAGAAGCTAGCGTGCAAGTGTGAGGGGAAGGAGGGCGCAAGGGGTGTGCTTTGATAAATCTGACGGCCGCACTCGACTGTTTCTCTCTGCCGTTTATTGGGGGTGGAGTTTCCCAGTGCGCTAGGCCAGGCTGAGAACAAGCAGTCTTTTATGCTGTGACTTGGTGGAGTGTGCAACAGATGGCTGCTGTCTGTGCATGTGGTGTCTTTGTACAGAGGGTCTATTCACCACTTTAGTGTTGCTGTGTGGGCACCAACAGCAGCTGAGCACTAAGCTGAAAGCAGTCTTGCTGTTTAGTTGTGGGGAGGGGAAAGAGTGTGATGAACTATGCGTGGCATTCGAGTTCTGAAGATCTGAGGAGTATCCCTCAACAGCTGGACAATCTCCCCATCCCTCAGCAGCTCTATTGAAGACTCAGCTGCCAGTATCATTGCCCTGTCTTCCCCCGCTGCCAGGGTGCCCTCTTGACCTTCAATAGTTCATCTGCTTCACTTGCACTAAGCTAGACTGCAGGGAAAGGTCGATCAGTGCTCAGTTCATTTGACTATCAAAGTGGCAACTGGCATTTCATTGATATGCTAATGAGTGGCTGTAAGGAGAAAATGCCATAAATGGGGGCAACAGTGAGTTTATTTGCATGACAGTTATACCTCAGGTGAATGAACTGGTTATAAAAAATAACAGGATACGGTTATAAAAATGTCACAGGATACAGTCAAAGTTATTGTCATGTGAGCACATAAATGGACAGTTACAGGATAGTCAGTTATTGTCACGTGAGCGTACACAAATGGACAGTTACAGGATACAGTCAGTTATTGTCATGTCAGCGTACACAAATGGACAGTTACAAGATACAGTCAGTTATTGTCACGTGAGCGTACACAAATGGACAGTTACAGGATACAGTCAGTTATTGTCACGTGAGCGTACACAAATGGACAGTTACAGGATACAGTCAGTTATTGTCACGTGAGCGTACACAAATGGACAGTTACAGGATACAGTCAGTTATTGTCACGTGAGCGTACACAAATGGACAGTTACAGGATACAGTCAGTTATTGTCACGTCAGCGTACACAAATGGACAGTTACAGGATACAGTCAGTTATTGTCATGTCAGCGTACACAAATGGACAGTTACGGGATGCAGTCAGTTATTGTCATGTGAGCGTACATAAATGGACAGTTACAGGATACAGTCAGTTATTGTCATGTGAGCGTACACAAATGGACAGTTACAGGATAGTCAGTTATTGTCATGTGAGCGTACACAAATGGACATTTACAGGATAGTCAGTTATTGTCATGTGAGCGTACACAAATGGACAGTTACAGGATACAGTCAGTTATTGTCACGTCAGCGTACACAACTGGACAGTTACAGGATACAGTCAGTTATTGTCACGTCAGCGTACATAAATGGACAGTTACAGGATAGTCAGTTATTGTCATGTGAGCGTACACAAATGGACATTTACAGGATAGTCAGTTATTGTCATGTGAGCGTACACAAATGGACATTTACAGGATAGTCAGTTATTGTCATGTGAGCGTACATAAATGGACAGTTACAGGATAGTCAGTTATTGTCATGTGAGCGTACATAAATGGACAGTTACAGGATACAGTCAGTTATTGTCATGTGAGCGTACATAAATGGACAGTTACAGGATAGTCAGTTATTGTCATATGAGCGTACGCAAATGAACTGTTACAGGATACAGTCAGTTATTGTCATGTGAGCGTACATAAATGGACAGTTACAAGATAGTCAGTTATTGTCATGTGAAGGTACGCAAATGGACAGTTACAGGATACAGTCAGTTATTGTCATGTGAGCGTACACAAATGGACAGTTACGGGATGCAGTCAGCTATTGTCACGTGAGCGTACACAAATGGACAGTTACGGGATGCAGTCAGTTATTGTCACGTGAGCGTACACAAATGGACAGTTACGGGATGCAGTCAGCTATTGTCACGTGAGCGTACACAAATGGACAGTTACGGGATGCAGTCAGCTATTGTCACGTGAGCGTACATAAATGGACAGTTACGGGATGCAGTCAGCTATTGTCACGTGAGCGTACACAAATGGACAGTTACGGGATGCAGTCAGTTATTGTCACGTGAGCGTACACAAATGGACAGTTACGGGATGCAGTCAGTTATTGTCATGTGAGCGTACACAAATGGACAGTTACGGGATGCAGTCAGTTGGTGTCATGTGTGCGTACATAAATGGACAGTTACGGGATGCAGTCAGTTATTGTCATGTGAGCGTACACAAATGGACAGTTACGGGATGCAGTCAGTTATTGTCATGTGAGCGTACACAAATGGACAGATACGGGATGCAGTCAGTTATTGTCATGTGAGCGTACACAAATGGACAGTTACGGGATGCAGTCAGTTATTGTCATGTGAGCGTACATAAATGGACAGTTACAGGATAGTCAGTTATTGTCATGTGAGCGTACACAAATGGACAGTTACAGGATAGTCAGTTATTGTCATGTGAGCGTACACAAATGGACAGTTATGGGATACAGTCAGTTATTGTCATGTGAGCGTACACAAATGGACAGTTACGGGATGCAGTCAGTTATTGTCATGTGAGCGTACACAAATGGACAGTTACGGGATACAGTCAGTTATTGTCACGTCAGCGTACACAACTGGACAGTTACGGGATAGTCAGTTATTGTCATGTGAGCGTACATAAATGGACAGTTACAGGATAGTCAGTTATTGTCATGTGAGCGTACATAAATGGACAGTTACAGGATACAGTCAGTTATTGTCATGTGAGCGTACATAAATGGACAGTTACAGGATAGTCAGTTATTGTCATGTGAGCGTACACAAATGGACTGTTACAGGATACAGTCAGTTATTGTCATGTGAGCGTACATAAATGGACAGTTACAGGATAGTCAGTTATTGTCATGTGAGCGTACACAAATGGACTGTTACAGGATACAGTCAGTTATTGTCATGTGAGCGTACATAAATGGACCGTTACAGGATAGTCAGTTATTGTCATGTGAAGGTACGCAAATGGACAGTTACAGGATACAGTCAGTTATTGTCATGTGAGCGTACATAAATGGACAGTTACAGGATAGTCAGTTATTGTCATGTGAGCGTACATAAATGGACAGTTACAGGATAGTCAGTTATTGTCATGTGAAGGTACGCAAATGGACAGTTACAGGATACAGTCAGTTATTGTCATGTGAGCGTACATAAATGGACAGTTACAGGATAGTCAGTTATTGTCATGTGAAGGTACGCAAATGGACAGTTACAGGATACAGTCAGTTATTGTCATGTGAGCGTACATAAATGGACAGTTACAGGATAGTCAGTTATTGTCATGTGAAGGTACGCAAATGGACAGTTACAGGATACAGTCAGTTATTGTCATGTGAGCGTACACAAATGGACAGTTACAGGATAGTCAGTTATTGTCATGTGAGCGTACACAAATTGACTGTTACGGGATACAGTCAGTTATTGTCATGTGAGCGTAACCAAATGGACTGTTACGGGATACAGTCAGCTATTGTCACGTGAGCGTACACAAATGGACAGTTACGGGATGCAGTCAGTTATTGTCACGTGTGCGTACATAAATGGACAGTTACAGGATACAGTCAATTATTGTCACGTGAGCGTACATAAATGGACAGTTACAGGATACAGTCAGTTATTGTCATGTGAGCGTACATAAATGGACAATACAGGATACAGTCAGTTATTGTCACGTGTGCGTACATAAATGGACAGTTACAGGATACAGTCAGTTATTGTCACATGAGCGTACATAAATGGACAGTTACAGGATACAGTCAGTTATTGTCACGTGAGCGTACATAAATGAACTGTTACAGGATACAGTCAGTTATTGTCATGTGAGCGTACATAAATGGACAGTTGCAGGATACAGTCAGTTATTGTCACGTGAGCGTACATAAATGGACAGTTACAGGATACAGTCAGTTATTGTCATGTGAGCGTACATAAATGGACAGTTGCAGGATTCAGTCAGTTATTGTCACGTGAGCGTACATAAATGGACAGTTACAGGATACAGTCAGTTATTGTCACGTGAGCGTACACAAATGGACAGTTACAGGATACAGTCAGTTATTGTCACGTGAGCGTACACAAATGGACAGTTACAGGATACAGTCAGTTATTGTCACGTGAGCGTACACAAATGGACAGTTACAGGATACAGTCAGTTATTGTCACGTGAGCGTACACAAATGGACAGTTACAGGATACAGTCAGTTATTGTCATGTCAGCGTACGCAAATGGACAGTTACAGGATACAGTCAGTTATTGTCATGTCAGCGTACGCAAATGGACAGTTACAGGATACAGTCAGTTATTGTCATGTGAGCGTACATAAATGGACAGTTACAGGATAGTCAGTTATTGTCATGTGAGCGTACATAAATGGACAGTTACAGGATAGTCAGTTATTGTCATGTGAAGGTACGCAAATGGACAGTTACAGGATACAGTCAGTTATTGTCATGTGAGCGTACATAAATGGACAGTTACAGGATAGTCAGTTATTGTCATGTGAGCGTACACAAATGGACAGTTACAGGATAGTCAGTTATTGTCATGTGAGCGTACACAAATTGACTGTTACGGGATACAGTCAGTTATTGTCATGTGAGCGTACACAAATGGACTGTTACGGGATACAGTCAGCTATTGTCACGTGAGCGTACACAAATGGACAGTTACGGGATACAGTCAATTATTGTCACGTGAGCGTACATAAATGGACAGTTACAGGATACAGTCAGTTATTGTCATGTGAGCGTACATAAATGGACAATACAGGATACAGTCAGTTATTGTCACGTGTGCGTACATAAATGGACAGTTACAGGATACAGTCAGTTATTGTCACGTGAGCGTACATAAATGGACAGTTACAGGATACAGTCAGTTATTGTCACGTGAGCGTACATAAATGAACTGTTACAGGATACAGTCAGTTATTGTCATGTGAGCGTACATAAATGGACAGTTGCAGGATACAGTCAGTTATTGTCACGTGAGCGTACATAAATGGACAGTTACAGGATACAGTCAGTTATTGTCACGTGAGCGTACACAAATGGACAGTTACAGGATACAGTCAGTTATTGTCACGTGAGCGTACACAAATGGACAGTTACAGGATACAGTCAGTTATTGTCACGTGAGCGTACACAAATGGACAGTTACAGGATACAGTCAGTTATTGTCACGTCAGCGTACACAAATGGACAGTTACAGGATACAGTCAGTTATTGTCATGTCAGCGTACACAAATGGACAGTTACAGGATACAGTCAGTTATTGTCATGTCAGCGTACACAAATGGACAGTTACAGGATACAGTCAGTTATTGTCATGTCAGCGTACACAAATGGACAGTTACAGGATACAGTCAGTTATTGTCACGTCAGCGTACACAACTGGACAGTTACAGGATACAGTCAGTTATTGTCACGTCAGCGTACACAAATGGACAGTTACAGGATACAGTCAGTTATTGTCACGTCAGCGTACACAAATGGACAGTTACAGGATACAGTCAGTTATTGTCATGTGAGCGTACATAAATGGACAGTTACAGGATAGTCAGTTATTGTCATATGAGCGTACGCAAATGAACTGTTACAGGATACAGTCAGTTATTGTCATGTGAGCGTACATAAATGGACAGTTACAGGATAGTCAGTTATTGTCATGTGAAGGTACGCAAATGGACAGTTACAGGATACAGTCAGTTATTGTCATGTGAGCGTACACAAATGGACAGTTACGGGATGCAGTCAGCTATTGTCACGTGAGCGTACACAAATGGACAGTTACGGGATGCAGTCAGCTATTGTCACGTGAGCGTACACAAATGGACAGTTACGGGATGCAGTCAGTTATTGTCACGTGAGCGTACACAAATGGACAGTTACGGGATGCAGTCAGCTATTGTCACGTGAGCGTACACAAATGGACAGTTACGGGATGCAGTCAGCTATTGTCACGTGAGCGTACATAAATGGACAGTTACGGGATGCAGTCAGCTATTGTCACGTGAGCGTACACAAATGGACAGTTACGGGATGCAGTCAGTTATTGTCACGTGAGCGTACACAAATGGACAGTTACGGGATGCAGTCTGTTATTGTCATGTGAGCGTACACAAATGGACAGTTACGGGATGCAGTCAGTTATTGTCACGTGAGCGTACACAAATGGACAGTTACGGGATGCAGTCTGTTATTGTCATGTGAGCGTACACAAATGGACAGTTACGGGATGCAGTCAGTTATTGTCATGTGAGCGTACACAAATGGACAGTTACGGGATGCAGTCAGTTATTGTCATGTGAGCGTACACAAATGGACAGTTACGGGATGCAGTCAGTTATTGTCATGTGAGCGTACACAAATGGACAGTTACGGGATGCAGTCAGTTATTGTCACGTGAGCGTACACAAATGGACAGTTACGGGATGCAGTCTGTTATTGTCATGTGAGCGTACACAAATGGACAGTTACGGGATGCAGTCAGTTGGTGTCATGTGTGCGTACATAAATGGACAGTTACGGGATGCAGTCAGTTATTGTCATGTGAGCATACACAAATGGACAGATACGGGATGCAGTCAGTTATTGTCATGTGAGCGTACACAAATGGACAGTTACGGGATGCAGTCAGTTATTGTCATGTGAGCGTACACAAATGGACAGTTACGGGATGCAGTCAGTTATTGTCATGTGAGCGTACACAAATGGACAGTTACGGGATGCAGTCAGTTATTGTCATGTGAGCGTACACAAATGGACAGTTACGGGATGCAGTCAGTTATTGTCATGTGAGCGTACACAAATGGACAGTTACGGGATGCAGTCAGTTATTGTCATGTGAGCGTACACAAATGGACAGTTACGGGATGCAGTCAGTTATTGTCATGTGAGCGTACACAAATGGACAGTTACGGGATGCAGTCAGTTATTGTCACGTGAGCGTACACAAATGGACAGTTACGGGATGCAGTCAGTTATTGTCATGTGAGCGTACACAAATGGACAGTTACGGGATACAGTCAGTTATTGTCACGTCAGCGTACACAACTGGACAGTTACGGGATACAGTCAGTTATTGTCACGTCAGCGTACACAACTGGACAGTTACGGGATACAGTCAGTTATTGTCACGTCAGCGTACACAACTGGACAGTTACAGGATACAGTCAGTTATTGTCATGTGAGCGTACACAAATGGACAGTTACGGGATGCAGTCAGTTATTGTCATGTGAGCGTACACAAATGGACAGTTACGGGATACAGTCAGTTATTGTCACGTCAGCGTACACAACTGGACAGTTACGGGATAGTCAGTTATTGTCATGTGAGCGTACATAAATGGACAGTTACAGGATAGTCAGTTATTGTCATGTGAGCGTGCATAAATGGACAGTTACAGGATACAGTCAGTTATTGTCATGTGAGCGTACATAAATGGACAGTTACAGGATAGTCAGTTATTGTCATGTGAGCGTACACAAATGGACTGTTACAGGATACAGTCAGTTATTGTCATGTGAGCGTACATAAATGGACAGTTACAGGATAGTCAGTTATTGTCATGTGAGCGTACACAAATGGACTGTTACAGGATACAGTCAGTTATTGTCATGTGAGCGTACATAAATGGACAGTTACAGGATAGTCAGTTATTGTCATGTGAAGGTACGCAAATCGACAGTTACAGGATACAGTCAGTTATTGTCATGTGAGCGTACATAAATGGACAGTTACAGGATAGTCAGTTATTGTCATGTGAGCGTACATAAATGGACAGTTACAGGATAGTCAGTTATTGTCATGTGAAGGTACGCAAATGGACAGTTACAGGATACAGTCAGTTATTGTCATGTGAGCGTACATAAATGGACAGTTACAGGATAGTCAGTTATTGTCATGTGAGCGTACACAAATGGACAGTTACAGGATAGTCAGTTATTGTCATGTGAGCGTACACAAATGGACTGTTACGGGATACAGTCAGCTATTGTCACGTGAGCGTACACAAATGGACAGTTACGGGATGCAGTCAGTTATTGTCACGTGAGCGTACACAAATGGACAGTTACGGGATGCAGTCAGCTATTGTCACGTGAGCGTACACAAATGGACAGTTACGGGATGCAGTCAGCTATTGTCACGTGAGCGTACACAAATGGACAGTTACGGGATGCAGTCAGCTATTGTCACGTGAGCGTACACAAATGGACAGTTACGGGATGCAGTCAGTTATTGTCACGTGAGCGTACACAAATGGACAGTTACGGGATGCAGTCAGTTATTGTCACGTGAGCGTACACAAATGGACAGTTACGGGATGCAGTCAGTTGGTGTCATGTGTGCGTACATAAATGGACAGTTACGGGATGCAGTCAGTTATTGTCATGTGAGCGTACACAAATGGACAGTTACGGGATGCAGTCAGTTATTGTCATGTGAGCGTACACAAATGGACAGTTACGGGATGCAGTCAGTTATTGTCATGTGAGCGTACACAAATGGACAGTTACGGGATGCAGTCAGTTATTGTCATGTGAGCGTACACAAATGGACAGTTACGGGATGCAGTCAGTTATTGTCATGTGAGCGTACACAAATGGACAGTTATGGGATACAGTCAGTTATTGTCATGTGAGCGTACACAAATGGACAGTTACGGGATACAGTCAGTTGGTGTCATGTGAGCGTACACAAATGGACAGTTACAATGAAAACCTTCCAGCAAGTAGCATCAGATATCTGACATTCACAAGAAAAACGTACGGTTTACAAGAAAGTATACAACCTGAGCAGTCTATTGAAGGGCAAAGTGGTCTTAGCGTTGCCTTGTGTGGATGTTACCGATAGTGGGGAGGGATGTGCCTGGGATGCATTGGATTCTTTTCAGTTTTGTGTTGTATAAGGAAATTGTGGGGTATGAGGAATAATGGAGAACATGGAGTCCAGAACAAGGTAGAAGATCCACCGAGATCTGGGCTCTTTATTTCTGGTGTTTTCCCCAATCTCTTCCTGACAGCTGATACCTCACTGACCGTCTTCCCAAACTGATTTCTACTCCTCAAGTCCCCAATGGACACCCGCTTGGCCCACTATCCCCTCTGGGAGACCCCAGGCTGCATCGACCCAGCCTGTGTGTGACAGTCTGAGTGAGTTAGCATAACCACCGGAGATGCAAGTGGTACTAGGGAGGTTGTTGGCTGGATTCCTGAAATTGTCTGGAAGTTGATACAGATGCAGGTGTTGAGATGACAGTTTCTGTGATTTGTGTGTAAATAGACTTGTTCTTCTTAAGCTCTCTGTCCCACCTTGTGCACATGCATACAGACTCAACGTGTCAGTGTATCTCTCACAGATACAATGATTAACTCGGGTAAACACAGTGTAACTGAGTTATGTATGCATTGTGTAACCTTGATATACTGCAGTCTAAATAGCAACAACAAGCCTGAAAAGTAGTGAGTTTTAATGGAGAGCCAAATTCATGGATGAATGCATTTGACTAAATACAAGTAGAGGCTTGGAAGTGTGTCAGAAGGAAGATGCCTGATACTGAGCCAAAGAATTGTGTCTCAGTAGTTGCATCCTGAATGGGAAAATTCTGCCTGATTTTGTAGATTGGTGAAGATGTGTCTCTGATGAATGCAGGCTTGGGAAGTGGAGATGTGTGGGAGCTTGGGAAAGCTAGATGGTGAGGATACTTGAGGTGTCATGGGGTGAAAAATGTGTAACATGTACATGTGTAACGTAGAGTGCCTTTTGAGATGCCTTTTTAGAGCTGCTTGTAGATGAGCCCACCAGGGGCAATGCAATTCTGAAATGGCTGTTATATAATAAACCAGATTTGATTAGAGAGCAACACACACAAAATCGTGGAGGAACTCAGCAGACCAGGCAGCATCTGTGGAAAAGAGTACACAGTTGATGTTTCAGGCTTAGACCCATCATCAGCCTGAAACATCGACTATACCCTTTTCCATTGATGCTGCCTGGCCTGCTGAGTTTCTCTCTCTCTCTCTCTCTCTCTCTCTCTCTCTCTCTCTCTCTGTGTGTGTGTGTGTGTGTGTGTGTGTGTGTGTGTGTGTGTGTGTGTGTGTGTGTGTGTGTTTTCTTTTGTTTTTGATTAGGGAGCTTAAGGTAAAGAAACCCTCAGGAGCCAGTGATCATAAATAATAGAATTCACCCTGCAGTTTGAGCAGGAGAAGATAAAATCAGATGTATCAGAACTACAGTGGAATTACAGAGGCATGAGAGAAGAGCAGCCAAGGTTGCTTAGAAGGAAACATTAGCAGGGATGGTGGTAGAACAGCAAAGTCTAGAATTTCTTGGATTAATTCGGAAGGCACAAGATAGTTTTGCATGGAGTAGTATTGTAAAAGGAGGGTGAGGCAACTGTAGGTGAAAAGGGAAGTCAAATACAGCATAAAAGCAAAAGAGGGCATATAATATAGCAAAAACTAATGGGAAGTTAGAGGATTAGGAAGTTTTTAAAAACCAACAGAAGGCAACTAAAACTTACTAAGGAGACAAAAGATGAAATATGAAGGCAAGCTAATCAATAATATGAATTTTTTTCAGAGATGTAAAGAGTGGATTCAGAGGTGAGAGTGGATATTGAACTGCTGGAAAATGACGCTGGAGAGGTAGTTATGGGGGACAAAGAAATGGCAGACAAACCTACAAAGTATTTTGTGTCTGTCTTCACTGGAAGATACCAACAGTATTCCAGAATTTGAAGAGAATTATGTGGCAGAAGTGAGTGTACAGTACTTGGGAAGGTGAAAGGGTTGAAGGTAGATAAGACACCTGGACTAGGCAGACTACACTCCAGGATTCTGAAGGAGGAGACTGAGGAGATTGTGGAGAAATTAGTAATGATCTTTCAAGATTCTTTCTAAATCAATATATCTTATTGATATATTTATAAATCAATGATCTTTCTAAATCAAAATATAGAGGTACCGACTAGAGAGGATGCAATATTAGATCTCCTATTAGGAAATGAGTTAGGACAGGTGACGGAAGTGTGTGTAGGGGAACACTTTGGTTCCAGTGATCATAACACCATTAGTTTCAACTTGACATGGATAAAGATAGATCTGGTCCTTGGGTTGAGGTTCTAAACTGGAAAAAGGCCAAATTTGAAGAAATGAGAAAAGATCTAAAAAGCGTGGATTGGGACAGGTTGTTCTCCGGCAAGGATGTTGTTGGTAAGTGGGAGGCCTTCAAAGGAGAAATTTTGAGAGTGCAGACTTTGTATGTTCCTGTCAGGATTAAAGGCAAAGTGAATAAGAATAAGGAACCTTGGTTCTCTAGGGATATTGGAACTCTGATAAAGAAGAGAGAGATGTATGACATGTATAGGAAACGGAGCAAATAAGGTACTTGAGGAGTATAAAAAGTGCAAAAAAATACTTAAGAAAGAAATCAGGAGGGCTAAAAGAAGACATGAGGATGCTTCGGCAGTCAAGGTGAAGGATAATCCTAAGAGCTTCTACAGGTATATTAAGAGCAAAAGGATAGTAAGGGATAAAATTGGTCCTCTTGAAGATCAGAGTGGTCAGATACGTATGGAACCAAAAGAAATGGGGGAGATCTTAAATGTTTTTTTTCGCATCTGTATTTACTAAGGAAACTGGCATGGAGTCAATGGAAATAAGGCAAACAAGTAGTGAACTCATGGAATCTATACTGATTGAAGAGGAGGAGGTGCTTGCTATCTTGAGGCAAATCAGAGTAGATAAATCCCCAGGACCTGACAGGGTATTCCCTCGGACCTTGAAGGAGACTAGTGTTGAAATTGCAGGGGACCTGGCAGATATATTTAAAATGTCAGTATCTATGAGTGAGGTGCCGGAGGATTGGAGGATAGCTCAAGTTGTTCCATTGATTAAAAAAGGCTCTAAAAGTAATCCGGGAAATTATAGGCTGGTAAATTTGACGTCGGTAGTAGGTAAATTATTGGAAGGAGTACTAAGAGATAGGATCTACAAGTATTTAGATAGATGGGGACTTATTAGGGAGAGTCAACATTGCTTTGTGTGTGGTTTAACAAATCTATTAGAGTTTTTTGAGGAGGTTACCAGGAAAGGTAGTGGATGTTGTCTACATGGACTTCAGTAAAGCCTTTGACAAGGTCCCGCACGGGAGGTTAGTTAGGAAGATTCAGTTACTAAGTATACATGGTAAGGAAGTAAATTGGATTAGACATTGGTTCAATGGGAGAAGTCAGAGAGTGGTAGTGGAGGATTGCTTCTCTGAGTGGAGGCCTGTGACTAGTGGTGTGCCACAGGGATCAGTGCTGGGTCCATTGTTATTTGTCATCTATATCAATGATCTGGATGTTAATGTGGTAAATTGGATCAGCACATTTGCTGATGATCCAAAGATTGGAGGTGTAGTGGACAGTGAGGAAGGTTTTCAAAGCTTGCAGAGGGATTTGGACCAGCTGGAAAAATGGGCAGAAAAATGGCAGATGGAGTTTAATACAGACAAGTGTGAGGTATTGCACTTTGGAAGGAAAAGCCAAGGTAGAACATACAAGGTAAATGGTAGGACACTGAGGAGTGCAGTAGAACAGAGGGATCTGGGAATACAGATACAAAATTCCCTAAAAGTGGCGTCACAGGTAGATAGGGTTGTAAAGAGAGCTTTTGGTACTTTGGCCTTTATAAATCAAAGTATCGAGTATAAGAGTTGGAATGTTATGGTGAGGTTGAATAAGGCATTGGTGAGGCCAAATTTGGAGTATTGTGTGCAGTTTTGGTCACCAAATTACAGGAAGGATATTAATAAGGTTGAAAAAGTGCAAAGAAGGTTTACAAGGATGTTGCTGGGACTTGAGAAACTGAGTTACAGAGAAAGATTGAACAGGTTAGGACTTTATTCCCTGGTGCGTAGGAGAATGAGGGGTGATTTGATAGAGGTATATAAAATTATGATGGGTATAGATAGAGTGAATGCAAGCAGGCTTTTTCCACTGAGGCTAGGGGAGAAAAAAAACAGAGGACATCGGTTAAGAGTGAAGGGGGAGAAGTTTAAAGGGAACATGGGGGGGGCTTCTTCACACAGAGAATGATGGGAGTGTGGAATGAGCTGCCAGATGATGTGGTAAATGCAGGCTCACTTTTAACATTTAAGAAAAACTTGGACAGGTACATGGATGAGAGGTGTATGGAGGGATATGGGCCAGGTGCAGGTCAGTGGGACTAGACAGAAAAATAGTTTGGCACAGCCAAGGAAGGCCAAAAGGCCCGTTTCTGCGCTGTAATGTTCTATGGTTCTAATCATTCAATTCTGGAATGGTTCCAGAGGACTGGAAAATTGCAAAGTCACTCCACTCCTTAAGAAAGGAGGAAGGCGGAAGTAAGGAAATTGTAGGCCAGTTAGAGGTTGGAAGATGTTGGGGTAGGTTATTAAGGATGAGGTCTCAGGGTGCTTGGAGACTCATGATAAAATAGGCCAATGTCAGTATGGTTCCCTTTGGGGGAAATCTTGCCTAACAAATCAGTTTGAATTCTTTGGTTAAAAAAATACAGGCAAGATAGACAAAGGAGAGTCAAGAAATGTTGTTCACATGGATTTTCAGAAGGCTTTTGATAAAGTGCCATACATGAGGCAGCTAACAAGGTAAGAATCTGTGGTTTTACAGGAAAGATATCAGCATGGATAGAAGATTGGCTGACTGGCAGGAGGCAAAGAGGGGTAATGTAGGGGGCCTTCTCTGGTTGGCTGCTATTGACGAGTGGTGTTCTACAGGGGTCAGTATTGGGATCACTACTTTTCGTGTTATACGTCAGTAACTTGGATGATAGATTTGATGGCTTTGTGGCCAGATCTGAAGGCAAAACCAAGGTAGATGAAAGGGCAGGCAGCACAAGGCTCCCAGAAGGTTAATTTACAGGTTGAGTCTATGGTAAAGAAGGCAAATGCATTAATTTCAAGGGGAATAAAATATAAAAGCAAGGAAATAATGCTGAGCCTTTATAAAACACTGGTCAGGCCATGCTTGGGGTATTGTCAACAGTTTTGGGCCCCATATCTCAGAAAGGATGTGTTGGAGAGAGTCCAGAGGAGGTTCACAGGGATGATTCTGGGAGTGAAGGGGTTAACATAAGAGGGGTGCTCGGCAGCTTTGGGCCTGTACTCACTGAAATTTAGAAGAATGCAAGGGGAAATCTCATTGACACCTACTGAATGTTGAAAGGACTAGATAGGGTGGATGTGGAGAGGATGTTTCCTCTGGTGGGGGTATCCAGAACTAGAGGGCACAGCCTCAAAATTGAGGGGTGACGTTTTAGAACAGAGGTAAGGGGGATTTTTTTTAAAGCTAGAGTAGTTAATCTGTGGTATACTCTGCCACAGACTGCGTTGAAGGCCATATTTAAGGCAGAAGTTGATCGTCTCCTGATCAGTCAGAACATCAAAGGATATGGTGAGAAAGCAGGTAAGTGGGATCTGGGATCAGCCATGATGGAATGGCAGAGCAGGCTCAGTGCTGAGGCTTTATAAAGCATTTATCAGACTGCAAAGAGTATCGTGAGTGGGTTTGGGCCCCTTAAAAGAAAATGTGCTGGCTTTGGAGAGGGTCCAGAGATTCCAGGAATAAAAGGGTTAACAAATGAAATGTTTGGCTCTGGCCTGTATTCGCTGGAGTTTATAAAATTCTGGGTTTTGGGGGTGGGGTGTGGAATCTCATTGAAACCTACTAAATATTGAAAGGCCTCAACAGAGTGCACATGGAGTCTAGGGCCAGAGGGCACAGCCTTGGAGTAGAGACATCCATTTAGAACAGATGAGAGGAATTTCTTTAGCCAGAGGGTGGTGAATCTGTGGAATTCATTGCTACAGACAGCTGTGGAGGCCAGGTCATTGGGTGCATTTAAAGCAGAGATTGATAGGTTCTTGATTAGTTAGGGTGTCGAAGGTTACGGGGAGAAGGCAGGAGAATGGGGTTGAAAGAGATAATAAATCAGCCTTGACGGAATGGCAGAGCAAACTTGATAGGCTAAGTGATCTAATTATCTTCCAGGTCTTGTGGTCTTATTTCTTTGAATCTATTTGACTCCCTAAAGTGTAATATTCAGAATTCAATGCAACATTTCCCTGAAGTCTAATCACCGTTTTATAAAAGTTTGTCGTAACTCCTCTGCATTGGTATGATAACAAGTCTAGCCAAAAATATTTGCAGAATACAAAGTAAGTGTGGCCTTATGCTCCAATGCCGCCACTTTTCACATAAGCTACAGGCAGTAAATATTTTAAATTCTGGCCAGCACCACAGCTGATGTGTTTACTTTTGGTCTAAAATGTCCTTTATAAGTAGCCTAGTTTATGTCAGAAGGTGGGCTGATAGACAGCAAAATGTGATAGCATATTGACAGGACGATTGTCCTCTGTCCTCAAACTTGTAGCAGGCATCCTTGGTTTGAATCAGTCACTGGGTCTGCCTGGCTTGTTCATGGAGTTGGACTCATTGATAAAATTGTGGTACAGAAAGAAGTCCTTTGGCCAAGGACCCTATATTGCCTCCTTTCTGAGAAATCTGCTCAGTCCTTTTCCTCTGCTCCTTTGCTGGGCCGGTAAATTATTTTGTTTGAAACAACTATCTAATCAAAGTTGAAAGAATTTTATCAGTGTACATTTACAGTGCCTTGAAAAAGTATTGAGTAACCAGCCCTTTGTTCACATAAATATTACAATGCGCAATTTTCATCAATTTAACTGAGTCACATGTTCCTTTATTCACATTGGAGCCCAAAAGATGGGGAAAATTGTAAAGCATGAGAAGTCAGCAATGAGAAAAGTACATGTCCTGGATGGTGAGAATCTTTGAGGGATGCTGCTTTCCCACAACATAAAAGATACTCTTTTATCTCCATTGAGTTCAAAATCACTATTGCTGTACAAAGGGATTTTCCCCACTTTTTACTTCTCTCCCTCAGTAGCTATTGCCCGTCATCTTAAATCGAAACCCCTTTGTTCTTCTGCAAATGAGGGCAGTTTCCTTCCACTGATCATATCTAAACTAGTCCTGACTATATACACACCTTTCAAATCTCCTCTCGATCCAACCCTGTACTGGAAATTCCTCTTCAGTGTAACCATTCTGGACTATCTTTTCTGCTCCCTGTCTAGATCTGCACTAATTGTCACCCAAGCAGTGCTTTGTACAGGTACAACATAACATCCTTAAAACAGAAATATTGGATTTCAGTCACTTTGCCAATTGCACTCCCAAAATGTGGTTTTACAGTTTTGTGCACATGCAAATCTGGCTCTTGCTCTGCTCTAGTATTCCATTTAGAACTGTTGTTTACCTTTCATTGCTTGCTTTTTGATTAACAATAACAATTCTCATGTCTGTATTTGCTTGCCCTGCCTGTCTGTCCTCCTGCTGATTCTGACTTCACCTCTGTTTTAAATTCCACTCTTCACACCCTGTTTCTAAGCAGTCGCCAAACTAGTCCAAGAGGACATTTGTCTCATTTTACCAACTAGCCTTAGTGCGGGACACTTTTCTCGACTTCTTAAACGTGGAAGATATTTACTGCATTCCTTCAAACCTTTAATATCAACTCAATGAAAAATTCAATCATGTTCTGCTCTTTTAATTAACAGATTTGTGTGGACTCTGTAGATGGAACTTTCTCTAAGTGCACATAATTTTGTCCCCTCCCCCTCCATTGTTTCTGAAAGCTTCCCCAACAGTGAGATTAAATTGCCTCCTGTAAAGTTGCCTTGCAAGTCTTTGCAACACGCACACAATGCTGGAGGAATTCAGCAAGCCAGGCAGCATCTATGGAAAGGAGTGAACGGTTGATGTTTCAGGCTGAGACCATTCAACAGGACTGGAAAGAAAGATGAGAAGTTAGACCAAGAAGAGGAGGGGAGGAACAAATACAAGATGGTAGGTGAAACCAGAAGAGGGGGAGGGGTGAAGTAAAAGAGCTGGGCATTTGATAAGTGAAAAAGATGAAGGCTGGAGCAGGGGGAATTTGATAGGAGACTATAGAAGGAATGAGAGGGAGGTGATTGCCAGGTAAGGAGATGAGTGAAATCGGAAATGGTGGTGGGGGGAGGGTTGGTTCAATATCTGGAAGTTTGAGAAATCGAAGTTCGTGCCATTCAGTTGGAGGCTACCCGGATGGAATATGAGGTGTTGCTCCTAGATTGGACTGACATGTTGGAATGGGAAGTAGAATTAGAACATAGAATAGTACAGCACATTACAGGCCCTTCAGCCCACAATGTTGTGCCGACCCTCAAACCCTGCCTCCCATATAACCCCCCCAACTTAAATTCCTCCATATACCTGTCTAGTAGTCTCTTAAACTTCACTAGTGTATCTGCCTCCACCACTGACTCAGGCAATGCATTCCACGCACCAACCACTCTCTGAGTAAAAAACCTTCCTCTAATATCCCCCTTGAACTTCCCTCCCCTTACCTTAAACCAATGTCCTCTTGTACCGAGCAGTGGTGCCCTGGGGAAGAGGCGCTGACTGTCCACTCTGTCTATTCCTCTTAATATCTTGTACACCTCTATCATGTCTCCTCTCATCCTCCTTCTCTCCAAAGAGTAAAGCCCTAGCTTCCTTAATCTCTGATCATAATCCATACTCTCTAAACCAGGCAGCATCCTGGTAAATCTCCTCTGTACCCTTTCCAATGCTTCCACCTCCTTCCTATAGTGAGGCAACCAGAACTGGACACAGTACTCCAAGTGTGGCCTAACTAGAGTTTTATAGAGCTGCATCATTACATCGCATCTTTGAAGTGGATGGGCACTGGGAGATCCCACTTTTTCTGGTAGGTGCTCGGCGAATTGGTCTCCCAATCTATGTCGGGTCTCACTGATATACAGGAGGCCACACCGAGGGCATTGAATACAGTAAATGACACCAACAGACTCGCAAGTGAAGTGTTGCCTCACCTGGAAGGACTGTTTGGGCACTGAATGGTAGCGAGGGAGGAGGTATAGGGGCAGGTGTGGCACTTGTTCCACTTGCAAGTATAAGTGCCAGGAGGGAGATCAGTGGGGAGGGACGAGTGGACAAGGAAATCACCTAGCTGCTGTTTTACAACACTGGAGTAACATGTACCAACTTTCAGTGATCTGGCAACACCCCTTCCCCCTCCCCCATGTCAAGGACAATTGGGAGAGAGAAGCATAAGTCAGATGTATCAAATATCTCATATCTCAGTGGAATAAAGGGAATTACAGAGGCAATGAGAGAGGAGCTTTCCCAGGTGGATTGGAGGGGGATACTGGTGGGGATGACAGCAGAGCAGAGGTGGCTGAAGTTTCTGGGAATAGTTCACAAGGCACAAGATAGATATGTACCACAGAAGAAGTTGTTCTCAAATGGCAGGGGTAGGCAACCATGATTGACAAGGGAAGTTAAGGACTGCATAAAAGGAAAATGTATATAAGGTAGCAAAATGAGTGGGAATTTAGATGACTGGGATGCTTTTAAAATCCAACAAAGGGCAACTAAAATAAAGCTATAAGAAGGGAAAAGATGAAATATGAAGGCAGACTAGCCAATAATATAAAGCAGATACCAAAAGCTTTTTCAGTTATATAAAGAGTAAAATGGAGATGAGAGTTAATATTGGACCACTGGAAAATGATGCTGGTGAGGTAGTAATGGGAGATAATGAAATGGTGGATGAACTTAATGGGTACTTTAAATCTCTGTCTTAACTGTAGAAGACACTAGCAGTGTGTCAGAGGTCCAAGAGTGTCAGGGAGCAGGAGTGAGAGCCATTGCTACTACAAAGATAAAAGTGTCTGGCAAACTGAAAGGTCTGAAGGTAGATAAGTCACCTGGACCAGATGGACTACGTCCCAGAGTCCTGAGAGAGGTTGCTGAAGAGATAACCTCTTTGGTCATGGTCATGGTCATGATCTTTCAAGAATCACTTGATTCTAGCATGGTCCTGGAGGACTGGAAGATTGTAAATGTCACTCCATTCTTTCAGAAGGGAGGAAGGCAAAAGAAAGGAAATTATAGGCCAGTTAGCCTCACCTCAGTGGTTGGGAAAGTGTTGGAGTCTATTATTGAGGATGAGGTTTCAGGGTATTTGGAAACTACTGATAAAATAAGTCAAATTCAGCATGGTTTCTGTAAAGAGAAATCTTGCCTGACAAATCAGTTATTGTTCTTCGAGGAAGTAACCAGCAGGTTGGACAAAGGAGAGGCAGTGGATGTCATTTAGAAACATAGAAAACTTGCAACACAATATAGGCCCTTCGGCCCACAATCCACACGATCAATGCCTCTCATCATCTTGTATACCTCTATCAGGTCACCTCTCATCCTCCGTCATTCCAATGAGAAAAGGCCAAGTTCACTCAACCTATTCTCATAAGGCGTACCTCCCCAATCCAGGCAACGTCCTTGTAAATCTCCTCTGCACCCTTTCTATAGTTTCGAAATCCTTCCTGTAGTGAGGTGACCAGAACTGAGCACAGTACTCCAAGTGGGGTCTGACCAAGGTCCTATACAGCTGTAACGTTACCTCTTGCTCTTGAACTCAATCCCATGGTTAATGAAGGCCTATATACCGTATGCCTTCTTAACTACACAGTCAACCTGTGCAGCAGCTTTGAGTGTCCTTTGGACTCGGACCCCAAGATCCCTCTGATCCTCCACACTGCCAAGAGTCTTACCATTAATACTATATTCGGCCATCATATTTGAACTACCAAAATGAACCACCTCACACTTATCTGGGTTGAACTCCATCTGCCACTTTTCGGCCCAGTTTTGCATTCTATCAATGTCCTGCTGTAACCTCTGACAGTCCTCCACACTATCCACAACACAACCTTTGTCATCAGCAAACTTACTGACCCATCCCTCCACTTCCTGATCCAGGTCATTTATAAAAATAACAAAGAGAAGGGGTTCCAGAACAAATCCCTGAGGCACACCACTGGTTACCAGCTTCCATGCATAATATGACCTGTCTACAACCAGTCTTTGCCTTCTGTGGGCAAGCCAATTCTGGATCCACAAAGCAATGGATCCCATGCCTCCTTACTTTCTCAATAAGCCTTGCATGGGGTACCTTGTCAAATGCCTTGCTGAAATCCATATACACTACATCTACTGCTCTATCTTCATCAATGTGTTTAGTCACATCCTCAAAAACTTCAATCAGGCTCGTAAGGCATGACCTGCGTTCAACAAAGCCATGCTGACTATTCCTAATCATGTTATACCTCTCCAAATGTTCATAAATCCTGCCTCTCAGGATCTTCTCCATCAACTAATTGAAATAAGACTCACTGGTCTATAATTTTGTGGGCTATCTCTACTTCCCTTCTTGAATAAGGGAACAACATCTGCAATCCTCTGGAACCTCTCTCATCCCTATTGATGATGCAAATACCATTGCCAGAGGCTCAGCAATCTCCTCCCTTGCTTCCCACAGTAGCCTGGAGTATATCACATCTTAATATATCTTGATACCTTCCAAAAGCTCCAGCACATCCTTTTTCTTAATGTCTACATGCTCAAGCTTTTCAGTCTGCTGTAAGTCATCCCTACAATCACTAAGGTCCTTTTCCATAGTGAATACTGAAGCAAAGTATTCATTAAATACTCCCGCTATTTCCTCCGGTTCCATACACACTTTTCCACTGTCACATTTGATCGGTTCTATTCTCTCACGTCTTATCCTCTTGCTTTGCACATACTTGTAGAATGCCTTGGGGGTTTTCCTTAATCCTGCTAGCCTTATAATTTTCTAGATCTCTATCATTACCTAGTTTTTTTGTGAACTTATCGTAAGCTTTTCTTCTTGACAAGATTTTCAACAGCCTTTGTACACGGTTCCTGTACCCTACCATCTTTTTCCTGACTCACTGGAACGTACCTATGCAGGATGCCACACAACTATCCCCGAACATTTGCTACATTTCTGCCGTACATTTCCCTGAGAACATCTGTTCCCAATTTATGCTTCCACGTTACTGCCTGATAGCTTCATATTTTCCCCTTACTCCAATTAAATGCTTTCCTATCCCTCTCCAATGCTATGGTAAAAGAGATAGAATTGTGATCACTATCTCCAAAATTCTCTTCCACTGACCAAGTTCATTTCCCAATACCAGATCAAGTACAGACTCTCCTCTTGTAGGCTTATCTACATATTGTGTCAAGAAACCTTCCTGAACACACCTAACAAACTTCACCCCATCTAAGCACCTTTCTCTAGGGAGATGCCAATCAATATTTGTGAAATTAAAATCTCCCACCATGACAACTCCTATTATTGCATCTTTCCAGAATCTCTCTCCCTATCTGCTTCCCGATGTCCCTGTTACTATTGGGTGGTCTATAAAAAACACCCAGTAGAGTTATTGACCCCTTCCTGTTCCTAACTTCTGCCCACAGAGACTCCGTAGACAATCCCTCCATGACTTCCTCCTTTTCTGCAGCTGTGACACTATCTCTGATCAACAGTGCCACGCCCCCATCTCTTTTGCCCCCTTCCCTGTCTTTTCTGAAACATCTAAAGCCTGGCACTTGAGGTAGCCATTCCTGCCCCTGCACCATCCAAGACTCTGTAATGGCCACAACATCGTAGCTCCAAGTACTGTCCATAGTTGGATTTTCGGAAGGTGCCGCACTTGAGGCTGCTTAACAAGATAAAAATCCTGTGGCATCACAGGAAGCATACTGGCATGGATAGAGGAATGACTGACAGGCAGGAGACAGCGAGTGAGAATAAAAGGGGCTTTTTCTGGTTGGCTGCCTGTGACTAGTGGTGTTCCTCGGGTCAGTATTGGGACCACTGTTTTTCACATTGTTTGTCATTGATTTAGGTAATGGAATTGATGGCTTTGTGGCAAACTTTGCAGATGATACAAAGGTAGGTGGAGGGGTAGGTCATGCTGAGGAAGCTATGCAATTGCAGAAGGACTTAGACAAATTGGAAGAATGGGCAAAAAGTGGCAGATGGAATACAGTGTTGGAAATATATGGTAATGCATTTTGGTAAAAGGAATAGTGTGAAGTATTGTCTAAATGGAGAGAAAATTCAAACATCAGAGGTGCAGAGGAACTTGGGAGTCCCTTCGCAAAAGGTTAATTCACAAGTTGAGTCTGTGTTAAAGATGGTAAATGCAATGTTGGCATTTATTTCAAGGGGAATAGAATATAAAAGCAAGGAGATAATGCTGAACCTTTATAAGACACTAGTCAGGCCACACTTGGAGTATTGTCAACAGTTTTCAGCCCCATATCTCAGAAAGGATGTGTTGTCATTGGAGAGAGTCCAGAGGAGGTTCACGAGCATTATTTCGGGAATGAAGGGGTTAAGATACGAGGAGTGTTTGGCAGCTTTGGGCCTGTACTTACTGGAATTTAGAAGCACGCAGAGATGATCTCATTGAAACCTACCAAATGTTGAAAGGACTAGATAGGGTGGATGTGGAGAGGATGCTTCCTCTGGTGGGGAGTATCCAGAATTAGAGGGCACAGCCACAAAATTGAGGAGTGTGACCTTTTAGAACAGAAGTGAGGAGGGATTCTTTTTAGCCAGAGAGTAGTGAATCTGTGGAATGCTCTGCTACAGACTGTGGTGGAGGCCAAGTCCCAGTGTATATCTAAGGGGAAGTTGATTGTTTCCTGATTGGTCAGGGCATCAAAGTATATGGCAAGAAAGCAGGTGTATGGGGTTGAGTGGGATCCAGGATCAGCCATGATGGAATGGTGGAGCAGACTTGATGGGCTGAATGGCCTAATTTGCTCCTATGTCTTATTATAGTAAGGCTCCAGCTACCTCTGCACTAGTGAATAGCCTTTCTGGAACCTACTTCCTTTACTTCTGTTATCTCTGCTCCCCTCCACACACATTTTAACAGAATTTTGTCGTCTTAAAGGTGGACCTGATGTACTCGGTTTGCATTGTATCTTGTTCTCTTACTGATCAACTGTGCCCCAGAACTACCTTTAATCACAAGCCTGTCGAGAATATTTGCAATCCATTTGATATTGCCTTCTCTCGTGCTCTCTCATATTATCTAACTTCTCTCAAATAAAATGGCGGAGGCATTTTATGTTTAAGAAAAACCAGAACAATTCTTTTATTGTACTCCAAACACTGAGCACAAAGCACAGTAAAACTATTTTATGTAATTACATTAGGGTTCTGACGAAGGGTCTGGGCCCGAAATGTCGACAGCACTTCTCCCTATAGATGCTGCCTGGCCTGCTGCGTTCCACCAGCATTTTGTGTGTGTTGCTTAAGTAATTACATCTTCACTTCAGACCACTTTCTCAAAGTGAAACCCCAACTCAATGTCAGTGGTTGTGGTTTATGTACGTTTCCACAAATTGAATAACCCTGCACAGGCTCCCTCAGCATTCACCAAAACTGGCATTATGAGTCTGTCCGAAGCTCGGGTCCTTTGTTCCGTGGGTGGAGAGACAGCAGGTGCCTCGGGCTTGTCCAGAGGCATGTTGACACACTCATGGTCATGTCATGACAGCAGGGGCATGGTAGCAGGATCCTCCAAAACTAGGTGGGCTGGTCTACTGAAGGGATAAACCCAAAATGCATTCATGGCGGATGAGGCGGAATGTAGGTCAACAGGAACCCAGCAACGCTGTTCACCGTGACAGGAAGGCAGTACGGAATGGAATTTACTGAGGAAGGCGGAACACCGTTGAGAGACTGACCCGGTGGTTGTGGTGTTAGGAATAAAATCCCCTGGCACTCGTAATACCAACTCAGCCACGGACAGCTGCAGAACCTCATTTGGAGCCCCAGCAGGACCCATGGGAGATGATTATGCCAACATCACTGGTCAGGGAGAGCAGCCTTTAAGGAGCAGTGATACTGCGTGTGTAGGCCATTGGACTGTGGGTGATACACTGTGGTGTGATGTAGTCTAATGCCGAGGACTGGGCCATATCAGATGCAGTGCCAAACTGAGCAACCTGGGTGCTGATGAACGCCCGAGCCATATCTGCAGCCATCTTAAACGCAAGAGGGATGACCTCTGGCCACCTGGTGGTACGGTCTGCCATGGTAAGGAGGTGTGTGAACCTGTGGGAGGGGGGAAAGGAGACCAACCAGATCCATATTGACGTGGTCAAACCCTCCCTCGGGCCAATGGAGCCCGAACATGATGGTTAGTTTTTGCCTGCTGGTGCTCCACACAGGCGGCAGTCCAATCACACACGTCCTTCCTAAGGCCAAGCCACACAAACTTTAGTGCAACCATTTTCTGTGAGGCCTTCCAGCCCGGATGTGAGAGGCCATGTATGGAGTTAAAAACAATCTGCCTCCAGTTTGCAGTCACTATGGAGTGAGGGTGACAAGTTGAGACATTGCACGGGAGAGAAACCCCCAGCTTCCCCAAACTTAACGTCAGCCAACTGCAGGCTCGTGACTGCTGTTTGGTAAACCTGGACCTCTGGGTCAGTAACCTATAGTCGATCCCTATGTGGACGGCCTCAACGGCTGGCCGTGAGAGGCAATTGGCCACAGCATTATATTTCCCCTTGATATGTTGTCTATCCATTGTGATCTCTGAAATGTAGGCCAGGTGGAGTTGCTGCTGTGCAGACCAAGGGTCTGCTATTTTAGCCATCGCGTGTACGAAGGGTTTGGGGTCAATGAACACTGTGAATGACGATCTCTAGAAGAAAACTAAAATGGCGGAGAGCCAGATAGAGATCGAGAAGATCATGGTCAAAGATCTTGGCTTCCCTTTGGAGGGACGGAGCTGCCGGCTGAGGAAGGTGAGCAGCTGTCACACGCCTCCGACCAGCTGTTCATGCACAGTATAGCCTGAAGTCAGAGTTAAATTGGTGGGTTGCTGGCAAGTGGCTCTAAGAACCGAAACTGTGTACTGCACACTGTATCCCAAAATAAATAAACAACGTGCATCTGTGATGGGACGCGTACCAAAAGAACAGTTACTTTTAAAACAGGCAGCTGGAACAGAATAACTGTCTACAGTGCACCAGTAGGGTCTCGTTGGAAAGATCTTGTTTAGTATCATCAAATGCTCTAGTCATGTCCACTGACCAGTCAAGCACATGGTTAGTGGTATTGTCTTTAAGCACACTGTACAGGGGGAGCATAAGCTCAGCAGCTCCCGCAATGAAGTGGTGATAGCAATTCACCATGACTAAAAACTCCTGTAGACTTTTAGTAGTGCGGGGTGGTGGGAAATCTATAAATAGCAACTACTTCTGATGGGAGGAGTTTTGCATCTTCTGCAGAGATGCGATAGACGAGAAAGTCAATGGTTGACAACCCAAACTGACATTTAGCAGGGTTAATAATTAACTCACGTTGGCTTAAGCACTCAAAGTGTGTGGAGATGAGATACGTGTTTGGAATTGGATGCACTGGTGACAAGTATGTCATCCAGCTAAACAAAAAGAAAATCTAAATCTTTTAAGACGGAGTCCATCAGCCATTGGAAAGTCTGTGCTGCATTTTTCAACCCAAACAGCATGTACAGAAACTTGAGAGGCCAAATGGGGTTATCACAGCCATTTTGGGAATGTCCTCCGAGCACAGAGGAAGCCCCTAACTAGATCGACTTAAGAAAAAAATTAACTTTGCTGCTAAATGAGCTGAAAAATTCTGGAGGTGCGTGACCTGGTTAACGATTGGTGGCGTGACCTGGTTAAGGCATCATTAATTGCCACATGGGCAGCAACCACCATTGGACTTAGGGACTATATGGAGGGGTGAAGCCCAGGGGCTTTTCGACCAGTGTACAATGCCAAGTCTCTCCATGTTGGCGAACTCATCCTTCACAGTTGCCAGCTTTACTGGGCCCAGTGTACATGCACGTTCATGGACTGGTGGGCCACTTGTGGGAATGTGGTGTTCGACTCCATGTTTTGTTACTGTCATGGAGAATGTGGGCTTGGTGAGGTTGGGAATTCACCCAGCAGTCGAGTAAACTCACATGTAGTGGTGTAGGCCTGTGACAGAGTCATTGTGGGGACCTTACTGGCGGAGCAGGGTAACAACCCAAAGTCCTTGACATCCACAAACTGGCAGTTCTTAAGACTGACTAACAATCCTTGGGTACACAGGAAATCTGCTCTGAGCAGAATCGGCCAGCACAAAGTCCCATGTGTAACATCGCCCACTGAAGCAGAGCGACACCCGTGTCCCGCAAGTCTGGATCTTGCTGCTGCTGGTGGCCTCCAGTGAGGTTTCGTTGCTCTTTGCCTTCTCATTAATAAACGATGCTGGCAGCACCCTCGCTTGAGCACCCGTGACACACAGGAAGGGTGTCTGTGATGAACGGTAGGTGACCCTGGCAGCCGGAACCCACGCGGTTCACAGACCTCTGATGTCCCGTTGCACTGTCACTGTCGAAGCTGCAAAGCAGTCGGCACTTCCTAGCGTTCGTACCAAAGCGAGTATGGTAAAAACACAGGCCCGGCATCGCCGGTTTCACTGCGGCAAGCACCCTTACAGTGGGAGCCTTGCTGACCAGGTTTACTGAGGTTGGGAAAGGAGGAGGAACGATGCACCGCTGCCTGTCTGAGTGTAGACTATCAGCCATTTAGCAGCTCCCTACAGGCCTTCACGGGGGCATCACTGAAGGCTCAGCGAACTGGATCAGACACTTGCCGCATGAAGTGTTCTTTAAAATATAAAACAAGGATGGTGATTTCCCAGGATAGACAACATGCTGTCCATCACCGAGGCCGGGTGAGGACAGTAATTGTTGGGCGCGCTCAGACTCCGATAGTCCAAAAGCCTGTAAAAGGTGAGTTTTCAGCAACTAGTATTTATCGTGTTCAGGCGGATGTTCTAGTAGCCTCCCCACTCTCACAGCCATGGAGTTTCCGAGTGGTGCTCCCACAGAGTAGAACTTGGTGTCACCAGCGGTGATTTCTCACAGCACAAATCGAGCCTTGGTCACGGCATTTTGCCCCCAAAGCTCCGGCAGTTTCAAATTGCATTGGCTGACTCTGGAGTCACCAATGTAGGGTTTTGCAAATAAAATAAAGTGAGTCATCATGTCAGAAGGGGTTGGGGACTTTTATTGTCACTGTCTTTTTTTCTGCAAGTGACGTTTGGGGATTGTTTTTGCTGCGGCGAGGGAGGAGTTTGTGGGGTCTCAGAGTTGTTTTTTTTGTGCTGGGGGTGGAGTTGATGAAAGACATCAACACCCATGGTCTCTCTGTATTTTGTGGCTATCTGGAGTAGGCACGTATCAGAGTTGTGTTGTTCATGCATACTTTGACCTTTTGAACCTTTGACCTCCCTCAAAGTGAACCGCAACTCAGTGTCGGTGGCTGTGAGTTGTGTGTGTTTCCACCAGAGGCACTACCCTGTGCTGAACTCTTTATTCAAATGGTTCGCACTTGTAGACCAGCACCTTCCAACCCTCTGAGCCATGTCACTCAGCAACCCCCCCCCCCCAATTTAACCCTATCCTAATCACAGGACAATTTACAATGACCAATTAACCTACCAACTGGTACATTTTTGGACTGTGGGAGGAAACCAGAGCACCCAGAGGAAACCCACACGTACACGGGGAGAATGGACAAACTCCTTCAGTTGGACTCCACCCACTTGTTTCATCATCTTCATCGTCACCTGGAGAATTTTGGTTGTGGTTGCATACCTCTTTCTCTTCACATGTACCTAGGACATCTCTTTAAATATTTCCCAGTATTTTGTATAGTGGCCGTGTGTTTGCTCCACTCTACACAGGAAAAGTCCCTCTCAAGCCATTGAAGTCAGCTTTTCAATTAAGTAATTCTACTTTAAATTGCTCTTTCCCTTCATTAAACTAACTTTGTAATCCAGTTTTTAATGTGGCCAAATGTATTTTGTTGATTACGTGACCTCATTCCCCAGGGTCAGGTTGAGTGATGCAACGTTCTGCATGAAGTGAAAGCTTGGTGGTCGTGAAGGTTCTCCTGTACATATTTCAGAAAGTCACCTGTCACGTTAATTCTCAATCTAACTCCCAGCGTAACTTCTCCACATTGCCTGATGTAAGCTGGTGGAACAGCACATGATCTCTGACCAAGTATGCTACAACTCTGTTTTCAGGTGATCACCTCTCCCTGCCCAGCCAGAGATATGGCAATACCCATGTCAGTTTCTTTTCATTGTTTCTCAATCATTTTGTTCCAGCAGCCTGTTTTAAAACTAACTGTTCTTTTGACAGCTTTGGTATGCGTCCCATCATAGAAGGATGTTGTTTATTTATTTAGAAATACAGTGTGGAGTACACATTTCCTGTTCATCAAGCCACTCGCAAGCAACCCACCAATTTAACTCTGGCCTCATCATGGGACTATTTATGCTGACCAATTAACCTACTAACCAGTATGTCTTTGGTCCATGAAAGGAAACCTAGTACCCGGGGGTACCCACACGCACATGGATGGAATGTACAAACTGCTTGCAGAGGGCATCGGAATTGAACTGAGTTGTACTAGTGCTTCGCTAACCCAGCACGGTTGGTGTTTGCTTCAGACAGGGTGCTGGCATTTCCCAACCCCCAACTCCTCCCCTTCTGCAACTCTATCAATCAGGAGGAAATCAAGATAGCTGGACTTGCTGTGTTGTCCAGAAGGCATTTCACCACTCATCCGAGGGGCTTCTTCAGTTCTGATTTCCGAATTATAAACTGAGTTGTTTAAAGGTGCAGCAATCACATGAAGGTCGTTAAGAGTTGTAGAGGTAATGAGGAGTCATTATTCTTATCTTTGTGTGAATGGAGTTGTGAAGATGCCGGGGTATTTTATTGTAAGTCGGTGGTGTCATACCCCACCCCCTCTGTTCAGGGATGGGTTTGTCCAGTTTGACAAAGATGGCTTCTTTTAACCCTTTCAAACCAACTGTCCACCCTAAACAAAATGTCCTTTAGGTGTAGATATGTAGCCGAGTCTTGAGCTGAGGTGTTAGCCCTCCTGTGTTGGGCCATCCATTGGTGAAGTGGTTGTTTTGTCTCACCGATCTGTGCAGTTCTCATTGCGTTGGATAGAATATACAACATTGCTGCGTTTGTGTTTGGCTGTAGGATCCTTTGGGTGGCCAGGTTTCTGTCTCAGCCCTTCCAAGGACCAAAGACCTACTGGTTAGTAGGTCCACCCGAACGAAAGCTACCCACCAGGGATCAGAACTGAAGGAGCCTCTCGGATGACACAGCGTCCAGTTGTCTTGATTTACTCCTGCTTGATGCTCAGTGACCTGGATGTCTGAGAACCTCCGTAGACATATTACAAACACTCTGTTTCTCTACCTGCCTGCTCAGTGCTTTCAGCTTGTTTTGAAATATTTCAGTCAGTCTTGGGGTAATTTATGTTTGTGAATATCAGTACCAGTATTCTTAATTTTTAAATCAGTCGATTAATCTCTCTTTGCAATGTCTCGAACTCACTCCAGACTGTCTCTCTGTATCAAAAGTGAATGCAAATATTTCCTGTCAAATCCTTCAGGATCTACTGGTTGTTTGTATTAGTACTGAAGTCAGTCCAAAAGTCATGAAGGTAGGTTAATTGTATGTTGTACGTTATAAAACAGAGTTGGAAGCTAAGGTTAGAACATGGAGTGAAACCTGTGGAGACACTGAGAGTGCCACTTACAGTCTATCTCAGTTCAAGCTAGCAGTTTCCTGTATCAATATTGGTAAAGATGCAACAGCTGAGATAACTTGTCATTTTAAGCAATAAATGAGTGCATTCTTGGACCACAATATTGAAGGAAATAAAATAGATTTCAGGTTGATAATTACATCTTTCAGATAAATAGTATAGTACAGTAGACAACCTGGTAGTAACATGTATATTAGACAAAGAATTTACTGACCATTTAGTTGTGATTGAGCACCCTTGCCATGTGATTCACCCACAATTTTAGCAATGGTCCTATTTGACATTAATAACAACCCTGATGCTTTCAAGAGTTTTGTGCCATACTGAAGTCTGATAAAAGTGCTCCTGTAAAAAAAAATCTTCAAACCACAGCCTGGGATTGTGCTCAGCGGTGAAATGCAGTATAATTTGCTTAAGGGCTTAGAAAGACTCGTTTGTGTCTCTGTTGGGACCAACAATGTCCTGTTTGGAATCTGCCAGAAGATGGAGCTAAATTCAACAAAATGGCTCAGAGTTTGTAATTATAATCTCTAGATTCTTATTCAAGTAAACTACTGCAGGAATACACTTTGCAACACCTGTAGAAATATTGTGGGAAAAGAAAGGATTCATTAACTGAGAAACAAATAATCTTGGAACAGGAGGGAAATGTACTGTTGTAAGTGGTTCTAATGGATCAAGGTAGGGATTGGGCCTGGGGTGAAAATACAATGGGCTCTCACGAGGACTTGTGGCTGGTGGGAATGAGGGGAGGGTGCAGTGTAAGGGTGTGGGTGTAATTGTATTCCCTGTGGATTCAAGGTTATCCTACCTCTATGGCATCATTTTACAGTCCAGTGTTAAGTCTGGCTTCTCTTCCCTGTTCCCTTTCACTTGCCAGATTGTGCATATACAGTACAACGGAGAGAACCAAAGATGCAGATAAAAATGGAAAAAGGTACTAACACAATAAGAGAAGCAAAATGGGAGCAAAGTAAAATCAATCCAAATTTCATCCACCTGATTGGGGAAATGAGTTCAGAGGTGGAGTGGATCAGACCGTGTTTCCCACAAGTACAAATGGTTTCAGAAGCGGAGTGGATCATGTTTCCCACAAGTACAAATGGGTTCAGAAGTGGAGTGGATCAGACCGTGTTTCCCACAAGTACAAATGGGTTCAGAAGTGGAGTGGATCATGTTTCCCACAAGTACAAATGGGCTCAGAAGTGGAGTGGATCATGTTTCCCACAAGTACAGATGGGTTCAGAAGTGGAGTGGATCATGTTTCCCACAAGTACAAATGGGTTCAGAAGCGGAGTGGATCATGTTTCCCACAAGTACAAATGGGTTCAGAAGTGGAGTGGATCATGTTTCCCACAAGTACAAATGGGTTCAGAAGTGGAGTGGTTCAGACTGTGTTTCCCACAAGTACAAATGGGTTCAGAAGTGGAGTGGATCAGACCGTGTTTCCCACAAGTACAAATGGGTTCAGAAGTGAAGTGGATCATGTTTCCCACAAGTACAGATGGGTTCAGAAGTGGAGTGGATCATGTTTCCCACAAGTACAAATGGGTTCAGAAGTGGAGTGGATCATGTTTCTCACAAGTACAAACAGGCTCAGAAGTGGAGTGGATCATGTTTCCCACAAGTACAAATGGGTTCAGAAGTGGAATGGGTCATGTTTCCCACAAGTACAAATGGGCTCAGAAGCGGAGTGGATCAGACTGTGTTTCCCACAAGTACAAATGGGTTCAGAAGCGGAGTGGATCAGACCGTGTTTCCCACAAGTACAAATGGGTTCAGAAGTGGAGTGGATCATGTTTCCCACAAGTACAGATGGGTTCAGAAGTGGAGTGGATCATGTTTCCCACAAGTACAAATGGGTTCAGAAGTGGAGTGGATCATGTTTCCCACAAGTACAAACAGGCTCAGAAGTGGAGTGGATCATGTTTCCCACAAGTACAAATGGGTTCAGAAGTGGAATGGATCATGTTTCCCACAAGTACAAATGGGCTCAGAAGTGGAGTGGATCATGTTTCCCACAAGTACAAATGGGTTCAGAAGTGGAGTGGATCATGTTTCCCACAAGTACAAATGGGCTCAGAAGTGGAGTGGATCATGTTTCCCACAAGTACAAATGGGCTCAGAAGTGGAGTGGATCATGTTTCCCACAAGTACAAATGGGTTCAGAAGTGGAGTGGATCATGTTTCCCACAAGTACAAACAGGCTCAGAAGTGGAGTGGATCATGTTTCCCACAAGTACAAATGGGTTCAGAAGTGGAATGGATCATGTTTCCCACAAGTACAAATGGGCTCAGAAGTGGAGTGGATCATGTTTCCCACAAGTACAAATGGCTTCAGAAGCGGAGTGGATCAGACTGTGTTTCCCACAAGTACAAATGGGTTCAGAAGCGGAGTGGATCAGACCGTGTTTCCCACAAGTACAAATGGGTTCAGAAGTGGAGTGGATCATGTTTCCCACAAGTACAAATGGGTTCGGAAGTGGAGTGGATCATGTTTCCCACAAGTACAAATGGCTTCAGAAGCGGAGTGGATCAGACTGTGTTTCCCACAAGTACAAATGGTGTACGTGGAAGTAAGGAGGTGATCTGTTGAATGATTAAAATCCAAGAAGTGGCAGTCACTAAAATGGAAATAAAGATGGGAAGTGTCGGTTCAGGCAGTATTGGTGGATCAGAACAGCACCGGCTCGGTCCTCTGGCCTACAGAGTTAATGTTTAATATCCAGGACCCCTGATCAGAACTGGGAAAGTAATGTCTCTGATAGAGTGAAACAAGGTTGCTCAGGTGGTCTCAATGTTCAGGAAGCATCTGCTTCATGTGACAGTGAGAGCAGGTGGAGAAGAGAAAACCAGCAGGCACATTGAAGCCCTGATGTGGCTTTTCAGAGCTGCTGCTGAAACCGGAAACCAAAAGAAGGCAGGGCAAAGAAAAGGGCAGGAAAAATATCACTGTGGCCACTACCCACGTAACTGCCTTTTCCAAAAGATCTATAGGACTATTAAAACAAAAATTTCACACCATTTTGAAAGTTTGTTCTCCCAAGCAGTTAATCAGATCAATCATTCAGAATAAAGTTCAAAGTAAATTTATTACATGTACAACCCTGATTCGTTTCTAGCAGGTATTTACAGTAAATCCAAGAAACATAATAAAATCAGTGAATGACCTCAGGCAACATGCAAAAGACACCAGACTGCAAATATAAAATAAAAATAATTAAACAAATAGGCAATTTTGGTTCAGGTGACGTCATCGTCGAGAATGGCAGCTTAAGTCACTAGCTCCTCCAAAAAAACGCGTATTAAGCCCCGTTAACCCATCAAATATAGTATTTTTCAAAAGTATTTGAATTGATAAGAGGGACAAGAATGGGGGAAAAGAATGGAAATTTAAAAAAGCGATACTGCGGAGCCTGCAGCGAGCGGCTCTCCTACCTGACCGCGTGCTAGCGAGGCCGACGCTGGGGCTCGTTCCGTGGTGAACATGATCGAAATTTTGAAAAAGCTAAGAGAATTCCAGAAAGATATAAAGCAGCAGCTACATGATATTAAGTCAGAGCTCGCCAACGTCAATCAAAAAATAGCGGTGGCAGAGACTCGAATTGAGAAGGTGGAAGATCGCGTTCAAAACGTGGAACGGATACTGAGTAAGACAATAAAAATATTAAATCACCAAGAAGGTAAACTGCTTGACCTGGAGGGAAGATCACGGCAGAAAAATATCAGAATCTACAACGTTCCCGAAGGAGCGGAGGGCTCGTCTATGACGGAGTTTGTCGGAAAGTTACTGTGGGACGCGCTGGAGCTTCCTTTGGCTATGGAGCTGGAAATTGAGAGAGCACATTGCGCACTCGTCCCAAAGCCTACCCAAGATGGAGCAGATAAGCCACGCTCAATAATAATTAAATTCTTTCGGTAAAGCACCAAGGCAGAGATTCTATGAAGGGCTTGGGGTAAGAAGAGGGTGTTTTTAGACGATATATTAATATATTTCAACCAAGATTACCCCCCCCCCCGCGGTCCTTCAGAAACGTAAAGAATACTCTGAAGTAAAGCGAGTACTAAAACAAGAAAGGATTAGATTTCAAACTCCATACCCTGCTAAACTTTGAGAGTTTTATCAAGATGGGATCCAACTGTATCAGACAGTGGAAGAGGCAACTCCAGACATGAAGGCCAGAGAGTTGCCTGTTACCATGATCAAACTGAGGGAAAGCCTGGCAGAGGAATTATCCCACTCCGCTTGGGAAATAGTGCGAGAATCAAGAAGGCAGGAGACGGGAGGAGGCCGAGAGAAGTATATCAGGAAGAAACTGGGAGTTTAACAAAGACAGCCCTCAACCCCTCCAGAAGAGCCATAAGGTTTGGCTAACTTTAAAAATGTTGAGAAGCTAAACGGAAGCAAAAGTAGACAGTGATATACCTATCTCGAGAATATAAGGAGTACACAGGGAAATCTTTTCTGTGTAATGGATTTGTTCACTGACTTTTATGAATACTGCAATGGGGGCCCTCAACTCACAAGTAGGAGGGGTTATCCCCCACAGCTAGATATTTCCTCTAGCTCAACGCAGGGTCATCTACCAGAGACCTCAGCCTTGGAATCACACGTTCGTTGCCATTTTTGTTATTATTTCCTTTTCTTGGTTCTTACTTGTTCAGGGCGTAGATCGATTAAGTTTTATTCTAATGTCAATGATACATTGACAGATAAATACAAATGGCTAAGGACAAAGTAAAATTAATTTCTTTTAATGTCAATGGGCTATTAAATCCAATCAAACGTAATAGAACTTTATCCAAAATGAAAAAAGAACAAGGCCATGTAGTATATTTACAGGAAACTCACTTAAGTGATAATGAGCATAAAAAACTAAAGAGAATGGGCTTCACTAATTTGTTTTTCTCCTTGTATAAATCAGTACATAGGAGAGGAGTTGCTATTCTTACCTCAAGTAAGCTAAATTTTGAAAAAGTATTCGAAATGGGAGATAAAGAGTGCAGATATAAGTCCATAGACCATAAGACAAAGGAGCAGAAGTCAGCCATTCGGCCCATCATGAGTTGATCCAATCTCCCCTTTAGTCCCATTCCCCCACCTTCTCACCATAACCTTTGATGCTCTGACTACTCAGATACCTATCAATCTCTGCCTTAAATACACTCAATGACTTGGCCTCCATTGCCGCCCATGGCAACAAATTCCATAGATTCACCACCCTCTGGCTAAAATTTTTTTTTCGCATCTCCGTTCTGAATGGGCGCCCTGTAATCCTCAAGTCATGTCTTCTCGTACTAGACTCCCCCACCATGGGAAACAACTCTATTCTGGTAAGGGGGAATATAGACCAAAATTCAGTTACTCTATTGAATATATACACACCACTGGGAAGTGATATTGGTTTCTTTCAGAAAAGTACTGACATTATGGTAACGGAAACAGAAGGTCTCCTGATATGTGGGGGAGACTTAAACTTAGACTCTTCCAATAGAAAAACCTATGAAACAAAATCCTTACATAAGAAAGTTAATGCACTTTTTGAGGATGTTGGTTTAATTGATATATGGAGGGTCCTTTTCCCCGACAGAAGGGAATACACTCATTATTCTGCTCCCCATTCTGTATATACAAGAATAGATTATTTCATAGCATTTGGAAAAGACAAAGACAAAATAAACACCTGTGGAATTGGGACAATAGATGTAAGTGACCATGCACCTACATATTCATCTGTTGATTTTGACCTACAACCAAAGAATACCATTTGGAAACTAAATTCAAGTCTACTCAATGATCCGTACTTTAAGGAACAAATTAAAAAAGAAATTGGTCTCTACTTAGAATTTAATGATAATGGAGAGGTTTCACCTTCCATTTTATGGGATACTCTGAAGGCTGTCTTAAGAGGGAAAATTATAGCGGTATCTTCATATAAGGAATGAAACATTAGAGGAATTACAAAATAGGCTGAAGGAACTAGAAAAAAAATTGAATTTGGCACAGGATACATTAGGGGAAATTTTTAAAATTAGGAATGAAAATAATAGTTTGGCTACACAAGAAATCAGGAAAAATTTAATGTTTCTGAAAGAGACATTACGAAAGTGGATCAAAGTCTATGAAAATACTGGCGTGGAAACTGAAAAAAAAGATAGCAGAAAATACAATTCATAGAATTAGGGACCCAAGAACAAATATGATTAAAAAAAAATAAGCTAAGTGAAATTCAAGAAGCTTTTGAAGTGTTTTACAAAACTCTATATTCCAAAGTTCCAGGAGAAGCATAACCCAAATCGACACCTTCTTGAATTCTCTAGAGTTACCCACTTTAAGCGAAGAACAAAATAGAATGATGACTGCTGACATAACTGAAGTTGAATTAAAAGCTGCAATTAGTAGGCTTAAATTAAGCAAGTCACCAGGATCAGATGGGTATACGGCAGAGTGGTACAAAGAATTTAAAAGTGAGTTAATTCCTGTTTTACTCCCCACACTGAACTGGGCTCTAAAAAAGGCACAAAGGCCACCCAGTTGGAAGGAAGCGATAATCTCAGCTATACCGAAAGAAGGCAAGGATAAAATGGAATGCGGGTCATTTAGACCGATATCCATTCTTAATGTAGATTATAGATTATTTACCTCCATCATGGCCAAACGATTAGAGGAGTTTCTACCCATACTGATATGTAACGATCAGACAGGTTTTATACAACGCCAAACACAAGACAATATACAAAGGACACTTCACATTATAGATCATATACAAAAAAAAAATCGAAGCAATAGTGATAAGCGTGGATGTTGAAACAGCATTTGATTAAGTTAATTGTAATTTTCTTTACAGAGTTTTACATAGATTTGGTTTCCAAGACAATTATTAAAACTGTAAAGACACTGTATGACAACCCTACTGCTAGGATTAAAATCAATGGATATTTATCAAATAGTCTTACCCTAGAAAGGGGCACAAGACAGGGTTGTGCATGGTTACCACTACTCTTTGCGTTATATCTGGAACCATTAGCTCAATACATCAGACAAAATGAAGATATCAGGGGAATTACTATCAAAGGGACAGAGCATAAATTGGCTTGTTACGCGGATGACATTTTGATCTATCTAGGGCAACCAACATACTCTTTACCTGGACGTACAAAAAAGCTGGATGAACTCAGCAGGTCGGGCAGCATCTGTTGAAAGAAGCAGTCAACGTTTCGGGTCGAAACCCTTCATCAGGACTAAAGAAGGAGGGGACAGGGACCTCATAAAGAAGGTGGGGAAAGGGTGGAAAACCAATCAGAGGAAAGATCAAGAGGTAGGGGAGGTGAAGAAGGAATCTAAGGGGAAAGCACTATGGGTTGTAGAAGAAGGCAGAATCATGACAGAGGTGAAAGGCAGCTGGAGGAGGAGGCAGAGTGAAGGTGAGATGGGGGAAGGGAGAGGGAGGGAATTACCGGAAGTTGGAGAATTTGACGTTCATACCAAGGGGCTGGAGACTACCCAGATGGTATATGAGATGTTGCTCCTCCAACCGAAGTTTGGCCTCATCATGGCAGTAGAAGAGGCCATGTATGGACATATCCGAATGGGAATGAGAGGGAGAGTTGAAGTGAGTGGCAACCGGGAGATCCTGTCTGTCTGTAGGTGCTCGACGAAGCGGTCCCCCACTATGCGTCGGGTCTCGCCGATGTAGAGGAGGCCGCACCGGGAGCACCGAATGCAATAGATTACCTCAACAGCCTCACAAGTGAAGTGTTGCCTCACCTGGAAGGACTGTTTGGGGCCCTGAATGGTGGTAAGAGAGGAGGTGTAGGGACAGGTATAGCACTTACGCTTGCAGGGATAAGTGCCAGGTGGGAGATCTATGGGGAGGGACGTGTGGACCAGGCAGTTGCAGAGGGAACGATCCCTGCGAAAAACAGAGAGGGGTAGAGAGGGAAAGATGTACTTAGTGGTGGGGTCCTGTTGAAGGTGGCGGAAGTTGCGGAGGATAATATGCTGGATCCGGAGGCTGGTAGGGTGATAGGTGAGGACAAGGGGGACACGGTTCCTGTTGTGGTGACGGGAGGATGGGGTGAGGGCCGAAGTGCGGGAAATGGAGGAGATGCGGGTGAGGGCATCATTGATGACGGCAGAAGGGAAACCACAATCCTTAAAGAAAGAGGACATTTGAGATGTCCTGGAACAGAAAGCCTCATCCTGGGAGCAGATGCGGTGGAGACGGAGGAACTGGGAATAGGGAATAGCATTTTTACATTTGGCAGGGTGGGAAGAGGTATAATCAAGGTAGTTATGGGAGTCAGTGGGTTTACAGAAGATGTCAGTGGACAGTCTATCTACAGAGATGGAGACCAAGAGATCGAGAAAGGGGAGAGAAGTGTCTGAGATGGACCGAGTGAATTTGAGGGCTGGGTGAAAGTTAGTGGCAAAGTCAATGAAATTGACGAGCTCAGCATGGGTGCAGGAAGCAGCACCAATGTAGTCGTCAATGTATCGAAGGAAAAGTTGAAGAGCAGTACCAGTATAGATTTGGAGCATAGACTGTTCCACATAACCCATGAAGAGGCAGGCATAGCTGGTGCCCATGCGACTGCCCATAGCTACACCCTTGATCTGGAGAAAGTGGGAAGAGCTGAAAGAGAAGTATTTGTGTTTACTCTTTACCTAAATTGATGAAATCCTTTGAGTAATATGGTCAATTATCAGGATACAAGAGCAACATAGATAAAACCTAATTACCTTCATATAACTATAACCCACCAAGAGAAATTTGAAAGTAGATATCCCTGGGCATGGCAGAGTCTTTCAAATATTTGGGTATCATTATGCCAAAAGATTTGGCAAAATTATCAGAATGTAATTATCAGCCTTTATATAAAAAAATTAAGGAAGATATGGTAAGGTGGAACCTGATTCCTTTTTTCAGTCTCAGTTCAAGGATTGAGTCTATTAAAATGAATATACTGCCCAGACTGTTGTATCTCTTTCAGACCCTACCAATAGAGATTAATCAAAATCAATTCAATGAATGGAGCAAGATGTTATCAAGGTATATTTGGCAGGGTAAAAAGCTTAGAGTTTATCTCAAAACTTTGCAATTAGCAAAGGAATAAGGGGGGGATGGGGCCTACCTTCTCTTAGAGATTATTATTTTGCAGCACAGTTGAGAGCTGTGATATGTTGGTGCAACCCATCATATGACGCTCAATAGAAAAACACTGAGGAGCAGGTACTTCCCATCCCCATACAGGCAATTTTGGCTGATAACAACCTGCAAAGGTGCATAAATACTATTGATAACCCATGGGTGAAATTGACTCTTAAAATATGGAAAACTACTATAAAAGAATATAATCTAGAGGGAGATAATTGCAATTCTTAAATGGTGTGCATGACTCGGATTTTACACCAAATAAATTGGATGCTAGATTTAAGGACTGGACAGCTAAAGGAATAACAGTTCTTTGCAACATAATGAAAGAAGGAACACTGTTCAGTTTTGAAATGCTTAAACAGAAACACTTATTAGAAAAACAAGATTTTTATCGGTATTTACAGATGTGACAATATGTTAATAAGATGCTTAAAAATGTAACCAAGGCAAATACGTGCTTGATAGAGCTCTTTAGAAAAGCATATAATTCAGATAACGGTAGTAGAATCATTTCAAGCATGTATAAGGAGTTGTCAAATCTTAAAACACATTCGACTTCATACATTAAAACAAAATGGGAGAAGGAAGGAGGGATAATTATATCTGAGGAAGAATGGACAATAATATGGAGATATCAATGGAAGTGTACCAGTTCACAGAAATGGAGGGAGTTTGGATGGGAAAAACTTGTTAAGATATTTTATTACACCCTCTTAGAAATTCCATTATGATAGTAACCTCCCTGTTTGCTGGAGAAATTGTGGAAATCAAAATGCAAATCATTATCATATTTTTTGGGACTGCCCTGTTAACAAAGACTATTGGAGGGGGATACACAATGCCCTACAAGTTATCTTTAAATGTGAAATACCCTTAGAGAGTAAGACCATATATTTTGGGTATATACCTCAAGAATGGTTGAAAAGAGATAAATATTTAATGAATATACTGTTGGTGGCTGGTAAAAAGACTCTTACTAGGAAATGGTTATCACAGGAGAGCCCAACTTTAAATACATGGGTGGAAATTACAATGGACATTTACAAAATGGAGAAGATAACAGCATCTGTTAATCATAAGCTGGAACAATTTGATTCATACTGGGAAAAATGGTTTAACTACATAATGCCTCATAGGCCTGATTTTATTCTCACAAATCAATGAATATTTTGTTTTGTTTTTTAAAAATCACTCCCTACTTGTACATAGTTTTTTCCTTTTGCTTGTTATTTCGTTCAACTCTTTTCTATAAGTGTATACCTCAGATAAATACTATGTGGAGATGTGTGACATATATGATTATATGATATATATGTACAATGTCTGAAATACATCTTATGGAAATGTTTGATGATGAACTTCAATAAAAAAATAAATTACAAAAAAAGACAAGTAGGCAATAAATATTGAAAGCATGCGATGAGTCTTTGAAAGTGAGCCACAGGTTGTGGGAACAGTTCAGTGATGACGGAGTGAAGTTATCCCCACTGGTTCAAGCACCCGATGGTTGAAGGGTGGTAAATGTTCCTGAACCTGGAGGTGTGAGTCTTGAGCAACACGCACAACATGCTGGAGGAACTCAGCAGGTCAGGCAGCATCTCTGGGGGTGAAGTACCGTCAATGTTTCGGTCTGAACCCCTTTGGCGGGACTAATTTTGTGTGTGTTGCTCAGATTTCCAGCGTTTGCAGATTTTCTCTTGGGTCTGAGTCCTAAGGTTCCTCTGCCACCTCTCTGGTGGCAGCAGGGAGAAGGCATGCCCTGTGGTGGGGCTCCTTCACGACGGGCAGCAGGGAGAAGGCATGCCCTGTGGTGGGGCTGCTTCACGACGGGCAGCAGGGAGAAGGCATGCCCTGTGGTGGGGCTCCTTCACGACGGGCAGCAGGGAGAAGGCATGCCCTGTGGTGGGGCTCCTTCACGACGGGCAGCAGGGAGAAGGCATACCCTGTGGTGGGGCTCCTTCACGACGGGCAGCAGGGAGAAGGCATGCCCTGTGGTGGGGCTCCTTCACGACGGGCAGCAGGGAGAAGGCATGCCCTGTGGTGGGGCTCCTTCACGACGGGCAGCAGGGAGAAGGCATGCCCTGTGGTGGGGCTCCTTCACGACGGGCAGCAGGGAGAAGGCATACCCTGTGGTGGGGCTCCTTCACGACGGGCAGCAGGGAGAAGGCATGCCCTGTGGTGGGGCTCCTTCACGACGGGCAGCAGGGAGAAGGCATACCCTGTGGTGGGGCTCCTTCACGACGGGCAGCAGGGAGAAGGCATGCCCTGTGGTGGGGCTCCTTCACGACGGGCAGCAGGGAGAAGGCATACCCTGTGGTGGGGCTCCTTCACGACGGGCAGCAGGGAGAAGGCATGCCCTGTGGTGGGGCTCCTTCACGACGGGCAGCAGGGAGAAGGCATACCCTGTGGTGGGGCTCCTTCACGACGGGCAGCAGGGAGAAGGCATGCCCTGTGGTGGGGCTCCTTCACGACGGGCAGCAGGGAGAAGGCATGCCCTGTGGTGGGGCTCCTTCACAACGGGTGCTGTTTTCTTACAACAGCACTCCATTTAGATGAGCTTAACGGTGGGCAGAGCTTTACCTGTGAAGGACTGGATTGTATCCACTACTTTTTGTAGGATTTTCTATTTAAGGACATTAATGTTTCCATATCAGGCCACGATGCAACCTATCAATGTGCTGTCCACTGCACATCTATAGAAATCTGTCAGTTTTAGATCTCATGCTGAATCTTCACAAACTTAGTAGAGTAGAAGCACTGCAGTGCTTTCTTCATAATTACACTTGCTTGCTGGGTCCCAGATAAATCTTCTGAAATGATAACATTGAGGAATTTAAAGTTGCTGGCCCTCTCCACTTCCGATCCCCCGATGAGGACTGGCTCATGGATCTCCAATTTCCTCCTCCTGAAATCAATAATCAGCTCCTTGGTCTTGCTGACATTGAGTGTTGTGACACCACTCAGCCAGGTCACCAGTCTCTACTGATCCACCTTTGATTCAGCCAACAAGTAATGTCATCAGCAAACTGAAATATAGCATTGGAGCTGTACTTAGCCTCTCAGTCATAACGCAAGCAGAGCAGGGACTAAGCACACCGCCTTGTGCTGGTGGTGATTGCAGGAGACGTTGCCAATCTGAACTGACAGAGATCTGCAAATGAGGGTATCGAGGATCTAATTGCACAAGGAGGTATTGAGGCCAAGGTCTTAGAGCTTAGTGATTAGTTTAGAGGGGATGATGGTATTGAATGCTGAGCTATAGTTAATGAAGAGCATCCTGATGTGTATATCTTTGCTGTTCTGGGGTTGAGTGAAGAGCCAAGGAAATGACATTTGCTGTGGGCCTGTTGCTCCGGTAGGCAAATTGGAGTGGATCCAGGTCAGGAGTTGATGTGTTTCATCACCAGCCTCTCAGCATTTCGTCACAGTAGATACAAGTCCTCCTGGACAATAATCATTTAGACCACCCCCTCCTCACCTCCACCGTTACTAAGCACCTATTCTTCGTAATAGCAACTACACTCACATTTCCCCCGACCCTCTTAAATTGGAAGTGCCCAGTAGTCCAAAATATTGAGTGATTATATCTCCTTGAAGTTTACTGTAGAGGAAAACAAAGCATCTTAAGGAAAATGATATTGAATTAGGGCAGGGCAGGGTTCAAGAAACTTAGCAACAAAAAATAATAGAGTTTCAGCAAATAATGGCAGTACCTCAAGACAGGAAACGTTTACCCCTCTGCTCAATCATGTTTATAAACAGACATAACTAAAATCTGAGTCACAAACCAGTTCATCAGATTAGACAATTCTGTGTGTCCCTCTACGGCTTTAGAAAGATGAGAGGATACTGATCATTATTGACCAGTTAGCCTCATACCTGTAGTTGGGAAATTACATTAGTTAATGATCAAAGGGAATGAATGAACACATTGAAATGTTTCAAAACAATGTGGGAAAAGCTGGTTGTGGAGTTAAGATGCGAAACATCTCATTGAGAGGTGGAACAGGACTTGGGTCCATATGATACCATGTCTCTTGCTTTCAGCATCTTCTTATCTTGCCATCTTGGTCCCTCTGACAGCTACACCAATTGGCTCATCTTGCATCTGTTCAGCAGGACTTGCATCCACTCTGATGTACTTTGAGAGCTTGCTGATGAAACATATCAACTCCTGCCTGAGAAGTGTCTTGGATCTGCTCCAGTTTGCCTACCTGCACAACAGGTCAACAGCAGATGCCATTTCATGGGCTCTTTTCTGAAATAGCTGGACAGTGACGATGCAAACATCAGTATGCTCTACAGTGACTACAGCTCAGCATTCAAAACTCTCAACCCCTCATAACTAATCACTAAGCTCAGTATCTCCTTGTGCAACTGGATCCTCAGTTTCCTCATTTACAGGCCTCAGTCATTTCAGATTGGTAGCAACATCTCCAAATTCTCCATCAGCACAGATGCACCACAAGGCTTTGTGCTTAACCCCCTGCTCTATTCACTTTATAGTTGTGACTGTGAGGCTAAGCACAGCTCCAGTGCCATGTTTAAATTTGCTGATGTCACCTCTGTTGTTGGGAGATCAAAAGTGTAGCTGAGTGGTGTCATAACAACAACCTCTCACTCAATGTCAACAAGACCAAGGAGCTGATTACCAGAGAGGTCCATGAGCCAGTCCTCATCAGGAGATCAGAGGTGGTAAGGATCAGCAACTTTACATTCCTTGGTGTTATCATTTCAGAGGATTGGCCTGCGTCCAGCACATAGGTGCCATTATGAAGAAAGCTTGGTAGGGCCTTAGGAGTTTGTAAAGATTAGACATGTCATCTGAAACTTTGGCAAACCTTTATAGATGTGTGGTGGAGAGTATATTGACTGATTGCATTACGGCCTGGTATGGAGCATTAATGACCTTGAAGGGAAATGCCTACAAAAAGTAGTGGATATGGCCCGGTCCATCACGGGTAAAGCCCACCCCACCGTTGAGCACATCTACATAGAGTACTGTTGCAGGAAAGCAGCATCCATCATGAAGGACCCCACCATCCAGGCCATGCTCTCTTCTCTCTTTTGGAAGAAGCAACAGCAGCTTCAGGAGCAGTTATTACCACTCAACCATCAGGCTCTTGAACCAGAGGGGATAACTTCACTTGCCCCATCACTGAACTGTTCCCACAACCTATGGACTCGACTTCAAGGACTCTTCATCTTGATACTTGGTGCCTATTTATTTTTTATTATTATTTATTTTTCTTTTTGTATTTGCACAGTTTGTTGTCTTTTGCATGCCGGTTGTTTGTCAGTCCTGTTGGATGTGATCTTTCAGTGATTCTATTGTTACTTGTATTTACTGTGCCCGCAAGCAAGTGAATACTTTGGTAATAAATTTATTTCAAAATTTGAACTGTGTTCTTATCCCTTTACGGGTTTTTGTCAGAGGTAGCTATCTTTATGATATTTCCCATGAGATGATATTTCATGGAAGGCCTTAACATTTCCAAAGAACATTTCCAAAACATAGAATTCCAAACTCTTCTGTCATCCAGAACTCTGAGGTGATGCAGAGTATCATAGTCCTAATTCCAATGTTTCCTGACCCTTAACCTATAACCTGATTAAACAACACTGCTCCCACTCAGTCCCTTGAGCAGTTTCATTTTCTAAGTTTCGCCATTGATCTTCTGTCTGTCCTGTTGAACACGTCTTGAGTTCTGTGAATGGGTGTGAGTTCTAATGCTGATATGTTCCATAGATTGTCATTACCTTCCTTGGGAATTACAAGGGAGAGGTTTTGTGAAGGGTTCTCAGGGTTCTGTGACAGGGTAAGTGGAGCTCCTTACTATGTATCCTACCGTCCTGTCATTGTATGAGGTCCTGTTCATTCAGGTCCAGGTAGGAGGGGAATGAAGACCCTCGAGATGTTGGAGCATTTCCGTGCTCCATAACTTGCAGGAGGTGGAGGGTCTGTTAAACTGTCTTTGAATGTCAGGAGCAGATGGTCTCAAAGTGTTAGGATTTTGGTGGTTTGTGGTGGGGTTGGGGTAAAGAGAAGATGTACAACAGATTATCCCCACCAGGAAGAGATTAGACTCGTTCTTTATAGTGGGAGGGTGAGTGTGGTTTCCTCGGCATGTTCTGGCAGAGTGGGTGTGAGCTGGTTAGTGTCCAGGGTTTAAAGAGATGGGTCATATAGTTAGGCTTCCCAGCTTCAGAAATGTTTGTTTGGTGGTGAAGGCAAATGGGGGTGGATTTGCAAGAACGTAGGACTGAAGGTGCTGTATTTAAATGTGTGTAGCATTCGGAATAAGGTGGATAAACTTGCGCAATTAGACTGGTCAGTATGACGTTGTGGGCATCACTGAGTCACGCCTGACAGAAGGCCATAGTTGGGAGCTTAACATCAAGGACAGGCAGGAAGGCATAGGTGGTGGTGTGGCTCTGTTCGTAAGAGATGGAATTGCATCTTCAGAAGAGGTGACATGGGGTCAGAGAATGTTAAATCTTTGTGGGTGGAGTTAAGGAATTGCAAAAGTAAAGAAACCATTATGGTAATCATATATAGGCATCCAAATAGTAGCCAAGATGTGGGGTTGAGATTGTAAAGGGAGCTGGAAAAGGCATGTTATAAGGGTAATGTCACAATTGTAATGGGGGACTTCAATCTGCAAGGGGATTGGGAAAATCAGGTTGGTTACAAATCGCAGGAGAGAGGATTCGTTGAATGCCTACGATATGGCTTTTTAGAGCAGCTTGTGCTTGAGCCTACTCAGGGAAATGGCTACCTTAGCTTGGGTGTTGTGTAATAACTCGGATCTTATTAGAGAGCTGAACATAAAGGAACCCTTAGGAATCAGTGATCATAATATGATTGAACTCATACTGCAGTTTGAGAGGGAGAAGTATAAGTCACATGCATCAGTATCACAATAGAATAAAAGGAATTACAGAGGCATGAGAGAGGAGCTTGTCCAGGTGGATTGGAGGAGGATTCTGGCAGAGATTACGGTAGACCAGAGATGGCTAAGGTTTCTGGGAATGGTTCATAAACTGCAGGCTAGATATGTCTCACAGAAGAAATTGTTCTCAAATGGCAGGGGTGGGCAACTGTGGCTAATTAGGGAATTTAAGGATTGCATAAAAGTCAAGGAAAGGGCATATAAGGTGGCAAAAGTGAGTGGAAAATTAGGAGATTGGGAAGCTTTCAAAATCCAATAAAAGGCAACTAAAAGCGAAAAGAAGGGAAAAGATGAAATACAAGGGCAAAGTAGCCAATAATATAAAGCAAGATACCAACTATATAAAGAGTAAAAGGGAGGTGAGAGTTGATATTGGACTACTGGAAAATGATGCTGGTGAGATAGTATATAAATGGCAGATAAACTTAACGAGTACTTTGCATCAGTCTTCACAGTGGAAGACACTAGCAGTGTGTCAGAGGTCCATGAGTGTCAGGGAGCAGGAGTGAGAGCCATTGCTATTACAAAGGAAGAAGTGCCAGGCAAACTCAAAGGGACTTAAGGTCACCTGGACCAGATGGACTACAGCCCAGAGTCCTGACAGAGGTTGCTGAAGAGATAACAGATAATTATCTGATTCTGGCATGGTCCCAGAGGACTGGAAACGTCACTCCATGCTGTAAGAAGGGAGGAAGGCAAAAGGAAGGAAGTTGTAGGCCAGTTAGCCTCACCTCAGTGGTTGGGGAAGTGTTGGAGTCTATTATTAAGAATGAGGTTTTGGGTACTTGGAGACCAATGATAAAATAAGTCAAAGTCAGCATAGTTTCTGTAAAGGTAAATCTTGCCTGACAGATCTGTTATTGTTCTTCAAGGAAGTAACAAGCAGGATGGACAAAGGAGAGGCAGTGGATGTCATTTACTTGGATTTTCAGAAGGTGTTTGATTAAGTGCCACACATCAGGCTGCTTAACAAGACAAAATTCTATGGTGTTTTAGGGAAGGTAATGGCATGGACAGAGGAATGGCCGACAGCAGGAGGTAGCAAGTGGGAATGAAGGGGGCCTTTTCTGATTGGCTGCCAGTGACTAGTGCTGTTCCTCAGGGGTCAGTATTGGGACTGCTGCTTTTCACATTGCTTTGTCAGTGATGTGGATAATGGAATTAATGGCTTTGTGGCAAAGTTTGCAGATGATACGAAGACAGGTGGAGGGGTAGGTCGTGCTGAGGAAGCAACACAATTGCAGCAGGACTTGGACAAATTGGAAGAATGGGCAAAATAGTTGCAGATGGAATACAGTGTTGGGGAATGTATGATAATGCATTTTGGTAAAAGGAACAATAGTGCAGACTATTATCTAAATGAGGAGAAGGTTCAAACATCAGCAGTGCAGAGGGACTTAGGAGTCCTCGTGCAAGACTCCCAGAAGGTTAATTTACAGGTTGAGTCTGTGGTAAAGAAGGCAAATGCAATGTTGGCATTTGTTTCAAGAGGAATAGGATATAAAAGCAAGGAGATAATGCTGAGCTTTAATAAGACACTGATCAGGCCACACTTGGAGTATTGTCAACAGTTTTGGGCCCCATATCTCAGGAAGGATGTGTTGTCATTGGAGAGATTCCAGAGGAAGTTCACGAGAATGATTCTGGGAATGAAGGGGTTAACATGAGGAGCATTTGGCAGCTTTGGGCCTGTACTCACTGGAATTTAGAAGAATGCGTGGGGATCTCATTGAAATCTACTGAAAGTTGAAAGGACTTGATAGGGTGGATGTGGAGAGGATGCTTCCTGTGGTGGGGATATCCAGATCTAGAAGGCACAGCCTCAGAATTGAGGGTTGACCTTTTAGGACAGAGGTAAAGAGAACATTTTTTTAGCCAGAGAGTAGTGAGTCTGTGGATTGCTCTGCCCCAGACTGTGATGGAGGCCAACTCCATGCATATATTTATGGTGGAAGGTGATTGTTTCTTGATTGGTCAGGGCATCAAAGGATACGGTGAAAAGGCAGGTGTATGGGGTTGAGTGGGACCCAGGATAGCCCTGGCAGAGCAGACTTGATGGGCTGAATGGCCTAATTCTGCTCCTGTGTCTTATGGAGTGATGGACCAATCAGGGACTAGTGAGTCAGTAATGGATTGATAGAGGTAGGGTGAGTCGTGAATAATTGATTTGCAGTGTGGGGTGAGTCAGGAGTAACGGCTGGGGGACAGGTCATGGGGTGGAAGTTGGGAATGACGGGTCAGGAGGGGAGTGGGACTCGAGAGTGACAGGTTGGACAGGTCAGGAGGAGGGCAAGTTGGGAATGAAAAGATATAGGAGCATAAGTGGGTCATTCAGCCCATCGAGTCTTCTCCTATATCTTATACGGGCTGATCCAATTCTTCCGGTCATCCCCACTCCCTGCCTTCTCCCCATACCCTTTGATGCCCTGGCTAATCAAGAACTTGTCTATCTCTGCCTTAAATACACCCAATGACTTGCCCTCCACAGCTGCTCATGGCAACAAATTCCACAGATTTACCACCCTCTAACTGAAGTAATTTCTCCACATCTCAGTTCTAAAAGGACATCCTTCAATCCTGAAGTCGTCCCCTCTTGTCCTAGACTCCCCTACCATGAGTAATAACTTTGCCATATCTAATCTGTTCAGGCCTTTTAACATTTGGAATGTTTCTATGAGATCCCCCTCATCCTCCTGAACTCCAGGGAATACATCCCAAGAGCTGCCAGACGTTCCTCATACAGTAACCCTTTCATTCCTGGAATTATTTCTCGTGAATCTTCTCTGAACCCTCTCCAATGTCAGTATATCCTTTCTAAAATAAGGAGCCCAAAACTGCACACAATACTCCAAGTGAGGTCCCATGAGTGCCTTATAGAGCCTCAACATCACATCCCTGCTCTTGTATTCTATACCTCTAGAAATGAATGCCAACATTGCATTTGCATTCTTCACAACCAACTCAACCTGGAAGTTAACCTTTAGGGTATCTTGCACAAGGACTCCCAAGTCCCTTTGCATCTCTGCATTTTGAATTCTCTCCCCATCTAAGTAATAGTCTGCCTGTTTATTTCTTCCACCAAAGTGCATGACCATACACTTTCCCACATTGTATTTCATTTGCCACTTCTTTCCCATTCCCCTAAACTATCTAAGTCTCTCTACAGGCTCTCTCTGTTTCCTCAACACTACCTGTTCCTCCACTTATCTTTGTACCATCAGCAAATTTAGACACAAATCCATTAACCCCATAGTCCAAATCATTGACATACATTGTAAAAAGCAGCGGTCCCAACACTGGCCCCTGTGGAACTCCCCTGCCAGCCAGAATAGGATCCCTTTATTCCCAGACTCTGTTTTCTGGCAATCAGCCAATGCTCCACCCATGCTAGTAAATTCCCTGTCATTCCATGGGCTCTTATCTTGCTAAGCAGCCTCACGGATGGCACCTTGTCGAAGGCCTTCTGAAAATCCAAGTACACCACATCTACTGCATCTCCTGCTTGTAATTCCCTGCTTGTAATTTCCTCAAAAAAGTTGCAGTAGGTTAGTCAGGCAGGATTTTCCTTTCAGGAAACCATGCTGGCTTTGGCCTATCCTGTCATGTTCCTCCAGATATTCTGTAATCTCATCCCTAACAATCGATTCCAACAACTTCCCAAACCACTGATGTCAGGCTAACAGGTCTATAGTTTCCTTTCTGCTGCCTCCCACTCTTCTTAAATAGCAGAGTAACATTTGCAATTTTTCAGTCACCTGGTACAATGCCAGAATCTATCGATTCCTGAAAGATCATTGTTAATGCCTCTGCAATCTCTCCAGCTACTTCCTTCTGAACCCGAGGGTGCATTCTATCAGGACCAGGAGATTTATCCACCCTCAGATCATGAGTCAGGAGAGGAGTGTGAATCAGGAGTGAAGGGCTGTGGAGAGATGGGAGTGATGGTTTATTTCTGGAGTGATGGCAAATTGAGAGAGGGAGATGGTTTTGGGTTGATGACAGGACAGATGTGATTGTCAATCTGTGAAGAAGTTGTTTCAGAAAAATCCTTAGCTGGCATACTTCCTTGGAGCCATAAAGCAGTGCACAGACACACACTTCAGCCCATCTAGTCTATGCTGAAACCATTTAACCTGCTTACGCCCATCGACCTGCCCTGGGAACACAACCCTCCGTTGCCCTGCCATCCATCTACCTATCTAAACTTGGCTCAAGTGTTGAAATCGAGCTCACATGCACTACTTGTGCTGGCAGTTCATTCCACACTCTCACAACCCTCTGAGTGAAAGTTTTACTCAATATTCCCCTTGAGCTTTTCACCTTTCACCCTTAGCCCATGACCTCTAGTTGTCGACACTCCCAACCTCTGGAAAAAGCCTGTTTGCATTGACCCTATCTATATCCTCGTAATTTTGTGTAGCTCTATCAAATCTCCTGCCAGTCTCTGTTCTATTTGGACTGTGTTGGCTCTGTGTGCTGAGCTCACAGCTGATGTTGAATGTGACGTTCCTATTTTCCAGCATCATTCCGGGCTTGCCCACCCCATTCCTTGTGCTTCGTGTTGATTCTGGAGCAGCTATTTTAAGTATACCCGCCTCCCCCAACCCTTGGCCATTCGATTGGGGAGCTGAGACTAGCCCGTACAGCCACAGTCTGGGTCTGCAGCCCAAAATCTCCCTTTCACCACCCAGCACCCTTGAAGTCAGCCCCCCCCAACCCCCCACCCTGCCCTGCTGCTGATCACTCATCACCAGATTGCTTGGAGAATGAGAAAAATTTATAGATAATGGAACAAAGGGATATCGGAAGGTGGGAAGTTCAATTTTGTTTTCTTATTGTCATAGACATACATGGGGTTAAATACCATGAAAATTAACTTTCTTCAGCAGCGCAGTGGGTTACTAGGACAAACATAAATTAACACAAGTTGTGTGTGCATAATGTGCACAAGGCCAGAATAATTAAATAAACGACACTAGGGCAAGATTGAGAAAGAGAGAGTGTAAAAATAGACTGAGGTAATGGCAGGGTTCTTCAGATACCTGGGCCTCTTGCCTGATGGTGGAAAGACTGAAGATACAGATTAGGCAACTACTTCCGCTTTCCTGTTAACTCATTTTTCATGTGAATTACCTCTTGTGCCTGTGTCAGCCCTTGTTGAAAATATCCCAGCCTCCCCTGGCCCAGTGCCTCCCCAATCAGATGACCGGGTATTCTGGGACAGGACTGATTTTGGAAAACAAAACATGACCTTTCACCGCTTTTGGTGGTGATGTCTTGCTCGTCCTGCAGAATATTTTGGTGGTGGCATTGGGATGCAATGTTGTTTGTGTGCTCAGTTACAGAGACCCAGTGTCTGCACGAAATACCGCGGCTTTAAAATAAATGAGTGACATTGGCTGGTCAGTCCCTTACAAGGGCTTGTTCCTCCTCTGCCCTGCCCAGCCCAGCCCTGCCCTGCCCTGCCCTGCCCTGCCCAGTCCTGCTCACACGCTGCTGGCTATTACAGACCCAGATCGGGTGACAGGGCGGGATTGGAGCTGGGACTCGGCGGAATGTGATTGTGATATCTACTTGTCACAGACGTCATGCTAATAAAATGAATAGGAGCCTATTAATAACAATCATTTGGCAACTAAAAGCGAGGACGGAGAGAGAGAGAGGGACGGAGCTGGGTGAAGGATCCTCTCTGCGGTAGTGTGGGGAGTGTGGATTTTCCTTCTGCCGTTGTAAGGTAACGATTGCCTTTCTCCCCGCCTGGGAGGTGCCAGTGGGGCAGTGTGTGACCCGTCATGCTGGTGCCCGGACCACACAGAAACTGAAGACAAGTTGATAATAGACCAGACAGTTTGGTGTTGTGGAAAGTTGTAAAATCAGAATTTGGAACACATTCCCTCTCACAGTAGATGGACACCCAGGTATAAGGGCAGCTTATTGCAGGTAACGGAAAACCCATTTTGATGTCTGTTTGCCACCCCTGCTCCCCCTCGCTGTGCGGGCGCAGTCCTGTGCTCACACTGAATCGTTGCCCTAACCCCTGCAATGTCACACTGAAACACTGCTTCTCCTGCGTGAGTCATGTCAAACAATCTCCGTGCTTCTCTGAATGCCAGCCTGCCTCCACAGCACTGCTGGGTGCCCGAGCCGTGCTGTTTGTCCTCCTGTATCTGTGCTCTCTCTGGGCCGCGTGGTGTCACCGGCTGTCCTGGTCGCCTTCGGAATACGGGTGGAACTGGCAACTTGGCCGGATGGTGACTGATGGAAGAGCACTGAGACTTGAATTTTGTCAATGAAATTGTGCTCAGTCCTGGCGACCAGCTCTTCGATATATGCACCCACACAATGGGACGTTTTTACTTTAAGATCTGGCTGTCAGTGTCTCGTGGGTGCATCGTATTCCAGCTCCGTCAGCATGTGGGAGGTCTGTGATGAGATTCCCAGCAGATCCCGGCCTCAGGGTGCAGAGCTCCATCTCTGTGATGACGAGGTGCGGCAAGAACCGATCCTCCTGGTAAACAGGTGATCGGAGCTTGCTGTATTTGGCGTGGGGTCCGCCATTCTCACTGGGAGGAATTCTGTCTACAGCACAGCTGGAATTTAGGGAGTGGAAAACATCAAATACTCTTGAGCTTGCCTGTGGGTGCCTGCTGTGGTGGAGAGCAGGGTGAGTGCTCCGACCTGTGTTCCTTCTTCCTGATATTGCTGAGTTAAGCTTCAGATTTTAATCCTATTTGTCAGCTCTGCTCCGTCCTTCTGTTCCTTCGCTGTTCTCAGTGCAGTTTGGGACCACACATTAGTCCACCTTATGTTTTTTTCAGGGTGTTTCAGCTGGACTGGCACCAGAGGGTCCACCCCAGCCAGTGTTGCTGTTTACTATTACGGCAGTCGTGAATGCCGACAGCATTGCCGTTTTGTCGATAGGCCGTGGACAGCGCAGACTAAGAATCTATCCATGTCATAGATATGGCAATAGCTCTGCATCAGGAATACAATTAGAACTTTTTACTGCACAGGAACATCATTCTTAACATACCCACCTTGTCCACATGGCCCATCCCCTCAACACAGGAATATCCCGTCCCCCATTCCCACCATGTCCACACGGCCCATCCCCTCAACACAGGAATATCCCGTCTCCCATTCCCACCTTGTCCACACGGTCTCTCCCCTCAACACAGGAATATCCCGTCCCCCATACCCACCTTGTCCACACAGCCCATCCCCTCAACACAGGAATATCCCATCCCCCATTCCCACCTTGTCCACACGACCTCTCCCATCAACACAGGAATATCCCATCCCCCATTCCTACCTTGTCCACATGGCCCATCCCCTCAACACAGGAATATCCCATCCCCCATTCCCACCTTGTCCACACGGCCAATCCCCTCAACACAGGAATATCCCATCCCCCATTCCCACCTTGTCCACATGGCCCATCCCCTCAACACAGGAATATCCCATCCCCCATTCCCACCTTGTCCACACGGCCCATCCCCTCAACACAGGAATATCCCGTCTCCCATTCCCAACTTATCCACACGACCCATCCCCTCAACACAGGAATATCCCATCCCCCATTCCCACCTTGTCCACACGACCTCTCCCCTCAGCACAGGAATATCCCATCCCCCATTCCCACCTTGTCCACATGGCCCATCCCCTCAACACAGGAATATCCCATCCCCCATTCCCACCTTGTCCACACGACCCATCCCCTCAACACAGGAATATCCCGTCCCCCATTCCCACCTTGTCCACACGACCCATCCCCTCAACACAGGAATATCCCATCCCCCATTCCCACCTTCTCCACACGGCCCATCCCCTCAACACAGGAATATCCCATCCCCCATTCCCACCTTGTCCACACGACCCATCCCCTCAACACAGGAATATCCCGTCCCCCATTCCCACCATGCCCACACGACCCATCCCCTCAACACAGGAATATCCCGTCCCCCATTCCCACCTTGTCCACACGACCCATCCCCTCAACACAGGAATATCCCATCCCCCATTCCCACCATGTCCACACGGCCCATCCCCTCAACACAGGAATATCCCGTCTCCCATTCCCACCTTGTCCACACGGCCTCTCCCCTCAACACAGGAATATCCCGTCCCCCATACCCACCTTGTCCACACAGCCCATCCCCTCAGCACAGGAATATCCCATCCCCCATTCCCACCTTGTCCACACGACCTCTCCCATCAACACAGGAATATCCCATCCCCCATTCCTACCTTGTCCACATGGCCCATCCCCTCAACACAGGAATATCCCGTCCCCCATTCCCACCTTGTCCTCATGGCCCATCCCCTCAACACAGGAATATCCCATCCCCCATTCCCACCTTGTCCACACGGCCCATCCCCTCAACACAGGAATATCCCGTCTCCCATTCCCAACTTATCCACACGACCCATCCCCTCAACACAGGAATATCCCATCCCCCATTCCCACCTTGTCCACACGACCTCTCCCCTCAGCACAGGAATATCCCATCCCCCATTCCCACCTTGTCCACATGGCCCATCCCCTCAACACAGGAATATCCCATCCCCCATTCCCACCTTGTACACACGACCCATCCCCTCAACACAGGAATATCCCGTCCCCCATTCCCACCTTGTCCACACGACCCATCCCCTCAACACAGGAATATCCCATCCCCCATTCCCACCTTCTCCACACGGCCCATCCCCTCAACACAGGAATATCCCATCCCCCATTCCCACCTTGTCCACACGGCCCATCCCCTCAACACAGGAATATCCCGTCCCCCATTCCCACCATGTCCACACGGCCCATCCCCTCAACACAGGAATATCCTGTCTCCCATTCCCACCTTGTCCACACGGCCTCTCCCCTCAACACAGGAATATCCCGTCCCCCATACCCACCTTGTCCACACAGCCCATCCCCTCAACACAGGAATATCCCATCCCCCATTCCCACCTTGTCCACACGACCTCTCCCATCAACACAGGAATATCCCATCCCCCATTCCTACCTTGTCCACATGGCCCATCCCCTCAACACAGGAATATTCCGTCCCCCATTCCCACCTTGTCCTCATGGCCCATCCCCTCAACACAGGAATATCCCATCCCCCATTCCCACCTTGTCCACACGGCCCATCCCCTCAACACAGGAATATCCCGTCTCCCATTCCCAACTTATCCACACGACCCATCCCCTCAACACAGGAATATCCCATCCCCCATTCCCACCTTGTCCACACGACCTCTCCCCTCAGCACAGGAATATCCCATCCCCCATTCCCACCTTGTCCACATGGCCCATCCCCTCAACACAGGAATATCCCATCCCCCATTCCCACCTTGTCCACACGACCCATCCCCTCAACACAGGAATATCCCGTCCCCCATTCCCACCTTGTCCACACGACCCATCCCCTCGACACAGGAATATCCCATCCCCCATTCCCACCTTGTCCACACGACCCATCCCCTCAACACAGGAATATCCCGTCCCCCATTCCCACCTTGTCCACACGGCCCATCCCCTCCACACAGGAATATCCCATCCCCCATTCCCACCTTGTCCACACGACCTCTCCCCTCAACACAGGAATATCCCATCCCCCATTCCCACCTTGTCCACACGGCCTCTCCCCTCAACACAGGAATATCCCGTCTCCCATTCCCACCTTGTCCACACGGCCTCTCCCCTCAACACAGGAATATCCCATCCCCCATTCCCACCTTGTCCACACGGCCCATCCCCTCAACACAGGAATATCCCGTCTCCCATTCCCAACTTGTCCACACGGCCTCTCCCCTCAACACAGGAATATCCCGTCCGCCATTCCCACCTTGTCCACACGGCCTCTCCCCTCAAAACAGGAATATCCCATCCCCCATTCCCACCTTGTCCACACGACCTCTCCCCTCAACACAGGAATATCCCATCCCCCATTCCCACCTTGTCCACATGGCCCATCCCCTCAACACAGGAATATCCCGTCCCCCATTCCCACCTTGTCCACACGACCCATCCCCTCAACACAGGAATATCCCGTCCCCCATTCCCACCATGTCCACACGGCCCATCCCCTCAACACAGGAATATCCCGTCTCCCATTCCCACCTTGTCCACACGGCCTCTCCCCTCAACACAGGAATATCCCGTCCCCCATACCCACCTTGTCCACACAGCCCATCCCCTCAGCACAGGAATATCCCATCCCCCATTCCCACCTTGTCCACACGACCTCTCCCATCAACACAGGAATATCCCATCCCCCATTCCTACCTTGTCCACATGGCCCATCCCCTCAACACAGGAATATCCCGTCCCCCATTCCCACCTTGTCCTCATGGCCCATCCCCTCAACACAGGAATATCCCATCCCCCATTCCCACCTTGTCCACACGGCCCATCCCCTCAACACAGGAATATCCCGTCTCCCATTCCCAACTTATCCACACGACCCATCCCCTCAACACAGGAATATCCCATCCCCCATTCCCACCTTGTCCACACGACCTCTCCCCTCAGCACAGGAATATCCCATCCCCCATTCCCACCTTGTCCACATGGCCCATCCCCTCAACACAGGAATATCCCATCCCCCATTCCCACCTTGTACACACGACCCATCCCCTCAACACAGGAATATCCCGTCCCCCATTCCCACCTTGTCCACACGACCCATCCCCTCAACACAGGAATATCCCATCCCCCATTCCCACCTTCTCCACACGGCCCATCCCCTCAACACAGGAATATCCCATCCCCCATTCCCACCTTGTCCACACGGCCCATCCCCTCAACACAGGAATATCCCGTCCCCCATTCCCACCATGTCCACACGGCCCATCCCCTCAACACAGGAATATCCTGTCTCCCATTCCCACCTTGTCCACACGGCCTCTCCCCTCAACACAGGAATATCCCGTCCCCCATACCCACCTTGTCCACACAGCCCATCCCCTCAACACAGGAATATCCCATCCCCCATTCCCACCTTGTCCACACGACCTCTCCCATCAACACAGGAATATCCCATCCCCCATTCCTACCTTGTCCACATGGCCCATCCCCTCAACACAGGAATATCCCGTCCCCCATTCCCACCTTGTCCTCATGGCCCATCCCCTCAACACAGGAATATCCCATCCCCCATTCCCACCTTGTCCACACGGCCCATCCCCTCAACACAGGAATATCCCGTCTCCCATTCCCAACTTATCCACACGACCCATCCCCTCAACACAGGAATATCCCATCCCCCATTCCCACCTTGTCCACACGACCTCTCCCCTCAGCACAGGAATATCCCATCCCCCATTCCCACCTTGTCCACATGGCCCATCCCCTCAACACAGGAATATCCCATCCCCCATTCCCACCTTGTCCACACGACCCATCCCCTCAACACAGGAATATCCCGTCCCCCATTCCCACCTTGTCCACACGACCCATCCCCTCGACACAGGAATATCCCATCCCCCATTCCCACCTTGTCCACACGACCCATCCCCTCAACACAGGAATATCCCGTCCCCCATTCCCACCTTGTCCACACGGCCCATCCCCTCCACACAGGAATATCCCATCCCCCATTCCCACCTTGTCCACACGACCTCTCCCCTCAACACAGGAATATCCCATCCCCCATTCCCACCTTGTCCACACGGCCTCTCCCCTCAACACAGGAATATCCCGTCTCCCATTCCCACCTTGTCCACACGGCCTCTCCCCTCAACACAGGAATATCCCATCCCCCATTCCCACCTTGTCCACACGGCCCATCCCCTCAACACAGGAATATCCCGTCTCCCATTCCCAACTTGTCCACACGGCCTCTCCCCTCAACACAGGAATATCCCGTCCGCCATTCCCACCTTGTCCACACGGCCTCTCCCCTCAAAACAGGAATATCCCGTCTCCCATTCCCACCTTGTCCACACGGCCTCTCCCCTCAACACAGGAATATCCCGTCTCCCATTCCCAACTTGTCCACACGGCCTCTCCCCTCAACACAGGAATATCCCGTCTCCCATTCCCACCTTATCCACACGACCCATCCCCTCAACACAGGAATATCCCGTCCCCCATTCCCACCTTGTCCACACGACCTCTCCCCTCAACACAGGAATATCCCATCCCCCATTCCCACCTTGTCCACACGGCCTCTCCCCTCAACACAGGAATATCCCGTCTCCCATTCCCACCTTGTCCACACGGCCTCTCCCCTCAACACAGGAATATCCCATCCCCCATTCCCACCTTGTCCACACGGCCCATCCCCTCAACACAGGAATATCCCGTCTCCCATTCCCAACTTGTCCACACGGCCTCTCCCCTCAACACAGGAATATCCCGTCCGCCATTCCCACCTTGTCCACACGGCCTCTCCCCTCAAAACAGGAATATCCCGTCTCCCATTCCCACCTTGTCCACACGGCCTCTCCCCTCAACACAGGAATATCCCGTCTCCCATTCCCAACTTGTCCACACGGCCTCTCCCCTCAACACAGGAATATCCCGTCTCCCATTCCCACCTTATCCACACGACCCATCCCCTCAACACAGGAATATCCCGTCCCCCATTCCCACCTTCTCCACACGGCCCATCCCCTCAACACAGGAATATCCCGTCTCCCATTCCCACCTTGTCCACACGGCCTCTCCCCTCAACACAGGAATATCCCGTCCCCCATACCCACCTTGTCCACACAGCCCATCCCCTCAACACAGGAATATCCCGTCCCCCATTCCCACCTTGTCCACACGACCTCTCCCATCAACACAGGAATATCCCATCCCCCATTCCTACCTTGTCCACATGGCCCATCCCCTCAACACAGGAATATCCCGTCCCCCATTCCCACCTTGTCCTCATGGCCCATCCCCTCAACACAGGAATATCCCGTCCCCCATTCCCACCTTCTCCACACGGCCTCTCCCCTCAACACAGGAATATCCCGTCCCCCATTCCCACCTTCTCCACACAGCCTCTCCCCTCAACACAGGAATATCCCGTCCCCCATTCCCACCTTGTCCACACGGCCCATCCCCTCAACACAGGAATATCCCGTCCCCCATTCCCACCTTGTCCACACGGCCCATCCCCTCAACACAGGAATATCCCGTCCCCCATTCCCACATGTCCACACGGCCCATCCCCTCAACACAGGAATATCCCGTCCCCCATTCCCACCTTCTCCACACGGCCTCTCCCCTCAACACAGGAATATCCCGTCCCCCATTCCCACCTTGTCCACACGGCCCATCCCCTCAGCACAGGAATATCCCGTCCCCCATTCCCACCTTGTCCACACGGCCCATCCCCTCAACACAGGAATATCCCGTCCCCCATTCCCACATGTCCACACGGCCCATCCCCTCAACACAGGAATATCCCGTCCCCCATTCCCACCTTGTCCACACGGCCCATCCGCTCAACACAGGAATATCCCATCCCCCATTCCCACCTTGTCCACACGGCCCATCCCATCAACACAGGAATATCCCGTCCCCCATTCCCACCTTGTCCACACGGCCCATCCCCTCAACACAGGAATATCCCGTCTCCCATTCCCACCTTGTCCACACGGCCCATCCCCTCAACACATGGATATCCCATCCCCCATTCCCACCTTGTCCACACGGCCTCTCCCCTCAACACAGGAATATCCCATCCCCCATTCCCACTTGTCCACACGGCCCATCCCATCAACACAAGAATATCCTGTCCCCCATTCCCACCTTGTCCACACGACCTCTCCCCTCAACACAGGAATATCCCGTCCCCCATTCCCACCTTCTCCACACGGCCTCTCCCCTCAACACAGGAATATCCCGTCCCCCATTCCCACCTTGTCCACACGGCCCATCCCCTCAGCACAGGAATATCCCGTCCCCCATTCCCACCTTGTCCACACGGCCCATCCCCTCAACACAGGAATATCCCGTCCCCCATTCCCACCTTGTCCACATGGCCCATCCCCTCAACACAGGAATATCCCGTCCCCCATTCCCACCTTGTCCACAGGACCTCTGCCCTCAACAGAGGAATATCCCGTCCCCCATTCCCACCTTGTCCACACGGCCTCTCCCCTCAACACAGGAATATCCCATCCCCCATTCCCACCTTGTCCTCATGGCCCATCCCCTCAACACAGGAATATCCCGTCCCCCATTCCCACCTTGTCCACACGGCCCATCCCCTCAACACAGGAATATCCCATCCCCCATTCCCACTTGTCCACACGGCCCATCCCATCAACACAGGAATATCCCGTCCCCCATTCACACGTAGTCCACATGACCTCTCCCCTCAACACAGGAATATCCCGTCTCCCATTCCCACCTTATCCACACGACCCATCCCCTCAACACAGGAATATCCCGTCTCCCATTCCCACTTTGTCCACACGGCCCATCCCCTCAACACAGGAATATCCCGTCTCCCATTCCCAGCTTATCCACACGACCCATCCCCTCAACACAGGAATATCCCGTCCCCCATTCCCACCTTCTCCACACGGCCCATCCCCTCAACACAGGAATATCCCGTCTCCCATTCCCACCTTGTCCACACGGCCTCTCCCCTCAACACAGGAATATCCCGTCCCCCATACCCACCTTGTCCACACAGCCCATCCACTCAACACAGGAATATCCCGTCCCCCATTCCCACCTTGTCCACACGGCCTCTCCCCTCAACACAGGAATATCCCATCCCCCATTCCCACCTTGTCCACACGGCCCATCCCCTCAACACAGGAATATCCCATCCCCCATTCCCACCTTGTCCACACGGCCCATCCCATCAACACAGGAATATCCCGTCCCCCATTCCCACCTTGTCCACACGGCCTCTCCCCTCAACACAGGAATATCCCGTCCCCCATTCCCACATTGTCCACACGGCCTCTCCCCTCAACACAGGAATATCCCGTCCTCCATTCCCACCTTGTCCACACGGCCCCTCCACTCCACACAGGAATATCCCATCCCCCATTCCCACCTTGTCCACACGGCCCCTCCCCTCCACACAGGAATATCCCATCCCACATTCCCACCATGTCCACAAGGCCCCTCCCCTCAACACAGGAATATCCCGTCCCCCATTCCCACTTGTCCACACGGCCCATCCCCTCAACACAGGAATATCCCATCCCCCATTCCCACCTTCTCCACACGGCCTCTCCCCTCAACACAGGAATATCCCATCCCCCATTCCCACCATGTCCACACGGCCCATCCCCTCAACACAGGAATATCCCGTCCCACATTCCCACTTGTCCACACGGCCCATCCCCTCAACACAGGAATATCCCGTCCCCCATTCCCACCTTGTCCACACGGCCCATCCCCTCAACACAGGAATATCCCGTCCCCCATTCCCACCTTGTCCACACGGTCCATCCCCTCAACACAGGAATATCCCATCCCCCATTCCCACCTTCTCCACACGACCTCTCCCCTCAACACAGGAATATCCCATCCCCCATTCCCACTTTTTGTCCACACGGCCCATCCCCTCAACACAGGAATATCCCGTCCCCCATTCCCACCTTGTCCACACGACCTCTCCACTCAACACAGGAATATCCCGTCCCCCATTCCCACCTTGTCCACACGGCCTCTCCCCTCAACACAGGAATATCCCATCCCCCATTCCCACCTTGTCCACACGGCCCATCCCCTCAACACAGGAATATCCCATCCCCCATTCCCACCTTGTCCACACGGCCCATCCCATCAACACAGGAATATCCCGTCCCCCATTCCCACCTTGTCCACACGGCCTCTCCCCTCAACACAGGAATATCCCGTCCCCCATTCCCACATTGTCCACACGGCCTCTCCCCTCAACACAGGAATATCCCGTCCTCCATTCCCACCTTGTCCACACGGCCCCTCCCCTCCACACAGGAATATCCCATCCCCCATTCCCACCTTGTCCACACGGCCCCTCCCCTCCACACAGGAATATCCCATCCCCCATTCCCACCATGTCCACAAGGCCCCTCCCCTCTACACAGGAATATCCCGTCCACCATTCCCACATTGTCCACACGGCCCATCCCCTCAACACAGGAATATCCCGTCTCCCATTCCCAACTTGTCCACACGGCCTCTCCCCTCAACACAGGAATATCCCGTCCCCCATTCCCACCTTGTCCACACGGCCCATCCCCTCAACACAGGAATATCCCATCCCCCATTCCCACTTGTCCACACGGCCCATCCCCTCAACACAGGAATATCCCGTCTCCCATTCCCACCTTGTCCACACGGCCTCTCCCCTCAACACAGGAATATCCCATCCCCCATTCCCATCTTGTCCACACGGCCCATCCCCTCAACACAGGAATATCCCGTCCTCCATTCCCACCTTGTCCACACGGCCCCTCCCCTCCACACAGGAATATCCCATCCCCCATTCCCACCTTGTCCACACGGCCCCTCCCCTCCACACAGGAATATCCCATCCCCCATTCCCACCATGTCCACAAGGCCCCTCCCCTCTACACAGGAATATCCCGTCCACCATTCCTACCTTGTCCACACGGCCCATCCCCTCAACACAGGAATATCCCGTCTCCCATTCCCAACTTGTCCACACGGCCCATCCCCTCAACACAGGAATATCCCGTCCCCCATTCCCACCTTGTCCACACGGCCCATCCCCTCCACACAGGAATATCCCGTCCCCCATTCCCACCTTGTCCACACGGCCCATCCCCTCAACACAGGAATATCCCATCTCCCATTCCCACCTTGTCCACACGGCCCATCCCCTCAACACAGGAATATCCCATCCCCCATTCCCACCTTGTCCACACGGCCCATCCCCTCAACACAGGAATATCCCGTCCCCCATTCCCACATTGTCCACACGGCCCATCCCATCAACACAGGAATATCCCGTCCCCCATTCCCACCTTGTCCACACGGCCTCTCCCCTCAACACAGGAATATCCCGTCCCCCATTCCCACATTGTCCACACGGCCTCTCCCCTCAACACAGGAATATCCCGTCCTCCATTCCCACCTTGTCCACACGGCCCCTCCCCTCCACACAGGAATATCCCATCCCCCATTCCCACCTTGTCCACACGGCCCCTCCCCTCCACACAGGAATATCCCATCCCCCATTCCCACCATGTCCACAAGGCCCCTCCCCTCTACACAGGAATATCCCGTCCACCATTCCCACCTTGTCCACACGGCCCATCCCCTCAACACAGGAATATCCCGTCTCCCATTCCCAACTTGTCCACACGGCCCATCCCCTCAACACAGGAATATCCCGTCCCCCATTCCCACCTTGTCCACACGGCCCATCCCCTCAACACAGGAATATCCCATCCCCCATTCCCACTTGTCCACATGGCCCATCCCCTCAACACAGGAATATCCCGTCCCCCATTCCCACCTTGTCCACACGGCCTCTCCCCTCAACACAGGAATATCCCGTCTCCCATTCCCACCTTGTCCACACGGCCTCTCCCCTCAACACAGGAATATCCCATCCCCCATTCCCACCTTGTCCACACGGCCCATCCCCTCAACACAGGAATATCCCGTCCTCCATTCCCACCTTGTCCACACGGCCCCTCCCCTCCACACAGGAATATCCCATCCCCCATTCCCACCTTGTCCACACGGCCCCTCCCCTCCAGACAGGAATATCCCATCGCCCATTCCCACCATGTCCACAAGGCCCCTCCCCTCTACACAGGAATATCCCGTCCCCCATTCCCACCTTGTCCACACGGCCCATCCCCTCCACACAGGAATATCCCGTCCCCCATTCCCACCTTGTCCACACGGCCCATCCCCTCAACACAGGAATATCCCATCTCCCATTCCCACCTTGTCCACACGGCCCATCCCCTCAACACAGGAATATCCCATCCCCCATTCCCACCTTGTCCACACGGCCCATCCCCTCAACACAGGAATATCCCGTCCCCCATTCCCACCTTGTCCACACGGCCCATCCCATCAACACAGGAATATCCCGTCCCCCATTCCCACCTTGTCCACACGGCCTCTCCCCTCAACACAGGAATATCCCGTCCCCCATTCCCACATTGTCCACACGGCCTCTCCCCTCAACACAGGAATATCCCGTCCTCCATTCCCACCTTGTCCACACGGCCCCTCCCCTCCACACAGGAATATCCCATCCCCCATTCCCACCTTGTCCACACGGCCCCTCCCCTCCACACAGGAATATCCCATCCCCCATTCCCACCTTGTCCACACGGCCCATCCCATCAACACAGGAATATCCCGTCCCCCATTCCCACCTTGTCCACACGGCCTCTCCCCTCAACACAGGAATATCCCGTCCCCCATTCCCACATTGTCCACACGGCCTCTCCCCTCAACACAGGAATATCCCGTCCTCCATTCCCACCTTGTCCACACGGCCCCTCCCCTCCACACAGGAATATCCCATCCCCCATTCCCACCTTGTCCACACGGCCCCTCCCCTCCACACAGGAATATCCCATCCCCCATTCCCACCATGTCCACAAGGCCCCTCCCCTCTACACAGGAATATCCCGTCCACCATTCCCACCTTGTCCACACGGCCCATCCCCTCAACACAGGAATATCCCGTCTCCCATTCCCAACTTGTCCACACGGCCTCTCCCCTCAACACAGGAATATCCCGTCCCCCATTCCCACCTTGTCCACACGGCCCATCCCCTCAACACAGGAATATCCCATCCCCCATTCCCACTTGTCCACACGGCCCATCCCCTCAACACAGGAATATCCCGTCTCCCATTCCCACCTTGTCCACACGGCCTCTCCCCTCAACACAGGAATATCCCATCCCCCATTCCCACCTTGTCCACACGGCCCATCCCCTCAACACAGGAATATCCCGTCCTCCATTCCCACCTTGTCCACACGGCCCCTCCCCTCCACACAGGAATATCCCATCCCCCATTCCCACCTTGTCCACACGGCCCCTCCCCTCCACACAGGAATATCCCATCCCCCATTCCCACCATGTCCACAAGGCCCCTCCCCTCTACACAGGAATATCCCGTCCACCATTCCTACCTTGTCCACACGGCCCATCCCCTCAACACAGGAATATCCCGTCTCCCATTCCCAACTTGTCCACACGGCCCATCCCCTCAACACAGGAATATCCCGTCCCCCATTCCCACCTTGTCCACACGGCCCATCCCCTCCACACAGGAATATCCCGTCCCCCATTCCCACCTTGTCCACACGGCCCATCCCCTCAACACAGGAATATCCCATCTCCCATTCCCACCTTGTCCACACGGCCCATCCCCTCAACACAGGAATATCCCATCCCCCATTCCCACCTTGTCCACACGGCCCATCCCCTCAACACAGGAATATCCCGTCCCCCATTCCCACCTTGTCCACACGGCCCATCCCATCAACACAGGAATATCCCGTCCCCCATTCCCACCTTGTCCACACGGCCTCTCCCCTCAACACAGGAATATCCCGTCCCCCATTCCCACATTGTCCACACGGCCTCTCCCCTCAACACAGGAATATCCCGTCCTCCATTCCCACCTTGTCCACACGGCCCCTCCCCTCCACACAGGAATATCCCATCCCCCATTCCCACCTTGTCCACACGGCCCCTCCCCTCCACACAGGAATATCCCATCCCCCATTCCCACCATGTCCACAAGGCCCCTCCCCTCTACACAGGAATATCCCGTCCACCATTCCCACCTTGTCCACACGGCCCATCCCCTCAACACAGGAATATCCCGTCTCCCATTCCCAACTTGTCCACACGGCCCATCCCCTCAACACAGGAATATCCCGTCCCCCATTCCCACCTTGTCCACACGGCCCATCCCCTCAACACAGGAATATCCCATCCCCCATTCCCACTTGTCCACATGGCCCATCCCCTCAACACAGGAATATCCCGTCCCCCATTCCCACCTTGTCCACACGGCCTCTCCCCTCAACACAGGAATATCCCGTCTCCCATTCCCATTTTGTCCACACGGCCTCTCCCCTCAACACAGGAATATCCCATCCCCCATTCCCACCTTGTCCACACGGCCCATCCCCTCAACACAGGAATATCCCGTCCTCCATTCCCACCTTGTCCACACGGCCCCTCCCCTCCACACAGGAATATCCCATCCCCCATTCCCACCTTGTCCACACGGCCCCTCCCCTCCAGACAGGAATATCCCATCCCCCATTCCCACCATGTCCACAAGGCCCCTCCCCTCTACACAGGAATATCCCGTCCACCATTCCCACCTTGTCCACACGGCCCATCCCCTCAACACAGGAATATCCCGTCTCCCATTCCCAACTTGTCCACACGGCCCATCCCCTCAACACAGGAATATCCCGTCCCCCATTCCCACCTTGTCCACACGGCCCATCCCCTCCACACAGGAATATCCCGTCCCCCATTCCCACCTTGTCCACACGGCCCATCCCCTCAACACAGGAATATCCCATCTCCCATTCCCACCTTGTCCACACGGCCCATCCCCTCAACACAGGAATATCCCATCCCCCATTCCCACCTTGTCCACACGGCCCATCCCCTCAACACAGGAATATCCCGTCCCCCATTCCCACCTTGTCCACACGGCCCATCCCATCAACACAGGAATATCCCGTCCCCCATTCCCACCTTGTCCACACGGCCTCTCCCCTCAACACAGGAATATCCCGTCCCCCATTCCCACATTGTCCACACGGCCTCTCCCCTCAACACAGGAATATCCCGTCCTCCATTCCCACCTTGTCCACACGGCCCCTCCCCTCCACACAGGAATATCCCATCCCCCATTCCCACCTTGTCCACACGGCCCCTCCCCTCCACACAGGAATATCCCATCCCCCATTCCCACCATGTCCACAAGGCCCCTCCCCTCTACACAGGAATATCCCGTCCACCATTCCCACCTTGTCCACACGGCCCATCCCCTCAACACAGGAATATCCCGTCTCCCATTCCCAACTTGTCCACACGGCCCATCCCCTCAACACAGGAATATCCCGTCCCCTTTCCCACCTTGTCCACACGGCCCATCCCCTCAACACAGGAATATCCCATCCCCCATTCCCACTTGTCCACATGGCCCATCCCCTCAACACAGGAATATCCCATCCCCCATTCCCAACTTGTCCACACGGCCCATCCCATCCACACAGGAATATCCCGTCCCCCATTCCCACCTTGTCCACACGGTCCCTCCCCTCAACACAGGAATATCCCATCCCCCATTCCCACCTTGTCCACACGACCTCTCCCCTCAACACAGGAGTATCCCACCCCCCATTCCCACCTTGTCCACACGGCCCCTCCCCTCAACACAGGAATATCCCGTCCCCCATTCCCACCTTGTCCACACGGCCCATACCCTCCACACAGGAATATCCCGTCCACCATTCCCACCTTGTCCACACGGCCCATCCCCTCAACACAGGAATATCCCATCCCCCATTCCCACCTTGTCCACATGGCCTCTCCCCTCAACACAGGAATATCCCATCTCCCATTCCCACCTTGTCCACACGGCCCATCCCCTCAACACAGGAATATCCCGTCCCCCATTCCCACTTGTCCACACGGCCCATCCCCTCAAAACAGGAATATCCCGTCCCCCATTCCCACCTTGTCCACACGGCCCATCCCCTCATCACAGGAATATCCCATCCCCCATTCCCACCATGTCCACACGGCCCGTCCCCTCAACACAGGAATATCCCGTCCCCCATTCCCACCTTGTCCACACGGTCCATCCCCTCAACACAGGAATATCCCATCCCTCATTCCCACCTTCTACACACGACCTCTCCCTCTACACAGGAATATCCCATCCCCCATTCCCACCTTGTCCACACGACCTCTCCCCTCAACACAGGAATATCCCGTCCACCATTCCCACCTTGTCCACACGGCCTCTCCCCTCAACACAGGAATATCCCGTCTCCCATTCCCACCTTGTCCACACGGCCCATCCCCTCAACACAGGAATATCCCGTCCTCCATTCCCACCTTGTCCACACGGCCCCTCCCCTCCACACAGGAATATCCCATCCCCCATTCCCACCTTGTCCACACGGCCCCTCCCCTCCAGACAGGAATATCCCATCCCCCATTCCCACCATGTCCACAAGGCCCCTCCCCTCTACACAGGAATATCCCGTCCACCATTCCCACCTTGTCCACACGGCCCATCCCCTCAACACAGGAATATCCCGTCTCCCATTCCCAACTTGTCCACACGGCCCATCCCCTCAACACAGGAATATCCCGTCCCCCATTCCCACCTTGTCCACACGGCCCATCCCCTCCACACAGGAATATCCCGTCCCCCATTCCCACCTTGTCCACACGGCCCATCCCCTCAACACAGGAATATCCCATCTCCCATTCCCACCTTGTCCACACGGCCCATCCCCTCAACACAGGAATATCCCATCCCCCATTCCCACCTTGTCCACACGGCCCATCCCCTCAACAGAGGAATATCCCGTCCCCCATTCCCACCTTGTCCACACGGCCCATCCCATCAACACAGGAATATCCCGTCCCCCATTCCCACCTTGTCCACACGGCCTCTCCCCTCAACACAGGAATATCCCGTCCCCCATTCCCACATTGTCCACACGGCCTCTCCCCTCAACACAGGAATATCCCGTCCTCCATTCCCACCTTGTCCACACGGCCCCTCCCCTCCACACAGGAATATCCCATCCCCCATTCCCACCTTGTCCACACGGCCCCTCCCCTCCACACAGGAATATCCCATCCCCCATTCCCACCATGTCCACAAGGCCCCTCCCCTCTACACAGGAATATCCCGTCCACCATTCCCACCTTGTCCACACGGCCCATCCCCTCAACACAGGAATATCCCGTCTCCCATTCCCAACTTGTCCACACGGCCCATCCCCTCAACACAGGAATATCCCGTCCCCCATTCCCACCTTGTCCACACGGCCCATCCCCTCAACACAGGAATATCCCATCCCCCATTCCCACTTGTCCACATGGCCCATCCCCTCAACACAGGAATATCCCATCCCCCATTCCCAACTTGTCCACACGGCCCATCCCATCCACACAGGAATATCCCGTCCCCCATTCCCACTTTGTCCACACGGTCCCTCCCCTCAACACAGGAATATCCCATCCCCCATTCCCACCTTGTCCACACGACCTCTCCCCTCAACACAGGAGTATCCCACCCCCCATTCCCACCTTGTCCACACGGCCCCTCCCCTCAACACAGGAATATCCCGTCCCCCATTCCCACCTTGTCCACACGGCCCATACCCTCCACACAGGAATATCCCGTCCACCATTCCCACCTTGTCCACACGGCCCATCCCCTCAACACAGGAATATCCCATCCCCCATTCCCACCTTGTCCACACGGCCTCTCCCCTCAACACAGGAATATCCCATCTCCCATTCCCACCTTGTCCACACGGCCCATCCCCTCAACACAGGAATATCCCGTCCCCCATTCCCACTTGTCCACACGGCCCATCCCCTCAACACAGGAATATCCCGTCCCCCATTCCCACCTTGTCCACACGGCCCATCCCCTCATCACAGGAATATCCCATCCCCCATTCCCACCATGTCCACACGGCCCGTCCCCTCAACACAGGAATATCCCGTCCCCCATTCCCACCTTGTCCACACGGTCCATCCCCTCAACACAGGAATATCCCATCCCTCATTCCCACCTTCTACACACGACCTCTCCCTCTACACAGGAATATCCCATCCCCCATTCCCACCTTGTCCACACGACCTCTCCCCTCAACACAGGAATATCCCGTCCACCATTCCCACCTTGTCCACATGGCCCATCCCCTCAACACAGGAATATCCCGTCCCCCATTCCCACTTATCCACACGGCCCCTCCCCTCAACACAGGAATATCCCGTCCCCCATTCCCACCTTGTCCACACGGCCCCTCCCCTCAACACAGGAATATCCCGTCCCCCATTCCCACCTTGTCCACACGGCCCATCCCCTCCACACAGGAATATCCCGTCCCCCATTCCCACCTTGTCCACACGGCCCATCACCTCAACACAGGAATATCCCGTCCCCCATTCCCACCTTGTCCACACGGCCCATCCCCTCAACACAAGAATATCCCATCCCCCATTCCCACCTTGTCCACACGGCCTCTCCCCTCAACACAGGAATATCCCGTCTCCCATTCCCACCTTGTCCACACGGCCTCTCCCCTCAACACAGGAATATCCCGTCCCCCATTCCCACCTTGTCCACACGGCCCATCCGCTCAACACAGGAATATCCCGTCCCCCATTCCCACTTGTCCACACGGCCCATCCCCTCAACACAGGAATATCCCGTCCCCCATTCCCACCTTGTCCACACGACCTCTCCCCTCAACACAGGAATATCCCATCCCCCATTCCCACTTGTCCACACGGCCCATCCCATCAACACAGGAATATCCCGTCCCCCATAACCACCTTGTCCACACGGCCCATCCCCTCAACACAGGAATATCCCGTCCCCCATTCCCACCTTGTCCACACGGCCCATCCCCTCAACACAGGAATATCCCGTCCCCCTTTCCCACCTTGTCCACACGGTCCATCCCCTCAACACAGGAATATCCCATCCCCCATTCCCACCTTCTCCACACGACCTCTCCCCTCAACACAGGAATATCCCATCCCCCATTCCCACCTTGTCCACACGACCTCTCCCCTCAACACAGGAATATCCCGTCCCCCATTCCCACCTTGTCCACACGGCCTCTCCCCTCAACACAGGAATATCCCGTCCCCCATTCCCACCTTGTCCACACGGCCCATCCCCTCCACACAGGAATATCCCGTCTCCCATTCCCACCTTGTCCACACGGCCCATCCCCTCAACACAGGAATATCCCATCCCCCATTCCCACCTTGTCCACACGGCCCATCCCCTCAACACAGGAATATCCCATCCCCCATTCCCACCTTGTCCACATGGCCCATCCCCTCAACACAGGAATATCCCGTCCCCCATTCCCACCTTCTCCAGACGGTCCATCCCCTCAACACAGGAATATCCCATCCCTCATTCCCACCTTCTCCACACGACCTCTCCCCTCAACACAGGAATATCCCATCCCCCATTCCCACCTTGTCCACACGACCTCTCCCCTCAACACAGGAATATCCCGTCCCCCATTCCCTCCTTGTCCACACGGCCCATCCCCTCCACACAGGAATATCCCGTCCCCCATTCCCACCTTCTCCACACGGCCCATCCGCTCAACACAGGAATATCCCTTCCCCCATTCCTACCTTCTCCACACGGCCCATCCCCTCAACACAGGAATATCCCATCCCCCGTTCCCACCTTGTCCACACGACCTCTCCCCTCAACACAGGAATATCCCGTCTCCCATTCCCACCTTATCCACACGACCCATCCCCTCAACACAGGAATATCCCGTCTCCCATTCCCACTTTGTCCACACGGCCCATCCCCTCAACACAGGAATATCCCGTCCCCCATTCCCACCTTGTCCACACGGTCCATCCCCTCAACACAGGAATATCCCGTCCCCCATTCCCACTTGTCCACACGGCCCATCCCCTCAACACAGGAATATCCCTTCCCCCATTCCCACCTTGTCCACACGGCCCATCCCCTCCACACAGGAATATCCCGTCTCCCATTCCCAACTTATCCACACGACCCATCCCCTCAACACAGGAATATCCCATCCCCCATTCCCACCTTGTCCACACGGTCCATCCCCTCAACACAGGAATATCCCATCCCTCATTCCCACCTTCTACACACGACCTCTCCCCTCAACACAGGAATATCCCATCCCCCATTCCCACCTTGTCCACACGACCTCTCCCCTCAACACAGGAATATCCCGTCTCCCATTCCCACCTTGTCCACATGGCCCATCCCCTCAACACAGGAATATCCCGTCCCCCATTCCGACTTATCCACACGGCCCCTCCCCTCAACACAGGAATATCCCGTCCCCCATTCCCAAGTTGTCCACACGGCCCCTCCCCTCAACACAGGAATATCCCATCCCCCATTCCCACCTTGTCCACACGGCCCATCCCCTCCACACAGGAATATCCCGTCCCCCATTCCCACCTTGTCCACACGGCCCATCCCCTCAACACAGGAATATCCCGTCCCCCATTCCCACCTTGTCCACACGGCCCATCCCCTCAACACAAGAATATCCCGTCCCCCATTCCCACCTTGTCCACACGGCCTCTCCCCTCAACACAGGAATATCCCGTCTCCCATTCCCACCTTGTCCACACGGCCTCTCCCCTCAACACAGGAATATCCCATCCCCCATTCCCACCTTGTCCACACGGCCTCTCGCCTCAACACAGGAATATCCCATCCCCCATTCCCACCTTGTCCACACGACCTCTCCCCTCAACACAGGAATATCCCGTCCCCCATTCCCACCTTGTCCACACGGCCCCTCCCCTCAACACAGGAATATCCCGTCCCCCATTCCCACCTTGTCCACACGGCCCATCCCCTCCACACAGGAATATCCCGTCCCCCATTCCCACCTTGTCCACACGGCCCATCCCCTCAACACAGGAATATCCCATCTCCCATTCCCACCTTGTCCACACGGCCCATCCCCTCAACACAGGAATATCCCATCCCCCATTCCCACCATGTCCACACGGCCCATCCCCTCAACACAGGAATATCCCGTCCCCCATTCCCACCTTGTCCACACGGCCTCTCCCCTCAACACAGGAATATCCCGTCTCCCATTCCCACCTTGTCCACACGGCCTCTCCCCTCAACACAGGAATATCCCATCCCCCATTCCCACCTTGTCCACACGGCCCATCCCCTCAACACAGGAATATCCCGTCCCCCATTCCCACTTGTCCACACGGCCCATCCCCTCAACACAGGAATATCCCATCCCCCATTCCCACCTTCTCCACACGGCCTCTCCCCTCAACACAGGAATATCCCGTCCCCCATACCCACCTTGTCCACACGGCCCATCCCCTCATCACAGGAATATCCCATCCCCCATTCCCACCATGTCCACACGGCCCATCCCCTCAACACAGGAATATCCCGTCCCACATTCCCACTTGTCCACACGGCCCATCCCCTCAACACAGGAATATCCCGTCCCCCATTCCCACCTTGTCCACACGGCCCATCCCCTCAACACAGGAATATCCCGTCCCCCATTCCCACCTTGTCCACACGGTCCATCCCCTCAACACAGGAATATCCCATCCCCCATTCCCACCTTCTCCACACGACCTCTCCCCTCAACACAGGAATATCCCATCCCCCATTCCCACTTGTCCACATGGCCCATCCCCTCAACACAGGAATATCCCGTCCCCCATTCCCACCTTGTCCACACGGCCTCTCCCTTCAACACAGGAATATCCCGTCTCCCATTCCCACCTTGTCCACACGGCCTCTCCCCTCAACACAGGAATATCCCATCCCCCATTCCCACCTTGTCCACACGGCCCATCCCCTCAACACAGGAATATCCCGTCCTCCATTCCCACCTTGTCCACACGGCCCCTCCCCTCCACACAGGAATATCCCATCCCCCATTCCCACCATGTCCACAAGGCCCCTCCCCTCTACACAGGAATATCCCGTCCACCATTCCCACCTTGTCCACACGGCCCATCCCCTCAACACAGGAATATCCCGTCTCCCATTCCCAACTTGTCCACACGGCCCATCCCCTCAACACAGGAATATCCCGTCCCCCATTCCCACCTTGTCCACACGGCCCATCCCCTCAACACAGGAATATCCCATCCCCCATTCCCACTTGTCCACATGGCCCATCCCCTCAACACAGGAATATCCCATCCCCCATTCCCAACTTGTCCACACGGCCCATCCCATCCACACAGGAATATCCCGTCCCCCATTCCCACCTTGTCCACACGGTCCCTCCCCTCAACACAGGAATATCCCATCCCCCATTCCCACCTTGTCCACACGGCCCCTCCCCTCAACACAGGAATATCCCGTCCCCCATTCCCACCTTGTCCACACGGCCCATACCCTCCACACAGGAATATCCCGTCCACCATTCCCACCTTGTCCACACGGCCCATCCCCTCAACACAGGAATATCCCATCCCCCATTCCCACCTTGTCCACACGGCCTCTCCCCTCAACACAGGAATATCCCATCTCCCATTCCCACCTTGTCCACACGGCCCATCCCCTCAACACAGGAATATCCCGTCCCCCATTCCCACTTGTCCACACGGCCCATCCCCTCAACACAGGAATATCCCGTCCCCCATTCCCACCTTGTCCACACGGCCCATCCCCTCATCACAGGAATATCCCATCCCCCATTCCCACCATGTCCACACGGCCCGTCCCCTCAACACAGGAATATCCCGTCCCCCATTCCCACCTTGTCCACACGGTCCATCCCCTCAACACAGGAATATCCCATCCCTCATTCCCACCTTCTACACACGACCTCTCCCTCTACACAGGAATATCCCATCCCCCATTCCCACCTTGTCCACACGACCTCTCCCCTCAACACAGGAATATCCCGTCCACCATTCCCACCTTGTCCACATGGCCCATCCCCTCAACACAGGAATATCCCGTCCCCCATTCCCACTTATCCACACGGCCCCTCCCCTCAACACAGGAATATCCCGTCCCCCATTCCCACCTTGTCCACACGGCCCCTCCCCTCAACACAGGAATATCCCGTCCCCCATTCCCACCTTGTCCACACGGCCCATACCCTCCACACAGGAATATCCCGTCCACCATTCCCACTTATCCACACGGCCCCTCCCCTCAACACAGGAATATCCCGTCCCCCATTCCCACCTTGTCCACACGGCCCCTCCCCTCAACACAGGAATATCCCGTCCCCCATTCCCACCTTGTCCACACGGCCCATACCCTCCACACAGGAATATCCCGTCCACCATTCCCACCTTGTCCACACGGCCCATCCCCTCAACACAGGAATATCCCATCCCCCATTCCCACCTTGTCCACACGGCCTCTCCCCTCAACACAGGAATATCCCATCTCCCATTCCCACCTTGTCCACACGGCCCATCCCCTCAACACAGGAATATCCCGTCCCCCATTCCCACTTGTCCACACGGCCCATCCCCTCAACACAGGAATATCCCGTCCCCCATTCCCACCTTGTCCACACGGCCCATCCCCTCATCACAGGAATATCCCATCCCCCATTCCCACCATGTCCACACTGCCCGTCCCCTCAACACAGGAATATCCCGTCCCCCATTCCCACCTTGTCCACACGGTCCATCCCCTCAACACAGGAATATCCCATCCCTCATTCCCACCTTGTCCACACGACCTCTCCCCTCAACACAGGAATATCCCGTCCACCATTCCCACCTTGTCCACATGGCCCATCCCCTCAACACAGGAATATCCCGTCCCCCATTCCCACTTATCCACACGGCCCCTCCCCTCAACACAGGAATATCCCGTCCCCCATTCCCACCTTGTCCACACGGCCCCTCCCCTCAACACAGGAATATCCCGTCCCCCATTCCCACCTTGTCCACACGGCCCATCCCCTCCACACAGGAATATCCCGTCCCCCATTCCCACCTTGTCCACACGGCCCATCACCTCAACACAGGAATATCCCATCCCCCATTCCCACCTTGTCCACACGGCCCATCCCCTCAACACAAGAATATCCCGTCCCCCATTCCCACCTTGTCCACACGGCCTCTCCCCTCAACACAGGAATATCCCGTCTCCCATTCCCACCTTGTCCACACGGCCTCTCCCCTCAACACAGGAATATCCCGTCCCCCATTCCCACCTTGTCCACACGGCCCATCCGCTCAACACAGGAATATCCCGTCCCCCATTCCCACTTGTCCACACGGCCCATCCCCTCAACACAGGAATATCCCGTCCCCCATTCCCACCTTGTCCACACGACCTCTCCCCTCAACACAGGAATATCCCATCCCCCATTCCCACTTGTCCACACGGCCCATCCCATCAACACAGGAATATCCCGTCCCCCATAACCACCTTGTCCACACGGCCCATCCCCTCAACACAGGAATATCCCGTCCCCCATTCCCACCTTGTCCACACGGCCCATCCCCTCAACACAGGAATATCCCGTCCCCCTTTCCCACCTTGTCCACACGGTCCATCCCCTCAACACAGGAATATCCCATCCCCCATTCCCACCTTCTCCACACGACCTCTCCCCTCAACACAGGAATATCCCATCCCCCATTCCCACCTTGTCCACACGACCTCTCCCCTCAACACAGGAATATCCCGTCCCCCATTCCCACCTTGTCCACACGGCCTCTCCCCTCAACACAGGAATATCCCGTCCCCCATTCCCACCTTGTCCACACGGCCCATCCCCTCCACACAGGAATATCCCGTCTCCCATTCCCACCTTGTCCACACGGCCCATCCCCTCAACACAGGAATATCCCATCCCCCATTCCCACCTTGTCCACACGGCCCATCCCCTCAACACAGGAATATCCCATCCCCCATTCCCACCTTGTCCACACGGCCCATCCCCTCAACACAGGAATATCCCATCCCCCATTCCCACCTTGTCCACATGGCCCATCCCCTCAACACAGGAATATCCCGTCCCCCATTCCCACCTTCTCCACACGGTCCATCCCCTCAACACAGGAATATCCCATCCCTCATTCCCACCTTCTCCACACGACCTCTCCCCTCAACACAGGAATATCCCATCCCCCATTCCCACCTTGTCCACACGACCTCTCCCCTCAACACAGGAATATCCCGTCCCCCATTCCCTCCTTGTCCACACGGCCCATCCCCTCCACACAGGAATATCCCGTCCCCCATTCCCACCTTCTCCACACGGCCCATCCGCTCAACACAGGAATATCCCTTCCCCCATTCCTACCTTCTCCACACGGCCCATCCCCTCAACACAGGAATATCCCATCCCCCGTTCCCACCTTGTCCACACGACCTCTCCCCTCAACACAGGAATATCCCGTCTCCCATTCCCACTTTGTCCACACGGCCCATCCCCTCAACACAGGAATATCCCGTCCCCCATTCCCACCTTGTCCACACGGTCCATCCCCTCAACACAGGAATATCCCGTCCCCCATTCCCACTTGTCCACACGGCCCATCCCCTCAACACAGGAATATCCCTTCCCCCATTCCCACCTTGTCCACACGGCCCATCCCCTCATCACAGGAATATCCCGTCCCCCATTCCCACCTTGTCCACACGGCCCATCCCCTCCACACAGGAATATCCCGTCTCCCATTCCCAACTTATCCACACGACCCATCCCCTCAACACAGGAATATCCCATCCCCCATTCCCACCTTGTCCACACGGTCCATCCCCTCAACACAGGAATATCCCATCCCTCATTCCCACCTTCTACACACGACCTCTCCCCTCAACACAGGAATATCCCGTCCCCCATTCCCACCTTGTCCACACGACCTCTCCCCTCAACACAGGAATATCCCGTCTCCCATTCCCACCTTGTCCACACGGCCTCTCCCCTCAACACAGGAATATCCCGTCCCCCATACCCACCTTGTCCACACGGCCCATCCCCTCATCACAGGAATATCCCATCCCCCATTCCCACCATGTCCACACGGCCCATCCCCTCAACACAGGAATATCCCGTCCCACATTCCCACTTGTCCACACGGCCCATCCCCTCAACACAGGAATATCCCGTCCCCCATTCCCACCTTGTCCACACGGCCCATCCCCTCAACACAGGAATATCCCGTCCCCCATTCCCACCTTGTCCACACGGTCCATCCCCTCAACACAGGAATATCCCATCCCCCATTCCCACCTTCTCCACACGACCTCTCCCCTCAACACAGGAATATCCCATCCCCCATTCCCACCTTGTCCACACGGCCCATCCCCTCAACACAGGAATATCCCGTCCCCCATTCCCACCTTGTCCACACGACCTCTCCACTCAACACAGGAATATCCCGTCCCCCATTCCCACCTTGTCCACACGGCCTCTCCCCTCAACCCAGGAATATCCCATCCCCCATTCCCACCTTGTCCACACGGCCCATCCCCTCAACACAGGAATATCCCATCCCCCATTCCCACCTTGTCCACACGGCCCATCCCATCAACACAGGAATATCCCGTCCCCCATTCCCACCTTGTCCACACGGCCTCTCCCCTCAACACAGGAATATCCCGTCCCCCATTCCCACATTGTCCACACGGCCTCTCCCCTCAACACAGGAATATCCCGTCCTCCATTCCCACCTTGTCCACACGGCCCCTCCCCTCCACACAGGAATATCCCGTCCCCCATTCCCACCTTGTCCACACGGCCCCTCCCCTCCACACAGGAATATCCCATCCCCAATTCCCACCATGTCCACAAGGCCCCTCCCCTCTACACAGGAATATCCCGTCCACCATTCCCACCTTGTCCACACGGCCCATCCCCTCAACACAGGAATATCCCGTCTCCCATTCCCAACTTGTCCACACGGCCCATCCCCTCAACACAGGAATATCCTGTCCCCCATTCCCACCTTGTCCACACGGCCCATCCCCTCAACACAGGAATATCCCATCCCCCATTCCCACTTGTCCACATGGCCCATCCCCTCAACACAGGAATATCCCATCCCCCATTCCCAACTTGTCCACACGGCCCATCCCATCCACACAGGAATATCCCGTCCCCCATTCCCACCTTGTCCACACGGTCCCTCCCCTCCACACAGGAATATCCCATCCCCCATTCCCACCTTGTCCACACGGCCTCTCCCCTCAACACAGGAATATCCCATCCCCCATTCCCACCTTGTCCACACGGCCCATCCCCTCAACACAGGAATATCCCGTCCCCTATTCCCACCTTGTCCACACGGCCCCTCCCCTCCACACAGGAATATCCCATCCCCCATTCCCACCATGTCCACAAGGCCCCTCCCCTCAACACAGGAATATCCCGTCCACCATTCCCACCTTGTCCACACGGCCCATCCCCTCAACACAGGAATATCCTGTCCCCCATTCCCAGCTTGTCCACACGGCCCCTCCCCTCCACACAGGAATATCCCGTCCCCCATTCCCACCATGTCCACACTGCCCCTCCCCTCAACACAGGAATATCCCGTCACCCATTCCCACCTTGTCCACATGGCCTCTCCCCTCAACACAGGAATATCCCATCCCCCATTCCCACCTTGTCCACACGGCCCATCCCCTCAACACAGGAATATCCCGTCCACCATTCCCACCTTGTCAACACGGCCTCTCCCCTCAACACAGGAATATCCCATCCCCCATTCCCACCTTGTCCACAGGACCTCTCCCCTCAACACAGGAATATCCCTTCCCCCATTCCCACCATGTCCACACGGCCCATCCCCTCAACACAGGAATATCCCGTCCCCCATTCCCACTTGTCCACACGGCCCATCCCCTCAACACAGGAATATCCCGTCCCCCATTCCCACCTTGTCCACACGGCCCATCCCCTCAACACAGGAATATCCCGTCCCCCATTCCCACCTTGTCCACACGGTCCATCCCCTCAACACAGGAATATCCCATCCCCCATTCCCACCTTCTCCACACGACCTCTCCCCTCAACACAGGAATATCCCATCCCCCATTCCCACCTTGTCCACACGACCTCTCCCCTCAACACAGGAATATCCCGTCTCCCATTCCCACCTTGTCCACACGGCCCATCCCATCAACACAGGAATATCCCATCCCCCATTCCCACCTTGTCCACACGACCTCTCCACTCAACACAGGAATATCCCATCCCCCATTCCCACCTTGTCCACACGGCCCATCCCATCAACACAGGAATATCCCATCCCCCATTCCCACCTTGTCCACACGGCCTCTCCCCTCAACACAGGAATATCCCATCCCCCATTCCCACCTTGTCCACACGGCCCATCCCATCAACACAGGAATATCCCATCCCCCATTCCCACCTTGTCCACACGGCCCATCCCATCAACACAGGAATATCCCGTCCCCCATTCCCACCTTGTCCACACGGCCTCTCCCCTCAACACAGGAATATCCCATCCCCCATTCCCACATTGTCCACACGGCCTCTCCCCTCAACACAGGAATATTCCATCCCCCATTCCCACCTTGTCCACACGGCCCCTCCCCTCCACACAGGAATATCCCATCCCCCATTCCCACCATGTCCACAAGGCCCCTCCCCTCAACACAGGAATATCCCGTCCACCATTCCCACCTTGTCCACACGGCCCATCCCCTCAACACAGGAATATCCCGTCTCCCATTCCCAACTTGTCCACACGGCCCATCCCCTCAACACAGGAATATCCCGTCCCCCATTCCCACCTTGTCCACACGGCCCATCCCCTCAACACAGGAATATCCCATCCCCCATTCCCACTTGTCCACATGGCCCATCCCCTCAACACAGGAATATCCCATCCCCCATTCCCAACTTGTCCACACGGCCCATCCCATCCACACAGGAATATCCCGTCCCCCATTCCCACCTTGTCCACACGGCCTCTCCCCTCAACACAGGAATATCCCATCCCCCATTCCCACCTTGTCCACATGGCCCATCCCCTCAACACAGGAATATCCCGTCCCCTATTCCCACCTTGTCCACACGGCCCCTCCCCTCCACACAGGAATATCCCATCCCCCATTCCCACCATGTCCACAAGGCCCCTCCCCTCAACACAGGAATATCCCGTCCACCATTCCCACCTTGTCCACACGGCCCATCCCCTCAACACAGGAATATCCTGTCCCCCATTCCCAGCTTGTTCACACGGCCCCTCCCCTCCACACAGGAATATCCCATCCCCCATTCCCACCATGTCCACACTGCCCCTCCCCTCAACACAGGAATATCCCTTCACCCATTCCCACCTTGTCCACATGGCCTCTCCCCTCAACACAGGAATATCCCATCCCCCATTCCCACCTTGTCCACATGGCCTCTCCCCTCAACACAGGAATATCCCGTCCCCCATTCCCACCTTGTCCACATGGCCTCTCCCCTCAACACAGGAATATCCCGTCCCCCATTCCCACCTTATCCACACGGCCCATCCCCTCAACACAGGAATATCCCATCCCCCATTCCCACCTTGTCCACACGGCCTCTCCCCTCAGCACAGGAATATCCCGTCACCCATTCCCACTTTGTCCACACGGCCCATCCCCTCAACACAGGAATATCCCATCCCCCATTCCCACCTTGTCCACATGGCCTCTCCCCTCAACACAGGAATATCCCGTCCCCCATTCCCACCTTGTCCACATGGCCTCTCCCCTCAACACAGGAATATCCCGTCCCCCATTCCCACCTTATCCACACGGCCCATCCCCTCAACACAGGAATATCCCATCCCCCATTCCCACCTTGTCCACACGGCCTCTCCCCTCAGCACAGGAATATCCCGTCACCCATTCCCACTTTGTCCACACGGCCTCTCCCCTCAACACAGGAATATCCCGTCCCCCATTCCCACCTTATCCACACGGCCCATCCCCTCAACACAGGAATATCCCATCCCCCATTCCCATTTGTCCACACGACCCATCCCCTCAAAACAGGAATATCCCATCCCCCATTCCCACCTTGTCCACACGGCCCATCCCCTCAACACAGGAATATCCCGTCCCCCATTCCCACCTTGTCCACACGGCCCATCCCCTCAACACAGGAATATCCCATCCCCCATTCCCACCTTGTCCACACGGCCTCTCCCCTCAACACAGGAATGTCCCATCCCCCATTCCCACCTTGTCCACTCGACCCATCCCCTCAAAACAGGAATATCCCATCCCCCATTCCCACCTTGTCCACACGGCCCATCCCCTCAACACAGGAATATCCCATCCCCCATTCCCACCTTGTCCACACGGCCTCTCCCCTCAACACAGGAATATCCCATCCCCCATTCCCACCTTCTCCACACGACCCATCCCCTCAACACAGGAATATCCCGTCCCCCATTCCCACTTTGTCCACACGGCCCATCCCCTCAACACAGGAATATCCCATCCCCCATTCCCACCTTGTCCACATGACCTCTCCCCTCAACACAGGAATATCCCATCCCCCATTCCCACCTTGTCCACACGGCCCCTCCCCTCAACACAGGAATATCCCATCCCCCATTCCCACCTTGTCCACATGGCCCATCCCCTGAACATAGGAAATTCCCATCCCCCATTCCCACCTTGTCCACACGGCCTCTCCCCTCAGCACAGGAATATCCCATCCCCCATTCCCACCTTGTCCACACGGCCCATCCCCTCAACACAGGAATATCCCGTCCCCCATTCCCACCTTGTCAACACGGCCTCTCCCCTCAACACAGGAATATCCCGTCCCCCATTCCCACCTTGTCCACACGCCCCATCCCCTCAACACAGGAATATCCCGCCCCCATTCCCACCTTGTCCACACGACCCATCCCCTCAACACAGGAATATTCCGTCCCCCATTCCCACCTTGTCCACACGGCCCATCCCCTCAACACAGGAATATCCCGTCCCCCATTCATGCCTCACATTCTGGACTTGCTTCTTCCCACAGGAAATTGACCACAGTGTCTTGAGTTTATATACCAGCACACACGCACACATTGTGTTAGGTGTGTGTGAGTGTGCATGCACCTGTGCGGGAGGAGTGGTAGTTTGTGAATCATAATTTGTGAGCTGAGTCCATGTGCCTGTGTAAAGGGACCTAGCCCTGTTTGTGTGCGTGCAAAGGGTCGTAGCCCTGTTTCTGTGTGTGTAAAGGGTCGTAGCCCTGTTTGTGTGTGTGCAAAGGGGCGTAGCCCTGTTTGTGTGTGTGTAAATGGACGGAGCCCTGTTTGTGTGTGTGCAAAGGGACGTAGCCCTGTTTTTGTGTGTGCAAAGGGACGTAGCCCTGTTTTTGTGTGTGTAAAGGGACCTAGCCCTGTTTTTGTGTGTGCAAAGGGACGTAGCCCTGTTTGTGTGTGTGCAAAGGGACGTAGCCCTGTTTGTGTGCGTGTAAAGGGACGTAGCCCTGTTTGTGTGCGTGGAAAGGGACGTAGCCCTGTTTGTGTGCGTGGAAAGGGACGTAGCCCTGTTTGTGTGCGTGTAAAGAGACGTAGCCCTGTTTGTGTGCGTGTAAAGGGGCGTAGCCCTGTTTGTGTGTGTGCAAAGGGACGTAGCCCTGTTTGTGTGCGTGCAAAGGGACGTAGCCCTGTTTGTGTGTGTGTAAAGAGACGTAGCCCTGTTTGTGTGCGTGCAAAGGGACGTAGCCCTGTTTGTGTGTGTGCAAAGGGACGTAGCCCTGTTTGTGTGCGTGTAAAGGGGCGTAGCCCTGTTTGTGTGTGTGCAAAGGGACGTAGCCCTGTTTGTGTGCGTGTAAAGGGACGTAGCCCTGTGTGTGTGTGTGTAAAGGGACGTAGCCCTGTTTGTGTGCATGCAAAGGGAAGTAGCCCTGTTTGTGTGCGTGTAAAGAGACGTAGCCCTGTTTGTGTGCGTGTAAAGAGACGTAGCCCTGTTTGTGTGCGTGTAAAGAGACGTAGCCCTGTTTGTGTGCGTGTAAAGAGACGTAGCCCTGTTTGTGTGCGTGTAAAGGGGCGTAGCCCTGTTTGTGTGCGTGTAAAGGGGCGTAGCCCTGTTTGTGTGTGTGCAAAGGGACGTAGCCCTGTTTGTGTGTGTGCAAAGGGACGTAGCCCTGTTTGTGTGCGTGTAAAGGGACGTAGCCCTGTTTGTGTGCATGCAAAGGGACGTAGCCCTGTTTGTGTGTGTGTGTGTGTAAAGGGACGTAGCCCTGTTTGTGTGCGTGTAAAGGGACGTAGCCCTGTGTGTGTGTGTGTAAAGGGACGTAGCCCTGTTTGTGTGCGTGCAAAGGGACGTAGCCCTGTTTGTGTGTGTGTGTGTGTAAAGGGACGTAGCCCTGTTTGTGTGCGTGGAAAGGGACGTAGCCCTGTTTGTGTGCATGCAAAGGGACGTAGCCCTGTTTGTGTGCGTGCAAAGGGAAGTAGCCCTGTTTGTGTGCGTGTAAAGAGACGTAGCCCTGTTTGTGTGCGTGTAAAGAGACGTAGCCCTGTTTGTGTGCATGCAAAGGGACGTAGCCCTGTTTGTGTGTGTGTGTGTGTAAAGGGACGTAGCCCTGTTTGTGTGCGTGTAAAGGGACGTAGCCCTGTGTGTGTGTGTGTAAAGGGACGTAGCCCTGTTTGTGTGCATGCAAAGGGACGTAGCCCTGTTTGTGTGCGTGCAAAGGGAAGTAGCCCTGTTTGTGTGCGTGTAAAGAGACGTAGCCCTGTTTGTGTGCGTGTAAAGAGACGTAGCCCTGTTTGTGTGCGTGTAAAGAGACGTAGCCCTGTTTGTGTGCGTGTAAAGGGGCGTAGCCCTGTTTGTGTGCGTGTAAAGGGGCGTAGCCCTGTTTGTGTGTGTGCAAAGGGACGTAGCCCTGTTTGTGTGTGTGCAAAGGGACGTAGCCCTGTTTGTGTGCGTGTAAAGGGACGTAGCCCTGTTTGTGTGCATGCAAAGGGACGTAGCCCTGTTTGTGTGCGTGCAAAGGGAAGTAGCCCTGTTTGTGTGCGTGTAAAGAGACGTAGCCCTGTTTGTGTGCGTGCAAAGGGGCGTAGCCCTGTTTGTGTGTGTGTAAAGGGACGTAGCCCTGTTTGTGTGTGTGCAAAGGGACGTAGCCCTGTTTGTGTGCGTGTAAAGGGGCGTAGCCCTGTTTGTGTGCGTGTAAAGGGGCGTAGCCCTGTTTGTGTGTGTGCAAAGGGACGTAGCCCTGTTTGTGTGTGTGCAAAGGGACGTAGCCCTGTTTGTGTGCGTGTAAAGGGACGTAGCCCTGTTTGTGTGCATGCAAAGGGACGTAGCCCTGTTTGTGTGCGTGCAAAGGGAAGTAGCCCTGTTTGTGTGCGTGTAAAGAGACGTAGCCCTGTTTGTGTGCGTGCAAAGGGGCGTAGCCCTGTTTGTGTGCATGCAAAGGGACGTAGCCCTGTTTGTGTGCGTGTAAAGGGACGTAGCCCTGTTTGTGTGCGTGTAAAGAGACGTAGCCCTGTTTGTGTGCGTGTAAAGAGACGTAGCCCTGTTTGTGTGCGTGTAAAGAGACGTAGCCCTGTTTGTGTGCGTGTAAAGGGGCGTAGCCCTGTTTGTGTGCGTGTAAAGGGGCGTAGCCCTGTTTGTGTGTGTGCAAAGGGACGTAGCCCTGTTTGTGTGCGTGCAAAGGGGCGTAGCCCTGTTTGTGTGTGTGCAAAGGGACGTAGCCCTGTTTGTGTGCGTGCAAAGGGGCGTAGCCCTGTTTGTGTGTGTGCAAAGGGACGTAGCCCTGTTTGTGTGCGTGCAAAGGGGCGTAGCCCTGTTTGTGTGCGTGCAAAGGGGCGTAGCCCTGTTTGTGTGTGTGCAAAGGGACGTAGCCCTGTTTGTGTGCGTGCAAAGGGGCGTAGCCCTGTTTGTGTGTGTGCAAAGGGACGTAGCCCTGTTTGTGTGTGTGCAAAGGGACGTAGCCCTGTTTGTGTGCGTGCAAAGGGGCGTAGCCCTGTTTGTGTGTGTGTAAAGAGACGTAGCCCTGTTTGTGTGTGTGTAAAGGGACGTAGCCCTGTTTGTGTGCGTGCAAAGGGACGTAGCCCTGTTTGTGTGTGTGTAAAGGGACCTAGCCCTGTTTGTGTGCGTGCAAAGGGACGTAGCCCTGTTTGTGTGTGTGTAAAGGGACCTAGCCCTGTTTGTGTGTGTGTAAAGGGACGTAGCCCTGTTTGTGTGTGTGCAAAGGGACGTAGCCCTGTTTGTGTGCGTGCAAAGGGACGTAGCCCTGTTTGTGTGTGTGTAAAGGGACCTAGCCCTGTTTGTGTGTGTGTAAAGGGACGTAGCCCTGTTTGTGTGTGTGCAAAGGGACGTAGCCCTGTTTGTGTGCGTGCAAAGGGGCGTAGCCCTGTTTGTGTGTGTGTAAAGAGACGTAGCCCTGTTTGTGTGTGTGTAAAGGGACGTAGCCCTGTTTGTGTGCGTGCAAAGGGACGTAGCCCTGTTTGTGTGTGTGTAAAGGGACCTAGCCCTGTTTGTGTGTGTGTAAAGGGACGTAGCCCTGTTTGTGTGCGTGTAAAGGGACGTAGCCCTGTTTGTGTGCGTGTAAAGGGACCTAGCCCTGTTTGTGTGTGTGTAAAGGGACGTAGCCCTGTTTGTGTGTGTGTAAAGGGACCTAGCCCTGTTTGTGTGTGTGTAAAGGGACCTAGCCCTGTTTGTGTGTGTGTAAAGGGACCTAGCCCTGTTTGTGTGCGTGCAAAGGGACGTAGCCCTGTTTGTGTGTGTGTAAAGGGACCTAGCCCTGTTTGTGTGTGTGTAAAGGGACGTAGCCCTGTTTGTGTGCGTGTAAAGGGACGTAGCCCTGTTTGTGTGTGTGTAAAGGGACGTAGCCCTGTTTGTGTGTGTGTAAAGGGACCTAGCCCTGTTTGTGTGTGTGTAAAGGGACCTAGCCCTGTTTGTGTGTGTGTAAAGGGACGTAGCCCTGTTTGTGTGTGTGTGTGTGTAAAGGGACGTAGCCCTGTTTGTGTGCGTGCAAAGGGACGTAGCCCTGTTTGTGTGCGTGCAAAGGGACGTAGCCCTGTTTGTGTGTGTGTGTGTGTGTGTAAAGGGACGTAGCCCTGTTTGTGTGCGTGCAAAGGGACTTAGCCCTGTTTGTGTGTGTGTGTGTTTAAAGGGACGTAGCCCTGTTTGTGTGCGTGCAAAGGGACGTAGCCCTGTTTGTGTGCGTGTAAAGGGACGTAGCCCTGTTTGTGTGCGTGGAAAGGGACGTAGCCCTGTTTGTGTGTGTGCGTGCGAAGGGACGTAGCCCTGTTTGTGTGCGTGGAAAGGGACGTAGCCCTGTTTGTGTGTGTGCAAAGGGACGTAGCCCTGTTTGTGTGCGTGGAAAGGGACGTAGCCCTGTTTGTGTGTGTGCGTGCGAAGGGTAGCCACTTATGTGCCGGTGTATGCGCAGTTGGTCAGTGTGCGTGCATGCAGAGAGAACGGTGTCGTAAGAATGCTCTGGGAGATGGTTGTGTCTGTACATTTGTGCAGGAGTCTGTTAGTGCACCGGTGTATGAAGGGTACGCTGTCTCTGCTGGTGTACACACAGAGGGAACCTTCTGTGCACATACAGGGGAAGGAGGCTGTGTGAAGAGCAGGTTACGTACAGGCACTCGTGAGGCTAGTTCAGTGAGCAAGCAGAAATATCTAGTTGTGCATTAGTGTGTTCACACCTGTCCATAATCTCACTCTCTGGGTGTACATATGTTTTGGGAGCTCAATCTCAGATTCTGCCCGATGTGTATCCACACAGAGCACGTACACTCGGGAGATCTGTGGGTCTGTGCGAATGTACAGTGCTTATTTAAAAAGTATTCACCCCCCCCCCCCCACCGCAAGTTTTCATGTTTTATTGTTACACAACATTGAATCACAGCGGATTTAATTTGGCTTTTTTCCACAGAAAAAGACTCAAAGTGAAAACAGATTGAAATTAATTACAAATATAAAACACAAAATAATTGATTGCATAGGTATTCATCCCCTTCAATTCAGTATTTAGTTGATGCATTTTTGGCCGTATTTACAGCCTTGAGTCTGTGTGGATAGGTCTCTATCGGCTTCCCATATCTGGATACGGCAACTTTTCCCTATTCTTCTTTACAAAACTGCTCAGGCTCTGTCAGATTGCATGGGAATCGTGAGTGAACCGCCCTTTTCCAGTCCAGGCACAAATTCTCAATTGGATTGAGGTCTAGACTCTGACTTGACCACTCCAAGACATTAACTTTGTTTTTAAAGCATTCCTGTGTAGCTTTAGCTTTATGCTTGGGGTCATTGTCTTGCTGGAATACAAATTTTTTCCAAGTCACAGTTCACTTGCAGACTGCATCAGGTTTTCCTCCAAGATTTCCCTGTATTTTGCTGCATTTCATTTCACAAGCCTTCCAGGACCTGCTACACTGAAGCATTTATTTCAAGGGGAATAGAATATAAAAGGAAGATAAATGCTGAGTCTTTATAAGACACTAGTCAGACAGCACTTGGAGTATTGTCAACAGTTTTGGGTCTCGTATCTCAGAAAGGATGTGTTGTCATTGGAGAGAGTCCAGAGGAGGTTCACGAGAATGATTCTGGGAATGAAGGGGTTAACATGAGGAGCGTTTGGCAGCTTTGGGCCTGTTCTCACTGGAATTTAGAAGAATGCTTGGGGATCTCAGCTGACTTCAGAGTCTCCCACAAATCTTCTGGCAAACTCTAGCTGAGATTTTGTGTGTGTTTTGTTTTCAACAGTGGCTTTCTCTTTGTCACTCTCCCATAAAGCTGCGACTGGTGAAACACCCAGGCAACAGTTGTTGTATGTACAGTCTCTCCCATCTCAGCCACTGAAGCTTGTAACTCCTCCAGAGTTGTCATATGTCTCTTGGTGGCTGCCCTCACTAGTCCCTTTCTTGCACAGTCACTCAGTTTTTGAGGACAGAATGCACTCGGCAGATTTACAGCTGTGCATCTACGTATGTGTGTGTGCACGTGTGTAGCGGGCAGTTTGTGTTCATGTGCATAAGTGTAGGGAAGCTGGCACTGTGTTTGCACATGCATAGTGAATCTGTGCTTATGCTCAGGAAACTAGTTTATGTGCACAAAGGGAAATGGCTGCGTGTGTGTGTGCACGCGCGCGCCATATGTGTATGGGAGTGTGGTTGTCCACATACACAGAGGTAGTGTATGCATATGTAAGAAGGACTGAGTGTGTGAGCCTGCGGGGGGGAGGTGTGTGAGACGGACAGAGTGTGTGACCCTGCGGGGGGAGGTGTGTGACCCCGTGGGGGGAGGAGGGTGAGGCAGACAGAGTGTGTGACCCTGCAGGGAAGGTGGGTGTGTGTGGATGTGTAAACTGCTACTACCTGTATTTCCTGCACCATTCTAAAATTGCCCATCGTATCGTAGAGAGAGTTCAGGGATTACCCGTCGTGTTGTCAGGGAGAGTACTGGGATTACCCGTCGTGTTGTCGGGGAGAGTTCCGGGATTACCCGTCGTGTTGTCGGGGAGAGTTCCAGGATTACCCGTCGTGTTGTCGGGAAGGGTTCCGGGATTACCCGTCGTGTTGTCAGGGAGAGAGTTCCAGGATTACCCGTCGTGTTGTCGGGGAGGGTTCTGGGATTACCCGTCGTGTTGTCAGGGAGAGAATTCCAGGATTACCCGTCGTGTTGTCGGGGAGGGTTCTGGGATTACCCGTCGTGTTGTCGGGGAGAGAGTTCGGGGATTACCCGTCGTGTTGTCGGGGAGGGTTCCGGGATTACCCGTCGTGTTGTCAGGGAGAGAGTTCCAGGATTACCCGTCGTGTTGTCGGGGAGGGTTCTGGGATTACCCGTCGTGTTGTCGGGGAGAGAGTTCCGGGATTACCCGTCATGTTGTCGGGGAGGGTTCCGGGATTACCCGTCGTGTTGTCAGGGAGAGAGTTCCAGGATTACCCGTCGTGTTGTCGGGAAGAGAGTTCCAGGATTACCCGTCGTGTTGTCGGGGAGAGAGTTCCGGGATTACCCGTCGTGTTGTCAGGGGGAGTTCCGGGATTACCCGTCGTGTTGTCGGGGGGAGAGTTCCGGATTACCCGTCGTGTTGTCGGGGAGAGAGTTCCGGGATTACCCGTCGTGTTGTCGGGGAGAGAGTTCCGGGATTACCCGTCGTGTTGTCGGGGAGGTTTCCGGGATTACCCGTCGTGTTGTCGGGGAGAGTTCCGGGATTACCCGTCGTGTTGTCAGGGAGAGTTCCGGGATTACCCGTCGTGTTGTCGGGGAGAGAGTTCCGGGATTACCCGTCGTGTTGTCGGGGAGAGAGTTCCGGGATTACCCGTCGTGTTGTCGGGGAGAGAGTTCCGGGATTACCCGTCGTGTTGTCGGGGAAGGTTCCGGGATTACCCGTCGTGTTGTCAGGGAGAGTTCCGGGATTACCCGTCGTGTTGTCGGGGAAGGTTCCGGGATTACCCGTCGTGTTGTCAGGGAGAGAGTTCCAGGATTACCCGTCGTGTTGTCAGGGAGAGAGTTCCAGGATTACCCGTCGTGTTGTCAGGGTGAGAGTTCCAGGATTACCCGTCGTGTTGTCAGGGAGAGAGTTCCAGGATTACCCGTCGTGTTGTCGGGGAGGGTTCCGGGATTACCCGTCGTGTTGTCGGGAAGAGAGTTCCAGGATTGCCCGTCGTGTTGTCGGGGAGAGAGTTCCAGGATTACCCGTCGTGTTGTCAGGGAGAGAGTTCCAGGATTACCCGTCGTGTTGTCAGGGTGAGAGTTCCAGGATTACCCGTCGTGTTGTCAGGGAGAGAGTTCCAGGATTACCCGTCGTGTTGTCGGGGAGGGTTCCGGGATTACCCGTCGTGTTGTCGGGGAGAGAGTTCCAGGATTGCCCGTCGTGTTGTCAGGGGGAGTTCCGGGATTACCCGTCGTGTTGTCAGGGGGAGTTCTGGGATTACCCGTCGTGTTGTCAGGGAGAGAGTTCCAGGATTACTCGTCGTGTTGTCGGGGAGAGAGTTCCAGGATTACCCGTTGTGTTGTCGGGGAGAGAGTTCCGGGATTACCCGTTGTGTTGTCGGGGAGAGAGTTCCGGGATTACCTGTCGTGTTGTTGGGGAAGTTTCCGGGATTACCCACAGTGTTGTCGGGGAGGGTTCCGGGATTACCCGTTGTGTTGTCGGGAAGAGAGTTCCGGGATTATCTGTCGTGTTGTCAGGGAGAGAGTTGGGAATGCCTGCTGTTGACGATATCACATGTTGCCACTGTGTGTCGGTTGTGGAGTGAGGGTGCAGGCTGATGGGCTGCTGTGTCCTGTGTGGTGCCCGGCTTCTGGAGTGTTCTTGAGGCTGCACCCACCCAGGCAAATAGAGAGCGTCCCTCACACTTCTAATTTGAGTCACGACATTGATTGGGAGGGTTTAGAGGACAGAATTAGAAGATGAGTTACTCTCCGCCGGATTCCCAGCCATTGACTATTCTGTAGCCCCGTTGTGTATATGACTATTTCAGTTCCTTTTCGAGTCTCACCCCCCACCCCCACTGGATATTGATAGTGGGGGATTCAGTGGTGGTAATAGCATTGAATGACAGGGTGACGCTGGATATATCCAATGCACGGGGGTGGGGGGGGGATCGGTGTGTGTGTACCAACTAGTGTCTAGGGATCTGACCTGCATGCACAAGTATGTCCATGTGCTGGCTACGTGTGGACAGGGGGTGAGTTGATTATCTTTATATGAGAGCAGTTTGTTCTCGTGTGTCTGTGTGTTTTGCCTTTTGCACATTTGAGTCCAAATCATATATTTTGAAAACTCAATAGTTCCAAAACCACGGAACACCAAGAAGTAACGTTTGGCTGCTGCTGTGTCAGATGTTCATCCATGTCTCCACACTTCACTCTGAGGTTTTTGATCTTGATGAGCCAATGGTCTGAAATTGAATGAATACCTTTGCAAAGTCCAGTGAGATCTACAGGAAGATGTTTCCTGCTTGAGATTGGTACCTGCTGCACCTTTGGTCAGCTGCAGGATCCTCAGCCAGGGGCCACCACTCCCTGCGCCCCGGTGGTGGAGCAGGGGCAGTGACGTCTCCCTGTAACCCCCAGCCCTACAGCATCCAATGGGGCTAGTCTTTCCTCCTCAGCCACAGCCTTTTTTGTCTCTTCAGCCCTCCTGTGTCTCACTCCACTCGCTGCCATATAGACAATAGTCAATAGGTGCAGAAGTAGACCATTCGGCCCTTCGAGCCTGCACTGCCATTTTGAGATCATGGCTGATCAATTACTATCAATACCCAGTTCCTGCCTTGTCCCCATATCCCTTGATTCCCCTGTCCATAAGATACCTATCTAGCTCCTTCCTGAAAGCATCCAGAGAATTGGCCTCCACTACCTTCCGAGGCAGTGCATTCCAGACCCCCGCAACTCTCTGGGAGAAGAAGTTTTTCCTGTTTTTAAGTAATGAACAGGCCTCTTTTGAAACCCCGCGCTCGCCATATCACAGAGTAACCTTGCTGTCGACGCACGGACAAAGCCCTGGCAGGGCCAAGGACGGTCCTCCACTCAGCTGCCAGGTCTGAGTTCTTCAGCCTCTTCCTCTCGTGGGCAGCCTCCACTCCTTCCTCCCATGGGATGCTGAACTCGATGAGGAGAACGGCCGTGAACCACAGTACTATGTCTGGACAGAGAGATGCAGTGATTTCCATGGAGACTGTAGTCGTCTGCCGAGATCTGCCCTCATGTTCTATTCCTTGCCTGTGGAGAGGAGACCCGAAGGAGCTCTTGGGTACGTATATTCGGCCTTAACAAACGGGAAGAGTTGCCTTTCTGCTGGGGAAAGGCTTCTCGCATCTCCGCCAGCTTCTGTAGGACCTGGTCGTGCCGCCATCTTTAGTGCCCTTGGCTCAGCGCGGTCTTGCATCCTGTCAAGACATGTTGGAAGTTGGCATTGGTGGCGGCTGTCCTCACAGTCAAACCATTGGTGAAGATCGGGGCAGGGCGAGGTGTGGTGCGTTACCCTGATGAGGAAGTTGAACATGGCTTGCGGGTCCTTCCACAGGTCAGACTGACTGAATGAGCTGCTGATGGTGCCTTCCCTTGTTGTCCAGCTCCCCTGGCGGCCCTGAGCCACTGCCTTCACCCTGTAGCGCTCATGTTCTGTCCTTGTCACCTCCTCCACTATCATGGCTTTCCTCTTTTTCTTCGAGGCGTTGGTCCAGAAATGTGCTGCCTTTCCCCCAGCCCAGTCCTGCATGTCCAACCTCTTGGTACTGCAGCCTGCTGGTGGCCTGCTCTACTTCAGCTTGAGCTCTCCATTTAAGGCCCATATGGACTGGGTCGTTGGCACTCCTCACCCGCGGGTCAGTGGACTCCCTCAGCTCAATGACCAGTCGGGTTTTCTCCTGCTTGTACCCCAGGTTGATGGATCGCAGTGGCAGCTGTGACATCTTCCTGGAGAGGCTGGAGTCCACGGGGAGGCAGCCCCAGCCGTTTCTGAATGTACGAGTTGGCTGTCCCGTCCATCCTGCTGGCTGTTGATGAGGGGCAGCATTGACCTCTGGTAGCACCTCACTTCATACTTTCGGGGTAGTTGTCCCTGGTCGATTCTGGCCAGGCCCTCTGTGAGCTGTTTCTGTGCTCCTCTTCCCAGCTGCCCGTCACAGAGCTCTGCTTCCCGAGGCTGCCTGGCCAATGATGGGATTTCCTCGCCCCCTACAACAAAGGTGATGTTGCTGCTGACTCCTTTTCAGAGGGATGTGCTTTGCATTGATCTTCATCCTTGCCCACGTCACCAGCTCGTCCAGCCTCTCAGCAGCTGTCTGAAAGATGCTTGCGACATGTCGCTTCAGTGGAGCTGCCTCTGTCCTGACGGTAGCTTTACCCCTCACCTTGCTCCAGTGAGGATGATCTCGAAGGCTGCCATAAGCAGGATGAGAGAGATGGAACTCCCCATCGTGATAGCTACCACATCAACTGCTGTTGCCCTATTGATACTTGACAACAAAAAGCTCTGTTGGAATAGTTGTACACAATTTGCCTTCAACAAATCTCTGCTGGCTTTCTCCAATCAATCTAGTGAATGTGCACTCTGTTTCAAATCATTGCTTCTAGAACTTTCCCTACCAGATGTTGAAACAAATTGCATTGGATTCCTCTGGTTTAGCAGGAGAAGCCGGAGAGCAGTGGTAGATGATTGCCTCGTTGTCTGGAGGTCTCTGACGAGTGAGGTGCTGGGTCTGGTGTTTTCTATCATCTACATCAGCCACCTGGGTGATAATGTGATCAGGATCAGTGAATTTGCAGATGATACAACGATTGAGGGTGTAATAGACAGTGAGGAAAGGCTATCAAATGAATCTGGACCAGCTGGAAAATGGCTGAAGGAATTTAAAGCAGACAAGTGTGAGCTGTTGCATTTCCTCAAGAGCAAATTAAGATAGAGCACTGAGAGAGTAGAACAAAGCAATGTGGGTCCAATACTCCTTGAAGGTGGTGTCTGAGACAGATGGATATAAAGAGTTAATGGCACGCTGGGCCATAAATCAGTACAGGAGCTGGGACATTATGTTCCAGTTGTACACGATGTTGGTGTTGGCAGATTTGGAATAGTGTGTGCACTTTTGGTCATTTATAACATTGAAAGAGCACAGAAGACATTTATAAGGATGTTGCCAGGTCTTGACTGAATTATGCAGAAAAGGTTGAACAGGTTAGGACTTTATTGCCTGGAGCATAGGAGAATGAGAGGAGATTTGATAGAGGTATACAAAATTGTGAGGGGATTAGATAGGGTAAATGCAAGCAGGCTTTTTCCACTAAGGTTGGGTGAGGCTACAACCATAGGTCACTAGTTAAGGGTGAATTATTTAAGGGGAACCTGAAGGGGAGCTTCTTTACACAGAGAGTGTTGCGAGTGTGGAACGAGCTGCCAGTAGAAGTGGTGAATGTGTGTTTGATTGCAACATTTAAGAGAAGTTTGGATAAGTAAACGGATAGGAAGGGTAAGGAGGGCTGTGGTCCAGTTGATGGGAGACCTTAATCATATAATAATTACAGCACGGAAACAGGCCATCTCGGCCCTTCTAGTCCGTGCCGAACGCTTACTCTCACCTAGTCCCACCAACCTGCACTCAGCCCATAACCCTCCATTCCTTTCCTGTCCATATACCTATCCAATTTTACTTCAAATGACAATACCGAACCTGCCTCTAGCACTTCTACTGGAAGCTCGTTTCACACAGTTACCACTCTCTGAGTAAAGAAATTCCCCCTCATGTTACCCTTAAACTTTTGCCCCTTAACTCTCAACTCATGTCCTCTTGTTTGAATCTCCCATAATGGAAAAAGCCTATCCATGCCAACTCTATCTATCCCCCTCATAATTTTAAATACCTCTGTCAAGTCCCCCCTCAACCTTCTACGCTCCAAAGAATAAAGACCTAACTTGTTCAACCTTTCCCTGTAACTTAGGTGCTGAAACCCAGGTAACATTCTAGTAAATCTTCTCTATACTCTCTCTATTTTGTTGACATCTGTCCTTTAATTCGGTGACCAGAACTGTACACAATACTCCAAATTTGGCCTCACCAATGCCTTGTACAATTTTAACATTACATCCCAACTCCCATACTCAATGCTCTGATTTATAAAGGCCAACATACCAAAAGCTTTCTTCACCACCCAATCCACATGAGATTCAACCTTCAGGGAACTATGCACCATTATTCCTAGATCACTCTGTTCTACTGCATTCTTCAATGCCCTACCATTTACCATGTATGTCCTATTTTGATTATTCCTACCAAAATGTAGCACCTCACACTTATCAGCATTAAACTCCATCTGCTCATTGTTTAGCCCACTCTTCTAACTGGCCTAAATCTCTCTACAAGCTTTGAAAACCTACTTCATTATCCACAACACCACCTATCTTAGTATCATCTGCATACTTACTAATCCAATTTACCACCCCATCACCCAGATCATTAATGTATATGACAAACAACATTGGACCCAGTACAGATCCCTGAGGCACACCACTAGTCACTGGTCTCCAACCTGACAAACAGTTATCCACCACTACTCTCTGGCATCTCCCATCCAGCCACTGTTGAATCCACTTTACTACTTCAATATTAATACCTAATGATTGAACCTTCCTAACTAACCTTCCGTGTGGAACCTTGTCAAAGGCCTTACTGAAGTCCATATAGACAACATCCACTGCTTTACCCTCGTCAACTTTCCTAGTAACCTCTTCAAAAAATTCAATAAGATTTGTCAAACATGACCTTCCACACACAAATCCATGTTGACTGTTCCTAATCAGACCCTGTCTATCCAGATAATTATATATACCATCTCTAAGAATACTTTCCATTAATTTACCCACCACTGACGTCAAACTGATAGGCCAATAATTGCTAGGTTTACTCTTAGAACCCTTTTTAAACAATGGAACCACATGAGCAATACGCCAATCCTCCGGCACCATCCCTGTTTCTAATGACATTTGAAATATTTCTGTCAGAGCCCCTGCTATTTCTACACTGACTTCCCTCAAGGTCCTAGGGAATATCCTGTCAGGACCTTGAGATTTATCCACACCTTGGTGAAGCTTAAAAGATTGAGGCATAGATAGAGTAAAAGCTGGTATCTTTTCCCATGGTTAAAATATCTATTACAATGCAAATACACAAGGCTTAATCAGTAAGTTTCTAGTTAACAGTGTTGTTGATAGTGAAGAACCTTATCGTAGATTAGAGGGGGCTCTTGATCAGTTATGGAAGTGGGCTAAGGTGTGGCAAATAGATTTCAATACCAATAAGTGTGAGGTGATGCATTTTGTAAATGAACACCAGCTGAGAACGTAGGTTAAGGATGGAAGGTCATTAGGGACACTAATGGAAGAGAGGAACTTGGGAGAGTTGTTATGGATCTTCAGGGTAGTGCAAAAGCTGTTTGGCTCACTGGCCTTCATTCAGAACTTTGTGTATATGGGTTAGGATATTATATTGCAGTTGTATAGATCATTGGAGAATTGTGTACAGCTTTGGTCGTCTGCTGTAGGAAAGGTGGTTAAATTGGAAAGAGTGTGGAAAAGATTTGAGGATTTGAGGATGTGGCCAGTCTCGAGGTTGGCCTGTCTTTGTGGAACATGGGGGAATGAAGGCCAACTTTGTACAAGTGTTTAATATTATGCGAGGCATAGATAAGGTGAACAGTAACCCTCTTTCCCCAGGGTAGCGGAGTTCAAACCCAGGAGCATAGATGTAGGGCGAGAGGGGAAAAATTTTAATGGAACCTGAAATGCAACTATTTCATGAGGAGGGGGTGAGTATATGGAATGAGCTGGCAGAGGAAGTGGTTGAGGCAGGTACAATAGTATTTAAGAAGCACCTGGACAGATACATGGAGGAGGTGGGGCCTCGAGGGATGTGGGCGAATACAGGAAGTTGGAATAACTGAGGTGGGGGGGGGGTGAGACCCTGGTTGTCATGGACTCATTGGGCTGAAGGTCCTGTATCGATTTGTATTGCTCTGTAACTAGAAGGCATACATTTAAGGTCAGAGGGAGCCAGTTCGAAGGAGATGTGCAAAGCAAGTTTATTACACATGGGGTGCCCGGATGTGCTGGTAGAGGTAGAGGCACATTGACGCACAGAGAATGGAGGGATGTAGACATTGTGTAGGCAAAAGGAATTGGTATGGTTAAGTAGGATGTCGCAATGTCATAGGCTGAGGCCCCATTCCTATGCTGTCCTGTTCTATGAAAGCATTACACAACATGGGTCTTTACAAAGTAAGCAAACACTGCAAATGATGGAAATCTGAATACTAGGTCCAAGTATAAAATGCTGTGAGTTGTCATCAAGCAAAGTAGCAGCTGTAGTGAGAGGGTGGAATGGTTAACATCGCTAGTCAATGACTTTCCTCAGAAACAATGAGGGATCTTGGTGTCCAAGTCCATGGCTCTCTGAAAGAACAACACAAGCAGATTGTGTGGTAGGGGTGGTGTATGGTATTCTTCTCTTCAGTCAGGCATTGAGTTTAAGAGTTAGGAAGTTGCATTGCAGCTATATAAGACTTTGATTAAATTAGAAGAAGTAAAAGCATAGACGATTTTCAAACTCTGAGATGCAAAGGAACTTGGAGTCCATGTGCAGGATTCCCTGAAGGATAAGTTACAGGTGAGGAAGACAAATACAATGTCAGCATTCATTTCAAGAGGACTAGAATATAAAAGCAAGGATGTAATGTTGAGACTTTATAAAGCACTGATGAGGCCTCACTTGGAGGATTGTGAGCAGTTCTGGGCCCTATCTTAGAAAGGATGTGCTGACATTGGAGGGGGTTCAAAGGAGGCTTGTGAAAATGATCCCAGGATTGATAGGCTTGCCAAATGAGGAGTGTTTGATGGCTCTTGGACTCTGCTCACTGGAATTTAGAAGAATGAGGAGTGAACTCATTAAAACCTATCGAATGTTGAAAGATCTCAATAGAGTGGGTGTGGAGAGGTCTTTCCTATGGTGAGAGAGTCTAAGACCCGAGGACGCAGCCTAAATAGAGGAATGTCCTTTTAGAATAGAGGTAAGGAGGAATTTCTTCAGCCAGAGAGAGGTGAATCTGTGGAATTTGTTGCCACAGACGGCTGTGGAGGCCAAGTCAATGGATCTACTTAAGGCAGAGGTTGATAGATTTTTGATTAGTCAGGGCATGAAGGGATACGGGGAAAAGACAGGAGATGGGGGCAGAGGGGAGACCTAGCAGAGAATTATGAGTAGCATATATAGATATTCAGAGCCTTTTTCACAGGGTGCAAATGTCAAATCAGAATCAGATTTACTATCACTGGCATGTGACGTGAAATTTGTTAACTTAGCAGCAGTTCAATGCAATACATAATCTAACAGAGAAAAAAATAATAAATGAACAAGTAAGTCAATTATGTAAATTGAATAGATTTTAAAAACATGCAAAAACAGAAATACTGTATTTTTTTTAAAAGGTGAGTTAGTGTCCAAAGCTTCAATGTCCATTTAGGAATCAGATAGCAGAGGGGAAAAAGTTGTTCCTGAATCACTGAGTGTATGCCTTCAGGCTTCTGTATCTCCGACCTGATGGTAACAGTGAGAAAAGGGCATGCCCTGGGTGCTGGAGGTCCTTAATAATGGACGCTGCCTTTCTGAGACACCGCTTCCTGAAGATGTCCTGGGTACTTTGTAGGCTAGTGCCCAAGATGGAGCTGACTAGATTCACAAGCTTCTGCAGCTACTTTTGGTCCTGTGCCCATCCCCCTCCATACCAGACGGTGATGCAGCCTGTCAGAATACTCTCCACAGTGCAACTATAGAAGTTTTGAGTGTATTTGTTGACATGCCAAATCTCTTCAAACTCCTAATGAAGTATAGCCGCTGTCTTGCCTTCTTTATAACTACATCGATATGTTGGGACCAGGTTAGATCCTCAGAGATCTTGACACCAAGGAACATGAAGCTGTTTACTCTCTCCACTTCTGATCCCTCTGTGAGGGTTGGTATGTGTTCCTTCGACTTACCCTTCCTGAAGTCCACAATCAGCTCTTTCATCTCACTGATGTTGAGTGCCAAGTTGTTGCTGTGGCACCACTCCACTAGTTGGCATATCTCACTCCTGTATGCCCTCTCGTCACCACCTGAGATTCTACCAACAATGTTTGTATCATCAGCAAGATAATAGATGGAATTTGAGCTATGCCTAACCACACAGTCATGTGTATACAGAGAGTAGAGCAGTGGGCTAAGCACACACCCCTGAGGTGCACCAGTGTTGATCGTCAGCGAAGAGGATATGTTATCACCAATCTGCACAGATTACGGTCTTCCGGTTAAGAAGTTGAGGATCCATTTACAGAGGGAGGTACAGAGGCCCAGGTTCTGCAACTTCTCAATCAGGATTGTGGGAATGATGGTATTAAATGCTGAGCTATAGTCGATGAACAGTACTAGTGTTCAGAAAACTGGTCTGTAATCCCATTTTACATGTATGGTGTGTAATCCCATTCTGTTTTCTCTCAGTCTTTATTTTTTAATATTAGGATTAATTTTGTTATTCTCCAATATACAGCAAAGCTCAAAATTCAAATAAATTTTATTATCAAAGTACATATCTGTCATAATATATCTGATAACTCAGCAATAGCTGGATGTATAAAGGGAGGGTGAGGGGATGAATACAGGACCCTGGTGGAGGACTTTGTCAAATGGTGCAAGCTGAACCATCTGCAGCTCAACATCAGTCAGGCAAAGGAGATGGATACTTTATTGATCCCAAAGGAAATTAGACTGTCACAGTAGCATTACAATTGAACAGATATAAATATTAGAGAAGTAGAAAGAATAAAAAGTAAGTTACCACAACAGTCTAACAGGAGGGGGAGGTCATCACTTCCCCGGCTATAGGTTGACTCATTGTAGAGCCTAATGGCCAGTGGGAAGAATGACCTCATATAGCGCTCTCTGAAGCAGCGCAGTTGTCTTAGTCTATTACTAAAAGTGTTCCACTGTTCAGCCAATGTGGCATGCAGAGGGTGAGAAGCATTGTCCAGAATTGCCAGGGTTTTCTGTAGAGCCCCTTGTTCTACCGCAGACTGGTAGAAGGTGATGGACTTTTGGAAGACTGAGCCTGCACTGCTCCCTGATGGTGAGGACCTACAAGTACCTGGGGGCGCACCTGGATGACAGACTTGAGTGGAGCACCAACACAGAGGCTGTGAACAAGAAGGGTCAGAGTTAGCTCTATTTCCTGAGGAGACTGAGGTCCTTTGGAGTTTGCAGGCCTCTCCTTCACATGTTCTACCAGTCTGTTGTTGCCAGTGCAATTTCCTATGCAGTGGTATGCTGGGAATGGCATCAACACGGGTGGTGCCAACAGACTCAGTAAACCAATTAGAAAGTCTGGCTCTGTTATAGGAGTCAAACTGGACACGCTGGAGACTGTGGTAGAACAAAGGACCCTACGGAAAACCCTGGCAATTCTGGACAACGTTTCTCACCCTCTGTATGCCACCTTGGCTGAACAGTGGAACACTTTTAGTAATAGACTAAGACAACTGTGCTGCTTCAGAGAGCGCTATATGAGGTCATTCTCACCCTCGGCCATTAGGCTCTATAATGAGTCAACCTATAACCGGGGAAGTGATGACCCCCTCCTCTTAGGCTACGTCCACACTACACCGGATAAATCTGTAACTGAAGCTTTTTCTCTTCGTTTTTACCCTCCGTCCACACTAAAATGGCGTTTTCATCCCCCAAAACCGGAGCTTTTCAGAAACACTCTCCAAAGTGTGTAATTTTGAAAACACCGGATTGGCCAGAGCAGTGTGGATGGGGTAACCAGAGAAATCTGAAATCGCTGTCAGACGGCAGCGCGCCATTTCATTGTTTTCTTGAACGCAACCTAACAATTTCAGAACAGACGGCAACGAGACTGACGCTAGAAGAGTTAGAAATGTACTCGCCAAATACTTTGACCCATAACTTACTGAATAAATAAGCATACTCACTTTGCCCTGTTTTCTGTCCTTGCTTGTATGAAGGTGGTTTACCTATTTATGCAAGTACTTTTCTGACAATAGATGTGTAACAGCCTAATGTAACATTATATGGAAATTCAAGATAACACTGATGCAGACATGTTTTACACATTTAACAAGGTGCTTTATTAATGCAACAGAGTTAGTCAGTTTTTCAATGTTCGTCGTCAGCCGGGTCACACTGTCCGTGAACTCCCTGTCGGTTGCCTCCGTATGCTTCAGTATTTTTTTTTACTTGTAAGTTCTCCTGTGCGAGAGCCAACAGCTGCCCGTCATTTAAGTTTTTCTAGTCTGTAACTGAACAAACACACACTTTTACGGCGAGATTTGACACCAAACATGTTGCTTGTTTTCGGTAGATGTGTCCTGCGCATACACAGAAGGAGGAGATTCGCCGAAATCTCCATTTCAATGTGGACAGAGATATTTTTAAAAACGCCTAGTGTGGACGCCTATCGTTTTTATGCAAAACCGGTGTTTTCAAAATTATCCGGTCTAGTGTGGATGTAGCCTTATACTATTTGAGTTAACCTGTTTTTTTATTCTTTCTTGCTTCTCTTCTAATATCTGTGCACTTGTGTTGCTGCTGTGACACTAATTTCCTTTGGGATCATATCTCTCTCTCTCTCTCTCTCTCTCCCTCTCTCCCCCTCCCTCCCCCTCTCCCTCTCTCGCTCTTCCCCCCCCCCCTCTCTCTCTCTCTTCCCCCCCCCAGTATTCACAGTAGATGTGAAACATAATACTGTCAATGATAAACTACACACAAAGCAGACAACCAACCAATCTGCATAAGAAGACAAACTGTATAATCACAATAATAATACTGAGAACATGAGTGTAGGGTCCTTGAAAGTGAGTCCATAGGTTGTAGAATAGTCTAGTACTGAGGTGAATGAAGTTGTCCATCAGGAGCCTGATGGTTGAAGTGTAATAATTATTTCTGAACCTTGTGTGAGACCCAAGGCTCCTGTATCTCCTCGGTAGCAGCAGCGAGAAGAGAGTATGGCCTGGATGGTGGATGCTGCTTCTTGTAAATGTGCTTGATGTTGGGGAGAGTTTTACACTGACTGGAGTCTCCAAGTGAGGAAATTGAGGATCCAGTTGCACACAAGGATTTATTGAGGCCTGTGTCTTGGAGCTTATTGATTAGTTTTAAGGAGCTAATGGTGTTTTGTGCAGAGCTGTAGTGTGAAGAGCATCTTGATGAATGTATGGTTACTATCCAGATGTTCCAGGGTTGAGTGAAATGGCATCTGTTGATCTGGCGTGCTGGTAGGAGTGAATCCAATCATTCCTCAGGCATGTGTCGATGAGCTCCTCATGTTCAGCTGCTCAAGTGTCCAAAGTATCTTGGAAGATGATCCCAATGCATCACTGGTCACTTCCATTGGTGTTCTGGGATTATTGGGCCTGGGGGTTTGATGGCCGTAAGGTCCGTTGACTCCCCTGCGTTACTTACCTACCTTCAGTCCCTCTCACTTGGTAGAGACATAATTCCCTAATGTATGTAGTAAGTCATTTCTGCCTCTTTTATGAAAATGGAACCATTCGTGTAGAGAACTCCTACATTCCCCACTGATACAGAGGGGCTGAGGTGTCCTTGCACACAAAGAACTTGTTAACTGTAACAGACCAAAACCAGCAGTCAGAGTGGGACTGGGACGGACAGTTAAAGTGATCGGAGACTGGAAGCTCAGGGTCACCACTGCAACCTGAATGGAGTGGTGCTGGAAATGAAATTCCCTTCCTAAAAGGCGATGAGAACTGGGAATGAGAGGATGCAAGTTATGGTCTAACTCAAAACTAAGATATAGGGGCAGTATTAGGCTATTTGGCCCATTGAGTCTGTTCCACCACTTCATCACCATCTCTCAACCCCAGTCTCCTGCCTTCATCCCGTATCTCTTCATCCCCTGAACTATCAAGAATCTATAAACCTCTGCCTTAAATGTGCCCAATGACTTGACCTCCACAGCCACCTGTGGCAACAAATTTCATAGATTCTCCACTGTCTGGCTAAAGAAATTCCTCCTCACTCCATCATAAAAGGATGCCCCTCTATTCTGAGGCTGTGTCCTCTGATCCTAGACTCTCCAGTCATAGAAAACATCCTCTCCATATCACTCTGTCAAGACCTTTCACTATTCGATAGGTTTCAATGAGGTCATCCCTCATTCTTCTAAACTCCAGTGAATGCAGGCCCAGATACGTACTTAAGAGAAAATGCATAGAATAGAAAGTAATGCATTCAGCTCAAAAGTGTGTACATTTCAATTTTGCTCAAAAGTTCTCTGTGCTACGTTGAGTTGCTACTCTTCATATGACAAGATGGTGAATCCTGAATCATTTTCATGAACCTCCTTTGAACCCTCTCCAGTTTCAGCACATTCTTTCTAAAATAAAGTGCCCAAAGCTGCTCACAATCCTCCAAGTGAGGCCTAAATTTATAAAGCCTCAATGTTTCATCCTTACTTTTGTATTTTAGTCCTCTTAAAATAAGTGCTAACATTGCATTTTCCTTCTTCACACAGACCCAACCTGCAAGTTAACCTTTAGGGCAGTGGTTCCCAACATGGGGCGTATGCCCCACAGGGGGGTAATTTGATTTTTAAGGGGGGCAATTCAAGAATGAGTTATTAACAGTGAATTTTTTCTAGTAAGTCTGTGTGAGTATGAGTGTGTGTGCGAGTTAATACATATGTGTATATACAGTATGCATACATAAAAATACTTGTGCGTATGTACATGTGTAATTGCGTATGTACTGTATATATAGTGTATCACCATCATTACAACCATCAAATGGCTTTCATAATTAAATTAATGAATTGACTGATGTAGGAAGGAACGAATGAACAAGTCCAAACGCGTAAGAAACTCGTACGAGGTCGCGCCAATGCTGCTTTTTGCAGTAGCTTTCGGTTCTTGGTGGTGTGAAGGTGTGTACATTGCGTCATCTCTTTTAAACGGTGTATCTGTCTTTGTATGCTGTAGAAACGAATCGGCATTGTTTTATTTATTTATTTATTTATTATTATTTTAATATCACTTAATGTTTTTTTTTACAATTTCTTAGTAATTTCTTCCTCAGAACTTTAACAGTCCTTTGGTTCTTTTATTTTTCTCTTTCATGAATGCCATGTTCTTTGGAAGCTTGTTTAAACCAAGTTAATGGTCTTTTAGGCTTCCTCCAGGTGAATAGGAGTTCACTTTTTGAATAATAAGAATTATATATCACCACAGGGGGCATCAGGATTTTAGAGGTGATTAGGTGGGGCATGGCCAAAAAAAGGTTGGGAACCACTGCTTTAGGGAATCCTGTACAAGGACTCCCAAGTCCCTTTGCACCTCCGATTTTTGTATTTTCTCTCAATTTAGAAAATGGTCAACCCTTTCATTTCTTCTACCAGAGTGCAAGACCAATCACTTCCTGATGCTGTTTTCCATCTGCCACTTGTTTGCCTATTCTCCTAATCTATTCAAGTTCTTTGTTCAAAGGTTCAAAAATTCATTTTATTATCAAAGTATGTATACAGAATACAACGGAGATTTGTCTTCTCCAGATAGCCAGAAATACAGAAAACCATAGTAATTGAAAGAAAAACATTAATCACCCCCCCACATGAGAAGAAACAAAAATGTACAAACCTCCCCCCACCCCTCCCAAACTAACAGATCACCCACATGGAGAAATCCCCAAACCCCCAGCCCGCCAAACAGCAACAAGAAAAAATGAGTGAGAACGCAAAAAAAAATTCAACTGAAAGAGAACAAAATGAACGACAGTCCAATCCATAAATAAATCTCAGAATTTTGATAACATCTCTAAGAGCATCGGGACCCAGTGGCCCCTCCAAGGTGAAGCAACTTGCTGTCCTCCACATTTGCTCAATGTTTCAATCGTCCTTGTCACTTTAATCGGTGAGAAATGTAGTCGATTGTAGCCCCACATGTCACCTCTGAGCTTCTCCTTGGGGTAGCTCGTTCTTGCATTTCTCTGCTGGAGTTTTCTCATGGACACTCGATCGAACTACAGACTGTAACACACAGGCTCCAACAGTTTCAAAAACAAAATTAAGGAGATGTAGAAAATCTGAAATGATTGACTATCTGGAAGATGTTGCGTGAGGAATTGTTCACTGGCGCCATCTTGACCAGAAGTACTTTGTCCAGTGTAGCTTCTACTTCCTCAAAACTACCTGCCCCTCCACCTATCACCGCAAACTTCGCAACAAACCCATCAATTCCATCATCCAAGTCATTGACATATAATGCAAATAGAAAATTGGTCCCAACACAGACCCCTGTGGAACACCACTAGTCACCTCAGCCAACCAGAAAAGACTCCCTTTATTCTCACTCTTGGCCTGCTGCCAATCAGCCACTGCTTTATCCATGCTAGAATCTTTCCATAATACCATGGGCCCATAGCTTGTTAAGCAGCTTCACATGTGTCACCTTGAATTTCTGAAAATCCAAGTACACAACAACTCCTTTGTCTGTCCTGCTTCTTGTTTCTTCAAAGAATTCCAACAGATTTGTCAGGCAAGATTTTCCCTTGAGGAAACCATGCTGACTGTGGTCTATTTTATCATGTGCCTCCAAGTATCCTGAAAATTATCCTTAATTTTTGACTCCAAAATTTTCCAACCACTGAGGTCAGACTAACTGGCCCATAGTTTCCTTTCTTCTGCCTCTCTCCCTTGAAGAGTGGAGTGGCATTTGCAATTTTACAGTATTCTGGAACCATTCCAGAATCTAGTGATTCTTGAAAGATCATTTCGAAGGATGAGAGGTGACCTGATAGAGGTGTATAAGATGATAAGAGGCATTGATCATGTGGATAGTCAGAGGCTTTTTACCAGGGCTGAAATGGTTGCCACAAGAGGGCACAGGTTTAAGGTGCTGGGGAATAGGTATAGAGGAGATGTCAGGAGTAAGTTTTTTACACAGAGAGTGGTGAGTGTGTGGAATGGGCTGCCGGCAACGGTTGTGGAGGCGGAAATGATAGGGTCTTGTAAGAGACTTTTGGATAGGTACATGGAGCTTAGAAAAATGGAGGGCTTAGGGGTAAGCCTAGTAATTTCTAAGGTAGGGACATGTTCGGCACAACTTGTGGGCCAAAAGGCCTATATTGTGCTGTAGGGTTTCTATTACTAATGGCTCCACAATCTCTTCAGCCACTTCTTTCAGAACCCTGGAATGTACATTACCTAGTCCAGGAGATTTGTCTACCTTCAGACCTTTCAGTTTCCCAAGAACCTTCTCTCTAGTAATGGTAACTTCACACACTTCTGACCCCTGACACCTGCAACTTCCACCATATTGCCAGCCTCTCTCGATTCTGTTCCTCTGCCATTTCCTCGTCTCCCATTACTACCTCTCCAGCTTCGTTTTCCAGGGGTCTGATATCCTCTCCTTGACACTTCATGTATCTGGAGAAAATTTTGGTATTATTGTATTCCATCTATTGTACAAAATTATCTATTCCATAATGACTTTTTTAGTTGTGTCTTTTTGAAAGCTTTTCAATCCTCTTACTTCCCACTAGTTTTTGCTCCTCTTCGGCTCTTGTGCTGGCTTCAACTACTGTTGCTAGCCGCAGTCGTGTCATCTTGCCAATACGACTGACTTCCTCTCTAGGATGTATATATCCCGTGCCTTCCAAATTACTTCCAGAAATTCCAGCCACGTAAACAAAGAAAGGAACACGTGTCTTGCTGTTAGCATTTACTCATTTAGTCCTGTGCTGTCAGAGATGTTCACTTGCTTCTACTCGCCCCTTCCTCACCTTATCTGTTCCTGAAAGCAACTTATTTTCACACTGTTCCTGGTTCTGATGAACCCTTCAGTTTCTCTTTCCACAGATGCTTCCTGACCTCAGTATTCCTAGCATTCAGTATTTTTTTAATTACTGAAGGCTTGCGTTCTGGTACAGCAAGCAGCTAGGAAGGCAAATAAAGTAATGGCCTTAATTGCTCGAGTACTGTATTTGTGTACAGGAGCAAGGATGTCTCACTGCAGCTGTGCAGGGCTTTGATGGGACCCTCTGGAGCTGTGTGTACAGTTTTGTTCTCTCTGCTCGAGGAAGGATTCCCTTACCGTGGAGGCAGTTCAGCGAAGGTTTACTGGGCTGATATATGAGGTGAGGTTTGGTTGGGTGAGCCTTTGTTCACTGGAGTGCAGGGGAGTTGGGGAGGGTTTGACTGCAAGTTCCTACAAAAGATTGAGAGGATTGCTGAGAGGGTCATCGGGGTCTCTTCCACCCGTCAGAGATATTTATCCGGAGCGCTGCATATGCAGGGTCCTTAGCGTAGTCAGCGATCCCTCCCATTCGTCCAACAATCTCATTGACCCTCAGCCATTGGGCAGGATTACGATGGAAACAGCTTCTTCCCCCTAAGGCTACTGAACTCCCTGTCACCACCCAGGCCTCACCACGTATGAAGCGCCAGCAGCGTGACAGTGTTTACTTTATCATTTGTGTTGTAAGTGTACCTTACTATTGATTCTTTTGTGGTAATTTACTTCGTGTGTCAGTTATATCTACTGCATTATGGTACAGAGGAACATAGTTTTCTTTGGTAGTGTATATGTGTACAATTGAATGACAATAAACTGAGTTGAATTTGAATCTCTTATAAACCTATAACAGAACCAGCCAGGGACGATGTTGCCAATGGTAAGAGAGTCTTTCTCCTTGGGAAGTGGGGATGTCATCTGAAACTGAGATCAAGAGAAATCTCTTCACTCACATGTTGATGAACTGCTGGAATATCTGCCCACAAAGCAGAGGAGGCCAAGTTATTGAAGTTCCAGAAAGAGGAAGGTGTATTTCTCAATGTGAGTGGGATGAAGGGATATGGGGAGAAGGCTGGCATGATTTTGATGAATGGTAGAACTAGGCCAAATGGCCAACCCCTGCTTTCATGATCTTTGTTCCAATGTACTCCACACGATATGTTCAATCAGGACAATGCAGGGCAATAACTGAGAGAATGGAACTGATGGAGATGCTCTGAGAGATGGCAAAGCCTCCATGAGCCGTGTCCTCCTACACTGTAGAAAAATGGGTGATCATCAAAATTCACTCCCCTCCATTACCTGCAAATCTGTTCCAGCTTAATGTATCATTCTTCAGCTTCGTGATTGCTCCAAGTTGTTCTCGATCCATAGTTCCTCCTCCAGCCTGTTTCTCGCAGACTGTGTAAATTTGCAGATCTGGGGGGTTTTGCCATGGGAACAGATCAAGTCCGTGTGGTCAGCTTTACTGTGCCTCAGCCGACAGGTCACAGGGAGTGCCCACCTGGCCACTGCGTGCCACTCGTGACGTTGTGCTTCAGTTTATGGCTTTTTTCTCCACCCACAGGAATAAAAAGTCGCCAAAATTCTGTGCTGCAAGGGAACTGCGGCCATGTCTGTGCCGAGGGAAGGCGGAACGAGTGAGAGCTTCTGGGAGGTCAGTGATGGTCTGTGACTCTGCCGTGCTTCGGACTCTCCTGGCCCATCCCTTAAAAATGTCACTCTACTCCTTAAGAAAGGAAATTATTGGCCAGTTAGCCTGACTTCAGTAGCTGGGAAGGTGTTGGAGTCGATTGGTAAGGATGACGTTTGGGATACTTGGAGGAACATCATAAAACATTTCTCCAGGAGAGAAATGCAAGGGGCTGAAGTCAGCATGATTTTATAAAGGGAAAATCTTCCCTGACAAATCTGGAATTCTTTGAGGAAATAACAGATAGGATAAACAAAGGAGAGTCAGTGGATGTTGCTTGGTTTTCAGAAGGCCTTTGACAAGGTGCTGCACATGAGGCTGCCAAGCAAGATGAGAGCTTGTGGAAAGGTATTAGAATGAATAGAAGATTGGCACAATGCAAAAAGTGGGACTAAACAGGGCCTTTTCTGGTTGGCTGTGGTGCAACAGCTTCTTTTCACATTATATGCCAGTAAGTTGAAGGAATTGATGGCTTTGTGGACAAGTTTGCAGATGATACAAAGATAGGTAGTGTTGAACAAGCAGGGTGTCTGCAGAAGGACTTGGACAGATCGGGGGAACGGACAGAGAAGTGGCAGATGGAATATAGTGTAGAAGTGTGTGGTCATGCACTTCGTCAGAAAGAAGAAATGTGTGGACTATATTGCAAATGGGGAGAAAATTCAAAAATTGGAGATGCAAAAGGACTTGGGAGTCTTTGTGCAGGATTCTCTAAAGGTTACCTGACAGATTGAGTCGGTGGTAAAGAAGGCAAATGAAATTTATTTCAACAGGACTAGAACATAAAGCAAGGATGTAATGTTGAGACCACACGGAGCATCATCATCAGTTTTGGGCCCCTTGTTTAAGGATGTGCTGGCATTGGGGAAGGTCCAGAGGAGGTTCATGAAAATGATCCCAGGAATGAAAGGATTCACATATGAAGAGCATTTGATAGCTCTGGGCCTGTACTCACCGGAATTTAGAAGAATGAGGAGTAGGGGGTGGAATTTCATTGAAACCTCTCATTAACAGGTCTAGATTGTGGATGTGGAGAGGATATTTCCTATAGTGTAGAGTCCAGGACAAGAGGGCTCAGCCTCAGAAGTGAGGGGTGTCAATTTAGAACAGGAATGGGGGGGAGAGAAAAGAATATTTTTAGCCAGAGGGTGGTGAATCTGTGGAATTTTTACCACAGATGGCTGTGCAGCCCAGGTCAATGGGTATAGTTAAGGCAGAGTCTGGGGTTGGTGTTCCAGGGTGTTTGTTGTACCCTTCCAAATGGATGCTGGGGCTTCTGCCCACCAGCCCGCCCCTTGAATGTGGTGCAGATGGTGCCCAGTGCTTGTAGCCCTCTCTCTCAGTTTGCAGTTTTCAAGGTGTTTGGGTAGAAACCTAGAAGCCTTGGCCACCCGACCAACATCTACTCCCATCCAGTCAGTCACCTGCCATTTCCTGGTGCCCCACCCCAATACCTTCATCACCCTTGGCCTGGCATCCACTCTCTGATTCGTCTCTTTGAATGTCAGATTCATGCTTCTCATCCTTAACGTGGCCAGCTGAAATGCTGGAGAAACTGAGGAAATTGGGCAGCATCTATGGAGGGATGTAAACAGTCTGTTTCCCTTTTGAACTTCTCCAACCTTTCCACATGCTCCTTCCCTTGTTCCCTCATCTCCTGACCACTCTGCACTGTCCTGCTGAAGCTCGGTACCCACCAGAGGCCGTATGCTCTGACTTCTCTTTGCAAGCCTTCTAGCTCAGTACCTCTCCAGGATGGCACTGGAACCCGTCTCACCTTTTGTCTACGACCTCTCCCCAAAGGTGGGACAGTACAGCAGAACGGTGAAACGAATCGATGACGGGAACCGTCTCTGCAATGAACTGCTCAGCTGCTTCCAGGAGAGGGCAAGGATCGAGAAGCAGTACGCCCAACAGCTGGCTAGCTGGTCCAAGAAATGGAAAACCATAGTGGAGAAAGGTAAGAGAACTTGTACTCCACTACCAGTCCAACCTGACCCCGACTCGCTCACACCCGTTCCTCTATCCCCTGCACTCTCTCTCGCACCCTATCCTTCTGGAAGGCCTGTCCAGAAATTCTGAGCCCTTTGCTTCTGCTACCCCCCTTGCCCCTTATCTCTACCTCCCTCAGTCCTGTAAGAAATGTCTCTACTGCCCTTTCAGTCAGTGATTTTCAGATCTCTTTCATCCGCTCCCTGTGAGTATTTCTCCTCGAGTCATCTCCCTTGATTATTTACTTTGCTAAAGCAAATGAAGCTCTCTTATCCATGCTGTACAGACATGTAGTTCATTTTTAAACTTTTCCAAAGTTCCCTCTGTTCCAAAGTAAACAATTGTATGACTAACCTTTCTACCCTGGCAGCATCCTCATCAATTCCTCCTGCACTTTCTCAGAATCGGGTTTAATATCAGCACCGTTCGTTGTGAGATTTATTGACCTTGTATCAGCAGTGCAATAATAGAGAACGAACACCGAGTTGCAGGAAGTACCTTCCTGATGGTGGCAATGGGAACACAGCACGACCTGGAGGGCGGGGGTCGTTATGCCTCAGCCGTCATGGACTTTATCTGGAAATGCACAGAGGACTGTGTGTCTCGCAAGACGATCCGGGTATTCCCTAACCGGAAACCTTGGATGAATTATGAGGTCCAGTCCCTTTTGAAGGCTAGAGCTGCGGCTTTTAGGTCTGGGGATACCAGTCGCTACACGGAATCCAGGTGTGAACTCTGGAAAGCCATTAAGGGCACTAAGAGGCAATATTGAGCCAATTTGGAAGCCCAGGCTAACCAGAGGGATGCCAGTGGACTATGGCAGAGTCTAAATGAGATCACTGGGTGCAAAGAAAAGGCTGGGAATATCAATAACTGTAGTATTTCTCTTCCTGGCGAACTTAACGTATTCTATGCAAGATTCGAACAGAAGAGGAGCATCCCTCCAGATGAACCGGACCTGGTGGCATCGAGATTCATCGTCACCGGGGAAGACGTTAGAAGAGCCTTCCTGAAGATAAATCCAAGGAAGGCGACGGGCCCAGATGGCATCCCGGGACGGGTTCTCCAGGCCTGTGCAAGCGAGCTAACTGGAGTGTTTGCTGACATCTTCAACTGCTCCCTGCTTCAGTCTAAGATCCTCTCATGTTTTAAGAAGGCAACGATAATCCCGGTGCCGAAGAAAAGCAAGGTGGTATGCCTGAATGACTATCGACCTGTGGCTCTACCATCAATTGCTATGAAGTGCTTCGAGCGATTGGTTATTGCACACATCAACCATAACCTACCGCCGGTCAACCTCGACGCTTTGCAATTCGCCTACCGGAGCAACAGGTCAACGGCAGATGCCATCTCTCTGGCACTACATTCCCCCTAAGAACACCTGGAGAATAAAGACACATATGTAAGGCTCCTTTACATTGACTACAACTCTGCCTTTAATACCATCATTCCAAATAAACTGATTCCTAGGCTCCGGAACCTGGGTCTTAGCACTCAGATCTGCAGCTGGATCTTCAACTTCCTCACAGACAAGACCCAGGCTGTAAAAATAGGGGACAAGCTCTCCTCTACAATCACTCTGAGCACCGGTGCCCCACGAGGCTGTGTACTCAGCCCCCAGCTGTACTCACTGTACACCCACGAATGTGTAACCAAGTTTCCATCGAACTCAATATATAAGTTTGCTGATGACATCACAATTGTAGGCCCTATCTTGGGTAATGATGAGTCGGAGTACAGAGAGGAATTTAAGAACCTGGTGGCATGGTGCGAAGACAATAACTTAACTCTCAACGTCAGCAAGACAAAGGAATTATTTGTTGACTTCAGAAGGAGTAGCGGACTGCACGACCCCATCTACATTGCTGGTGTGCAGGTGGAACAGGTCAAAAGCTTTAAGTTCCTCGGGGTGAATATCACAAATGACCTGACTTGGTCTAACCAAGCAGAGTCCACTGCCAAGAAGGCCCACCAGCGCCTTTACTTCCTGAGAAAGCTGAAGAAATTTGGCCTGTCCCCTAAAACCCTCACTAATTTTTATAGGTGCACTGTAGAAAGCATTCTTCTAGGGTGCATCACAACCTGGTATGGACGTTGTCCTGTCCAAGACCAGAAGAAGCTGCAGAAGATCGTGAACATAGCCCAGCACATCACACAAACCAATCTTCCATCCTTGGACTCACTTTACACCACACGCTGTTGGAGCAGTGCTGCCAGGATAATCAAGGACACGACCCACCCAGCCAACACACTGTTTGTCCCTCTTCCCTCCGGGAGAAGGTTCAGGAGCTTGAAGATTTGTACAGCCAAATTTGGGAACAGCTTCTTTCCAACTGTGATAAGACTGCTGAACAGATCCTGCCCCAGATCTAGGCCGTACTTTCCAAATATCCAGACCTGACTTGCACTACCTTACTTTCCCTTTTCTATTTTCTAATTATGATTTATAACTTAAATTTTTATTGTATTTAATTCAATTTGTACTTCAGGGAGCGCGAAGCGCAGAATCAAATATTGCTGTGATGACTGTACGCTCGAGTGTCAATTGTTTGGTGACAATAAAGTGAAGTAAAGTTAATGATGGACGGCACCTTTTTGAGGCATCGCTCCTTGAAGATGTCCTGGATACTGTGGAGGCTGGTGCCTGTGACAGAGCTGACTGAGTTTGCAACTCTCTGCAGCTTGCTTCGATCCTGTTCAGTAGACCCGACCACCCCCACCCATACCAGACGGTGATGCAGCCAGTCAGAATTCTCTCCACGGTACATCTGTAGAAATTTGTGTTTTAGGTGACAAACCAAGTCTCTCTGAATTTCTAATGAAACATAGCAGTTGTGCCATCTTTGTAGCTGCATTGGTATGTTGGGACCAGGCCAGGTCCTCAGAGATATGGACACCCAGGAACTTGAAATTGCTCGCTCTCTCTCCACTTCTGATCCCTCTGAGGACTAGTTTGTGTTCCCTCATCCTACCTTTTCTGAAGTCCACAATCAGTTCTTTGGTCTTACTGACATTGAGTGTAAGGTTATTGCTGTGACACCACTAAACCAGCTGGTGTATCTCATTCCTGTACGCCCCCCGCATCTCCATCTGAGATTCTGCAAATGGTTGTATCGTCAGCAAATTTATAGATGGCATTTGAGCTATGCCTAGCCACACAGTCATGTGTATATAGAGAGTAGAGCAGTGGGCTAAGCACACACCCCTGAGGTGCACCAGTGTTGATCGTCAGCAAGGAGGATACGTTGTCTCCGATCTGTACAGATTGTGATTCCCCCCCCCCCGCCCGGGATCCAGTTACAGACGGAGGTACAGAGACCAAAGCTCTGGGGCTTTTCGATAAGAACTGTAGGAATGATGGTGTTAAATGCTGAACTGTAGTCGATAAACAGCATCCTGACAAAGGTATTTGTCAGGTGATCCAAGGCCGCATGAAGAGCCAATGAGATTATGTCCACTGTAGACTTATTATGGCAATGTTGTTGTATTTGAGATTGTTTACTTACAAATGAGGGAGAGATGAACTGCAGTAAAAATATTACAAGATTAAGCAAGAGAGATAACAAGTCTGTAGAATTTAATAATGAGCCCAATTCACTGGCGTATGAACTGGTAGCATCAGTGAAGATTACTTCAGGGGCACCTTGAAGCCGACGATCTCATGCGGCACCGGTCTATTGATGTGATTAAATATTCCTGTTACAGCTGAGAATCGTAACTGTTTCCAAGGTCGGTACAGTTAATAAAGATGTCTTAATGTGATTGAATAAACTATTGCTGCTTCAAACCGATGGAAGCAATGACAATTGTGGCTGTACTTCTCACTGGAAGAAGCTTTCTCATAGGAAACGTGGCTGCCGGTCAGGGATACAGGTGCATTTAAGAGAACAGGGTTTTCAACTCCCAGTACAGACTATCTTGCTGGGAAATGTACAGTCTCTAGTAAATAAAATTGATGATCTCAAAGCTAGTGTGCTGTGTCAGAGGGACATCATAGCTACGTGTGTCCATTGTTTCACGAAATCCTGGTTAACCCATTCCGTACCAGACACAGCAATGCAGATTGACGGGTTCACTAAACACTGTCAGGATAGGACTGTGGAGTCTCTAAAATGCAGGCGTGGGGGTGCATGTCTCATGATCAACTCCTCTTGGTACATAAATGTATCAGTGCTGGCCCAATTCTGCTCATCAGACCTGGAATATCTCGCAGTTAAGTGCTGTCCATTTTACCTGCCATGGGAGATTTCCGTGATCATTTTGGTAGCAGTTTACATTCCACCTCAGGCCAACGTCAGTCAGGCTTTAGATGATCTGAACAATAGGATCAGCCTGCACAAAACAGTACATCCTGACGCTGTCACCATCGTTTTGGGGGATTTTAACCAGGCGTGTCTGAAAAAATCACTCAATTATTGCTATCAACAAATCACTGTCGCATCAGAGGAACCAACACACTGGACCACTGTTACACCCCCATCAAGAATGCTCCCCGTGCCATCCCACTCCCTCACTTCAGGAAGTCTGATCACCTGGCTGTACTTCTACACTCTTAATATAGACAGAGATGAAGACTGCAGCACCAGCAGCGAGGACCAAGAAGGTTTGGACAGATGAACCCAACGCCTTCTATGCCTGTTTTGAAAGGAGAATATAACTACAGCTGTGAAGATCCCTGCTGCACCTGGTGACCTTGATCTCTGTCTCGGAGGCCAGTGTCAGGCTGTCTTTAAAGGGAGTGAACCCTTGCAAGGTGAAAGATCCCAGTGGAGTAGCTGATAAAGGCTCTGAAATATTCGAGGACATTTTCAACCTCTCACTGCTAAAGGGAGTTCTCACTTGCTTTAAAAAGGCATCTGCCTTAATGACTATCGCCTAGTAGCACTCACATCTACGATGATGAAATGCTTTGAGAGATTGATCATGACTAGACTGAAGTTCTGCCTCAGCAAGGACCTGGGGCCACTGCAATTTGCCTATCGCCACAATAGGTCTATGGCAGGTGCAATCTCCATGGCCTTGGATCACCCGGACAATACAAACACCCACGTCAGGATGCTGTTTGTTAACTACAGCTCAGCATTTAACACCATCGCTCCCACAGTGCTGATTGATAAGCTTCAGAACCTGGGCTGCTGTACCTCCCTCAGCTTCTTAACCGGAAGATCACAGTCTGTGTGGATTGGTGGTAACATCTCCTCACTGACGATCAACACTGGCACAACTCAGGGGTGTGTGCTTAGCCCACTGCTCTACTCTCTTATACACATGACTGTGTGGCTAGGCATAGCTCAAATATTCTGAATCATCTTGTACTGTTTCATTCCTCCCCTCCCTCTCCCTCGTGCTCTCCTCAAACTTCACTCACTCAACCTGCCTCCTCCATTCTGTCACCCCACCCTTAACCTTTCCCTCATTGTGTTGACCTCCTTTTCATTATCTATTCCCTCTGCTGTTCTGTCTCCATTCCCCCTTTCTCCTCTCTCCCTCCATGCACCCTCTATTTCCCACATCTCTCCACTCATCCACGCTCTTCTCACTCCTTTACCTCTTCCCTGTAATTTTGCATCTTTTTTCTATTTCCTTACACATCCTGTAACTCTGATCTGATTATTCACTTTCCTTGGGTCTCCCGTTTGCCCTGCTCCCTCCTGTTTGCCCCTACTCTCTCCCATAACTGTACTTCCATTTACCCCTTGCCTCCCTTTCATCTCTTCTCGCTCCCTTTTACCGCCATCTCTCTTGCTCGTTCTTCCTCCCCCTCCTCTTTCACCTCTCACCTTTTTTTGATCGGCTTGCTTATTCTCTTCCCTATCTTTCCTTTATCTGTGGCCACTCGCACTTCCTTCCAATGGACTGCTCTATCTCCACTGTCAACTGTTGCCCTCCCCCCTCCCTCTCTCCCCTCGCTAGGCGCACAGTACGGCACCCTGGAGAAAGCCTGGCACGCCTTCATGCTGGCTGCCGACAAGCTGAGTGAGCTCCACCTGGAAATGCAGAGCCACCTGGCAGGTGCGGAGAGCGCCAAGGTTAAGCAGTGGCAGAAGGAGTCTTACCACAGGCAGCTGGTCGGGGGCTTTAAGGAGACCAGAGAGGCAGAAGACGATTTCTGCAAGGCACAGAAGCCCTGGGTGAAGAAGCTCAAGGAGGTACAATGTTCTGAACTGGGGTGCGAGTCGGTGATGGGTGGCGTTGTAAAGCCAAAGTGCCCCGTTAACGTGTGGGACAGTGACTCACTGGAACAGATGAAACAGACCCCCGAGCCAATGCCAGTCAGTCTCAGCGACACCTCCAGATGCGGCAGGTTGGTCTTTAGGACTCCCAAGGCTGCCACTGACTGGTCTCTGGGTCGTCACCCTCCTCAGGCTGGTGTCAACTTGTCTCTGGTCCCCTCCCTCCCCCTGGGCTGGTGTCACCCTGTCTCTGGTCCCCTCCCTCCCCTGGGCTGATGTCAACTTGTCTCTCGTCTCCCTCCTCCCGGGCTGGTGTCACCCTGTCTCTGGTCCCCCCCTCCCCTGGGCTGGTGCCACCCTGTCTCTGGTCCCCTCCCTCCCCCTGGGCTGGTGTCAACTTGTCTCTGGTCCCCTCCCTCCCGCTGGGCTGGTGTCAACTTGTCTCTGGTCCCCTCCCTCCCCCTGGGCTGGTGTCAACTTGTCTCTGGTCTCCCCCTCCCCTGGGCTGGTGTCAACTTGTCTCTGGTCCCCTCCCTCCCCCTGGGCTGGTGCCACCCTGTCTCTGGTCCCCCCCCTCCCCTGGGCTGGTGTCACCCTGTCTCTGGTCCCCCCCCTCCCCTGGGCTGGTGTCAACTTGTCTCTGGTCCCCTCCCTCCCCCTGGGCTGGTGTCAACTTGTCTCTGGTCTCCCCCTCCCCTGGGCTGGTGTCAACTTGTCTCTGGTCCCCTCCCTCCCCCTGGGCTGGTGCCACCCTGTCTCTGGTCCCCTCCCTCCCCTGGGCTGATGTCAACTTGTCTCTGGTCTCCCTCCTCCCGGGCTGGTGTCACCCTGTCTCTGGTCCCCTCCCTCCCCTGGGCTGATGTCAACTTGTCTCTGGTCTCCCTCCTCCCGGGCTGGTGTCACCCTGTCTCTGGTCCCCCCCTCCCCTGGGCTGGTGCCACCCTGTCTCTGGTCCCCTCCCTCCCCCTGGGCTGGTGTCAACTTGTCTCTGGTCCCCTCCCTCCCCCTGGGCTGGTGTCAACTTGTCTCTGGTCCCCTCCCTCCCCCTGGGCTGGTGTCAACTTGTCTCTGGTCTCCCCCTCCCCTGGGCTGGTGTCAACTTGTCTCTGGTCCCCTCCCTCCCCCTGGGCTGGTGCCACCCTGTCTCTGGTCCCCCCCCTCCCCTGGGCTGGTGTCACCCTGTCTCTGGTCCCCCCCCTCCCCTGGGCTGGTGTCAACTTGTCTCTGGTCCCCTCCCTCCCCCTGGGCTGGTGTCAACTTGTCTCTGGTCCCCTCCCTCCCCCTGGGCTGGTGCCACCCTGTCTCTGGTCCCCCCCCTCCCCTGGGCTGGTGTCACCCTGTCTCTGGTCCCCCCCCTCCCCTGGGCTGGTGTCACCCTGTCTCTGGTCCCCCCCCTCCCCTGGGCTGGTGTCAACTTGTCTCTGGTCCCCTCCCTCCCCCTGGGCTGGTGTCAACTTGTCTCTGGTCCCCTCCCTCCCCCTGGGCTGGTGCCACCCTGTCTCTGGTCCCCCCCCTCCCCTGGGCTGGTGTCACCCTGTCTCTGGTCCCCCCCCTCCCCTGGGCTGGTGTCACCCTGTCTCTGGTCCCCCCCCTCCCCTGGGCTGGTGTCAACTTGTCTCTGGTCCCCTCCCTCCCCCTGGGCTGGTGTCAACTTGTCTCTGGTCCCCCCCCTCCCCTGGGCTGGTGTCAACTTGTCTCTGGTCCCCTCCCTCCCCCTGGGCTGGTGTCAACTTGTCTCTGGTCTCCCCCTCCCCTGGGCTGGTGTCAACTTGTCTCTGGTCTCCCTCCTCCCGGGCTGGTGTCACCCTGTCTCTGGTCCCCCCCTCCCCTGGGCTGGTGTCACCCTGTCTCTGGTCCCCTCCCTCCCCCTGGGCTGGTGCCACCCTGTCTCTGGTCCCCTCCCTCCCCCTGGGCTGTTGTCAACTTGTCTCTGGTCTCCCCCCAACCCTGGTCTGGTGTCACCCTGTCTCTGGTTCCCTCCCTCCCCCTGGGCTGGTGTCAACTTGTCTCTGGTCTCCCTCCCCCGGACTGGTGTCACCCTGTCTCTGGTTCCCTCCCTCCCCCTGGGCTGGTGTCACCCTGTCTCTGGTCTCCCTCCTCCCCCTGGGCTGGTGCCACCCTGTCTCTGGTTCCCTCCCTCCCCCTGGGCTGGTGTCAACTTGTCTCTGGTCTCCCTCCTCCCGGGCTGGTGTCACCCTGTCTCTGGTCCCCCCCTCCCCTGGGCTGGTGTCACCCTGTCTCTGGTCCCCTCCCTCCCCCTGGGCTGGTGCCACCCTGTCTCTGGTCCCCTCCCTCCCCCTGGGCTGTTGTCAACTTGTCTCTGGTCCCCTCCCTCCCCCTGGGCTGGTGTCAACTTGTCTCTGGTCCCCTCCCTCCCCCTGGGCTGGTGTCAACTTGTCTCTGGTCTCCCCCTCCCCTGGGCTGGTGTCAACTTGTCTCTGGTCCCCTCCCTCCCCCTGGGCTGGTGCCACCCTGTCTCTGGTCCCCCCCCCTCCCCTGGGCTGGTGTCACCCTGTCTCTGGTCCCCCCCCCTCCCCTGGGCTGGTGTCAACTTGTCTCTGGTCCCCTCCCTCCCCCTGGGCTGGTGTCAACTTGTCTCTGGTCCCCCCCCTCCCCTGGGCTGGTGTCAACTTGTCTCTGGTCCCCTCCCTCCCCCTGGGCTGGTGTCAACTTGTCTCTGGTCCCCTCCCTCCCCTGGGCTGATGTCAACTTGTCTCTGGTCCCCTCCCTCCCCCTGGGCTGGTGTCAACTTGTCTCTGGTCCCCCCCCTCCCCTGGGCTGGTGTCAACTTGTCTCTGGTCCCCTCCCTCCCCCTGGGCTGGTGTCACCCTGTCTCTGGTCCCCCCCCCTCCCCTGGGCTGGTGTCAACTTGTCTCTGGTCCCCTCCCTCCCCCTGGGCTGGTGCCACCCTGTCTCTGGTTCCCTCCCTCCCCCTGGGCTGGTGTCACCCTGTCTCTGGTCCCCCCCCCTCCCCCTGGGCTGGTGCCACCCTGTCTCTGGTTCCCTCCCTCCCCCTGGGCTGGTGTCAACTTGTCTCTGGTCTCCCTCCTCCTGGGCTGGTGTCACCCTGTCTCTGGTTCCCCCCTCCCCCTGGGCTGGTGCCACCCTGTCTCTGGTTCCCTCCCTCCCCCTGGGCTGGTGTCACCCTGTCTCTGGTTCCCTCCCTCCCCCTGGGCTGGTGTCAACTTGTCTCTGGTCTCCCTCCTCCCGGGCTGGTGTAATCCTGTCTCTGGTCCCCTCCCTCCCCTGGGCTGGTGTCTCCCTGTCTCTGGTCCTCCCCCCCCCCCTCCCCTGGGCTGGTGTCACCCTGTCTCTGGTTCCCCTCTCCACCAGGCTGGTGTCACCCTGTCTCTGGTCCTCCCCCCCCCTCCCCTGGGCTGGTGTCACCCTGTCTCTGGTTCCCTCCCTCCCCCTGGGCTGGTGCCACCCTGTCTCTGGTCTCCCTCCTCCTGTGCTGGTGTCAACTTGTCTCTGGTCTCCCCCCAACCCTGGTCTGGTGTCACCCTGTCTCTGGTTCCCTCCCTCCCCCTGGGCTGGTGTCAACTTGTCTCTGGTCTCCCTCCCCCGGACTGGTGTCACCCTGTCTCTGGTTCCCTCCCTCCCCCTGGGCTGGTGTCACCCTGTCTCTGGTCTCCCTCCTCCCCCTGGGCTGGTGCCACCCTGTCTCTGGTTCCCTCCCTCCCCCTGGGCTGGTGTCAACTTGTCTCTGGTCTCCCTCCTCCCGGGCTGGTGTCACCCTGTCTCTGGTCCCCCCCTCCCCTGGGCTGGTGTCACCCTGTCTCTGGTCCCCTCCCTCCCCCTGGGCTGGTGCCACCCTGTCTCTGGTCCCCTCCCTCCCCCTGGGCTGGTGTCAACTTGTCTCTGGTCCCCTCCCTCCCCCTGGGCTGGTGTCACCCTGTCTCTGGTCCCCTCCCTCCCCTGGGCTGATGTCAACTTGTCTCTGGTCCCCTCCCTCCCCTGGGCTGGTGTCAACTTGTCTCTGGTCCCCTCCCTCCCCCTGGGCTGGTGTCACCCTGTCTCTGGTTCCCTCCCTCCCCCTGGGCTGGTGTCAACTTGTCTCTGGTCCCCCCCTCCCCTGGGCTGGTGTCAACTTGTCTCTGGTCCCCTCCCTCCCCCTGGGCTGGTGCCACCCTGTCTCTGGTTCCCTCCCTCCCCCTGGGCTGGTGTCAACTTGTCTCTGGTCTCCCTCCTCCCGGGCTGGTGTCACCCTGTCTCTGGTCCCCTCCCTCCCCCTGGGCTGGTGTCAACTTGTCTCTGGTCTCCCTCCTCCCCCTGGGCTGGTGCCACCCTGTCTCTGGTTCCCTCCCTCCCCCTGGGCTGGTGTCAACTTGTCTCTGGTCTCCCTCCTCCTGGGCTGGTGTCACCCTGTCTCTGGTTCCCCCCTCCCCCTGGGCTGGTGCCACCCTGTCTCTGGTTCCCTCCCTCCCCCTGGGCTGGTGTCACCCTGTCTCTGGTTCCCTCCCTCCCCCTGGGCTGGTGTCAACTTGTCTCTGGTCTCCCTCCTCCCGGGCTGGTGTAATCCTGTCTCTGGTCCCCTCCCTCCCCTGGGCTGGTGTCTCCCTGTCTCTGGTCCTCCCCCCCCCCTCCCCTGGGCTGGTGTCACCCTGTCTCTGGTTCCCCTCTCCACCAGGCTGGTGTCACCCTGTCTCTGGTCCTCCCCCCCCCTCCCCTGGGCTGGTGTCACCCTGTCTCTGGTTCCCTCCCTCCCCCTGGGCTGGTGCCACCCTGTCTCTGGTCTCCCTCCTCCTGTGCTGGTGTCAACTTGTCTCTGGTCTCCCCCCAACCCTGGTCTGGTGTCACCCTGTCTCTGGTTCCCTCCCTCCCCCTGGGCTGGTGTCAACTTGTCTCTGGTCTCCCTCCCCCGGACTGGTGTCACCCTGTCTCTGGTTCCCTCCCTCCCCCTGGGCTGGTGTCACCCTGTCTCTGGTTCCCTCCCTCCCCCTGGGCTGGTGTCAACTTGTCTCTGGTCTCCCTCCTCCCGGGCTGGTGTCACCCTGTCTCTGGTCCCCCCCTCCCCTGGGCTGGTGTCACCCTGTCTCTGGTCCCCTCCCTCCCCCGGGCTGGTGCCACCCTGTCTCTGGTCCCCTCCCTCCCCCTGGGCTGGTGTCAACTTGTCTCTGGTCTCCCTCCTCCCCCTGGGCTGGTGTCAACTTGTCTCTGGTCTCCCTCCTCCCGGGCTGGTGTCACCCTGTCTCTGGTCCCCCCCCTCCCCTGGGCTGGTGTCACCCTGTCTCTGGTCCCCTCCCTCCCCCGGGCTGGTGCCACCCTGTCTCTGGTCCCCTCCCTCCCCCTGGGCTGGTGTCAACTTGTCTCTGGTCTCCCCCTCCCCTGGGCTGGTGTCAACTTGTCTCTGGTCCCCTCCCTCCCCCTGGGCTGGTGCCACCCTGTCTCTGGTCCCCCCCCCCTCCCCTGGGCTGGTGTCAACGTCTCTGGTCCCCCCCTCCCCCTGGGCTGGTGCCACCCTGTCTCTGGTCCCCCCCCTCCCCTGGGCTGGTGTCACCCTGTCTCTGGTCCCCTCCCTCCCCCTGGGCTGGTGTCACCCTGTCTCTGGTCCCCTCCCTCCCCTGGGCTGATGTCAACTTGTCTCTGGTCCCCTCCCTCCCCTGGGCTGATGTCAACTTGTCTCTGGTCCCCTCCCTCCCCTGGGCTGGTGTCAACTTGTCTCTGGTCCCCTCCCTCCCCCTGGGCTGGTGTCACCCTGTCTCTGGTTCCCTCCCTCCCCCTGGGCTGGTGTCAACTTGTCTCTGGTCCCCCCCTCCCCTGGGCTGGTGTCAACTTGTCTCTGGTCCCCTCCCTCCCCTGGGCTGGTGTCACCCTGTCTCTGGTTCCCTCCCTCCCCCTGGGCTGGTGTCAACTTGTCTCTGGTCCCCCCCTCCCCTGGGCTGGTGTCAACTTGTCTCTGGTTCCCTCCCTCCCCCTGGGCTGGTGTCAACTTGTCTCTGGTCTCCCTCCTCCCGGGCTGGTGTCACCCTGTCTCTGGTCCCCTCCCTCCCCTTGGGCTGGTGTCAACTTGTCTCTGGTCTCCCTCCTCCCCCTGGGCTGGTGCCACCCTGTCTCTGGTTCCCTCCCTCCCCCTGGGCTGGTGTCAACTTGTCTCTGGTCTCCCTCCTCCTGGGCTGATGTCACCCTGTCTCTGGTTCCCCCCTCCCCCTGGGCTGGTGTCACCCTGTCTCTGGTTCCCCCCTCCCCCTGGGCTGGTGCCACCCTGTCTCTGGTTCCCTCCCTCCCCCTGGGCTGGTGTCACCCTGTCTCTGGTTCCCTCCCTCCCCCTGGGCTGGTGTCAACTTGTCTCTGGTCTCCCTCCTCCCGGGCTGGTGTAATCCTGTCTCTGGTCCCCTCCCTCCCCTGGGCTGGTGTCTCCCTGTCTCTGGTCCTCCCCCCCCCTCCCCTGGGCTGGTGTCACCCTGTCTCTGGTTCCCTCCCTCCCCCTGGGCTGGTGCCACCCTGTCTCTGGTCTCCCTCCTCCTGGGCTGGTGTCAACTTGTCTCTGGTCTCCCCCCAACCCTGGTCTGGTGTCACCCTGTCTCTGGTTCCCTCCCTCCCCCTGGGCTGGTGTCAACTTGTCTCTGGTCTCCCTCCCCCGGACTGGTGTCACCCTGTCTCTGGTCCCCTCCCTCCCCTGGGCTGGTGTCACCCTGTCTCTGGTTCCCCCCTCCCCTGGGCTGGTGTCACCCTGTCTCTGGTTCCCCTCTCCCCCAGGCTGGTGTCACCCTGTCTCTGGTCCTCCCCCCCCCCCCCTCCCCTGGGCTGGTGTCACCCTGTCTCTGGTCCCCTCCCTCCCCCTGGGCTGGTGTCAACTTGTCTCTGGTCTCCCCCCAACCCTGGTCTGGTGTCGCCCTGTCTCTGGTCCCCCCCTCCCCTGGTCTGGTGTCAACTTGTCTCTGGATCCCTCCCTCCCCCTGGGCTGGTGTCACCCTGTCTCTGGTTCCCTCCCTCCCCCTGGGCTGGTGTCAACTTGTCTCTGGTCTCCCTCCCCCGGACTGGTGTCACCCTGTCTCTGGTTCCCTCCCTCCCCCTGGGCTGGTGTCACCCTGTCTCTGGTTCCCTCCCTCCCCCTGGGCTGGTGTCAACTTGTCTCTGGTCTCCCTCCTCCCGGGCTGGTGTAGTCCTGTCTCTGGTCCCCTCCCTCCCCTGGGCTGGTGTCACCCTGTCTCTGGTTCCCTCCCTCCCCCTGGGCTGGTGTCAACTTGTCTCTGGTCTCCCCCCAACCCTGGTCTGGTGTCACCCTGTCTCTGGTTCCCTCCTCCCCCCTGGTCTGGTGTCAACTTGTCTCTGGTTCCCTCCCTCCTCCCGGGCTGGTGTCGCCCTGTCTCTGGTCCCCCCCTCCCCTGGTCTGGTGTCAACTTGTCTCTGGATCCCTCCTCCCCCTGGGCTGGTGTCAACTTGTCTCTGGTTCCCTCCATCCCCCTGGGCTGGTGTCAACTTGTCTCTGGTCTCCCTCCTCCCGGGCTGGTGTCGCCCTGTCTCTGGTCTCCCTCCCCCTGGGCTGGTGCCACCCTGTCTCTGGTCCCCCCCTCCCCTGGTCTGGTGTCGCCCTGTCTCTGGTCCCCCCCTCCCCCCCCCCCCCACTCTGGGCTGGTGTCACCCTGTCTCTGGTCTCCCTCCCCCTGGGCTGGTGCCACCCTGTCTCTGGTCCCCCCCTCCCCTGGTCTGGTGTCACCCTGTCTCTGGATCCCCCCTCCCCCTGGGCTGGTGTCGCCCTGTCTCTGGTCACCCTCCCCCGGACTGGTGTCACCCTGTCTCTGGTTCCCTCCCTCCCCCTGGGCTGATGTCAGCTTGTCTCTGGTCTCCCTCCCTCCCCCTGGGCTGGTGTCAACTTGTCTCTGGTCTCCCTCCTCCCGGGCTGGTGTCACCCTGTCTCTGGATCCCCCCTCCCCCCAACCCTGGGCTGGTGTCACCCTGTCTCTGGTTCCCCCCTCCCCCCAACCCTGGGCTGGTGTCTCCCTGTCTCTGATCCCCCCTCCCCCCAACCCTGGGCTGGTGTCGCCCTGTCTCTGGTCCCCTCTCCCCCGGGCTGGTGTCACCCTGTCTCTGGTCCCCGTCCCCCTTCCCCCCAGGCTGGTGCCACCCTGTCTCTGGTTCCCTCCCTCCCCCTGGGCTGGTGTCAACTTGTCTCTGGTCCCCCCCTCCCCTGGGCTGGTGTCAACTTGTCTCTGGTTCCCTCCCTCCCCCTGGGCTGGTGTCAACTTGTCTCTGGTCCCCTCCCTCCCCTGGGCTGGTGTCACCCTGTCTCTGGTTCCCTCCCTCCCCCTGGGCTGGTGTCAACTTGTCTCTGGTCCCCCCCTCCCCTGGGCTGGTGTCAACTTGTCTCTGGTTCCCTCCCTCCCCCTGGGCTGGTGTCAACTTGTCTCTGGTCTCCCTCCTCCCGGGCTGGTGTCACCCTGTCTCTGGTCCCCTCCCTCCCCTTGGGCTGGTGTCAACTTGTCTCTGGTCTCCCTCCTCCCCCTGGGCTGGTGCCACCCTGTCTCTGGTTCCCTCCCTCCCCCTGGGCTGGTGTCAACTTGTCTCTGGTCTCCCTCCTCCTGGGCTGATGTCACCCTGTCTCTGGTTCCCCCCTCCCCCTGGGCTGGTGTCACCCTGTCTCTGGTTCCCCCCTCCCCCTGGGCTGGTGCCACCCTGTCTCTGGTTCCCTCCCTCCCCCTGGGCTGGTGTCACCCTGTCTCTGGTTCCCTCCCTCCCCCTGGGCTGGTGTCAACTTGTCTCTGGTCTCCCTCCTCCCGGGCTGGTGTAATCCTGTCTCTGGTCCCCTCCCTCCCCTGGGCTGGTGTCTCCCTGTCTCTGGTCCTCCCCCCCCCTCCCCTGGGCTGGTGTCACCCTGTCTCTGGTTCCCTCCCTCCCCCTGGGCTGGTGCCACCCTGTCTCTGGTCTCCCTCCTCCTGGGCTGGTGTCAACTTGTCTCTGGTCTCCCCCCAACCCTGGTCTGGTGTCACCCTGTCTCTGGTTCCCTCCCTCCCCCTGGGCTGGTGTCAACTTGTCTCTGGTCTCCCTCCCCCGGACTGGTGTCACCCTGTCTCTGGTCCCCTCCCTCCCCTGGGCTGGTGTCACCCTGTCTCTGGTTCCCCCCTCCCCTGGGCTGGTGTCACCCTGTCTCTGGTTCCCCTCTCCCCCAGGCTGGTGTCACCCTGTCTCTGGTCCTCCCCCCCCCCCCTCCCCTGGGCTGGTGTCACCCTGTCTCTGGTCCCCTCCCTCCCCCTGGGCTGGTGTCAACTTGTCTCTGGTCTCCCCCCAACCCTGGTCTGGTGTCGCCCTGTCTCTGGTCCCCCCCTCCCCTGGTCTGGTGTCAACTTGTCTCTGGATCCCTCCCTCCCCCTGGGCTGGTGTCACCCTGTCTCTGGTTCCCTCCCTCCCCCTGGGCTGGTGTCAACTTGTCTCTGGTCTCCCTCCCCCGGACTGGTGTCACCCTGTCTCTGGTTCCCTCCCTCCCCCTGGGCTGGTGTCACCCTGTCTCTGGTTCCCTCCCTCCCCCTGGGCTGGTGTCAACTTGTCTCTGGTCTCCCTCCTCCCGGGCTGGTGTAGTCCTGTCTCTGGTCCCCTCCCTCCCCTGGGCTGGTGTCACCCTGTCTCTGGTTCCCTCCCTCCCCCTGGGCTGGTGTCAACTTGTCTCTGGTCTCCCCCCAACCCTGGTCTGGTGTCACCCTGTCTCTGGTTCCCTCCTCCCCCCTGGTCTGGTGTCAACTTGTCTCTGGTTCCCTCCCTCCTCCCGGGCTGGTGTCGCCCTGTCTCTGGTCCCCCCCTCCCCTGGTCTGGTGTCAACTTGTCTCTGGATCCCTCCTCCCCCTGGGCTGGTGTCAACTTGTCTCTGGTTCCCTCCATCCCCCTGGGCTGGTGTCAACTTGTCTCTGGTCTCCCTCCTCCCGGGCTGGTGTCGCCCTGTCTCTGGTCTCCCTCCCCCTGGGCTGGTGCCACCCTGTCTCTGGTCCCCCCCTCCCCTGGTCTGGTGTCGCCCTGTCTCTGGTCCCCCCCTCCCCCCCCCCCCCACTCTGGGCTGGTGTCACCCTGTCTCTGGTCTCCCTCCCCCTGGGCTGGTGCCACCCTGTCTCTGGTCCCCCCCTCCCCTGGTCTGGTGTCACCCTGTCTCTGGATCCCCCCTCCCCCTGGGCTGGTGTCGCCCTGTCTCTGGTCACCCTCCCCCGGACTGGTGTCACCCTGTCTCTGGTTCCCTCCCTCCCCCTGGGCTGATGTCAGCTTGTCTCTGGTCTCCCTCCCTCCCCCTGGGCTGGTGTCAACTTGTCTCTGGTCTCCCTCCTCCCGGGCTGGTGTCACCCTGTCTCTGGATCCCCCCTCCCCCCAACCCTGGGCTGGTGTCACCCTGTCTCTGGTTCCCCCCTCCCCCCAACCCTGGGCTGGTGTCTCCCTGTCTCTGATCCCCCCTCCCCCCAACCCTGGGCTGGTGTCGCCCTGTCTCTGGTCCCCTCTCCCCCGGGCTGGTGTCACCCTGTCTCTGGTCCCCGTCCCCCTTCCCCCCAGGCTGGTGCCACCCTGTCTCTGGTTCCCTCCCTCCCCCTGGACTAGTGTTGCCCTGTCTCTGGTTCCCTCCCTCCCCCCGGGCTGGTGTTGCCCTGTCTCTGGTTCCCCCTGGGCTGGTGTCACCCTGTCTCTGGTTCCTCCCCACCCCCAGGCTGGTGTCACCCTGTCTCTGGTTCCCCCCTCCCCCAGGCTGGTGTCACCCTGTCTCTGGATCCCCCCTCCCCCTGGGCTGGTGTCACCCTGTCTCTGGTTCCCCTCTCCCCCAGGCTGGTGTCACCCTGTCTCTGGATCCCCCCTCCCCCTGGGCTGGTGTCACCCTGTCTCTGGATCCCCCCTCCCCCTGGGCTGGTGTCACCCTGTCTCTGGTTCCCCCCTCCCCCTGGGCTGGTGTCACCCTGTCTCTGGTCCTCCCCTCCCTCCCCCGTGGCAGTGCAGGTTTGTATCTGGTCCGTTGCGTTGAAGCTGAACAGGGTCCAGTGTTGAACTGCTGGGGATGTGTGTGGGTGTGGACTGCGCACCGTTTAACCTGCTCTTCCCACCGAAGGTGGACGCAGCCAAGCGGAACTACCACAGCACCCGTAAGGAGGAGCGAGCAGCGCAGATCCGGGAGAGTAACGGCAGAGCTGACCAGTCGATGGCCCCGGATCAGCTCCGCAAGCTGCAGGAGCGGGTCCAGAGGAGCTCGCAGGAGGTGGAGAAGGTCAGAGTGGCGTGGGAGGGCAAAGCCTGTGTATGGCAGAGTCACTGGCTCAGTAAAGGGGAGAGGAGGTTCAGTTGGTGCGTGGGGAGGGGGGGTCATTGCTTGTTGAATGGATCAGTATGAGTGAGAATGGTGTGCTTTGTCCTGCATGATGAAACACCCACAAAATTCTGGAGGAACTCAGCAGGCCAGGCAGCATCCGTGGGAAAAAGTACAGTTGACGTTTTGGGTCGAGACTCTTTGGCAGGACTGGAGAAAAACTGAGTAGATTTAAAAGCTGGGGGGCAGGAGAGAGAAACACAGGGTGATGGGTGAAAGCTGGGGGGAGGGATGAAGTTAAGAGCTGGGTAGTTGATTGGTTTAAGAGATGCAGGGCTGGAGTAGGGGGAGTCCAATAGGAGAGAACAAAAGGCCATGGAAGGAAGAAAAAGGGGGGAGGCAGGGGGCAGGCAAGGAAATAAGATAAGAGATGGAAAAAGGAATGGCGAATAGCAGGGGGGGGGGGCATTCCAGAAGTTTGAGAAATCGATGTTCATGCCATCAGTTTGGAGGCTACCCAGACGGAAGATAAGGTGTTGTTCCTCCAACCTGAGTGTGGCCTCATCGCGACAGTAGAGGAGGCCATGGATAGACATATCAGAATGGGAAGTGGAATTAAAGTAGGTGGCCACTGGGAGATCCTGCTTCTTTCTGGCGGACAAAGCATAGATGCTCGGTGAAGCAATCTCCCAATCCACGTCGGGTCTCACCGATATACAGGAGGCAACACCAGGAGCACCAGATACAGTATGTGACGCGGGTGAAGTGTCGCCTCACCTGGAAGAACTGTTTAGGGCCCTGAATGGTGGTGAGGGAGGAGGTGAGGTAGTTCAGAAATCTGATGAGAGGGGAAGTAGGCTTGAGGTTTGAGGAAAGTAGGCTTCACATTCTGTAGCTCCACTTGAGGATGGCATGTCCCGTCCCAGATGGTGAGAGATGCCACCTTTGTCAGATGGCAGAGAAGGTTGTGCCTCTAATGGAACTGACGTTTTGCAGACCATCCCTGTGGTCTCTACCACACATCTATGGAAATGTGCAAATTTTTGTAACACTTAAACTCTCCTGAAACTCTTAACGAAGTAGAGCTGCTGTCATACTTTGTTTTTATGTCAGTGTGTTGTGCACACAATAGATCCTCCAAGATTGTCACCCTTTCCACAGTGACCCCTCAGTGAGGACTGACCTCCCCCTCCCGAAGGCCACAATCACATCCGTGGTTTAGCTGCCATTGAGTGCAACACCGTTAAATCAGCTCATCTACCTCACTCTTGTACGCCCCCTCCTACCGCCTAAGAGTTTGGACAGGAGGGCTGGGGGCCAGTGGGTAGTTTGTAAGCCTGTAGTCCAAGGTGATTTGAGTTGCTGAAGAGTGAGCAGACCACTGGTTGTGTGCAGGGGCGGGAACGCTACGAGAAAGCGCTGGAGGAGCTGAACAAATACAACCCTAAGTACATGGAGGACATGGAGCAGGTTTTCGACACCTGCCAGGACAGCGAGAGGAAGCGCCTCCAGTTCTTCAAGGAGGTCCTACTTGACTTCCACACACATCTGGACCTTTCCAGGATCGACAGGTGAGGAACTTATCCAAGGAGGAACTCGGGAGGGGGAAGAGGAGAGCAATTTATAAGACCATCAGACATAGGAGCAGAATTAAGCCATTTGGCCCATTGAGTCTGCTCCACCATTTCATTATGGCTGATCTGTTTTCCCCTCCTCAGCCTCACTCCCCGGCCTTCTCACCGTAATCTTTGATGCAGTGTCCAATCAAGGACCTATCAAGCTCTGACTTAAATACACAATGACCTGGCCTCCACAGCTGCCTGTGGTAAGAAATCCCACTAATTCACCACCATCTGGCTGAAGAAATTTCTCCATCTGTTTTAAATGGATTTCCCTCTATCCTGAAGCTTTGCCCTCTTGACCTAGACTTCCCCCACCTTGGGAAACGTCTTTTCCATGTCTACTCTGCCTAGACCTTTCAACATTCAAAATCCTTCTAAATTCTAGTGAGTACAGACCCAGAGCCATCAAACATTCCTCATATGATAACCACTTCATTCCTGGAATCATCCTTGTGAACCTCCTCTGGACCCTCCCCAATGCCAGCACATCTTTTCTTAGATGAGGAGCCCAAAACTGTTCACAATACTCAAGGTGAGGCCTCACCAGTGCCTTATAAAGCCTCAGCATCACATTCCTGCTCTTGTATTCCAGACCTCTTGAAATGAATGCTAACATTGTAATTTCCTTCCTCACCACCGACTCAACCTGCAAGTTAACCTTTAGGGTGTTCTGCACAAGAACTCCCAAGTCCCTTACCATCTCAGGTTTTTGGATTTTCTACCTGTTTAGAAAATAATCTGCACATTTATTTCTACTACCAACGTGCATGACCATGCATTTTCCAACATTGTATTTCATTTACCACTTTCTTGTCCATTCTCCTAATCTGTCTCAGTCCTTCTGCATCCTACCTGTTTCCTCAACACCCCCACCAATCGGGATCGCTGAAGATTCTTGATAATGGCTGGGGTCACCTGTCTAGTAAAGACATTGCCCAGAAGAAGGCAATGGCAAACCTCTTCTGTTTTTATAAAAATCAAATGGCAATTTGATTCATAGTCATGAATAGAGCCTGTGTAATACGACACACTTACTGATGACAATGGTCCTGCTGCTCCTTGCCTCCTGATCTGTCTAAACCAATCAACGTAGATTCTTTTGTTGTACGCACCACTCTTCCCTCCAGCTCAGCTCTGAAAACTTGAAACCCTTCAGCTCATCATCACACAGCACAGAAACATGCCCGTCAGGCCAACTGCTCCATGTTGACCACCTGGTGCTCACCCAGCCAAACCCATTTGCCTGTGTTTGGCCCATATCCTTCTAAACCCTTCCCACCAAGTACTGGGCCCACATCCTTCCAAACCCTACACACCAGGTACTGAGCCCATATCCTTCTAAACCCTTCCCACCAGGTACTGGGCCCATATCCTTCCAAACCCTTCCCACCAGGTACTGAGCCAATATCCTTCCAAACCCTACACACCAGGTACTGGGCTCATATCCTTCCAAACCCTACCCACCAGGTACTGAGCCCATATCCTTCCAAACCCTACACAACAGGTACTGAGCCCATATCCTTCCAAACCCTACACACCAAGTACTGAGCCCATATCCTTCCAAACCCTTCCCACCAGGTACTGAGCCCATATCCTTCCAAATCCTTCCCACCAGGTACTGGGCCCATATCCTTCCAAACCCTTCCCACCAGGTACTGGGCCCATATCCTTCCAAACCTTGCACACCAGGTACTGAGCCCATATCCTTCCAAACCCTTCCCACCAGGTACTGGGCCCATATCCTTCCAAACCCTACACACCAGGTACTGGGCTCAAATCCTTCTAAACCCTACACACCAGGTACTGAGCCCATATCCTTCCAAACCTTGCACACCAGGTACTGAGCCCATATCCTTCCAAACCCTTCCCACCAGGTACTGGGCCCATATCCTTCCAAACCCTACATAACAGGTACTGAGCCCATATCCTTCCAAACCCTTCCCACCAGGTACTGGGCCCATATCCTTCCAAACCCTACACACCAGGTACTGAGCCCATCTCCCTCCAAACCCTTCCCACCAGGTACTGGGCCCATATCCTTCCAAATCCTTCCCACCAGGTACTGGGCCCATATCCTTCCAAACCCTTCCCACCAGGTACTGGGCCCACATCCTTCCAAACCTTTCCCACCAGGTACTGGGCCCATATCCTTCCAAACCCTACACACCAGGTACTGAGCCCATATCCTTCCAAACCCTTCCCACCAGGTACTGAGCCCATATCCTTCCAAACCCTTCCCACCAGGTACTGGGCCCATATCCTTCCAAACCCTACCCCAGGAACTGAGCCCATATCCTTCCAAACCCTACACACCAGGTACTGAGCCCATATCCTTCCAGACCCTTCCTACCAGGTACTTATCCAAATGGCTTTTGATGGTTGTTTCTCTACCTGCCACAACCACTTATTCTGGCAGCTCATTCCATGTGCACACTTCCTGTGTGTAGAAAAACTTGTCCTTTAGTCCTCTTTTCATTTTTTCACCTCTCACCTTAAACCTATGCCCCCAGTTTTTAGTTCCCTTTCCCAGGGGGATAAAAGACTATGCTGCCATGATTTTATACAGCTCTACAAAGGCTACACTCCCACCTTCCAAGGAATAAAGCCCCAGCCTGCCCAGTCTCTCCCTGCAGATCAGACCCTCAATCTTTCTCTGCACACTTTCCAGATTACTGACGGCTTTCCTATATCAGTGTGTCTGAGATTGAGCACAGTGTGTGGCCCATCTTGTACAAATGCAACACAAACTAGTCTCTGTCCTGGTCTTGTTGCAGTTTTCGGACGATCTATCGGGACCTGCATCAGGCCATTCTCTCGGCCAATGACCAGGAGGACCTGCGATGGTGGCAGAACACCCATGGGCCCGGCATGGCCATGAACTGGCCCCAGTTTGAGGTGAGTGCCTTTCTCCTGTAGGCAGGGGACACTCCCTGGCCATGCATTCACCTCAGCACAAGGCGAACTTGTTTCTGTTGCTATCTGAGCTAGATGGAGTTGGAGACTGAGGTCTCTCTTTTGAGGGCTCTTCATCTCACGTTCTCAATATTTATTGTGTGTATTTATCGCAGCTGGAGATGATGACGTGTATGAAGTTGGATAATAAAATTACTTTGACTTTGAGGTGAGATTGAACCTCATGCAGAGAGATGGGAAGAGGTACAAGGTCAGAGGTGAATGTTTAGGACTGACAGAGCCAGTAGTTACTGACATTAGATCTTGCTCTGTGGGTATCGGGAGGGTCTATAGCATTAGTTTAAGTGGATGCTGGGGAGAGCACAGAACCTTGGGCTACGTGTGAGCTTCTTAGACAATCGTAGACAATATGTGACATTTTGGGCTTCAGTGCTTTGATTTCCCAGTGGTAAGTGGTTTGGTCAGTCATAGTCTTCTGTATCACAGAAACAGGCCCTTCAGGCTAACACATCCTGTTGGCCAAGGTGCAAACTAAGCTTGTCCCATTTGCTTGTTCTTGGCCCATATCCCTCTAAACCTTCCTTATCCGTGTACCTGTCCGTATCCCTCTAAACCTTCCCTATCCGTGTACCTGTCCGTATCCCTCTAAACCTTTCCTACCCGTGTACCTGTCCATATCCCTCTGAACCTTTCCTATCCGTGTACCTGTCCGTATCCCTCTGAACCTTTCCCTTCCGTGTACCTGTCCGTATCCCTCTAAACCTTTCCTATCCGTGTACCTGTCCGTATCCCTCTAAACCTTTCCTACCCGTGTACCTGTCCGTATCCCTCTGAACCTTTCCTATCCGTGTACCTGTCCATATCCCTCTAAACCTTTCCTATCCGTGTACCTGTCCATATCCCTCTAAACCTTTCCTACCCGTGTACCTGTCCGTATCCCTCTAAACCTTTCCTATCCGTGTACCTGTCCGTATCCCTCTAAACCTTTCCTATCCGTGTACCTGTCCGTATCCCTCTAAACCTTTCCTACCCGTGTACCTGTCCATATCCCTCTAAACCTTCCCTGTCTGTGTACCTGTCCATATCCCTCTAAACCTTTCCTATCCGTGTACCTGTCCGTATCCCTCTAAACCTTCCCTGTCTGTGTACCTGTCCGTATCCCTCTAAACCTTTCCTACCCGTGTACCTGTCCGTATCCCTCTAAACCTTCCCTATCCGTGTACCTGTCCGTATCCCTCTAAACCTTCCCTGTCTGTGTACCTGTCCGTATCCCTCTAAACCTTTCCTGTCCGTATCCCTCTAAACCTTTCCTACCCGTGTACCTGTCCGTATCCCTCTAAACCTTCCCTATCCGTGTACCTGTCCGTATCCCTCTAAACCTTCCCTGTCCGTGTACCTGTCCGTATCCCTCTAAACCTTCCCTGTCTGTGTACCTGTCCGTATCCCTCTAAACCTTTCCTGTCCGTATCCCTCTAAACCTTTCCTACCCGTGTACCTGTCCGTATCCCTCTAAACCTTCCCTATCCGTGTACCTGTCCGTATCCCTCTAAACCTTCCCTGTCCGTGTACCTGTTCGTATCCCTCTAAACCTTCCTTATCCGTGTACCTGTCCGTATCCCTCTAAACCTTCCCTATCCGTGTACCTGTCCGTATCCCTCTAAACCTTTCCTACCCGTGTACCTGTCCGTATCCCTCTGAACCTTTCCTATCCGTGTACCTGTCCGTATCCCTCTAAACCTTTCCTATCCGTGTACCTGTCCATATCCCTCTAAACCTTTCCTACCCGTGTACCTGTCCGTATCCCTCTAAACCTTTCCTATCCGTGTACCTGTCCGTATCCCTCTAAACCTTTCCTATCCGTGTACCTGTCCGTATCCCTCTAAACCTTTCCTACCCGTGTACCTGTCCATATCCCTCTAAACCTTCCCTGTCTGTGTACCTGTCCATATCCCTCTAAACCTTTCCTATCCGTGTACCTGTCCGTATCCCTCTAAACCTTCCCTGTCTGTGTACCTGTCCGTATCCCTCTAAACCTTCCCTGTCCGTATCCCTCTAAACCTTTCCTACCCGTGTACCTGTCCGTATCCCTCTAAACCTTCCCTATCCGTGTACCTGTCCGTATCCCTCTAAACCTTCCCTGTCTGTGTACCTGTCCGTATCCCTCTAAACCTTTCCTGTCCGTATCCCTCTAAACCTTTCCTACCCGTGTACCTGTCCGTATCCCTCTAAACCTTCCCTATCCGTGTACCTGTCCGTATCCCTCTAAACCTTCCCTGTCCGTGTACCTGTCCGTATCCCTCTAAACCTTCCCTGTCTGTGTACCTGTCCGTATCCCTCTAAACCTTTCCTGTCCGTATCCCTCTAAACCTTTCCTACCCGTGTACCTGTCCGTATCCCTCTAAACCTTCCCTATCCGTGTACCTGTCCGTATCCCTCTAAACCTTCCCTGTCCGTGTACCTGTTCGTATCCCTCTAAACCTTCCCTGTCCGTGTATCTGTCCGTATCCCTCTAAACCTTCCCTGTCCGTGTACCTGTCCGTATCCCTCTAAACCTTTCCTATCCGTGTACCTGTCCGTATCCCTCTAAACCTTTCCTATCCGTGTACCTGTCCATATCCCTCTAAACCTTCCCTGTCTGTGTACCTGTCCATATCCCTCTAAACCTTTCCTATCCGTGTACCTGTCCGTATCCCTCTAAACCTTCCCTGTCCGTGTACCTGTCCGTATCCCTCTAAACCTTCCCTGTCTGTGTACCTGTCCGTATCCCTCTAAACCTTTCCTGTCCGTATCCCTCTAAACCTTTCCTACCCGTGTACCTGTCCGTATCCCTCTAAACCTTCCCTATCCGTGTACCTGTCCGTATCCCTCTAAACCTTCCCTGTCCGTGTACCTGTTCGTATCCCTCTAAACCTTCCTTATCCGTGTACCTGTCCGTATCCCTCTAAACCTTCCCTGTCCGTGTACCTGTCCGTATCCCTCTAAACCTTCCCTGTCCGTGTACCTGTCCGTATCCCTCTAAACCTTCCCTGTCTGTGTACCTGTCCGTATCCCTCTAAACCTTTCCTGTCCGTATCCCTCTAAACCTTTCCTACCCGTGTACCTGTCCGTATCCCTCTAAACCTTCCCTATCCGTGTACCTGTCCGTATCCCTCTAAACCTTCCCTGTCCGTGTACCTGTTCGTATCCCTCTAAACCTTCCTTATCCGTGTACCTGTCCGTATCCCTCTAAACCTTCCCTATCCGTGTACCTGTCCGTATCCCTCTAAACCTTTCCTACCCGTGTACCTGTCCGTATCCCTCTGAACCTTTCCTATCCGTGTACCTGTCCGTATCCCTCTGAACCTTTCCCATCCGTGTACCTGTCCGTATCCCTCTAAACCTTTCCTATCCGTGTACCTGTCCGTATCCCTCTAAACCTTTCCTACCCGTGTACCTGTCCGTATCCCTCTGAACCTTTCCTATCCGTGTACCTGTCCGTATCCCTCTAAACCTTTCCTATCCGTGTACCTGTCCATATCCCTCTAAACCTTTCCTACCCGTGTACCTGTCCGTATCCCTCTAAACCTTTCCTATCCGTGTACCTGTCCGTATCCCTCTAAACCTTTCCTATCCGTGTACCTGTCCGTATCCCTCTAAACCTTTCCTACCCGTGTACCTGTCCATATCCCTCTAAACCTTCCCTGTCTGTGTACCTGTCCACATCCCTCTAAACCTTTCCTATCCGTGTACCTGTCCGTATCCCTCTAAACCTTCCCTGTCTGTGTACCTGTCCGTATCCCTCTAAACCTTCCCTGTCCGTATCCCTCTAAACCTTTCCTACCCGTGTACCTGTCCGTATCCCTCTAAACCTTCCCTATCCGTGTACCTGTCCGTATCCCTCTAAACCTTCCCTGTCTGTGTACCTGTCCGTATCCCTCTAAACCTTTCCTGTCCGTATCCCTCTAAACCTTTCCTACCCGTGTACCTGTCCGTATCCCTCTAAACCTTCCCTATCCGTGTACCTGTCCGTATCCCTCTAAACCTTCCCTGTCCGTGTACCTGTCCGTATCCCTCTAAACCTTCCCTGTCTGTGTACCTGTCCGTATCCCTCTAAACCTTTCCTGTCCGTATCCCTCTAAACCTTTCCTACCCGTGTACCTGTCCGTATCCCTCTAAACCTTCCCTATCCGTGTACCTGTCCGTATCCCTCTAAACCTTCCCTGTCCGTGTACCTGTTCGTATCCCTCTAAACCTTCCCTGTCCGTGTATCTATCCGTATCCCTCTAAACCTTCCCTGTCCGTGTACCTGTCCGTATCCCTCTAAACCTTTCCTATCCGTGTACCTGTCCGTATCCCTCTAAACCTTTCCTATCCGTGTACCTGTCCATATCCCTCTAAACCTTCCCTGTCTGTGTACCTGTCCATATCCCTCTAAACCTTTCCTATCCGTGTACCTGTCCGTATCCCTCTAAACCTTCCCTGTCCGTGTACCTGTCCGTATCCCTCTAAACCTTCCCTGTCTGTGTACCTGTCCGTATCCCTCTAAACCTTTCCTGTCCGTATCCCTCTAAACCTTTCCTACCCGTGTACCTGTCCGTATCCCTCTAAACCTTCCCTATCCGTGTACCTGTCCGTATCCCTCTAAACCTTCCCTGTCCGTGTACCTGTTCGTATCCCTCTAAACCTTCCTTATCCGTGTACCTGTCCGTATCCCTCTAAACCTTCCCTGTCCGTGTACCTGTCCGTATCCCTCTAAACCTTCCCTGTCCGTGTACCTGTCCGTATCCCTCTAAACCTTTCCTATCCGTGTACCTGTCCGTATCCCTCTAAACCTTTCCTATCCGTGTACCTGTCCATATCCCTCTAAACCTTCCCTGTCTGTGTACCTGTCCATATCCCTCTAAACCTTTCCTATCCGTGTACCTGTCCGTATCCCTCTAAACCTTTCCTACCCGTGTACCTGTCCATATCCCTCTAAACCTTCCCTGTCTGTGTACCTGTCCATATCCCTCTAAACCTTTCCTATCCGTGTACCTGTCCGTATCCCTCTAAACCTTCCCTGTCTGTGTACCTGTCCGTATCCCTCTAAACCTTTCCTGTCCGTATCCCTCTAAACCTTTCCTACCCGTGTACCTGTCCGTATCCCTCTAAACCTTCCCTATCCGTGTACCTGTCCGTATCCCTCTAAACCTTCCCTGTCCGTGTACCTGTCCGTATCCCTCTAAACCTTCCCTGTCTGTGTACCTGTCCGTATCCCTCTAAACCTTCCCTGTCTGTATCCCTCTAAACCTTTCCTACCCGTGTACCTGTCCGTATCCCTCTAAACCTTTCCCTATCTGTGTCCCTCTGAACCTTTCCCTATCCATGTCCCTTCCTGGACCCCACCCCCTGAGCCTCTCCCCACCCGGCTCTATCTGAGCCTTTCCCTTCATGATATTATAGACCTCTGTAAGGTCACTGCTGAATCTCTTGCACTCCAAGAAAAAAAGACTGGACCTCTGAAATTACACAGTACAGGAGTTACATTCCACAAGTCTACGTACTTCCAAGCAGCTGCACTGGAAATACAATCACTGCTGTATGAAGTTGGAGGAACAACACCTTGTATTCTGGCAACACACACAAAATGCTGGTGGAATGCAGCAGGCCAGGCAGCATCTATAGGGAGAAGCGCTGTCAATGTTTTGGGCCGAGACCCTTCGTCAGGACAGGTAGCCTCCAACCTGATGGCATGAACATTGATTTCTCAAACTTCCAATAATGCCTCTCCCCCCCCTCCTTTTTGTCATTTCCCCTCCCTTATACCTCTCTCATGTTTTCTCCTTGCCCACTTACTGCCTCCCTCTGATGCTCCTCCCGCCTGTTTTTCTTTCTTCCATGGCCTTCTGTCTCTTCCACCAATCAATTTCCCAGCTCTTTACTTCATCCCTCCCCCTCCACCTATCACCTGGTGTTTCTCTCTCCTCTCCCTCCACCTTTCAAATCTGCTCCTCATCTTTTTTCCTCCCGTCCTGCCGAAGGGTTTTGGCCCGCAATGCCAACTGTGCTCTTTTCCGTAGGTGCTGCCTGTCCTGCTGAGTTCCTCCAGCGTTTTGTGTGTGCTGTATGAAGCTGCTGTTCCAGCCGGCTCAGTCTGGAGAAAGTTGCCTCTTCAATAGTCGAACGCGCTCCAGGCAGCGCGTTGGCATGGCAGGTCCCGCTGCATTTCTGCAGCTGCAGGTTAATTGGCGCATTATTGCCACATGAACTGAGGTGCAGTGACTAACATTGTGTTTTGGAATAATCTGTGTAGACGGCATGAAAAACAAATAGCTCAAGGTCGTAGAAAGAGAAAGCGATAACAAGGCAGAGTAGGTTGTTACAGGGAAAATGTCACACAGACAGACAAAGGGCTTGACAAGGTAGGCTGAGAGATCAGGAGCTTATCGTAAAAGAACTCTGTTCAAGAGTCTTACCAAAGCAGGATGGAAGCGGTTCGTGAGCCTGTTGTTGAGCTTTTGTGTCCTCTGCCTGATGGAACAGGGAGAAGAGAGAATGACCAGGGTAGGAGGGTTCCTTGATTAACTGGCTGCATTCGTGAGACAGTGAGATGGTTTTCCTGATGGGCTGAGTTGTGTTTCCAGCTCTCTGCAGTCTTTTTGCTGTTTGGGGCAGAACAGTTGCTCAGGAACTGGGGTTTGATCCCAACCCTCAGTGCTGTCGGTGTAGATATTGCCCGATTCACCGATGATTGACTGTGGGCAGTCTGGTTTCCTCCCACACCCCAAATTTCTCTAAATTGCCCCAAAGTATAATTAATGACAACAAGAGTTAAAGGGCAGCTGATACCATGTGTGAGAGAAATGAGAGAGGAGAAATAGGACCAATGGGATTGCTTCCTTGGGGACTAGCATGGACCCAATGGGCCAAGTGGCCTCCTTTGTTGTTGCAAGTATAATATTTATTGTGCTAAAGTTGTGATTCCTGCCCTTGGTGCACTTTGATTCGTTTTCTGTCTCTGACAGGAGTGGTTTCCGGAGGCCAACCGAGCTATTCATCGTAAGGAGAAGTGTAGTCAGATCACAGAGGAAGTGACTCTCACCAACGTCTTGACGTCCACTGACTCTGTGTCACACCCCTCTCCACAGGGCAGGTACGGAGCTCCAGCAACTACTCCACACCCTTCCCGTCTGTTTCGCTGCCTCGCCCGTCCGTGGCTTGAGGTCTGTGTGTCCTGGTGGGTATCTGCCCTGGGAAATGTTCTCCTGTCCCGGGAGCTGCTGCTGGGTTTCCTCGGGTGCTCTTCTACTCTGGGTGGACACAGTCACACACACTTGCTGCGACCCCTGAACAGACCCATTCCCAAACCAGTCTGGAGGAGTTCAGTGGGTCAAGCAGATTCATAGGGGCAAAGGAATTTGGTGTGGGGGGGGGGGGGGGGTTGAGCTCGAGTAGAATTTATCGCGATCTACACCACCTTGGTTTTCCCCCGAAGATCAGACTTGTTTGTTCCCACTTGGCACCTTGGTTAGTTCTCTGACCCCTGCCTCGCACCGTTTACCCCTTGGGGCACACACAGGTGCATTTCCACGAGTCGACTGCAGTGGTAACAGTGAGAACAAGCAAAGTGCCCAGTCGCAAGTGTCAGGAAAGAGGAAGTAATGGTGAGCACGGGGTCAGATGGTGGCAGTGTCACTCTAGTACTCCCCCCTACACCCCATTCCCCACTCCGCCACGGTTCCGGTGTCCACGATGAGAGTCTGGGGTTCAACAGGTAGCGAGAGAAGAGACCTTGTTCTACATCATCCCTGTGTGCAGGTCCCAGTCCTGGCACAGAGCAGGGAGGGGGTGTGATTGGGGAAAGGTGGGGTAGGAGAGTTTCACTTTATAACAATGAGGAGATTTGCACTATTCCCACTTTTCCCCCTTCCCCCTGCCATCCAGCCCCCTGCATGCCCCTCACCATTTTTTTCTTCCTCTTTGCTTCTCCCTGCCTGTTTGTGTGTGTCTCTCTCTCGTAGAAAGTCTGGCCCCACGTGATTGTTCTCCGAGGAACAGGGAGTTACCAGTGTTTTCCTTTATTTAGTAAGAAGGGTACTGTTTTCACAAGCACAGCTGTAGGCTGATAATGAATTCCTGCTGAAACGAAACGCTACAGATCAGGTTTGAAGAAGGGTTTATGGCTGCTTGAAAAACTGTGGAACAGTGACTGAGAACTGACAAAGCAAAACTGGGTTCTTTGGTTTGGGATTAGTTGGGTTTCTGGGATTTAAGCGTAAATGTGCAGTTTTAGAAAAGTATTTTGCATTGATGGGCCCAGCACCGCAGGGACAGAGGCTGGGCTTGTCAATAGTCAGCAGAGAGTGGTGTCCTCGTGACAGTTTCATAGGCTAAACCTTAGCCGCTGCTCCACCGGACGTTCCGAAGTCTGCAGAGTCAGAAATGTAGCAACCAGTAATCTACTTCACAAGGACAGAGACAGTGGGGAAGCAGCCCGATGCACGAGGTATTGAGGGGATATATTTGACTTGGTAGGAAGGTGAAGAGCGGGTCACACCCAGTGAGTTGAATGTGCAAATTCATTTAGACACAAGTAGAATCCTACAGTGGATTCTGATTAATTGGGCCATTGGTTAATTGGGGCAGCCACTTATTTGGGACAACTCTTAAAGAACAAAAACTAATTGAGAAAATAGTCTGGATTTCATTTGTTTATTTGGGGCACTATGCCAATTAGTTGGGACAAGAGACTTTAACAATTTCTAACTAGTGTCAGTCACGTGCACACATGAATGTTAAACACTACACTGTGGTTAGAATGAACAGTTTTTAAATAGTGTCATTTGTTTGTGTTCAAAAAGCAGTGGTTTTTGTCACTGATAGTTGGTAAGAAATGGGTAGTATGACAACTCAGAGCTGTTTTGAATGCCGTGGTTTCCAGCATCTAGGCTTGGAGATGCCAGAAAGAGCCAGGAATGAAAATGAAACAATTTCACTACTTCAACAAGTTAGGGACTATGAAAAATTTGAAGGTATCAACAATCATCTTGAATGTTACAATGATAATGAAGATTTGGAGGATGCAATCATCGATAGCATTGTATGAAGGCAGTCCAGTATCTGCACTGATTGTGTTCCTTTACGACCAATCAAAAGAAGACAGCAGAATGTTGGTTATCTGCTGTACCCAACATTGACTGTGGAACCTGTGCAGGAGGGTTTTTAAAGTGGAACATCTGGTCAAGATGGCACCAGTAAGTAGTGATTCCATGGATGACATCTTCCAGTTAGTAAATTATTTCAGCTTTTCTACATCTTCTACTTATTATTTTTATCTTTGATTTTGAAACTGTTGGAGCCTGTGTGTTACAGTCTGTAGTTCGATCGAGTGTCCATGAGAAAACTCCAGCAGAGAAATGCAAGAACGAGCTACCCCAAGGAGAAGCTCAGAGGTGACATGTGGGGCCAAAATCGACTACATTTCTCACCAATGAAAGTGACAAGGACGATTGAAACATTGAGCAAATGTGGAGGAGAGTGAATGGTCCTGGGCTGGGTTGAAGCCACTTCCCCTGGGAGGGGCCGCTGGGTCCCAATGCTCTTGGGGATGTTACTGAATTGTGGATTGTTCTGTCATTCATTTTGTTATCTTTCGGTTCAATGTTCTTTGTGCTCATTCATTACTTTTGGCAATTGGCAGGCTGGGTGATCTGTTAGCTTTTGTGTGGGGGGGTGGGGATTGGGGTTTGCATATCTTGGTGTCTTTTTCTTTTCATGTGGGGGGGTGATTGATGTCGTTCTTTCAACTACTGTGGTTTTCTGTATTTCTGGCTATCTAGAGAAGACAAATCTCTGGTGTATTCTGCACACATACTCTGATAATAAAATGAACCTTTGAAAATTGGGACAGTTCCACTCTCCTGACCTGGGAAGTCCAGTTCTAGTGGTACGAGTAGTCATCGCAGACTGAGATTTTCTTCGGATGCAGTGGATAGCCATGATGACTTCTGGGCTTTAACGTGTACTTCGCTGTCCATGGGGCATTGCAGAACCATGATCTTATCCACCCAGTCTGCCCGAGCCGACTGCACGTACTGGACAGGCACGTCCTTCTTTCTTTGGGTTTGCCTGTTGAAGCAGTGTACCGGGGTGTGGCCAGTGTCACATGCAAACAGCTACTTGTAGCCACAGGTGAGAGCTGGGTGTCCTGTGGGGACCAAACGTTAGTGAGCTGCCTCACCTCGACAAGCCCCTCCCCGGACATGGAATTCTTCTGATAGCTATTAGCAAGGAATACACAGTTTTCTAGTACTGTCGTAGCACTGGTAGTGTTCTAATTTGGTATTTCATTTAAACGCATAATTTGTTAATCAGTGGTTTGTCTTTTTATACCTTTTTGACTATTTCCATGGAACTTTGGCTAACTGGGGCTACCAATTAATTCGACCAAAATGTACTGGTCACAGTGTGCCCCAATTAACTGGAATCCACCGTAGTTTTATTTTATTAACCACTGTTTAGGTCTCAGTCAGAGTGTTGTGCTGCCCGGGCCATTGTTCCTTGGGAATGTTATGCAGAGGAAACTGGAGAAGTTTTCTGTGAAGGCTCAGGGATGAGGGTGTTTTGTTATGGGAGAAAACTGAACATAAAAGATTGAGCAGATTTAATGACTAGCTTTGCCTGTGGTGTCAGGGAAGGAGAACCACCAGAGGACTGTGTGCTTATCAGAGTGGGGATGAGCTATAGGCATCAGGCAGCACTTTCATGGGGAGTGGGTCAAAAAGATGCTGAAGCAGATTGAATAGTAACTTCAAAAGGAACTGGACAAGTACTTGGAGGGGAAAGGTCTTGAGAGGAGAGCAATAGAGTAGAATGAATTGGATAAAAAGATAATAGGATTAGAAAAAAGATCGAGCCAGTCTTTGACCATAACATCTCCAGCCCTTTCCTTGTCTGTTCCTGTGTTGTGAAACATCCCCCTCATGCCTTTCCTCTGCCTGTCATTCTCTGTGCTGGCTCTGGTTACAACACCTCTTCCTCTAATCATTTCATTTCATTTTTCAATCTTTTTATTGATTTTCAAATAAAGAATATACAGATCAGAGGAGGAGTTTAGCAAACAAATAATATAATAGACATATAAACAGCAATAAAAAAACAGAAAATATATAATGTCAAAAACAGATAGGTAAAATATTACACTTATATACACAATGGTCAAAAAAAAAAACTACAACTCCTCATAGCAACCATAAAAAAAAGACCGGAAATTTTATTTGATAAAGGAAAAAAAACCACTAACTAACTAAGACGAAAGAGAAGAGAAAGAAAAAAGAAAGAAAAAGAAAGAAAGATTGGGCAGTCCAATTGAGGATAAAATTTTAAAAAGAGAGAGGAAAAAAAAATTCTTCCAGTCATCTCCAAACCTTCACGGATAAGGATTTTCCGAAAAGAGTAAAGAAAAATAAATAAATAAATAGATCATCTGAAAAGATTGAATAAAGGGTCGCCAGACTTGTTCAAAATTAAAGGATGTATCAAATGTCTGGCTTCTAATTTTCTCCAAGCTTAGACATGACATAATGGAGGAGAGCCAATAAAAAACAGTAGGTGGGTTAGATTCTTTCCAATGTAGCAAAATAGCTCTCCTAGCCAGTAAAGTTGAAAAGGCTATCATATGTTGAGCAGAAGCAGACACTTTGCTTGCTTCCTCTAGAATTGCTGTAAGTGGATTAGGTTGAACATCCACATCTATAACTTTAGATAATATTCCAAACACATCCCTCCAAAAATTGTTTAAATTTACACATGACCAAAACATATGAGTTAGAGTAGCCACTTCTGCGTTACATCTGTCACAAATAGGGCTTATATTAGGAAAAATATACGCCAATTTATCTTTGGACAATAGGCCCTGTGTACTATCTTAAACTGAATTAAGGTATGGCGTGCGCAGATAGATGAATTATTAACTAGATAATAAATTTTACTCCATTGATTGTCTGAAAGTGAGTGTTGAATTTCTACTTCCCAGATGCGTTGAACCCTATCATTAGGCGACATGCGAGCATTCATTAACTGTTTATAAACGATAGCTATTAATCATTTTGGAAAGGTTTAAGCTGAAAAATAGCATAAGCCAAATTCAAAGAGCAAACCAAGGGGTAATTCGGTAAAAAAATCACGTTAAAAATTCCTAACCTGTAACTATCTGAAAAAATGTGTATTAGAGATATCATATTTATCCATTAATTGTGAAAAGGACGTTAAACAGTCCTGTAAAAACAAATCTAAAAACGTTTTTATTCCCTTAATTTTCCATGTTAAAAACGCCTTATCCAAAGTTGATGGTTTAAAAAAGAAATTAGAATAAATATTACTAGAAAGTAGAAAATCATTTAATTCAAAAAATCTACGAAACTGAAACCAAATTTTTAAAGTATGTTTAACGATAGGGTTAAGAGCTTGTCTACCTATTCTGGAGAGCGAAAACGGAAGGGGAGCTCCTAATAAAGAAGCTAACAAAAACCCCATTACTGAATTTTCCTCCAACTGTAACCATGAACGGCGATCTTGGTCGTCTATACTATAAGTCCAAAAAGTAATATAACGAATATTAATTGCCCAATAATAAAATCTAAAGTTTGGTAAGGCAGTCCTCCATCTTTTTTTTGTTTTTGCAATAAAAGTTTATTCACTCTAGAGCTTTTGTTATTCCAAACATAAGACAAAATCAGAGTATCTATTTTATCAAAAAATGTTTTTGGAACAAAAGAGGGAACTGCTTGAAATATATATAAAAATTTCAGTAGAATAACCATTTTTATAGCATTTATTCGACCTATCAATGACATCGACATAGGTGACCATTTGGAAAGCGCCTGTTGAGTATAGTCAACTAAAGGGGAGAAATTATACCTATATAGGTCTTTAAAATTTTTAGTAATTTTGATACCAAGGTAAGTAAAATGGCTTTTGGCAATATTAAAAGGTATTTGATCATATTAATCAGAATAATTATTAATAGGAAATAATTCACTTTTATGTAAATTAAGTTTATATTCAGAAAAAATACCAAATTCCATAAAAATAGATAACATAAAAGGAATAGATTTCCTAGGATTTGAAATGTAAACTAATAAATCATCCGCGTATAACGAAACCTTATGTAATTTATCCCCTCTCCTAATACCCTGCACAGAATTAGAATCCCTAAGAGCAATAGCAAGTGGTTCTAAAGCCAAATTAAATAATAAAGGACTAAAGGGACAGTCCTGACGGGTACCTCTATATAATCTAAAGTAAGGAGACTTTTGATTATTAGTTATAACCGCAGCTACTGAGGCATGATAAATCAATTTAATCCAGGAAATAAATCCTGGACCAAAATTAAACCTCTTCAAAACCAGCAAATTTTTAAATCTAAAAGTTTATTTTATATACATGGGAAAAATCTGCTAAGCTTTTAGTGGGTCAGTTAAAGGCTGGGATGGTCAGAAGACAGATTTTAAAAATTCGTCGACCAGACAGAACAGAAACTTTAGATCCTTATGAAATTAATAAGATATTTATGGACTTCTATTCTAATCTTTATAAATCTGCATTCTCTGATAGCACTATTATTATGAATAGATTTTTGCAAAAGTTAAACATACCTCAGATTTCGATTCAAGATGTTGATATGTTAGATGCACGTATTAAACAAGAGGAGATAGCCAAGGCTATATCCTCTCTGCAATTAGGTAAAGCTCCAGGACCTGATGGTTATACGGTAGAATTTTACAAGACTTTTCATGAAATGCTTATACCACATCTTCATCAAACGTTTACTGATTCTACGTCCTCTGGGAACCTTCCTAAAACTTTTTATGAGGCACTAATTTCATTGGTTCCAAAAAAAGGAAAAGACCCACTGCAATGTGTATCCTATAGACCCATTTCTTTATTGAATGTAGATTTTAAAATCCTCCCTAAGATTCTAGCAAATAGGCTTGAGAATATTTTGCCTAATGTTATCTCAAATGACCAAGCAGGATTTATAAAAAATAGGTACTCACATTTTAATATTCGAAGATTGTTAAATATAATTTATTCCCACTCAGCCAAAGAATCTGAATGTATTGTATCTTTGGATGCAGAGAAATCCTTTGATAGGGTGGAGTGGCTTTATCTAATCATTCAATCTCTCTCCCTCCTGTGTACTCACTCTCAATACTCACACTATTGTCTGTCGTATTCCACAGCAGAATGAAAGATTACTCATCTGACTGGTCGGATGACGAGAGCCCCAGGAGGTCCATGCCGGTGTCCGGACGTGAGGAGGTAGCAGCTGTCAGAGTGCGAGCGCTGTATGATTACCTGGGGCAGGAGGCTGATGAGCTGAGCTTTTCGGCAGGTACTCACCGACTAACAAAGCACGCCAGCTATGAGGCGCTGTGGGGGGTTTTAGATGCTCTGCATGTTTGTGTGATCGAAACCCCCCCCACAATTCACCACCTCTCTCCCACCGTGCACCTCCACAATTCACCATCTCCCTCCCACCTCCACAATTCACCATCTCCCTCACAACACACTCCTCCACAATTCACCATCTCCCTCACACCTCCACAATTCACCATCTCCCTCACACCTCCACAATTCACCATCTCCCTCACACCACACACCTCCACAATTCACCATCTCCCTCACACCATGTACTTCCACAATTCACCATCTCCCTCACATCTCCACAATTCACCATCTCCCTCACATCTCCACAATTCACCATCTCCCTCACACCATGTACCTCCACAATTCACCATCTCCCTCACATCTCCACAATTCACCATCTCCCTCACACCATGTACCTCCACAATTCACCATCTTCCTCACATCTCCACAATTCACCATCTCCCTCACACCATGTACCTCCACAATTCACCATCTCCCTCACATCTCCACAATTCACCACCTCTCTCCACCGTGCACCTCCACAATTCACCATCTCCCTCCCACCTCCACAATTCACCATCTCCCTCACACCTCCACAATTCACCATCTCCCTCACACCTCCACAATTCACCATCTCCCTCACACCACACACCTCCACAATTCACCATCTCCCTCACACCATGTACTTCCACAATTCACCATCTCCCTCACATCTCCACAATTCACCATCTCCCTCACACCATGTACTTCCACAATTCACCATCTCCCTCACATCTCCACAATTCACCATCTCCCGCACACCATGTACTTCCACAATTCACCATCTCCCTCACATCTCCACAATTCACCATCTCCCCAACACAATGTACTTCCACAATTCACCATCTCCCTCACATCTCCACAATTCACCATCTCCCTCACACCATGTACCTCCACAATTCACCATCTCCCTCACATCTCCACAATTCACCACCTCCCTCACATCTCCACAATTCACCATCTCCCTCACATCTCCACAATTCACTATCTCCCTCACATCTCCACAATTCACCATCTCCCTCACACCATGTACTTCCACAATTCACCATCTCCCTCACACCATGTACTTCCACAATTCACCATCTCCCTCACATCTCCACAATTCACCATCTCCCTCACATCTCCACAATTCACCATCTCCCTCACACCATGTACCTCCACAATTCACCATCTCCCTCACATCTCCACAATTCACCATCTCCCTCACACCATGTACCTCCACAATTCACCATCTCCCTCACATCTCCACAATTCACCACCTCTCTCCACCGTGCACCTCCACAATTCACCATCTCCCTCCCACCTCCACAATTCACCATCTCCCTCACACCTCCACAATTCACCATCTCCCTCACACCTCCACAATTCACCATCTCCCTCACACCATGTACTTCCACAATTCACCATCTCCCTCACATCTCCACAATTCACCATCTCCCTCCCACCTCCACAATTCACCATCTCCCTCACACCTCCACAATTCACCATCTCCCTCACACCTCCACAATTCACCATCTCCCTCACATCTCCACAATTCACCATCTCCCTCCCACCTCCACAATTCACCATCTCCCTCACACCTCCACAATTCACCATCTCCCTCACACCTCCACAATTCACCATCTCCCTCACACCATGTACTTCCACAATTCACCATCTCCCTCACATCACAATTCACCATCTCCCTCACCTCCACAATTCACCATCTCCCTCACATCTCCACAATTCACCACCTCCCTCACATCTCCACAATTCACCATCTCCCTCACATCTCCACAATTCACTATCTCCCTCACATCTCCACAATTCACCATCTCCCTCACACCATGTACCTCCACAATTCACCATCTCCCTCACATCTCCACAATTCACCATCTCCCTCACACCATGTACCTCCACAATTCACCATCTCCCTCACATCTCCACAATTCACCACCTCTCTCCACCGTGCACCTCCACAATTCACCATCTCCCTCCCATCTCCACAATTCACCATCTCCCTCACACCTCCACAATTCACCATCTCCCTCACACCTCCACAATTCACCATCTCCCTCACACCATGTACTTCCACAATTCACCATCTCCCTCACATCTCCACAATTCACCATCTCCCTCCCACCTCCACAATTCACCATCTCCCTCACACCTCCACAATTCACCATCTCCCTCACACCTCCACAATTCACCATCTCCCTCACATCTCCACAATTCACCATCTCCCTCCCACCTCCACAATTCACCATCTCCCTCCCACCTCCACAATTCACCATCTCCCTCACACCTCCACAATTCACCATCTCCCTCACACCATGTACTTCCACAATTCACCATCTCCCTCACATCTCCACAATTCACCACCTCCCTCACATCTCCACAATTCACCATCTCCCTCACATCTCCACAATTCACTATCTCCCTCACATCTCCACAATTCACCATCTCCCTCACACCATGTACTTCCACAATTCACCATCTCCCTCACACCTCCACAATTCACCATCTCCCTCACACCACACACCTCCACAATTCACCATCTCCCTCACACCATGTACTTCCACAATTCACCATCTCCCTCACATCTCCACAATTCACCATCTCCCTCACACCATGTACTTCCACAATTCACCATCTCCCTCACATCTCCACAATTCACCATCTCCCTCACACCATGTACTTCCACAATTCACCATCTCCCTCACATCTCCACAATTCACCATCTCCCTCACACCATGTACCTCCACAATTCACCATCTCCCTCACATCTCCACAATTCACCACCTCCCTCACATCTCCACAATTCACCATCTCCCTCACATCTCCACAATTCACTATCTCCCTCACATCTCCACAATTCACCATCTCCCTCACACCATGTACTTCCACAATTCACCATCTCCCTCACATCTCCACAATTCACCATCTCCCTCACATCTCCACAATTCACCATCTCCCTCATACCATGTACCTCCACAATTCACCATCTCCCTCACATCTCCACAATTCACCATCTCCCTCCCACCTCCACAATTCACCATCTCCCTCACACCTCCACAATTCACCATCTCCCTCACACCTCCACAATTCACCATCTCCCTCACACCATGTACTTCCACAATTCACCATCTCCCTCACATCTCCACAATTCACCATCTCCCTCACATCTCCACAATTCACCATCTCCCTCACATCTCCACAATTCACCACCTCCCTCACATCTCCACAATTCACCATCTCCCTCACATCTCCACAATTCACTATCTCCCTCACATCTCCACAATTCACCATCTCCCTCACACCATGTACCTCCACAATTCACCATCTCCCTCACATCTCCACAATTCACCATCTCCCTCACACCATGTACCTCCACAATTCACCATCTCCCTCACATCTCCACAATTCACCACCTCTCTCCACCGTGCACCTCCACAATTCACCATCTCCCTCCCACCTCCACAATTCACCATCTCCCTCACACCTCCACAATTCACCATCTCCCTCACACCTCCACAATTCACCATCTCCCTCACACCATGTACTTCCACAATTCACCATCTCCCTCACATCTCCACAATTCACCATCTCCCTCCCACCTCCACAATTCACCATCTCCCTCACACCTCCACAATTCACCATCTCCCTCACACCTTCACAATTCACCATCTCCCTCACATCTCCACAATTCACCATCTCCCTCCCACCTCCACAATTCACCATCTCCCTCACACCTCCACAATTCACCATCTCCCTCACACCTCCACAATTCACCATCTCCCTCACACCATGTACTTCCACAATTCACCATCTCCCTCACATCTCCACAATTCACCATCTCCCTCACATCTCCACAATTCACCATCTCCCTCACATCTCCACAATTCACCACCTCCCTCACATCTCCACAATTCACCATCTCCCTCACATCTCCACAATTCACTATCTCCCTCACATCTCCACAATTCACCATCTCCCTCACACCATGTACTTCCACAATTCACCATCTCCCAAACATCTCCACAATTCACCATCTCCCTCACACCATGTACCTCCACAATTCACCATCTCCCTCACATCTCCACAATTCACCACCTCCCTCACATCTCCACAATTCACCATCTCCCTCACATCTCCACAATTCTCTATCTCCCTCACATCTCCACAATTCACCATCTCCCTCACACCTCCACAATTCACCATCTCCATCCCACCACACACCTCCAAAATTCACCATCTCCCTCACACCATGTACCTCCACAATTCACCATCTCCCTCACATCTCCACAATTCACCATCTCCCTCACACCTCCACAATTCACCATCTCCCTCACATCTCCACAATTCACTATCTCCCTCACATCTCCACAATTCACCATCTCCCTCACACCATGTACCTCCACAATTCACCATCTCCCTCACATCTCCACAATTCACCATCTCCCTCACACCTCCACAATTCACCATCTCCCTCACACCTCACACCTCCACAATTCATCATCTCCATCCCACCACACACCTCCAAAATTCACCATCTCCCTCACATCTCCACAATTCACCATCACCCTCACACTACACACCACCACAATTCACCCTCTCCCTCACACCACACACCTCCACAATTCACCATCTTCCTCACATCACACACCTCCACAATTCACCATCTTCCTCACATCACACACCTCCACAATTCACCATCTCCCACACACCTCCACAATTCACCCTCTCCCTCACACCACACACCTCCACAATTCACCATCTTCCTCACATCACACACCTCCACAATTCACCATCTCCCACACACCTCCACAATTCACCCTCTCCCTCACGCCACACACCTCCACAATTCACCCTCTCCCTCACGCCACACACCTCCACAATTCACCCTCTCCCTCACGCCACACACCTCCACAATTCACCCTCTCCCTCACACCACACACCTCCACAATTCACCCTCTCCCTCACGCCACACACCTCCACAATTCACCCTCTCCCTCACACCACACACCTCCACAATTCACCCTCTCCCTCACGCCACACACCTCCACAATTCACCCTCTCCCTCACGCCACACACCTCCACAATTCACCCTCTCCCTCACGCCACACACCTCCACAATTCACCCTCTCCCTCACGCCACACACCTCCACAATTCACCATCACCCTCACACTACACACCTCCACAATTCACCATCTCCCTCACACCTCCACAATTCACCATCTTCCTCACATCACACACCTCCACAATTCACCATCTCCCTCACATCACACACCTCCACAATTCATCATCTCCCTGACACCTCCACAGTTCACCACCTCCCTGACTCCACACACCTCCACAATTCACCATCTCCCTCACACCTCCACAAATCACCATCTCCCTCACATCTCCACAATTCACCATCTGCCTCACATCTCCACAATTCACTATCTCCCTCACATCTCCACAATTCACCATCTCCCTCCCACCACACACCTCCACAATTCACCATCTCCCTCACACCATGTACCTCCACAATTCACCATCTCCCTCACATCTCCACAATTCACCATCTCCTTCACACCATGTACCTCCACAATTCACCATCTCCCTCACACCTCCACAATTCACCATCTCCCTCACACCTCCACAATTCACCATCTCCCTCACACCACACACCTCCACAATTCACCATCTCCCTCACACCTCACACCTCCACAATTCACCATCTCCCACACACCACACACCTCCACAATTCATCATCACCCTCACACTACACACCTCCACAATTCACCATCTCCCTCACACCTCCACAATTCACCATCTCCCTCACAACACACACCTCCACAGTTCACCATCTCCATCCCACCACACACCTCCAAAATTCACCATCTCCCTCACACCATTTTCCTCCACAATTCACCATCTCCCTCACATCTCCACAATTCACCACCTCCCTCACACCATGTACCTCCACAATTCACCATCTCCCTCACATCTCCACAATTCACCATCTCCCTCACACCATGTACCTCCACAATTCACCATCTCCCTCACACCTCCACAATTCACCATCTCCCTCACATCTCCACAATTCACCATCTCCCTCACATCTCCAAAATTCACCATCTCCCTCACACCATTTTCCTCCACAATTCACCATCTCCCTCACATCTCCACAATTCACCACCTCCCTCACACCATGTACCTCCACAATTCACCATCTCCCTCACATCTCCTCAATTCACCATCTCCCTCACACCATGTACCTCCACAATTCACCATCTCCCTCACACCTCCACAATTCACCATCTCCCTCACATCTCCACAATTCACCATCTCCCTCACACCATGTACCTCCACAATTCACCATCTCCCTCACACCTCCACAATTCACCATCTCCCTCACATCTCCACAATTCACCATCTCCCTCACACCATGTACCTCCACAATTCACCATCTCCCTCACACCTCCACAATTCACCATCTCCCTCACACCACACACCTCCACAATTCACCATCTCCCTCACATCTCCACAATTCACCATCTCCCTCACATCTCCACAATTCACCATCTCCCTCACACCATGTACTTCCACAATTCGCCATCTCCCTCACATCTCCACAATTCACCATCTCCCTCACATCTCCACAATTCACTATCTCCCTCACACCATGTACCTCCACAATTCACCATCTCCCTCACACCTCCACAATTCACCATCTCCCTCACACCACACACCTCCACAATTCACCATCTCCCTCACACCTCACACCTCCACAATTCACCATCTCCCACACACCTCCACAATTCACCATCTCCCTCACACCTCCACAATTCACCCTTTCCCTCACACCTCCACAATTCATCATCTTCCTCACACCTACACAATTCACCATCTCCCTCACACCACACACCTCCACAATGCACCATCTCCCACACACCTCCACAATTCACCATCTCCCTCACACCTCCACAATTCATCATCTTCCTCACACCTCCACTCTCCGCTCTCTCCCCCGGACAGACCCCTCTCTGCTCACTCCCCCGGACATTCCCCTCTCTGCTCTCTCCCCCGGACATTCCCCTCTCTGCTCTCTCCCCCGGACAGACCCCTCTCTGCTCACTCCTCCGGACAGACCCCTCTCCGCTCTCTCCCCCGGACAGACCCCTCTCTGCTCTCTCCCTGTACCCTCATTATCCATCCCAGTCCAATCCCTCACTGTCTGGACCCTTCCATGTTCCACCAGTTTAATCCCAATGTGCTTTAGTATCCCACCAGTCCAATCCTACCGTTTCCCCTAACCATTGACCCCTTAATACTCCACCCTGTTCATTCCCCATGCTCTTGAGTAGAGAGGAGTACCCCACAAACAGGCCCTCAGCCCATCTGCTCTGTGCCAACCAGGATGAGTGTATGGTGTTAAAAGACATTAAGGTTAAACAGGAGATGAGTTAGACTGGGGTGCTGGCAGAGTGACTGCAGTCTATGTGCACCAGTGGTGGGGCAATGTTGGGGTGACACGGTAGTGTCGTGGTTAGCACAACGCTTTACAATTCCAGCGACCAGGGTTCAATTCCCACCACTGCTTGTAAGGATCTTGTATGTTCTCCCCGTGAGCATGCAGGTTTCCTCACCAGTGTCTTATAAAGCCTCACCATCACTGTATCCTTTCCTCATAAGAAATGCTCTCTAATCCAGGCAGCTCCTCTGCAGCCTCTCTAAAGCTTCCACATCATTCCTATACTGAGGCGACCAGAACAGAACAAACAAGATCGACAAAGGTTGATGTTCTGATTTTCAGAAGGTGCCACACATGAGGCTGCTGGACAACCTATGAACACATGGTATTACAGGAGAGGTACTAGCATGGTTAGACAATTGGCTGATTGGCAGGAAGTAGAGTGGGAATAAAGGGAGCCTTTTCTGGATGGCTGTCAGTGACTAGTGGTGTTCCACAGGGGTTTGTGTAGGGACTATTTCCTTTTATGTAATGTTGTAGCAATGTGCTACACACAGCGCTGAAATAACAACACGCAGTCGGTAAGTCGTTTCGAGACTAGTTTATTCAAACTTCGCAGCGCTGGCATTTAATCCCTAGCGCCCGCCCTCTCCGGGCGGAAATGACGTCGGAGGTGCATTACCAAAGTCTCCCCCTGCGCGCTGGTTATTTGTGAGCCGGTTCACCTGCGCAGAAAGTGGGTCGCCACATAACCCCCACCCCCCCAGAACCGGCGATACACTCCCCAATGTCCACAGTCTGGATCAGCCTCTGTTTGGGAGGTCTGCCTCTGCGCCGCGGTGCCTGAACCTCGACCGGCTGTGCCAAATCCACATGGGCTGGTTTGAGTCGGTCCACCGTGAAAACCTCCTCTCTCCCCCCAATGTCCAGAACGTACGTGGACCCATTGTTGTTGATCACCTTGAACGGCCCCTCATACAGCCGCTGTAGCGGTGCCCGGTGTCCGCCCCTTCGTACAAACACAAACTTACAGTTCTGCAGGTCTTTGGGTACATGGGTCGGGGTCCGTCCGTGCTGTGAAGTTAGTACGGGGGCCAGGTTGCCGAGCCTTTCGCGTAGTCTGTCCAGGACAGCTGCGGGTTCTTCCTCTTGCCCCCTTGGGGCTGGTATGAACTCTCCTGGGACGGCCAGGGGTGTGCCGTACACCAACTCAGCCGACGAGGCGTACAGATCCTCTTTGGGCGCTGTACGAATTCCAAGCAGGACCCAGGGAAGCTCGTCCACCCAGTGAGGTCCTCTCAGGCGGGCCATGAGAGCCGACTTCAAGTGACGGTGGAAACGTTCCACTAGTCCGTTCGACTGTGGGTGGTAGGCAGTAGTGTGGTGTAGCTGCGTTCCCAACAGGCTGGCCACAGCCGACCACAGGCTGGAGGTGAACTGGGCGCCTCTGTCGGAGGTAATGTGGGCCGGTACCCCGAAGCGTGCTACCCAGGTTGCAATCAGTGCTCGGGCACAGGAATCAGCAGATGTGTTGGTGAGCGGGACCGCCTCTGGCCACCTCGTGAACTGGTCTACCATAGTTAGGAGGTACCGCGCTCCTCGGGACACTGGTAGGGGGCCCACGATATCAACATGAATGTGGTCGAACCTCCGGTGGGTGGGTTCGAACTGCTGGGGCGGGGCTTTAGTGTGCCTCTGCACCTTGGCTGTTTGGCACTGTGCGCATGTTCTGGCCCATTCACTGACCTGCTTGCGAAGTCCGTGCCACGCGAACTTGCTGGAGACCAGCCGGATGGTTGTCCTGATAGATGGGTGTGCCAAACCGTGTATGGAGTTGAAAACTTGCCGCCTCCAGGCTGCCAGGATGATGGGGCGAGGTTGGCCGGTAACCACGTCGCACAGGAGGGTCCTATCACCTGGGCCTACGAGAAAGTCCTGCAGCTGCAAACCTGAGACTATGGTCCTGTAGCTGGGCATCTCGTTGTCTGCCTGCTGCGCCTCCGCCAGTGTTGCATAGTCCACTCCCAGGGACAGGGCCTGGATGGCTGGTCTGGAGAGTGCGTCTGCCAGGACGTTGTCCTTTCCCGAGACATGCTGGATGTCCGTCGTGTACTCAGAGATGTAGGACAGATGTCGCTGCTGGCGAGCCGACCAGGGATCAGACACCTTCATGAACACGAAGGTCAACGGTTTGTGGTCCGTGAACGCGGTGAACGGCCTGCCTTCTAAGAAGTACCTGAAATGCCGGATTGCCAGATACAGTGCCAACAGCTTCCAGTCGAAAGCACTGTACTTGAGTTTGGGTGGTCGTAGGTGCTTGCTGAAGGACGCCAGGGGTTGCCAGCTCCCCTCGATGAGCTGCTCCAGCACCCCACCGACTGCTGTGTCGGATGCGTCCACCGTGAGGGCGGTTGGAACGTCCGTTCTGGGGTGCACCAGCATCGTGGCATCTGCCAAGGCTTCCTTGGCTTTAACGAAAGTGGCCGTGGCCTTCTCGTCCCAAGTAATGTCCTTGCCTTTACCCGACATCAGGGTGTACAAAGGGCGCATGATACGGGCTGCTGAGGGGAGGAAACGGTGGTAGAAGTTCACCATACCAATGAACTCCTGTAGGCCTTTGACCGTGTTGGGCCGGGCAAAATGGTGGATCACGTCTACCTTGGCGGGCAGAGGTGTTGCCCCGTCTTTGGTAATCCTGTGGCCCAGGAAGTCGATGGTATCGAGACCGAACTGGCATTTGGCCGGGTTGATTGTGAGGCCGAAATCACTCAGGCGTGAGTAGAGCTGGTGGAGGTGGGACAGATGCTCCTGACGACAACTGCTGGCTATAAGGATGTCGCCCAAATAGATGAACGCAAAGTCCAGGTCACGTCCCACCACATCCATTAGCTGCTGGAACGTCTGTGCGGCATTCGGAGGAACTCGAACAGGCCGAACGGGGTGATGTGTGCTGTTTTGGGGATGTTTTCAGGATGCACTGGGATTTGATGGTATCCCCGGACGAGGTCTACTTTGGAAAAGATTCTTGCCCCATGCAGGTTTGCTGCAAAGTCCTGTATGTGCGGCACGGGGTAGCAGTCTGGAGTTGTAGCCTCGTTCAGTCTGCGGTAGTCGCCACATGGTCTCCAACCCCCGGCTGCATTGGGCACCATGTGCAGGGGGGAGGCCCATGGGCTGTCGGACCTCCGTACGATCCCCAATTCCTCCATCCTCTTGAACTCCTCCTTCGCCAGGCGGAGCTTTTCCGGGGGGAGCCTTCGTGCATGGGCGTGGAGGGGTGGTCCCTGGGTTGGAATGTGGTGCTGAACCCCGTGTCTGGGCATGGCTGCCGTGATCTGCGGTGCCAGAATCGATGGAAAGTCCGCCAAGGTTCTGGTGAATTTGTTGTCGGACAGCGTGATGGAGTCCAGGTGTGGGGTCGGCAACTTGGCTTCACCCAGAGAGAACGTCTGGAAAGTCTCGGCATGTACCAGTCTTTTCCCTTGCAAGTCGACCAGCAGGCTGTGAGCTCGCAAGAAGTCCGTCCCCAGGAGTGGTTGGGCCACCGTGGCCAGTGTGAAGTCCCACGTGAACCGGCTGGAGCCGAACTGCAGCTGTACTGTGCGGGTGCCGTAGGTCCGTATCGTGTTGCTGTTTGCGGCCCTCAGGGTGGGTCCTGGCTTCCTATTGCGGGTGTTGTACCCTGTTGGGGGCAAAACGCTGATCTCCGCTCCGGTGTCGACCAAGAAGCGGCGTCCCAACTGTTTGTCCCAGACGTACAAGAGGCTGTCCTGGTGGCCAGCCGCCATAGTCATTAGCGTCAGCTGGCCCTGGCCCTTGCAGGGCGGGCGACAACGGCGGACTTTTGTGCCCCACCGCTGGTGGTAGAAACACCACTGTTCACTGGCCTCCTCACTCCTGCCTCTGTGTTGTGTTGTGCCTCCTGCCGGGCCTAGTCTGGTCCGCTGTTGGGCGCGTGGCCTGGTAATCTGACTGACGGACTTTCAGCTGAAAGCTCTCCCTCTCGGCTTTCCACAGCACGTCTGCCTGGGCTGCCACCTTCCGGGGGTCGCTGAAATCTGCGTCGGCCAGCAGCAGATGTATGTCCTCGGGCAGTTGCTCTAGGAACGCTTGCTCGAACATGAGGCAGGGCTTGTGTCCGTCAGCCAGGGACAGCATCTCGTTCATCAATGCTGACGGCAGTCTGTCTCCCAAACCGTCCAGGTGAAGCAGGTGGGCACCCCGCTCACGCCGTGAGAGGCCAAAGGTCCCAATGAGCAGCGCTTTGAATGCTTCATATTTGCCTTCTTCCGGGGGTGACTGTATGAAATCCGCAACCTGGGCGGCCGTCTCCTGGTCAAGGGTGCTCACCACGTGGTAGTAACGCGTGGAATCAGAAGATATCTGCGGAATCTGGAACTGGGCTTCTGCTTGGCTAAACCACATGCGTGGTCGCAGCGTCCAGAAAGTCAGCAGTTTTAGTGAAACTGCGTAAACAGATGAAGAGTCGGTCATCTTTGGTCCAAATCCCGTTTGGACCGTTGGGGTCACCAATGTAGCGATGTGCTACACACAGCGCTGAAATAATGACACGCAGTCGGTAAGTCGTTTCGAGACTAGTTTATTCAAACTTCGCGGTGCTGGCATTTAATCCCTAGCGCCTGCCCTCTCCGGGCAGAAATGACGTCTGAGGTGCATTACCAAAGTCTCCCCCCGCGCGCTGGCTATTTGTGAGCCAGTTTGCCTGTGCAGAAAGTGGGTCACCACAATGTCATGATTTGGATGATGGAATTAATGGCTTTGTTGCAGAGTTTTCAGACATATGAAGATAGTTGTAGCAGATAGTTTTAAGGAAGTAGAGAGGCTACAGAGGACTTAGATTAGGAGAATGGGCAAAGAAATGGCAAATGGAATACAGTGTCTGAAAGTGTATGGTCATGCACTTTAGTAGAAGAAACAAAAGGGTTGACTATTTTCTAACTGGAGAGAAAATACAAAAATCTGAGGTGCAAAGGGACTTGGGAGTCCTTCTGCAGGATTCCCTAAAGGTTAATTTGCAGGTTGAGTCTGTGGTGAAGAAGGCAAATGCGATGTTAGCATTCATTTCAAGAGGACTAGAAATAAAAGCAAGGATGTAATGTTGAGACTTTATAAAGCACTGGTGAGGCCTCACTTGGAGGATTGTGAGCAGTTTTGGGCCCCTTATCTTAGAAAGGATGTGCTGAAACAGGAGAAGGTTCAAAGGAGATTCACAGAAATTATTCCAGGGTTGAATGTCTTGTCATATGAAGAGTGTTTGATGGCTCTGGGCCTGTATTCACTGGAATTCAGAAGAATTATGGGTGACCTCATTGAAACCTATCGAATAGTGAAAGGCCTTGACAGAGTGGATGTGAAAAGGATGCTTCCTATGGTCAAAGACCAGAGAGTGGTGAATCTGGAATCCATTGCCACAGGCCAAGGCTTCATGGACATTTAAGGCAGAAGTTGGTAGATTTTTTATTGGTCAGGCGATGGAAGGATACAAGGAAAAGGCAGGAAATTGGAATCAGCCATTGGCAGAGCAGACTTGATGGGCCAAATGCCCAATTCTATATATCGTTGAATCATGGTCTTAAGGGCCCCCCCCCCACCTCCACCCGACTCCAGTCAAGTTTCCTGTTTTATCCCTGATTGGTCTTGCCCTCGCTCTCATCATCCTCCTGTTCTTGTGTGTGTCGATGCTTTGAGATTTTCCTTAATCCTACTCACCAACGCCTTCACAAGTCTCCTCTTAGCCCTCCTAACTCCCTTCTTAAGTTCCATCATGGCTACCTTGCAACTCTTAAGGGCCCTACCTGATCCTTGCTTCCTAAACCTCCTTCCTCTTGTTCCTGTCAACCATTTTCCCTTCACACGAACATCAGTAGAGCAAACCTATCCAGAACCTTCTGAAAGTGCTCCCTCGACAGCTTCTATGTTTCCATTGTACATTTCCCAGTTTATGCTCCCAAGTTCCTAATAGTCTCATAATTCACCCTTTTCCATCGCATCTGCTCCTATCCCTGTCCAAGATGAGAGTAAAGGTCAGGGAGGTGTGGTCACTGTCTATGAAATGCTTACCCCCCCCCCCCCCCCCCAAGAGATATGTCTCCTGGACCGGTTAAATATGTCCCCTTCTCTAGTTGACCTGTCCTGGAAGTGAGTTGGGATTATGGGAGGTTTTAGTACAGTGACGGTCATGTGGCCCAAGACTTGCCTTTCCTTCTTCTCCGAGGCCTTGGGGGCGTGGAGTAGGATTTGCCAGGCATGTTGTGTGGAACAGATGCATTTGCATGCTGTGTTGTAAAATGGGGTGTTGTTTTTGTTTTGGTGTAGGCCCATTAACCTTCAGCCGTCCTGTCAGTCTGAATCCCTGCATGGTTACGGCTACAAAGCCAGTTTCAACTTCTGTTTCCTTCTGACTTGCATCTCTAACATCCAGACTGAAGCTGCACCGTTAGTTATCTGAAACCTGAACTTTGTGTCCTTACCAGGACACCGTACCAGTGCAGGAAGCAGACTGTGGTACGGCATGGCATTTACATTGCACTGAATTCACCATGAGCAGCAGCGTCTCAGGGCCAGTAAAACTCTGTGTGAGGTGGCAGAGGACCCTATCATAGCGCGAAGGTTGTGTTAGTGTCTGGGGGAGGCCAAGCCGAGGAAAACAACAAGAAGAAAGTGCTTGCTGCAGGTTGATAATAAGACGTTATGGTGATGCTGAAGGTGGCCAAGTTTGTCCCTGACTTTTCTCTTCATTTAACAGCCTCATCACAAAGCATAGATCCTGTCGCCAGCACCTGCCTAGTTATCCATCTCCCTCCCTGTGTCTCCCAACAGGTGAAGAATTCCTGAAGATTGGTGAAGAGGATGAGCAAGGCTGGTGCAAGGGTCAGCTCAACAGTGGACAAGCGGGACTCTACCCAGCCAACTACGCGGTGCTGGTGTATTCCTGATCAACGCCTCTCCCTACCCCACTTTTTCTGATTTTTGTTTTTGCCTCCTCCCTCTGCTCATTTTATCTTTAGAGTGAAGAATCACTGCAGTTAAGCACTTGACTTTATTAATCCGTGTCTGGTTGGAGCCTTCTGTTGCCTCCTGTGCTATTTGCTGTTTATCTAACCAGGTGCCTGAGTGAGCTGTACACAGCTTCTGGAACAAACAGAGTGGTATTTATCATCAACAGGTTGTTCGGGTAGCAGACCTGAGACCTCTGGGAGCGTCTCTTTATTGAGAAAAAGCAGGGTAAGCTGGAGACGCTGAATGGGTCAGACAGCATCTGTGGAGAGAGCAACACAGTTCATGAGGTGACACACTGAAGTTTCTCCCTCTGCAGATGCTGGGTGATTCAGGCCAGTTCCCAGTCGGGAGCTGTGGGCTGTCGAATGAGCTCTGGGCTTGGATATCCCATATGTTATCGTTTTCTCTGGGAAATAAAGGGCAGTTTGAGCACAGTGGATGTCGGAAGAGTGAGAACTTTTTCTGAATGTATTTCCTGACCACACTTGGTAGGTCTGTCTACTAATTGATCTTGACTGTATCTGCCAAGAGAAAATAAACACAAGATATCACCCAGTGATTTAGCGCCTCGTTCTGAGACCTAATCATCACAATGCTCCTCGTGCACACAGAGAGCTGCCTGCTCTTTCCTCTGAGCGACCAGTGACTGGCCCAATCACTGCTCAGCCACTTATCGAGTTATCGCAGCATCTCACATTTCCTTCTCGAGATAAAAGGATCACCGGCTCCTCAAGGTTAAGGAAGCTCACTGAAGAAATTTCCTCATCTCAGTGTGAATGTAGAGTGTGCCTCCTGGTTCCAGATTCCTCAGCCATGGGGAACCCTTCTGCCTATTGAGAGCCATGGAGTGTTTGTAAGCTTCAATGGGCTTCCTTCTCACTTTCCTTGCTAATCTCTCTCCACGTGATAATGGAGTACCCTTGGAACTATTTTTTGTTGCACTCCCTCTAAATCTGCCTCTACTTTCCCTCCATAATCATCTCTTACTAGTTCTTGGGTTTCTTGTGTCATGAATTGGGAAACTGAAGTGTAATCAGTGCTCCAGATGTTGTCTCGTCAAAGGCCCTGTGTAATAACAGAAAGACATGCATCTTCTGTGCACAAATCCCACTGTAATAAAGACACTTCCATCATTGGAGACACAAGATGCTGGAAACCTTGAGCATTACAACGATGCTGGAGGAACTCGCTGGGTTGGGTAGGCACCTGGACTGGGTCTGGATGAAAGGTCTTGACCTGAAACGTTGACAATTGATTTTTCTCCACAGTTTCTGCCTGACCCACTGCGTTCTTCCAGCATCTTTATATGTTGCTCCATACTTTCCTGATTATTTGCTGCCTCTGCACATTAACCTTCAGCTGTTTATGTACAAGGACATCAACCTTTGAACATAAACATTATCTGGTTTCTGACCATTAAAATTTGAAGCAAAGCAAATAACTTCACGTATTTCAACGTGATATTCTATTTGTCATGTTCCTGTGCGCTGGCTCAGTTTCACACTCCACTGGAACCTTGTACCCGGATGGAGGAATTTGCTCTGCTTCACCCTCACCAGTCGACCACTCTACTGGCCACCGTGCTCCACATCTTGCTGCACTCCAGTCAGGTCGTCCCACTGCAATCAAAGTCTATTTTGTAGCATTTAAAAAGATGAGTGGTGATTTCATTGAAACAGAAAGCTTGCTGGGGTGCAGAGTGGGTCTTTTCCCAGGCTGGGGAGCCGCAGACCAGGGAGGGTGGAACATTATTTAATGTAGTTAACCTATGGAAGCTGAGTCACTAAGTTCATCCAAAATGGATGGCTAGGCCAGAGCTGTTCCTGTGCTTTCTGTAGATCATAAAATCTAGCCCTGTGACCTTGGCCAATGGTTGGGTGGGTTGGAAGGACCAAGTTGCCTCCTCCTCCAGCTACTTGCAAACAACACTGACATCTACTGGACAATGAGGAGTACTGCTTAGTCCTCACCAAAGTCAGGACAAATCCAATCTGTCTAATTCTCCTTAGCCTATCCTCAACTGTCACAAATGCAATGGGGGCTGCCTTTGACAAAACCAGCAAAAGGCACCTACCCATGACCTGCTCAACTGCCAGTATTGCTAGTTAATTAGGTAGAATTGTTTAGGTCAAACTGTGAATTAAGTTGATGACGGTTAATTGGTAGAACTGAAGTTACTATTATGTCAGAATTGAGTTGAGTGTCACATACACATGGGGCTGAGAGGGAAATGGATCAGCCATGATGAAAGGAGCAGACTCGATGGGCCAAATGGCCTGATTCTGTTCCAGTATCTTATGCTTCAAAAGGCTTCCTTGCAGCATTATCATCGACCAGTGCAGCGCGGAACAGGCCATTCGGCCCACAGTGTTGTGCCAGACCAGCTAAAAAGCAAATCAAAAAACACCCAAACACTAATCCCTCCACCCTACACCATGCCCGTATCCCTCCATCTTCCTCCATCCATGTGCCGATCCAAACGTCTCTTAAAATTTGCCTCTACCCCATCCCAGGCAGCGCATTCCAGGCATCCATCGCTCTGAGTAAAAAAAAACAGTTCCCCCTCACATCTGCCTTGAACCTACCCCCCTCACCTTCAATGCATACCCTCTGGTATTAGACATTTCAACCCTGGGAAACACGCTGTCTATCCACTCTAATCTCATAACCTTGTAAACCTCTATCAGATCTCCCCTCAGCCTCCATCGCTCCAGAGCAAACAGCCCAAGTTAATCCAGTCTTGTAATGGCACATGCCCTCTGAACCAGGCAGCATCCTGGTAAACCTCCTCTGCACCCTCTCCAAAGCCTCAACCTACTTCCTATAGTGGGGGTGACCAGAACTGTGTGCAATACTTCAAATGTGGCCTAATAGAGTTTTATAAAGTTAGACCATAAGATATAGGAGCAGAATTGGCCCATTGAGTCTGCCCTGCCATCTTATCATGGCTGATCCATTCTTCCTCTTGGCCCCAGTCTCCTACCTCCCCTGCCCCTCACCCCATATCCCTTCACACCCTGACCAATCAAGAATCTATCAACCTCTGCCTTAAATATAATAAAGACTTGGTCTCCACAGCTGCCTGTGGCAAAGAATTCACCACCCGCTGGCTAAAGAAATTCCTCCTCACCTCCAATCTAAAAGGACCCCCTTCTATTCTGGTCTTAGACTCTCCCACCACTGGAAGCATCTTTTCCACATCCACTCTATCATGGCCTTTCACCATTTGATGAGGTTTCAATGAAATCACCCCTCATTCTTCCAAATTCCAGTGAATACAGGCCCAGAGCCATCAAACACTCTCCATATGAGAAGCCATTCAATCCTGGAATCATCTTTGTGAACCTCCTTTGAACCCTCTCCAGTTTCAACACATCCTCCCTTAAATGAGGGGCCCAAAACTGCTCACAATACTCCAAGTGAGGCCTCACCAGTGCTTTATAAAGCCTCAACAGTACATCCTTGCTTTTATATTCTGCCAGACCTCTTGAAACGAATGCCAACATTGCATTTGCTTCCTCACCACAGGCTCAACCTGCAAATTAACCTTCAGGGAATCTTGCACAACGACTCCCAAGTCTCTGCACCTCAGATTTTTGTATTTTCTCTCCAGTTAGAAAATAGTCAACCCTTTCATTTCTTCTACCAAAGTGCGTGACCATACACTTCCCAACACTGTATTCTGTCTGCCGCTATTTTGCCCATTCTCCTAACCTAATTCCTTCTGTAGCCTCCTTATTTCCTCAAAACTACCTGCCCCTCTACCTGTCTTCAATATCATCTGCAAACTTTTCAACAAAGCCATCAATTCATCATCCAAATCATTGACATATAACGTAAAAAGAATCGGTCCCAACACAGCCCCCTGTGGAACACCACTAGTCACTGGCAGCCAGCCAGAAAAGGCTCCCTTTATTCCCATTCTCTGTCTCCTGCCAATCAGCCACTGCTTTATCCATGCTAGAATCTTCCCTGTAATAGCATTTGCTCGTAGCAACATAAACCAGAATTTTATAACGTTGCAATATCATGCAAGCAGCATTCACAAGAAAAGCATAAATTAACATAAAATTGTGACAAGAGTGAACACATAGGACAAAAATGTCCTCAGTAGTGCAAAGAGATCGTAGTGTTGCCAAACTGTGGTGATTAGGTATGTGCCTGTTGGTTCAAGAACAGAATGGTTGAAGGGAAATATTTCTTGTGGGACTTCAAGCTTCTGTAGCTCCTGTCTGATGCAGCTATGAGAAAGTGGCATGGCATGGGTGGTGGAGATCGTTGATAGATTTTTCCCTTGGGTACAGCAATGGATGTGGTGTATACAGACTTTAGTAAAGTATGCAACAAAGTAGGCATATGGGGTACGGGAAATCTGGCTGTGGTTTCAGAATTGCCTTGCCTGCAAGTGATTATAGATGGAGCTTATTCTGCCTGAAGGCCAGTGACCAGAGGTGTTGTGCAGATCCCCTGCTCTTTGTACTTGGATGAGGATGTGGAATGAGTTAGCAAGTTTGGAGATGACACAAAGATTAGTGGTGGTGTAGAAGGTTGTTGAAAGTTGCAATGGGACATTGATGGGATACAGAGCTGGGCTGAGAGGTGGCAGATGCAGTTCATTTTGGTGAACTGTCAAGTGGTTCACTTTGGAAGGTCGATTTTGAAGGCGGAATACCGGGTTAATGGCAGGATCCTTAACAGTGAGGAGGAACAGACAGATCTTTTGGTCCACATCCATAGATTTCAGTTTATTTTATCTGGAGACAGTGCAGAATAGGCCCTTCTGGCCCTTTGAGCTATGCTGCCCCACCCCAGCTACCCCCAACTGCCAGATTTAACCCTAGCCTAATCACAGGACAATTTACAATGACCAATTAATGTACCCAGTAAGACTTTGGACTGTGGGAGAAAACTAGAGTGCCCGGGGAAATTCCACGGGGGTGGGAGGGGTGCTACGTACAAAGATCCTTACAGAGGATGCTGGGATTGAACCTCAAATTCTAACACCCTGAGCCGTGGCTCAAAGCTGAAGTTCAAGTTGATAGACTGGTTAAGAAGACATGTAGTGTATTTTCCCCAAGACTTTGTTCACTTGATTGTGTCTGTATACACTGCACTTCCCTCTACCATCAGGAAGGTAAAACAAAGTTATTCATAGAGAATATGCAGTCGTTTCTGTGACACCTGAGATGTGAGGTGAATGTGACCTTAACAGACTGCAAGTTCACCCTGAGCATCAGTGACAGTTCTCTTCCTGATGGGCTGAATGTCTTTTACTCTTGGTTTGATGCATGGAACGAATAGCTGGTGAGGAGGGCCCTCACCGGACGAGCAGGCACTCTGTATGGCCACAGCTGATGTGAAGAAGACCCACATAAAGCTACGGGCTGACAACATACCTGGCTGGAGGTTGAGGGACTGTGCAGCCCAGTTAACCTGGGTTCTAAGCGACAACTTCAACATCTCTCTGGAACAGTCCGCTGTCCCCTCCGGCTTCAAGGCGGCCACCATCATCCCAGTGCCCAAGAGGGTGACAATAACCTGCCTCATTGACTACTGACCTCAACAATAATGAAGAGCTTTGAGCGGCTGGTTATGTATTCCATTAAATCCAATCTTCCTGCTACTTACTGCCCAGATCAGCGCACTGATGATGCCATAGCCCCTGTTCTCCACTCTGTCCAGGATCACCTGGAAAATAGTGCCTCATATTGTCGTAATTGACTTCATCTTGCTGTTTAATAAGATAATCCCTCAGAAGCTGGTGGGGTCACAACATACCTCTCTCTGCGACTGGATCCTGGACTTGTTGATAGAAAGGCCACAGAGACGTCTCCAGCTGGATCATTGGTGCTCCCCAGGGCTGCTCACGCCACTGACACACGACTACACTGATAGATCCAGTTCAAACCAAATCATCAAGTTCGCTGATGACACAATGTGGTTGGCCTCATCAACGACAACAATAGGGCTACAGAGAGGAGGTAGAATGGTGCGAGCACAACAACTTGAGTCTCAGTGTGGACAAGGCCAAAGAGTTGATTGTCCTCTTTAGGAAGGTTCAGGCTGACTGCTCCTCAGTACACAAACAAGGCCCCTCCATGTAGAATTAGGAGCACCAAGTTTCTGGGTGTGCACTTAATGGGCGATCTCATCTGGTCCCTCAACACCACCCCTTTAGTCAAAAAAAAGTGCAGCAGTTACTCCACTTCCTGAGGAGACTGAGGCGAGCGAGGCTCATCCCTCCCATTCTCACCAATTTTTACAGGAGCACCATCAGAACTGTCCTGACCCGGCATTGTCAGTGAATCCTCCCATCCATCCAACAATCTCTTTGACTCCCAGGCCGTGAGACCTCTGAACTCCCTGCCACCCCCCAGATCTCATCACTTAACGTAACATTATACTGTTTACTTTTTGAAGCTTGGTATCTGTTAATTTATTTGTGGTGATATTAGCTTGTGTGTGAGTTCTAGGTCTGTGTTGTGCAGCCTGGTTCAGGGGGATGTTGTTTTGCTCGGTGGTATCGATGTGTATGGTTGAGCTTGAACTTGTCGCCCTTCATTAGTTGGTGAATGTAAGGAGAGCTCAGAGTGCCCAGTGTAGACAATCACCTAGGATTCACTGCCACTGGTCAATATTATTACAGGGTTTTAGTGTAGCTGCTTTAATAAACTGAATGGCTGTTTGCCCAACCTAGAGAGCAGGTTAAACGTTAAACCAGAAACCTCATCCATATTGCTCTAGTTCCAAAGTTCCATGTCAGGGTTTTATATTTTAGAGATACTGCATGGACAGACCCCTCCAGTCCAATGAGCTGCGTCATCTGGCAACCCACCTATCACGGGACAATTTACAATGACCAATTGACCTCCTAATCGATAAGTCTTTGCACTGTGAGAGGAAACCCATGCACACACAGGAACAACATCCTTACAAAGGATGCTGAAGTCACATCACACTATCCTACCGTGTCACCTGGTTGTAGATAGTAAAGGTGGTGGGTTGGGAGTTATGATGCCTCAAACCGTAACCTGGATTTGGTCCAAACCTTCCAACGGGACAACATAAAAACCAAAGAGAGGGCATATAACAGAGCAAAAATTAGTGGGAAGTTAGAGGATTGGGAAGCTTTTAAAAACAAACAGAAGGCAACTAAAAAATTCATAAAGAGCGAAAAGAAAGTAAGCTCGGCAATAACATCAAACAGGGTATCAAATGTTTTTACGAAGAGTAAAAGAGGTGAGAGTAGATGTGGGACCGCTGGAGAGATCGTAATGTGGGACAAGGAAATGGCCGCTTAGCTTGGTAAGTGTATTGCGTCAGTCTCCACTGTGGAAGATACTAGCTGTATTCTGGATGTTCAAGAGTGTTGGGGGCAGAAGTGAGTGCAGTTGCTAATACAGGGGAGAAGGTGCTTGGGAAGTTGAAGGATATGAAAGTAGCTAAGTCACCTGGACCAGATGGACTACACCCTAGGGTTCTGAAAGACAATAGACAATAGGTGCAGAAGTAGACCATTCGGCCCTTTGAGCCTGCACCGCCATTTTGAGATCATGGCTGATCAATTACTATCAATACCCGGTTCCTGCCTTGTCCCCATATCCCTTGATTCCCCTATCCATAAGATACCTATCTAGCTCCTTCCTGAAAGCATCCAGAGAATTGGCCTCCACTACCTTCCGAGGCAGTGCATTCCAGACCCCCACAACTCTCTGGGAGAAGAAGTTTTTCCTTAACTCTGTCCTAAATGACCTACCCCTTATTCTCAAACCATGCCCTCTGGTACTGGACTCTCCCAGCATCTGGAACATATTTCCTGCCTCTATCTTGTCCAATCCCTTAATAATCTTATATGTTTCAATCAGATCCCCTCTCAATCTCCTTAATTCCAGCATGTACAAGCCCAGTCTCTCTAACCTCTCTGCGTAAGACAGTCCAGACATCCCAGGAATTAACCTCGTGAATCTACGCTGCACTTCCTCTACAGCCAGGATGTCCTTCCTTAACCCTGGAGACCAAAACTGTACACAATACTCCAGGTGTGGTCTCACCAGGGCTCTGTACAAATGCAAGAGGATTTCCTTGCTCTTGTACTCAATTCCCTTTGTAATAAAGGCCAACATTTCATTAGCCTTCTTCACTGCCTGCTGCACTTGCTCATTCACCTTCAGTGACTGATGAACAAGGACTCCTAGATCTCTTTGTATTTCTCCCTTACCTAACTCTACAACGTTCAGATAATAATCTGCCTTCCTGTTCTTACTCCCAAAGTGGATAACCTCACACTTATTCACATTAAACGCCATCTGCCAAGTATCTGCCCACTCACTCAGCCTATCCAAGTCACCCTGAATTCTCCTAACATCCTTATCACATGTCACACTGCCACCCAGCTTAGTATCATCAGCAAATTTGCTGATGTTATTTTCTATGCCTTCATCCAAATCGTTTACGTAAATACCGAGCCCTGTGGCACCCCACTAGTCACCACCTGCCATTCCGAGAAACACCCATTCACCGCTACCCTTTGCTTTCTATCTGCCAACCCGTTTTCTATCCATGTCAATGCCTTCCCCCCGATGCCCTGAGCTTTGATTTTACCCACCAATCTCCTATGTGGGACCTTATCAAATGCCTTCTGAAAATCGAGGTACACTACATCCACTGGATCTTCCCCGTCTAACTTCCTGGTTACATCCTCGAAAAACTCCAACAGATTAGTCAAGCATGATTTACCCTTGGTAAATCCATGCTGGCTCGGCCCAATCCTATCACTGCTATCTAGATATGCCACTATTTCATCCTTAATAATGGACTCTAGCATCTTCCCCACCACCGATGTCAGGCTGACAGGTCGATAGTTCTCTGTTTTCTCCCTCCCTCCTTTTTTAACAAGTGGGATAACATTAGCCATTCTCCAATCCTCAGGGACTGATCCTGAATCTAAGGAACATTGGAAAATGATTACCAATGCATCCGCAATTTCCAGGGCCACCTCCTTTAGTACCCTAGGATGCAGATCATCTGGACCTGGGGATTTGTCAGCCTTCAGTCCCATCAGTCTTCTCATCACCGTTTCCTTCCGAATGTCAATCTGTTTCATTTCCTCTGTTACCCTATGTCCTTGGCCCATCCATACATCTGGGAGATTGCTTGTGTCTTCCTTAGTGAAAACAGATCTAAAGTACTCATTAAATTCTTCTGCCATTTCTCTGTTTCCCATAACAATTTCACCCAATTCATTCTTCAAGGGCCCAACGTTGTTCTTAACTATCTTCTTTCTCTTCACATACCTAAAAAAGCTTTTGCTATCTTCCTTTATATTCCTGGCTAGCTTGCATTCGTACCTCATTTTTTCTCCCCGTATTGTCTTTTTAGTTAAGTTCTGTTGTTCCTTAAACACTTCCCAATCATCTGTCCTCCCACTCACCTTAGCTCTGGCATATTTCCTTTTTTTTAATGCTATGCAATCTCTGACTTCCTTTGTCAACCACTGTGGCCCCTTTCCCCCATTTGAATCCTTCCTTCTCTGGGGGATGAACTGATTTTGCACCTTGTGCATTATTCCCAAGAATACCTGCCATTGCTGTTCCACTGTCTTTTCTGCTAGGCTATCCGACCAGTCAACTTTGGCCAGCTCCTCCCTCATGGCTCCATAGTTTCCCCTGTTCATCTGCAACACTGACACCTCCGAGCTGCCCTTATCCTTCTCAAATTGCAGATAAAAGCTTATCATATTGTGATCACTACCTCCTAATGGCTCCCTTACTGCGAGATCGCTTATCAAATCCTGTTCATTACATAACACTAAATCCAGAATAGTCTTGTCCCTGGTCGGCTCTCGTACAAGCTGTTCCAAGAATGCATCCCGTAGGCACTCTACAAACTCCCTATCCTGTGGTCCAGCACCAACCTGATGTGAAATCCCCCATAACTACTGCGACATTACCTTTGCCACATGCCAATGTTAACTCCCTATTCAACTTGCACCCAATATCCATGCTACTGTTTGGTGGCCTGTAGACACACCCATTTGGGTCCTTTTGCCCTTACTGTTCCTCAGTTCTATCCACACAGACTCTATTTCTCCTGACCCTATGTCCCCCCTTGCAAAGGACTGAATCTCATTCCTCACCAACAGGGCCACCCCACCCCCTCTGCCCACATTTCTGTCCCTACGATAGCACGTACATTCATTTCCCAGGTCTGATCTCCCTGCAGCCATGTCTCCGTTATCCCAACAACATCATAGTCACCCATTCGCACCTGGGCTTCAAGCTCATCCGCCTTATTTCTGACACTTCGTGCATTCAGATATAGAATTTTTAGCCCATTTCTCCTCTCTCTGTTTGAATCGCTGCCTATTGTGCTTAACCCAGCTCCCCGAACTCCCATCGGGCTATACGCCCCTAGAATTTTGTTGTCCTTCCTAAATTTACTTATTCTTTCAACACATGTTCCGTCAGACCATCCCTCTGTACATGTGTCCTCCTTATCACTTGTTCCGCCCCACCTTTCCTACTACACACTTAATATTCCGGAACCGTGTAGTCCCCACCTGTCCTTTATTCTTCCTCTCGCTATCCTCTCTCACATTCTGGATCCCCGCCCCCTGCAAATTTAGTTTAAACCCCCCCCCAAGAAGCACTAGCAAACTTCCCTGCAAGAATGTTAGTACCGCTCCAGTTCAGGTGTAAACCGTCCCTTCGGAACAGATCCCACCTTCCCTGGAACAAAGCCCAATTATCTACAAACCTGAAGCCCTCCCTCCTGCACCATCCTCTCAGCCACGTATTAATCCGTATAATCCTTCTGTTCCTTGCCTCACTCGCACGTGGCACAGGTAGCAATCCTGAGATTGTTACCCTGGAGGTCCTGCTCTTCAGCTTCGCACCTAACTCCCTACGCAGGACCCCCTCACTCATCCTACCCACGTCATTGGTCCCTCCATGGACCACAACATCTGGATTCTTGCCCTCCCTCTCGAGAATAACCTGCACCCGATCTGAGATGTCCCGGACCCCGGCACCAGGGAAGCAACATACCATCCGAGACTCCCGATCTTCCCCACAAAATCTCCTATCCGCCCCCTGACTATAGAATCCCCTATCAATACCGCTCTCTTCTCTTCCCTCCTCTCCTTCCTAGTCAAGGGTCCAACCTCAGTGCCAGAGACAGGACCACTGCAGCTTGTTCCTGGTAGGTCATCCCCACCAACAGTATCCAAAACGGTATACTTATTTTTGATGGGAACGGCCACAGGGGTGCTCTTCTCTCTCTGTCTGTTCCCCCTGCCTCTCTTGACTGTCACCCATTTGCCTACCTTCTGTCTTTTCGGTGTGACTGCCTCCCGATAACTCTTATCTATCTCTGCCTCTGCCTCCCGAATGATTCGTAGTTCATCCAGCTCCTGCTCCAATTCCCTAACTCGGTCTGATAGGAGCTGCAGCTGGATGCACCTATTGCAGGTGTGGTCATCAGGAACAAAAGAGGAGGCTGAAGAGAATGTGGAGGCATTAGTAATGATCTTTCAAGAATTACTAATTTCTGAGATGATTCTGGAGGACTGGAAAATTGCAAATGTCACTCCTCAAGTAGAGAGGGAGGCAGAAGAAAGGAAATTGCAGTGGTTGGGAATATGTTGGTGCCGATTGTTAAGGATGAGGTTTCAAAGTACTTGGAGGCCGAAGTCAGCATGGTTTCCTTAAGGGAAAATATTGCCTGACAAAACTGTTGGAATTCTTTGAAGAAATAACAAGCAGGATCAACAAAGGAGAACTAGTGAATGTTGTGTACTTGGATTTTCAGAAGGTCTTTGGCAAGGTGCCACACGTGATCCTGCTTGGCAAGAGCCTATGGTAATAGAAGGTACAAACATGGATGGAGCATTCATTGGCAAGAGCCTTTTCTGATTGGCTGCCAATAATTGGTGGTGTCCACAGGGGCTGGCGTTGGGACTTCTTTTTATGTTGCTTGTCAATGACTTGAACAAGGGAATTGATGGCTTTGTGTCATTGAAATCTACAGTATTGAATGTTGAAAGGCCTAGATAGAGTGATTGTGGAAGGAACGTTTCCTATAGTGGGGGGTCCAGGACCAGAGGACACAACCTCACAATAGAGGGGTGTCCATTTAGAACTTATTTGAGGAGGAATTTCTTTGGCTAGATGGTGGTGAATCTGTGGAATTCGTTGTCACGGGCAGATGTGGAGGCCAAGTCATTGAGTGTATTTGAAGTGGAGGTTGTTAGATTTTTGATAAGTCAGGACATGAAAGTTTACAGGGAGAAGGCAGGAGAATGGGTTTGCGAAGGATCAGCCATGATTAAATGGTGGAACAGACTTGATGGGCCAAAGGGCTTAATTCTGCTCCATTGTCTTATGGGACAGTCAGGACAGGAATGTGACGAAGGCTTCTTCTCCGTAGGGCTTCAGATTGAGCAATGTAAGGTTGACCATCAGCAGTTACAGCCAGTAAGTGAGCTGCAGACTAACGTTGAGAGATAGCTATTGACCATAGCTATACAGTCAGGGATAAGGAATCAACGCTTGCTCTCCCCAAACCCCAGTCATAACCCTGGTCCCCATGTCATCATCTGAAGATCAAAGGTGCAGTTCACCAACACCATCCTGAGGAGATAAAGGAAATCATAGAAAAGAATTGGGTTAGTGCTCCCAATTGCTTCTGTACAATGTTGTGTACCTCTAACCCTGTTCCTCACTATAATGGACCACTGCAGTATTGAAACAGAGGACAGGTCTGTCCTGGCTATGCCCTGTCAACCCTGCTGAAAGCATTTCAAGCAGTATCTTTGGGAATTAGCTGGCATCTTGGCGAGTTGTATCAGTTCCAGACTTGTTTCTCTAGGACAGGGCATCTCCTTGACTCTGGTGCTCTAAAAGTTGGTGTGGCTTATGCAGGTCCAAAATCAAGGATGTTTGTCAAGTCTGTTATAAAACTCTCCCGTGTCTCAAGACACTCAACCGTCACATCAGCCTCTTGCTAACCTGATCCTTTGCCCGTTTTCACTCACCTTTCATCTCAAGTGCATCCAAGACCCCACTCTCTGCTTTACCAACATAGTATAAAAGTCACTACGTCTTGTGCTGCTCCCAGAGACTGGTTGTGATACTCAGCCAGGGGTGCGACCATTCTGACACTTGGCTCTCCTTTATTAAAAGTGTTTGTTAACTTCCTTTCCTGTTTCTGTCCAAAAATTAGCTTTTGGGGATCTGCACATTGTCTGACTCCACAGCCCTGCCTCAGAACAGCAACATCAGAGCAGGACCTGGTCCAGGGCAGTGTGTTTGTGCTCTCAAAGCTCTCTGTAATGCCACCCCACAGGAGGGGCAGGCCTGCAGAGAACTGGGACACCAGACTGAGATTTGGTTAACAGACGGACACTGAAAAGGGGGTATACCTGGGTCTCCCTCAGGTTGGCAGGGTGTGACCATAGGGTCCCAACTAATCACAAGCCTCATTAGTGATGTAACTGTGGAGATCAGCTGAGGTTAATACACCAGAATCTTCAAGTTCCTGGGTGTCAAGATCTCTGAGGATCTAACCTGGTCCCAACACATCGATGTTGTTATAAAGGCAAGACAGTGACTATATTTCATTAGGAGTTTGAAGAGATTTGACATGTCAACAAATACACTCAAAAACTTCTATAGATGTACTGTGGAGCATCACTGTCTGGTTTGGAGGGGTTACTGCACAGGACCAAAAGAAGCTGCAGAGGGTTGTAAATCTAGTCAGCTTCACCTTGGCTACTAGCCTACAAAGTACCCAGAGCATCTTCAAGGAGTGCCCTTTTCTCAGTGTTACCATCAGGTAGGAGGTACAGAAGCCTGAAGGCACACACTCAGCGATTCAGGAACAACTTCTTCCCCTCTGCCATCCAATTCCTAAATGGACTTTGAACCCACGGACACTACACCTTTTTTTAAAAAAAAAAATACAGTATTTCTGTTTCTTTGCACATTTTTAGTATCTATTCAATATACATATACTGTAATTGATTTACTTATTTTTAATTTTTTCTCTATTATGTATTGCATTAATCTGCTGCTTCTAAGTTAACAAATTTCACATCACATGCTGGTGATAATAAACCTGATTCAGATGGAGGAGCAGGGTGGGGAGAAGCTTCAAAGGAACGCGGACAAGCAGGGTGAGTGGGTGCAGAATTTAAGGTCAATATGGTGCAATAATGTGTAGCAATAACTGAGGAAGCATGTGAGTTCATTGGACTTTATTGAATATTTGAGTCCTTAAGTAAATACATCTTATTACAATGATACAGGTCTTTGGTGAGACCACACCTACAGTAATGTGTATGGTTGTGGTCTCTGTACCCAAGGATCTATTAGCCATAGGTGTGCAGTGAAGATTTACCAGACTGTTCCCAAAGAGATCAGGCTTGCCATATCAGGGGAGACTGAGTAGACTGGCTCTAGGATTCATAAGAACAAGATGTGATCTTATTCACATGTGCAGGGTCATTACAGGGCTCCAGGCCAGGGTGCCAGGAAGGTGCCTGCCCAGCCACATCTTAAACCAGAGGGCTGTTTCTCGGAGTAAGGAGACCAGCGTTTCAGGACCGAGATGTTGGAGTAATTCAGAGGGCAACGAATTCTTAGAATTCTCTGGCCCACAGGCATCCATCACCAAAGCTGTCAAATGGTCCTTAGCTTCAAGGGATTTGGAGGTATTGTGGGAAGATAGCACTGAGGTAGAAGATTACCTATGCCCCTGATAAAGGGTGAAGCAAGCATGAGGGATGGCTAACTCCTCCTCCTGTAAAGTTCTGAGCTCATACCTACATGCAGCTTGTATACCAAACCCTCAGTCGGGTAAGAACCACTATGAAGTCACCCATGATACACAGTTAAGAGTCTGATTAAGAGTTGGTCCTTTCAGACAATCTTTCTGACTGAGCAGACTGAAGGATCCAGGCTCCCACAGGCTGGTTACGATGTGCTCCCACCAGATCACGTCCAAATGGTGGGCTGGACATGAGGTATTTAGAGTTATGATCAGACTGAACTCTGTCATACAGCTCAGTCACTTTGAACTGGCCCCCACAGTTATAATCCAATCTAATCACTTGGTCGTATTGTGAACTGGTGCCAGTCAGACTGAGAAGTTGCCTCGAGCAGTTATGGTCAGTGTTAAAGAGTCAGGTTATGTTGTTCACCAACTGCTAATTACTGTGAGCCCACCCCTTCGTACAATCGGAGTCGGGTTGTGACAGGGTCCTGTCCGATTATCAGAGCCCAGCTCACTCTCACCACAACTGTCGGGGTGTGAGCCTGTCTCCCTGGCATTGGGTGAAGATGCTATCAGTCAATCAGTCTTCAGTGATCCCATTAACCGTCTGAGGGACCAGCACACGAGCTGACTGTGATGGTTCTAACCCATGGTGTCTCTCTCTGTTTGTGGCTGCTTCTCAATCTGACCATTACGCAAGGTACCAGCTAAGAATTTAACAGGAGCAGAGTTGTACCCACCAATGGTCAGATGAGCTGAGCCACGAGTCATTCAGCTGGCACCCTCATCTGTTTATACACAGACTGTAAGCTGGTAACTCAAACCGCAGGCAGGATCAGGGGATCCCAACCATGGACCAATACCACTGAGCAAGGGGTCCACGGACTCCAGGATGGGAACCCCTGCCCTGCCGCAGACCTCATACTGATGCAGTAGGCTCTCCATTTCAGATGCTCTTTACCGTTACTGCCCCAATGTCATTTGCAGTAGCGTTGAGCTTGAGCCACAGAAGGAAGTACCTGGGGAGACAACTGCAAACGTGCTGCATGAGAAAGGGTTCAATATGCAGCTCAGGTAGAGATCTAGTCTGGTTAACGCATCTTCATACACGATCTGAAGCAGGCTCAGATCTGCTAGTTGATGCTGACTGCTGGGCTGGTTGAGAAGGTGGTTAAAAGCACATTCTGCAAACCATGGTATGATACTGATACTTGAGAAGTCAGGCTGGTTCTGGGTGTCAGACTTAGTGAAGTAACCAAACACAAACTGAGAAAAACTTTGGGGTGTTACCCAGACAGTAGTTAGAGTCTGAACCACACTGTCCAGACCGTGCAGGAGGCAGATTCAATGGGACTCTTGGGACTAATCTTACACAGGGTCAGTATGGACTTGATGGGCCAAATGGTATCCATTCCGTAATACTGCGACTGTGAGCTGGTTATCAGCACAATTACAAGGTTCTGTGTTGCCTTCCGCCTCTAGTTTGTCTTCCTCGTAAATTTATCGTTGGAGCTGGCTTGTTTGTAGGTACAGCTGTTGTCACACTGCCAGTGGACTCCCGGTGGACTATAGGCTCCATCTTAAAGACACCGGGCTTTCTCATCTCTGCCACACAATTACAGTCCAGCTGAGAGCTTCTGCTGACGTTGACCTGGTTTCCAGCAGAGCTGCAGTCAGACTGCGGGACAGCCAGCACTGATTCACAGTGACTGTCAGGACAAGACACCATTCCCGAGGATCCTCCACAAGTGGGTACAGAATGCTTCTTAAAGCACAAAATGTCTACGAATATCACTCATTGTCACTTAACCCCAATTGTAAAAGTAAACCTTCTGCCAGACTGGTAAATAATCCATCAGTGGGCCTGGAAGAGAAAGTCAGGAGAGTGTTGGAGCAAACCTCATCATGGATCTTCTCACAACCCCCTCCGTACTCTGCTTGCAACCCCCCCATCTCCTCATAATCCCCTCCCCCTCAATCCCCCTTCCCTCTCAACCCTCACCAACCCCCCTCCCCATTCTCCACCCAGTCCAGGTCCACTCAGGATGCAATCAGCTCCCCAGTCATCCAGGGTTTCTGCTCAAAGGGGCTGGGATCCCTCCTGCGATCACCCACCCGCTTTCTGTCATATGTCCCTCCGTCTACAGGGAGACGGTAGCTGACATATTAAACTCCGGTACTTACGAGCCACCAAACCCACTCCGGGGATGTGATCAGCAAGCAGTCGCAACAGGAACAAGATCATGGCCCTGGAGAGCAGGAAGGAAAACGATGAGCAAACATGAGGAAATCTGCAGATGCTGGAAATTCAAACAACACTCACAAAATGCTGGTGGAACACAGCAGGCCAGGCAGCATCTACAGGGAGAAGCACTGCCGACGTTTTGGGCCGAGACCCTTCGTCAGGACGAAGGAAAATGATGAGCCAGCGAGAGCAGGAGATCAAACCACACCGTCCACCTTCCCTGCCTGCTCCCGGCCCAGGGCACACAATGATTCGAGAGGGGGAACATCACCGATCCCATCTCAAACAATCCAGGGCAATGGGAACCCACAGCCCCACAATGGCCAGGGGCAAATCTCCTCCCAACTCCCTCTGGGTCAGTTGACCTGACAGTGCAACCCCTGGCCAGGGGCAAATCTCCTCCCAACTCCCTCTGAGTCAGTTGCCCTGACAGTGCAACCCCTGGCCAGGGGCAAATCTCCTCCCAACTCCCTCTGAGTCAGTTGCCCTGACAGTGCAACCCCTGGCCAGGGGCAAATCTCCTCCCAACTCCCTCTGAGTCAGTTGCCCTGACAGTGCAACCCCTGGCCAGGGGCAAATCTCCTCCCAACTCACTGTGGGTCAGTTGCCCTGACAGTGCAACCCCTGGCCAGGGGCAAATCTCCTCCCAACTCGCTGTGGGTCAGTTGCCCTGACAGTGCAACCCCTGGCCAGGGGTCTAGCGAACCTGCAGTGGCGAAGCAATCACAAGTACCAATCGGACTCACTCTGAATACCGGTCGTAGAACGGGGACCGCAGCAGGTAGTACAACAGCATGAAGGTGCGGCGTCGAAGCTCGGCTTGTTCCTCAGCTGTCACCACCTTGGCGTCCTTCAGTAAACACAAGCTGAAGGAAAAGTAGGGCAGGAGTGAGAGGCCAGAAGGCAGTGATGGATGCCATCCCACCCTCTCAACAAAGTAGCTGCTGTTGTCACTCTGAGGCTCAGCCCTGTGATGGTGCACATCCAACAGGTGACCAGGGAGTGACCGTGTCGTACCCACCCCGATCCCGTGACCAGGGAGTGACCGTGTCGTACCCACCCCGACCCCGTGACCAGGGAGTGACCGTGTCGTACCCACCCCGATCCCGTGACCAGGGAGTGACCGTGTCGTACCCACCCCGACCCCGTGACCAGGGAGTGACCGTGTCGTACCCACCCCGACCCCGTGACCAGAGGGTGACCGTGTCGTACCGACCCCCTCCCCGTGACCAGAGGGTGACCGTGTCGTACCGACCCCCTCCCCGTGACCAGAGGGTGACCGTGTCGTACCCACCCCGACCCCGTGACCAGAGGGTGACCGTGTCGTACCCACCCCGACCCCGTGACCAGGGAGTGACCGTGTCGTACCCACCCCCTCCCCGTGACCAGAGGGTGACCGTGTCGTACCCACCCCGACCCCGTGACCAGAGGGTGACCGTGTCGTACCCACCCCGACCCCGTGACCAGGGAGTGACCGTGTCGTACCCACCCCCTCCCCGTGACCAGGGAGTGACCGTGTCGTACCCACCCCGACCCCGTGACCAGGGAGTGACCGTGTCGTACCCACCCCGACCCCGTGACCAGGGAGTGACCGTGTCGTACCCACCCCGACCCCGTGACCAGGGGGTGACCGTGTCGTACCCACCCCGATCCCGTGACCAGGGGGTGACCGTGTCGTACCCACCCCGACCCCGTGACCAGGGGGTGACCGTGTCGTACCCACCCCCGACCCCGTGACCAGGGGGTGACCGTGTCGTACCCACCCCGACCCCGTGACCAGGGAGTGACCGTGTCGTACCCACCCCGACCCCGTGACCAGGGAGTGACCGTGTCGTACCCACCCCGACCCCGTGACCAGGGAATGACCGTGTCGTACCCACCCCGATCCCCTCCCCGTGACCAGGGGGTGACCGCGTCGTACCCACCCCGATCCCCTCCCCGTGACCAGGGAGTGACCGCGTCGTACCCACCCCGATCCCGTGACCAGGGAGTGACCGTGTCGTACCGATCCCCTCCCCGTGACCAGGGGGTGACCGCGTCGTACCCACCCACTCCCCGTGACCAGGGAGTGACCGCGTCGTACCCACCCCGACCCCGTGACCAGGGGGTGACCGTGTCGTACCCACCCCTCCCAGTGACCAGGGGGTGACCGCGTCGTACCCACCCCGACCCCGTGACCAGGGAGTGACCGCGTCGTACCCACCCCGACCCCGTGACCAGAGAGTGACCGTGTCGTACCCACCCCGATCCCCTCCCAGTGACCAGGGGGTGACCGCGTCGTACCCACCCCGACCCCGTGACCAGGGAGTGACCACGTCGTACCCACCCCGACCCCGTGACCAGGGAATGACCATGTCGTACCCACCCCGATCCCCTCCCCGTGACCAGGGGGTGACCGCGTCGTACCCACCCCGATCCCCTCCCCGTGACCAGGGAGTGACCGTGTCGTACCAACCCCGATCCCCTCCCAGTGACCAGGGGGTGACCGTGTCGTACCCACACCCTCCCCGTGACCAGGGAGTGACCGTGTCGTACCCACCCCGATCCCGTGACCAGAGAGTGACCGTGTCGTACCCACCCCGACCCCGTGACCAGAGAGTGACCGTGTCGTACCCACCCCGATCCCCTCCCCGTGACCAGGGGGTGACCGCGTCGTACCCACCCCGATCCCCTCCCCGTGACCAGGGAGTGACCGTGTCGTACCCACCCCGACCCCCTCCCCGTGACCAGGGGGTGACCGTGTCGTACCCACCCCGATCCCCTCCCCGTGACCAGGGGGTGACCGCGTCGTACCCACCCCGATCCCCTCCCCGTGACCAGGGAGTGACCGTGTCGTACCAACCCCGATCCCCTCCCAGTGACCAGGGGGTGACCGTGTCGTACCCACACCCTCCCCGTGACCAGGGAGTGACCGTGTCGTACCCACCCCGATCCCGTGACCAGAGAGTGACCGTGTCGTACCCACCCCGACCCCGTGACCAGAGAGTGACCGTGTCGTACCCACCCCGATCCCCTCCCCGTGACCAGGGGGTGACCGCGTCGTACCCACCCCGATCCCCTCCCCGTGACCAGGGAGTGACCGTGTCGTACCCACCCCGACCCCGTGACCAGAGAGTGACCGTGTCGTACCCACCCCGATCCCGTGACCAGGGAGTGACCGTGTCGTACCCACCCCGATCCCCTCCCCGTGACCAGGGAGTGACCGTGTCGTACCCACCCCGACCCCGTGACCAGAGAGTGACCGTGTCGTACCCACCCCGACCCCGTGACCAGAGAGTGACCGTGTCGTACCGATCCCCTCCCCGTGACCAGAGAGTGACCGTGTCGTACCCACCCCGATCCCGTGACCAGGGAGTGACCGTGTCGTACCCACCCCGATCCCCTCCCCGTGACCAGGGAGTGACCGTGTCGTACCCACCCCGACCCCGTGACCAGAGAGTGACCGTGTCGTACCCACCCCGACCCCGTGACCAGGGAGTGACCGTGTCGTACCCACCCCGACCCCGTGACCAGGGAGTGACCGTGTCGTACCCACCCCGACCCCGTGACCAGAGAGTGACCGTGTCGTACCGATCCCCTCCCCGTGACCAGGGAGTGACCGCGTCGTACCGATCCCCTCCCCGTGACCAGGGAGTGACCGCGTCGTACCGATCCCCTCCCCGTGACCAGGGAGTGACCGCGTCGTACTGACCCATCCCCGTGACCAGAGAGTGACCGTGTTGTACTGACCCCTCCCCGTGACCAGGGAGTGACCGTGTCGTACTGACCCATCCCCGTGACCAGGGAGTGACCGTGTCGTACCGATCCCCTCCTCGTGACCAGGGAGTGACCGTGTCGTACCCACCCCGATCCCCTCCCCGTGACCAGGGGGTGACCGCGTCGTACCCACCCACTCCCCGTGACCAGGGAGTGACCGTGTCGTACCCACCCCGATCCCCTCCCCGTGACCAGAGAGTGACCGTGTCGTACCCACCCCCGATCCCGTGACCAGGGAGTGACCGCGTCGTACTGACCCATCCCCGTGACCAGAGAGTGACCGTGTTGTACTGACCCCTCCCCGTGACCAGGGAGTGACCGTGTCGTACTGACCCATCCCCGTGACCAGGGAGTGACCGTGTCGTACCGATCCCCTCCTCGTGACCAGGGAGTGACCGTGTCGTACCCACCCCGATCCCCTCCCCGTGACCAGGGGGTGACCGCGTCGTACCCACCCACTCCCCGTGACCAGGGAGTGACCGTGTCGTACCCACACCCTCCCCGTGACCAGGGAGTGACCGTGTCGTACCCACCCCGATCCCGTGACCAGAGAGTGACCGTGTCGTACCCACCCCGACCCCGTGACCAGAGAGTGACCGTGTCGTACCCACCCCGATCCCCTCCCCGTGACCAGGGGGTGACCGCGTCGTACCCACCCCGATCCCCTCCCCGTGACCAGGGAGTGACCGTGTCGTACCCACCCCGACCCCGTGACCAGAGAGTGACCGTGTCGTACCCACCCCGATCCCGTGACCAGGGAGTGACCGTGTCGTACCCACCCCGATCCCCTCCCCGTGACCAGGGAGTGACCGTGTCGTACCCACCCCGACCCCGTGACCAGAGAGTGACCGTGTCGTACCCACCCCGACCCCGTGACCAGAGAGTGACCGTGTCGTACCGATCCCCTCCCCGTGACCAGAGAGTGACCGTGTCGTACCCACCCCGATCCCGTGACCAGGGAGTGACCGTGTCGTACCCACCCCGATCCCCTCCCCGTGACCAGGGAGTGACCGTGTCGTACCCACCCCGACCCCGTGACCAGAGAGTGACCGTGTCGTACCCACCCCGACCCCGTGACCAGGGAGTGACCGTGTCGTACCCACCCCGACCCCGTGACCAGGGAGTGACCGTGTCGTACCCACCCCGACCCCGTGACCAGAGAGTGACCGTGTCGTACCGATCCCCTCCCCGTGACCAGGGAGTGACCGCGTCGTACCGATCCCCTCCCCGTGACCAGGGAGTGACCGCGTCGTACCGATCCCCTCCCCGTGACCAGGGAGTGACCGCGTCGTACTGACCCATCCCCGTGACCAGAGAGTGACCGTGTTGTACTGACCCCTCCCCGTGACCAGGGAGTGACCGTGTCGTACTGACCCATCCCCGTGACCAGGGAGTGACCGTGTCGTACCGATCCCCTCCTCGTGACCAGGGAGTGACCGTGTCGTACCCACCCCGATCCCCTCCCCGTGACCAGGGGGTGACCGCGTCGTACCCACCCACTCCCCGTGACCAGGGAGTGACCGTGTCGTACCCACCCCGATCCCCTCCCCGTGACCAGAGAGTGACCGTGTCGTACCCACCCCGATCCCGTGACCAGGGAGTGACCGCGTCGTACTGACCCATCCCCGTGACCAGAGAGTGACCGTGTTGTACTGACCCCTCCCCGTGACCAGGGAGTGACCGTGTCGTACTGACCCATCCCCGTGACCAGGGAGTGACCGTGTCGTACCGATCCCCTCCTCGTGACCAGGGAGTGACCGTGTCGTACCCACCCCGATCCCCTCCCCGTGACCAGGGGGTGACCGCGTCGTACCCACCCACTCCCCGTGACCAGGGAGTGACCGTGTCGTACCCACCCCGATCCCCTCCCCGTGACCAGGGAGTGACCGTGTCGTACCCACCCCGACCCCCTCCCCGTGACCAGGGGGTGACCGTGTCGTACCCACCCCGATCCCCTCCCCGTGACCAGGGGGTGACCGCGTCGTACCCACCCCGATCCCCTCCCCGTGACCAGGGAGTGACCGTGTCGTACCAACCCCGATCCCCTCCCAGTGACCAGGGGGTGACCGTGTCGTACCCACACCCTCCCCGTGACCAGGGAGTGACCGTGTCGTACCCACCCCGATCCCGTGACCAGAGAGTGACCGTGTCGTACCCACCCCGACCCCGTGACCAGAGAGTGACCGTGTCGTACCCACCCCGATCCCCTCCCCGTGACCAGTGGGTGACCGCGTCGTACCCACCCCGATCCCCTCCCCGTGACCAGGGAGTGACCGTGTCGTACCCACCCCGACCCCGTGACCAGAGAGTGACCGTGTCGTACCCACCCCGATCCCGTGACCAGGGAGTGACCGTGTCGTACCCACCCCGATCCCCTCCCCGTGACCAGGGAGTGACCGTGTCGTACCCACCCCGACCCCGTGACCAGAGAGTGACCGTGTCGTACCCACCCCGACCCCGTGACCAGGGAGTGACCGTGTCGTACCCACCCCGATCCCCTCCCCGTGACCAGGGAGTGACCGTGTCGTACCGATCCCCTCCCCGTGACCAGAGAGTGACCGTGTCGTACCCACCCCGATCCCGTGACCAGGGAGTGACCGTGTCGTACCCACCCCGATCCCCTCCCCGTGACCAGGGAGTGACCGTGTCGTACCCACCCCGACCCCGTGACCAGAGAGTGACCGTGTCGTACCCACCCCGACCCCGTGACCAGGGAGTGACCGTGTCGTACCCACCCCGACCCCGTGACCAGGGAGTGACCGTGTCGTACCCACCCCGACCCCGTGACCAGAGAGTGACCGTGTCGTACCGATCCCCTCCCCGTGACCAGGGAGTGACCGCGTCGTACCGATCCCCTCCCCGTGACCAGGGAGTGACCGCGTCGTACCGATCCCCTCCCCGTGACCAGGGAGTGACCGCGTCGTACTGACCCATCCCCGTGACCAGAGAGTGACCGTGTTGTACTGACCCCTCCCCGTGACCAGGGAGTGACCGTGTCGTACTGACCCATCCCCGTGACCAGGGAGTGACCGTGTCGTACCGATCCCCTCCTCGTGACCAGGGAGTGACCGTATCGTACCCACCCCGATCCCCTCCCCGTGACCAGGGGGTGACCGCGTCGTACCCACCCACTCCCCGTGACCAGGGAGTGACCGTGTCGTACCCACCCCGATCCCCTCCCCGTGACCAGAGAGTGACCGTGTCGTACCCACCCCGATCCCGTGACCAGGGAGTGACCGTGTCGTACCCACCCCGACCCCGTGACCAGGGAGTGACCGTGTCGTACCCACCCCGATCCCGTGACCAGGGAGTGACCGTGTCGTACCCACCCCCTCCCAGTGACCAGGGGGTGACCGCGTCGTACCCACCCCGATCCCGTGACCAGGGAGTGACCGTGTCGTACCCACCCCCTCCCCGTGACCAGAGAGTGACCGTGTCGTACTGACCCATCCCCGTGACCAGGGAGTGACCGTGTTGTACTGACCCCTCCCCGTGACCAGAGAGTGACCGTGTCGTACTGACCCATCCCCGTGACCAGAGAGTGACCGTGTCGTACCCACCCCTCCCCGTGACCAGAGAGTGACCGTGTTGTACTGACCCATCCCCGTGACCAGGGAGTGACCATGTTGTACCGACCCCTCCCCGTGACCAGAGAGTGACCGTGCCATCCCAGTGATTGGGCAGCATGACGTTGCCCATATATTTCCAGTCCCCACAACCACAAGAGCATCTTTTGCAGAAATTCTCGACTCTTGTCCTCCTAAGCGAAGACGGCACCAGTGTCATTTGAACACTGGTCCCCATAACTGGAGACGTGTTGGTACAACTGCAGTCCCCGTGACCAGGGAGGGGGCTGTGCCATTATAACCCTGGGGAGCACACTGCAATCTTTGACTCACCTGGAAACATCGAGGATTCCTGACACTAGCCATGGTTTCCATGATCTCCGGCCACAAATACTCAAAGTCACAACTGGCACACGCAGTTAAGGAACTGAACAGATTTGACCAAAATCAGATATTCAGTGGAGAAGGCTACTTCCTGCTGACTGGCTCCTAGTACAGTTAGAGGGGCCGAACAGCCTGCTCCTGTATTCTCATGCTTGGCCTTACTGAACAGTGCCACCCAGTTCCTCACCCCCAGAGTACTGGCCCACTCCTGCTGAGTGAGCTGGCAGATGCAGCCTCCAGACAGTCAAGCCGACAGCGTCTGCTGTCTCTGAGGAAGATCACAGTTACACTTTAGGATACGGTGCACCAGGGGCCGCGCTATGTGCAGCACTTCCGCCACCGTCTCCTGCTTGCCCAGGGTAGTTGGGGGGTTCTGGGATTCTCCAGCCGAACTCTGGCCTTTCTCCTCCTGGGGCACTCCCCAACGACGGAAATGCAGTGCTGGAGCTAACACAGAAAAAGCCACAGGTTATCCTTCAAACAAAGTCCAGCCTGCGAGTGGGCAAGTTCCAAACACATTTCATTTCCAAGTGACAGGCTCTCGAGCGGGAGACTGTACCGCAGTACAGAAGAAGGCCCCAGCATTTAAAAATTTGTTAAGCTGTTTTTCAAACTCAGGTCCCCACAATCAGGTAAAGTACTGGCTAGAAGATAGGTCATCTTACAGACAGGAATTACAGGCAGAGTCTGGGACGCAGATCTGCGCGCTGCCACAGCGATCAGTGACGGCCCCAGCTCTTTACAATCCATATCAACAAGGAATAGATCCGAGTTTCCCAATGAACCAAACTAGATGATAGTGTGAACTGCCACAGAAGAGGCTCAAGGGGGATATAGATGGGCTAGGTGAACGGGCAAGGATGGAACTGGTGGAAAAGGTGAATCCATCCACGTTGGTAGAAATGGAGTTTTGTTAAAGGTGAGAGGTTAACAGGTTCCGTGCTCAGGAAGCCCTGGGTGTCCTTGTACGTGAATCTGGAACAGCAACACAACCAGCAAACTTTATTGCAAGGACAGAGATATCTTACTAGATTCCCGGGAACGTAATACTGGGATAGTGTGTGTAGGTCTGAGCTCATCCCTCTATGTAGGGAATACTGGTGACAGAGGGAACACACTAGACTCCTGACATGGGAGGGAGTTGTCCAGTGAGAGGTTTCACAGACTCCGCCTGCGCTCACTACCCGAGTGGAAAATCCTACAAAAGGTAGTGGATTCGGATCACGGGTAAAACCCTCCCAACCATTGAGCACATCTACAGGAAACGTTGCTGTAGAAAAGCAGCTAGAACTCTCACCACCCAGGCCATGCTCTTCTCTCGCTGCTGCTAGCAGAAGGTACAGACACCTCAGGACTCGCATCAGGTTCAAGAACAGTTACTACCCCTCAACCATCAGACTCTTAACTACACCCATTCTATTTCTGGTGTGCCCACAACCAAAGGTCTCACTTTAAGGACTCTTTGTCTTGTTATTTCATGCTTACGCTATTTATTTATATTTGTATTTGCATGGTTCGTTGTTCATTGATCCTGTTTAGATACTGTTCTATAGATGTGCCTTGTATGCCTGCAGGAAATAGAATCTCAGGGTTGTATGTGGTGACACGTATGCACTCTGATAATAGATTTTACTTTGTGCTTTGAACAATGTCGTGTTCCTAGGTCATTCAGAAATCTGACGGCGGAGGGGAAGAAGCTATTCCCAGAGTCTTGTAAGGAGGGGGTCAGAGGTCTGGAAGACAGCACAGAAATTCTCCATCGTACTGGAGAGTGGAAGGGGCTTTGGGTGAAAATTGCCCTTTTATCCTGGGAGGGGGTTGGATGTGGAATTTGTCTAAACAGCACTGTAATGGCCTCCATCTGCACCACAGAGGACAGGGGAAGAGTGCAACACTGAGGGAACAACACTCTGGCAAAGACGTATTCCGCCAGCACCCAGGCGTAGAGAGAAGCCCCCAACATAACACTAAAGGAAAGCCACCTTGCACCAAAGCACTTCTGAAGGGTAAAGGTTTGAAAGTGGAGAGGGGTTTGGTCAAACAGATCCCAGAGGCTGTGACTACCCCGACAGCCGAGACACTGGCTTCCTCTGTGCCCCATCGACAACAACCCTGACGCCGCATCAGCCAGTGCACTAGGGAGGGCAGGGCTGGGCTGAGAGTGATCCCACTCACAGGTCACGGTGGTGAAAGGGGCAACGGACAGGAGCAGAGGTGGGGGGGGTCCACTTACTGTGGTCGAGGGTACGGACCACTCTCCGAGAACGATGCCCAACGAAGGTGGAACAAGAGACCTGGGAGCCTTCAGATTCTTCATGGGGACTCCCTGGAACCAGAGCACAGAATTACAGGGTGGGGGGAGAGGGGATGTCAACATACTAACTGACCATCGGCCTTCATCGCTATGTCGCCCAACCCTAGCCCCTGAGGTGCGCTCCCCACAACCCCACACACCCGCATCAGTTTCCCTCCCTGCTGCCCCTGCCCTCCGCTGGCAACCCGAGCGCCTCACCATCTTGACCCTCCCTGCACACGTGTGTCTCCCTGTTGAGCGGAGTGATGGGTGGACACGCCTGGATCCCGGCCTTGTACCAGAGCAGCAGCAGCACTCGGAGCAGCGCCCTGTGACGAGAGGGTGGGGGGGGGGGAGACAGTTCAAACAGCAGTAGCCGGGTAAGCCGGTATTACAGAACATAGAATAGTACAGCACAGTACAGGCCCTTTGGCCCACAATGTTGTGCCCCCACCTTAAATTCCTCCATATACCTGTCTAGTAGTCTCTTAAACTTCACTAGTGAGTCTGCCTCCACCACTGACTCAGGCAGTGCATTCCACGCACCAACCACTCACTGAGTGAAAAACCTTCCTCTAATATCCCCCTTGAATTTTACTCCCCTTACCTTAAAGCCATGTTCTCTTCTACTGAGCAGTGGTGCCCTGGGGAAGAGGCACTGGCTGTCCACTCTGCCTATTCCTCTTAATATCTTGTATACCTCTATCATGTCTCCTCTCATCCTCCTTCTCTCCAAAGAGAAAAGCCCTAGCTCCCTTAATCTCTGATCATAATCCATACTCTCTAAACCAGGCAGCATCCTGGTAAATCTCCTCTGTACCCTTTCCAATGCTTCCACATCCAGAACTGGACACAGTACTCTAAGTGTGGCCTAACCAGAGTTTTATAGAGCTGCATCATTACATCGCGACTCTTAAACTCTATCCCTCGACTTATGAAAGCTAACACTCCATAAGCTTTCTTAACTACCCTCTCTACCTGTGAGGCAACTTTCAGGGATCTGTGGACACGTACCCCCAGATCCCTCTGCTCCTCCACACTCCCAAGTATCCTGCCATTTACTTTGTACTCTGCCTTGGAGTTTGTCCTTCCAAAGTGTACCACCTCACACTTCTCCAGGTTGAACTCCATCTGCCACTTCTCAGCCCACTTCAGCATCCTATCACTGTCTCTCTGCAATCTTCGACAATCCTCTACACTATCCACACCACCAACCTTTGTGTCGTCTGCAAACTTGCCAACCCACCCTTCTACCCTCACATCCAGGTCGTTAATAAAAATCACAAAAAGTAGAGGTCCCGGAACCGATCCCTGTGGGACACCACTAGTCACAACCCTCCAATCTGAATGTACTCCCTCCACCACAACCCTCTGCTTCCTGCAGGCAAGCCAATTCTGAATCCACCCGGCCAAACTTCCCTGGATCCCATGCCTTCTGACTTTCTGAATAAGCCCACCGTGTGGAACAGACGGGAGTGGGAGACGGCACGGAGAGGCTCGGAAGGCAGATGGGCAGAAGGGTGGTGGGGTTGGAGGGGAGTCTGCTGTCACTTACTTGCAGAGCTGAATGAGGACAATGACAAGCCAGCGCACACCATCGCCCCACAGCTTGGCCGAGCACATCTCCGTGAAGACCTCCACGTGCTCCAGCACAGTCAGCCATGTCATCAGTCGCTGCTGGGGGACAGGCTGCAACAGGAGGCACACAGGTTAGGGCCTTGGGCACCAGGCTGCTAGATAAAACCAGCATAGCCCCTTCCAATACTAGCCACCACCCCCCCCCCCACCGCAGCTCAGCCAGCGCACAAGGCAGCCGGACCAAGCCCCTGAAATATCGTTCCACCGCAGCACCAGGTTTTCCCAGAACAACAGACCGACAGTCCGTCTCCTCCTGCGAGCCACAGCCACGCAGGCCAAACACAAAACACAACTGTTCCACATCATTCCAGTCAGCCAACTGGGCCAGAAAACCATAAGACGTAGGATCTGAATTAGGACGTTGGCCATTAAATCACAACTGATTTACTGTTCCTCTCACCCCCATTCTCTTGCTTTCTCCCCGTAACCTTTGACACCCTTACTCATCAACAACTTAACACCAAAGACTTGGCCATCTGTGGCAATGGATTCCAGATTCACAAACTCCAGGCTAAACAAATTCCTCTTCAGCTCTGGTCTATTCAGGTGCTAGACTCTGCATCTATTGGAAACAACCTATCCACATCCACTCTACCCGGGCTTTTCAATACTCGCCCCTCCCCCATTCTTCTGAACTGCAGCTAGTACTAGCCATCGAACGCTCCCCATGCATTAACCCTTTCATTTCCAGGGTCACATCTCATAAACCTCTTCTGGACCCTGTCCTTGCCAGTACATCCTTTCCTAGAAACGGGGCCAAAAACAGCTCCCAAAACTGAGTCTTACGAGCACCGGAGGGTTTGAGTTGTAAGGAGAGACTGGAGGCTTTCCCTAGAGCGAAGGAGACTGATCTTGTAGGGGTTATAAAATCATGTGACACAAAGATGAAGTGGTTGGTCACAATATTTCCCCCAGGGTTGGGAATCTGAAACTAGAGGAGAGTGGGAAGGAAAAGATTTTAATGGAACTGAAGGGAAAGAAGGTGGTGTATACATGGGATAAGCTGCCAGAGGAAGTGGTTGAGGCAGGGGCAATTCTGTCACTTACACAGCACTTGGATTGGTACATCGAGGGGCAGAGGGACAGGAAATAGTCTGGATGCATGTGAGGGCCTCTATTTGTGTTGTACTGCTCTGCAGCTCTAACCAGGCCAAGGACATGAAAGGAAATGTTTTCACACAGAGGGTGCCAGCAGCACATAAAAACATTTGGACAGGAAAGCTTCTGGGAGATATGGGGCAAATGCGGGAAATGGGACTGGCTTAGGTGGGAATCTTGGTGAGCATAGAACAGATAGGCTGAAGGGCCTGTTCCTATGCTGGGTAGCTCCATGGCCACAGCACCAGCCCTGGCCCCCCGAGTGCCAGTGGGTTGGCAGAGAACAGCACCAAGGTGCCAAGCTTCAATCAATACTGGATGTTGCTAAATACCAGCACTAGAACCAGTATTACCAGACGCTGACCAGCAGCACTTAAACATAGGAAATAGGAGCAGGAGTAGGCCATCCGGCCCATCGAGCCTGCCCTGCTATTCAATAAGATCATGGCTGATTTGTCTGTAAACTCAGCTCCATCTACCTGCCTTTACCCCATAACCCTTAACGTGTAACAACCTATCTAACTGCTTCTTAAATATATTTAGTGAAGAAGCCTCAACTGCTTCCCTGAGCAGACAATTCCACAGATTCACCACTCTCTGGGAAAAAGTTGCTCCTCATCTCCATCCTAAATCTTCTCCCCCGAATCTTGAGGCAAAGTCCTCTAGTTCTTGTCTCAACCACCAATGGAAGCAACTTTCCTACTTCTATCTTATCTATCCCTTTCAAAATTTTGTATGTTTCAATAAGATCCCCTCTCATTCTTCTGAATTCCAGAGTATAGTCCCAGGCAACTCGATCTCTCCTCATAAGTTAACCCCTTCATCTCAGGAATCAACCTGGTGAACCTGCTCTACACTGCCTCCAAAGCCGGTATATCCTTCCTCAAGTATGGAGACAAGCCTGTGGCAGCCCCAGGACCAGCAATACCGAAACCATAAACACAGGCTGAGGTACACAGGATCATCATCTGCAGGTTAGGCTCACATACACCACCCAACAGCACCGGGGGGGGGGGGGTTAAGATAGCTGCCCGGACCACCTTCCTGTAACAGCATTATTCAACAGGACCAGGTGCAACCTGCAATTCAGTCAAAGAGTCCAAGAAACATTCGGGTTACAAGAGAGTGTTGAAGGATCGTAGAATCGAGGCACTTTTAAAATCACCCCATCGTGGGTAACCCCTCCCTCTTTACAGTACAGCCGGGGACTACTTACCACCAGCAGTGACTGAGAGATTCCTTTCCTCAGTATCCCATCGTTCAACAGCACCAGCAGATTTGACACAGAGTACACTGTCAGAGAGACAACAGCTTCAATAGAGAGCGACCGAAGAGCAGCAGACTTTCACAGCCATCACCACAACAACTGTGACCATCCACAGCCTGTCTTCTACCCCAGGGAGGCCCGAGTGAGATCACTATTCTTACCACTGGACTCGCAGTGAGCTTCAGGAGAACCTTTTGCTCTCAATATAGACCACGTACTTTGAATATTCATCCACTGCGATAAAGATCGAAGACCATTCTGACATTTTCACAGCACGTGGAGATGTATTGAAACTAATGTGTTACGGCACACACCAAAACCTCCAGTCCTCCCACAACACTTTCCATTATACATTTCCACATTGATAAGTGGTCTTACTACTGTCACAGAGACAGTGAAAAACATTTAATTACATGCCATCCGAACAGACCATTCCATACACCAGACAGTAAAGAGAAAACAGAATGCAGGATACAATACAGGTTTCCCCCGCTATCCGAAGGTAGAGCGTTCCTATAAACCCGTTTGTAAACCGAGATGTCGTAAAGTGAAGAAGCATTTACCATTAATTTATATGGGAAAAGTTTTTGAGCGTTCCCAGACCCAAAAGATAACCTACCAAATCAAAGCAAATAACACATAAAACCTAAAATAACACTAACGTATAGTAAAAGCAGGAATGATATGATAAATTTACACCCTATATAAAGTAGAAATATTGTAGGTATGGTGTAGTTTCACTTATCAAACTTGGGAAGGCAGCGAGCCAAAATCGATTTGGAGAAAAAAAAATCGGCACTTAAACACATACGCACACAACTGCCCACACAAGGCTTCACGGTCATTGTAGTCTCTCTCAGGGTAAACACACGTATACAGCGAGCGTCTTTTTTTCGTAAAAGTGAAAATCCTCTTTGGTTAGCGAGAACAGGTAAGTCTTTCATAACAGCAAGTTCTCGTAGATTGAATGTTCGAAAAGCGGGGGCCACCTGTATAGAGTGTTGCAGTTCAGGTAGACACACAAGGGGTAAAGGGCATGACAAGGTAGACTGGGAGGTCAAGAGTTCATCTTTTAGTGTAACATCATGCTCCAGAAGACAAAGTTTAGTTAGTGTCAGAAACACAGGCAACTCAAGGCTACACAATCATCTGGGTATCCTCAGTCACTCTTTCAATGGCCATCCCTTCAAAAGGTCACAGGTAGACAGAACCTAGGTCACAGGTCAAAAGGTCACAGGTAGACAGAACCTAGCTCTAATATGAGACTGCTAAGATTACAAAAATCAGGGCAGAAAATATGAACAGCACAAGAGGGATCAGCAGAAAGTCAACATTAATTAGATACAAAAAGAAATTAACAGGAGAGAAAACTGATGAAGTTGACTGGAGCCATGCACTCACAACCAGGTGTCCAGGTAGTAATGGTTGTCATGGTCCAGGGTTTTGTTGTATCTAGAATCAGTCTCACAGACAGGAAAGTAGCAAGCGTGACCCACGATTTCAGGAGAGCTGTAGTTCAACATCAGCCCTGATGGAAGTGGTAATTAGGGAAACAGTAATCCCTTGGGCAGAGCGAACAAGGAGTTAAGAAAGGGAATACGTGATTGACAGATCTGTTAGGGTTGCAAGCAGCACATAAAAGGAAGCCAGTGAACGTTGACCCGTACGTCCAGTCCTTGCCCTGTATGAGGTCAGACACAAGCTTGAGGAACCAGAGGAATTCTCCCAGCTGGGAATCCTGCACCTTCCCATCACAATATCCAATTGTCCGACTTCTGACAGTCATCCACCTATGACAATGGATCTAGTCGGCACTGTTGTGGACATCCTGCTATCAGTAATACAGACAAAACAGCATGATCACCCTCCAACTGCCCAGTAACCTCCCTGACCTAGCTGCACGCTATCACAGATATTCTCGTTATCCAACCATCTTTTCTGCAATTTTCTTCCCAGTCCGATGAAGGGTCTCAGACATTAACGGGTTCCCTTGTCACAGATGCTGCCTGACTTGTTGAGAATTTCCAGCACCCTCTTGGTGGAACTTTTGCTTCTGTTTTAGTCTCGTCCTCTTCTGTAACTACACCACATCTAACAGAGCCACCAAAACCCCTCCTGCTAATGCTCCTTCCAGCTGCCCAGTTCCAGTTCTCTGAATTATTCCTCCTTTTAGCTTGTGATAAGAACAATCTCCCGAATGCACCTGAGGAATTCTGTTTCCTCTTTGCCAACGACGTTGATTGCATCCTGAAATAATACAACACTGACCAAATGCTGTCTGTTCAACGTGTAGCCTTTATTTAATTACCTGCCTGGCATATCGCTTCTCATGGGTGGGACTGTTTCTTTAATCAAGAATATCACCTAAGCCTCACGAGGCCTAACAATAAAGTAGCAGGCCACATGGCCCTTCAAGTCTACCCACAACTTCAACTGCTACTTTGTGACAGTTTTTCCACAGCCCTCACTTCCCCTGATCCAATCTCCACAATTCTCTAGGGTACTGAATTCCAGAGATTAAACCCCTTGTTGCAACAAGGAATTCCTACAACTTCAGTCTTAAATGAAATTCTCCCATCTCAACATCTACCCTGACAATAACCCCCTAGCATCTTAGCTACAAGAATGTTCATTGTTCTCCCCCGGAAACTGGTCATTTTACAGCATTCCCCCCCCCCCCCGCCCACCTTCAGCCTGTGTCTGCACCAGCAGTTATATGTTTCAGCCTATTCCTGCTTTCGATTTCGGGATTCTCCAAGCACAGTCACATTCCCTTGTTGGCATTTTCCTCCCTCCCTTCCCCACAGTTCAAAGCTCAAAGTAAATTTATTATCAAAGTATATAGATGTTATCAAATACAACCCAAAGATTAATCTTATTGTAGCAAAATTATACAATTAGGAAAAACTATACTATTAGGACAAAGACTGTAGGCAACCAACATGTAAGAGTAACATTGTTGTGAAGAATTCATTCAGTAATTCCACACCTTCTATTTCTAGTTCTGCTTTTTGTGCGTCAACATTGATGCTGTTTCTCATGCCTCTATCTGAGCTAATTTAAACAGCATCTCACATCCATCTGGGTAGACAGCTTGACCACAGAACCTTTCAACCTCATGTAACCGGCATCCCCTCCGTTCCTTTCTCCCTGATCCAACTAAGTCCTTTTACACATCCCCTTCTTTCCAACCCCCCCCATTTCATTCCTTGTCCCAGTGAGATTCTGTTTGCCCATCACCCATAACAGCTGACAGATTTCCCCATCCCCGTTCCATCTGCCCCCACCTCCCTCGCTTGATTCATGCTTTACTTTCCTCTCCTGTTAGATCTGAGCGGTCCGTGAACCACTCCCCCTTTTGCACTATCATGGTAATTTTATGCCTTGCTCTGCAGTGCTACTATAAAATAAACATCACAACACATCAGTGATAATAAACCTGATTCCGCCTATCACGCTCTCTCTCCGTAACACTCATCACTGTCTCCTCCACCACCTAACTCTACCTTGCCTCCCAGCCTCTCACCGTTTTATTCTGGCTATCTTCCCTCAGCCCTGATGCAGGGTCTTGACCCAAAATATCAACCATCCCTCTGCCTCCACAGCTGAGTTCCTCCAGGGGTTGGTGTGTTGCTCCAGATCCCAGTGTCTGCAACCTCTCGTGTATCAAAGGAATCAATCCCAGCCCCGTGAGGTACTGGAGTCAGTGTGCTAACCTGTGCAACACTACTGTGGGAGCAGAGTTGTTCAAGCAAGGAACTAAAGATCTCTTTCACGCAGAGGGGTGATAAATCTTAGACACTCAAGACGATGCAATTAAACAATGTTGGCGTTATGGCGAAGGGAGTTAATCTCCCTCACGGCCTCCAGCACTGCCACTCATACCTACCCAGTTCTGAGAGTTCGTGCGAATCAGTGAATCGCCCTGTAAAAGAAAAGAAACATCGACTGTTAATGACCACCCAGCAAAGCCCACCCACCTGGTTAGGAGAGCGCCGGACTGTGACGTTGTGACACAACAGTAACCCAACGGGACAAACCCTCAAGGCTCATTAATTCTTCACACAATCGGAGGCAAGACCCCAGTATTAGTAATGATGACTATGCACCGAAAGGCGAGAAGCAGACGAACACTGGGTCAATCCCCATGGTGGGAGGGACACTAGGAGTGAGGTGCAGGGGGCCATGGAACTGGAGAGTGGTCAGATGGGGTGGGGTGCAGGGTAGATGAGTTGAGGGGGCAGTGGCAGAAAGAGGTGATGTCAATGGGGGCAATGGTGGAAGGCGGGGGTCAAGGGGGCAGAGAGAGGGAAGGGAGCTTAGGACTTGAGGATGGCGAGAGCAGTGAGGGACCCACCGGCGATAAGGTAGGAGGCGGTCCGCACGCCGCCCTCTAACTGCGCCGCCCCCGCCGGGCTACAGAGCACGAAGTCCCGGTACCGCTGCAGCAGCCGCCGCAGCGCCATCACCGCCACATCCATTGGGTTTCCGGGTCACTCACCCCACCCACGTCACCCATTGGCAGTGGACAGGGAAGGGGCGGGTTGTGTGGAGATACTAACCAATCACCTTTTCTAATCAATATCACGTGACACAGAAGGCGCCCGGAGCGGCCATATGCGCCGGCGCGTAACGTAGAGGAAAGGTACGTGACCCAGAAGGAGGCGTGGCCAAGAACGGCGTCCGCAGCCGGAGAATGAAAGGGGTTAGCAAGATCAGATGGGCCGAATGGTAAGCGTCGCGGGCCTGTGAGTGGTGCAGAATGATGTGGGTAACAGACCCGACCCCGAGTACCAAATGCTGCAGTCACCTGAATAATGCATGGTCACTCATCAATAATGTGATTTCACCCCGAACAAGGCAGCGCGATCCCAGTACGACAATGTGACTGGAGAAATGTAACTACTCTGACCGTGAATAATGTGATTTTACCCTGAGTAAGACTCTGTGACCCCGCTTGTGTCACATGAACAATGCAGCGTGATCCAAATAATCATTATCCCGAATAATGCAACGCAACTCTGAACAATGCGGTGTGACCCAGAGTAATGCAGTGTGAGCCCGAGTTCTTAGTGCATTCATTGTCTGTGCTTTTGAATGTACAGCACTTTGCTTCTTTTGTGATGCTTTTTTAATGTACAATTTTGAAATGTATCTTTTTGATCGTTGTACAATGTGCATTGAGGTTCTTTAGTCTCTTTAATGCTGTAAAGTTCTGGACTTTTTGGAATTCGTTTGAGAGTTGCTTCTTTTGTGGCTACTTATGTAACGTTTTGAGCGTGTCTTTAATGTTCGTTTCTGATTGGACGATCTTCCCGAGAGATACTATTTCAGTCCTTGTCAGTGGAGCTTTGAGCGGGCAGGCTGTGCTGTTGCCTGCCAACTCGTAATCACTTTCAAAAACCCTTCATCAGAGGCTTTTTGTTTGTTTTCTTTTAATGTCAATTCCATGCCTTTTACATTTAGTATCATGGTATGGACAACTGTAAAGAGGTATCATTGAAGACACTTTCATTATCTGTAAGGTCATTTCATTAGAACAAGATGGTTAACAAGAGTTAATGGCTAAAGTGGAAATAAGTGGTTACCATTTAAAAGTCATTGTAGAGGCATGGTTTCTCAGTAACCAAAGATAGGGATTAAAAGTTCCAGGAAACTTAACCTATAGAAGAGTAATTTAAAGTCAGTAACAGACCAACCCATTTACACTAATTCCACATGAATGCAGTTTTAAAATTCCCCCACATTCCTATCAACTCCCCCGAGACCCTACCCCTCATCCACACATTAGGGATAATGTACAACAACCAGTTAACCTGCACGTCTTTGGGATTTGGCAGACAGTCCATGAGGTCAAAGTGGGAAAGTGCAGGAACACCTGCAGTTACAATTAACTGGGCTGCTGACCTGTGAGGCAGCAGTTGCTCTCGGAGTGATGGGCATCTTACTCTGATTGTAATAAATGTGGTACAGCACGTGGAGGGGAAAGATTGTAGAATCCGTTTGGGACAGATTAGAGGTCCTAGAATATCTGCTGCAATTTACGACATGGCAAAAGTCAGTAAATTAAAGACTGGAGATTTAATTTACAAGTAAACTAAGCAGTCCAGCAGAGGGCTGGTTCTTCAGAGCGGTCGGTGCGTGAGGGATCTTAGTGTAGGGTTGGGCAACAAAATGCAGTTAATTAATTTTTGGGAAGAGATATCACAATGTAACATTTTACATAAAGACTGAAAGTAGTATTGTTCTCTCTGAAACCAACATTTTTACTCTTATTAAGGCAAACTATGAAGGTATCAGGCAACTATAGTAGAGGGAACACACATAACTTACAAATTTCTCTCTTTAGGGCACAGAACCCCAACAGGAGATGTGGTCCAGCTGTGGCTAAAGGCTACTTATACATCAGCATTACATCAAGAAGCTCCACCCTGGACAGTCCCAAGCCCGGCTGTTACAGCAGGCAGCTTGGGCATGGAGCTAGCAACCCATCCCGTAAAAACCCAGTGCTACAGGAACGCCAAAGACCTTATCCCTGGGAGAGGAAGGATCTTCGCTTGGACCCAGTAGGGGTGATGGGCTTTTGCCAAAACGAGCTGCAAGTTGAGGATTCGAAAAGTTTCAAGATTGAGGGAAGGAGGACCAAGGGATTGAGTAGCAACAGGAAGTTGGATACAAAGATAATCTAGCAAGAAGCATTAAAGTAGACTACAGATAAGTAAAAATTCATTAGCAAAAAAATATTGTTGGGTCCCTTACAGATAGAGGCAGGAGATATTAAACCAGAGAATAATGAAATGGGGGAGAAGTTAAACAAGTACTTTGTTTCTGTCTCCATGAAAGGAAGGCACAGAAAATCCCCAGGAAATAATGAAAGGGGCTAGCAGAAAGATTTAACAGTGGTAACAAAGAATTACTGGAGGAATTAATCATTTAAAGACAATAAATCCCTAGAAACCGAAGGATGTGGATTCCCAGGTTTTGACTGAGATAGGGAGAGTGAAATACACTGACATCATCTTCCATAGATTCTAGAATGGCTGCCACAGTGTGGAAGGTATCAAGGAGAGAGCAGAGAACTGTAGATCAGCTAGTCCAACACCGACTGGAGGGGAAATGCTGAAAGCATTTAAGCTGCTTACAGAGTAATGGTTGGGTTGGGTGATGTCAATGTGAATTTGAAAGGTAAATAACATTTGACAATCTGCTGGAAGCTGTGCCTCACAGATTAAAGAAAGGAGAACCAGATGATGTAGACTTTTGGAAATTTAGAAAGCCTTGACTAAGTTGCCACATAAGGGCATATTGGACGAGGGTGAGGATGAGGGATTTATTCAGCCAGTGGTGTAATCACTGTAATAATAGGAGATTGTAATCAGGTGGCATTGTAATGATGTTATGTAATCTGTCAGCAGAGCAATCAGGCAACAGTGTATTTGGGGATTTTGTAATCAGGTGCCTGCATAATAAATTTAACTCCTCAGCAATGTAATCAGATGGAGGATTAATCCACCAAGTGGTCCAATGATGGTGTGAACCCGATGCTATGTAATTGGACAGTAACCAATCAGGCACTGTCAGCTGCTCGTGTTGTAATCAGTCAGGGCACGCTGTAATCAGATGACAGTTGAATCCAGCCAGTGTGATTAAGTTAAACTGTGAGCAATTAGTGGTGTAGCGAGGCCACAGTGAAATCAGGCGGCAGCAGCTTAATCAGGTGACCCAATAATCAGACTGCAATGTACATAATTAAACACTTGGATCAGTGGAATTGGGGCCAGCGTGATGTGTCAGTAGTGTAATCAGAGGCCAGTATAATCGGGAAGGTCTGTAATCAGTTAGCAATTTAATCAGAGCAAAGCACAAAATGTTGGAGGAATTCTGCTGGTTGAGCAGCATCTGTGGAGACAGATGGATTGCCAGTGTTCTGGGTCAGTTCTTCATCAGGTATGTTGGCAGTGCAATCACTGGTTGTGAAATTGTCGGCATTCAGGCGACTGTGAGATCCAACAGCAGTGCGATCGGAGGTGTAGAATAAGCTGGCTGGATCATCCAGCAATTTCAAAATTAGCTCGCAACTTGATCAGGAGCTGTGTAATTAGGCAGAAATGCAGTAAGGCATCTACAATCTGGCAACTACGTCACCAGTGGCTGTCAATTTAATCTGGCAGCAATGCATCAGATCTGGTGACAGTGGAATTGAGTGATGGTGTGGGATTAGGAACAGTGAAAACAGACCACAGTGAAACAGCGGACAGCGTGACGTGACGGGTCTTAGTCGCTGGTGAAGTGGGTATGTTTACTGCTGAGCTGCGTCGGGAAGGCTCATATTACTTTTGTAGTTGGGCCGGAAAGACAATGATTACAGAAAAACTGGGAGCTGGGAATCTGTCAGCTGAAGGGAAGTCCAGGGTGCACTCTTGGCTGGAGAGCAAGCAGCTACATAACTTATGGTGGGCACAAGTGTGGCACTGTGATCAGAGGCACCAGGTGACACGGGGTCAGGTTCAGAGGCTGCTGGAGTGTAAGTGAGAGCAAAGATCCAGGCCTCGTCTTCACTGACCACTATTCAGCAAGGTCCAGGTGGCTGTAGCTTGTGGTGGGATCTGATTCAGGCAGGGCAGTGTTAGGGTAAGGTCAGATCAAGGCGTTGGGCTAAGACGATTGGGACCAGGATTCACGGAGATGGGAATAAAATCGGAGCTGGGATGGAACTGGGGCTAAAGGAAAGCTCACAGGCACTCTGCTGTGACATTTCCTGGGGTCTTCCATCTTCCTTCACTCTCAGCCCAAGCCACTGAGAACTCTGAACTCTGAGAAAGGAACGGAGGCTGAAGACACCAAAATCTCCCGCTACATACAACTGCTCAAGGAACTCAGTGGACCAAGCAGCATCCATGGGTCAAGAAGGTCCTAACGTAGCGATCTGACCTAAAAAGTCAACAATTCCTCCACCTCCCACAGATTCTATTTGTTCTGCTTGGAGACATGACAGACTGCAGATACTAGAATCTGGTGGAACTCAGCAGGTCAGGCTGCATCTGTGAAGGAAAATGGACAGTCAATGTTGTAGGTCACAACCCAAAATGTCAACTGCTCATTTCCCTCCGTGGATGCTATCTGACAATGGAGACATGAGCAAAGGGGAGGCTGAGTCCAGGGTCAAAGTCTGCATATTGGAGGCAAAGTCGCCACAAGCGGAGCAAAATCTGAGCAAAGGACAGGCAGATTTGAGCTCTGTCCACGTAAACAGATGTTTGATCAGTCCAAGTGCCAGACCAATGTGGACTCGCTTGTTCTAAGTGTTATTTGCTTACTTTTATTGTTTACCAGAGCCGGAGGATTGGCGTATTGCTCATGTTGTTCCATTGTTTGAAAAGGGTTCTAAGAGTAAACCTAGCAATTATAGGCCTGTAAGTTTGACGTCGGTGGTGGATAAATTAATGGAAAGTATTCTTAGAGATGGTATATATAATTATCTGGATAGACAGGGTTTGATTAGGAACAGTCAACATGGATTTGTGTGTGGAAGGTCATGTTTGATAAGTCTTATTGAATTTTTTGAAGAGGTTACTGAGAAAGTTGATGAGGGTAAAGCAGTGGATGTTGTCTATATGGACTTCAGTAAGGCCTTTGACAAGGTTCCGCACGGAAGGTTCAATCTTTAGGTATTAATATTGAAGTAGTAAAATGGATTCAACAGTGGCTGGATGGGAGATGCCAGAGAATAGTGGTGGATAACTGTTTGTCAGGTTGGAGGCCGGTGACTAGTGGTGTGCCTAAAGGATCTGTACTGGGTCCAATGTTGTTTGTCATATACATTAATGATCTGGATGATGGGGTGGTAAATTGGATTAGTAAGTTGGGATGTAATGTTAAAATTGTACAAGGCATTGGTGAGGCCAAATTTGGAGTATTGTGTATAGTTCTGGTCACAGAATTATAGGAAAGATGTCAACAAATTAGGGAGAGTACAGAGATTTACTAGAATGTTACCTGGGTTTCAGCACCTAAGTTACAGAGAAAGGCTGAATAAGTTAGGTCTTTATTCTTTGGAGTGTAGAAGGTTGAGGGGGGACTTGAGAGAGGTATTTAAAATTATGAGGGGGATAGATAGAGTTGATGTTAATAGGCTTTTTCCATTGAGAGTAGGAGAGATTCAAACAAGAGGACATGAGTTGAAAGTTAGGGGGCAAAAGTTTAGGGGTAACACGAGGGGGAATTTCTTTACTAGCTGTGTGGAACGAGCTTCCAGTAGAAGTGGTAGAGGCAGGTTCGATATTGTCATTTAAAGTAAAATTGGATAGGTATATGGACAGGAAAGGAATGGAGGGTTCTGGGCTGAGTGCAGGTCGGTGGTACTAGGTGAGAGTAAGCGTTCGGCACGGACTAGAAGGGCCGAGATGGCCTGTTTCCGTGCTGTAATTGGTATATGGTTACATGATTTGTTTTTTTCTCTGCACATTAGGTGTTTTCTTTTTTTAAATGGTTTCTTTGTTTTGTGGCTGCCTGTCAGGGGACGAATCTCAAGTTTATATAATATAAACTTTGATTACAAATGTACTTTGAACTTTAGTTCCTCCAGCATTGTCTATGGTCCTTCAGTAGTTTGTTCTTTGCATAGAAAGGAAATGCTTTAGGAAAACGGGGTAAGGGCCTGTTCTCTGTTCATGCAATGATAAAACTTTCTGGAACTTTTGGGGGGGTGTTCATTGCTTTGCTGCTGCTTGTGCGTGGGAGGGGGGAGCTTTTAACTGTTCATTCTTTGGGGCACTCCTCTACTTTCATGGATGTTTGCGAAGAAAAAGAATTTCAGGATGTATATTGTATACCGTTCTCTGATGTTAAATGTACCTATTGAAATGCATAAAAAAACCTCAGATCACACTTATTGGAACCTTCAGCCAGGGAGAGCAAAGGACCTGTGAGATACTCACATGAACCACACCTGGATATCAGTCACAAAAAACACACGCACACACCCCAAACACCCTCTGACACCAGACATTGCAAGGAGCTGCTGGTGATTTTCTAAAAGACCAACAAACTAAAATTATGGTTTTGTTTTCCAATCTCTGGTCCACCCTACTGCCATTGACAGCTGAGATCTCACTGACAGGTAAGACAGGGTTTTAGTTTCCCTGAATTCTTGTTGCTGCCTTCTCCATGCTGAATCGATGGCTCGTGGCTGAGGAATCACACTCCATGTGTTCTTGCTTGTGCAGCGTCCTGGTCACACGTAACCTGGTTTCACAGACGATCGCCTGCAGTTCGGGCAACCCTTGGTTGCACTGGCTTGTACACATCTGGAACGAGAGCACAGGTGGTTAGAAGGGGTTCGCTGCGTATGCGTTCTCTAGGGCAGGGGTTCCCAACCTTTTTTATGCCACGGACTAACACCATTAACCAAGGGGTCTGTGAGCCCCAAGTTGGGAACTCTAGGGGTTTTCAGTATAAAGTTTCCTCACCCTCCTGAAGAATATCTAGGCCCAAATGATTTTGGTCTGGTTTGAATCCCAAGCTCCCCTCGAGGCCACTGTATCTGCTGGACTGTCAGCAGGTAGGTGAGAAATCTCACTGGACATCAGACCAACCACAGGGTGGCACAGTGGTCATCACCGATCCCTCAATCCTGAGCACGGGTGCAGTGTGGTGTTTGCACGTTCCTCCTGTGACCAGGTGGGTTCCCTTCTACACCCCGTCAATGTGCAGGTTGGTAGGTCATAGAACAGGCTCTTTGGCCCAACTCATCCAAGATGCCCATCTAAGCTAGTCCCATTTGCCTGTGTTTGTCCCACATCCCTTTAAACCTTTCTTATTTACGTAAAAGCTCAACTGTCTCTCAAATGTAATACCCATTTCAACTGTTTCCTCTGGCAGCTTGTTCCATATATTGGATTAACAAGTTGCCCCTCAGGTTCCTATTAAATCTCTTCCCCCTCACCTTAAACATGTGCCCTCTAGCTCGGTTCCCTAGCCCTGGAGAAAAGACTGCGGGTATTTACCCTATGTGGCCCTAATGACCATCCCTCAGTCTGTATGCTGTAATTGGCTACTTGCTTAAATTGCCCCCGTGTGTGGATGAGTTCACTAGGCAACATTTACTCACTTTAGATGGAAAAGGTGGGAACATGGCAGAGCCTGGAGCTGAGAGTTCTTGTCACCAATCGACTCGCCGCACATTCCACAGTACAATTCCATGTCTTCCATACACTCGTGGAACTTGACAACATGGTCTCGGAGAAGTTGCTGGGAGCCCTTTGCTCGGTAAATGATCTCACACAGGCAGTGTGCCTTCAGTAGGAGGAGCTGGAGAGGGCACAGAACACGTAGTTCAGCAGCAGTGCAGCTAAGCTCAAAGACACAGTACAAACACAGACAAAAGATCGACAGACAAGGATAAAACACAAGGACACAGATGATGATAATAATAAATGCTTTACTGATCCTGAGTAGGAAATTCTTTTGTTACAGTAGCAACATTTAAAAACCCATTTAGCGGTGTGCAAACTTAACTAATTATAAAATACAGAATAATAATATATACACAATAATAATTTAGCAATGTGCAATAACAATGTACAAAATAATAAAGCAGAGACTGTTGTACTCTGATGTGTGTTCTCCTGTCACACTGAGATGAACTGTTGTATATGTTTATTGCATTTGGTAGGAAAGATTTCTATAACAATCTTTGTGACGGTGGAGCTGAATGAGTCTGTTTGAAAAGGTGCTCCACTGCTTATTCGGTCAGTCGTGGAGAGGATGTGCCTGATTGTCCATAACGGATAACAGTTTGTTTAGTGCACTCCTCTCCACCACTAACTCAGAAGAGTCCAGGTTGTGGCCAAGGACGGATCCTTTGTGATGAGTTTATTTAATCTTTTTCCATCTCCAGCACCGATGCTGCTCCCCCAACGTAAAGTCACAAAGAAGAACGCATTTGCTACAACAGACTGGTAAAAGATCTCTAATGTCCGGCTGCACACATTGAAGGATCTCAGCTTCCTGAGAAAATAGAGTCTGCTCATCCCCTTCTTGTAAACAGCCTTGCTGTTGGTTCTCCAGTCAAGTCTGTTGTTGAGGTGAACGCCCAAGTATTTGTACTCCTCCACCACTGCAACTTCTTCTCCCAGAACGTATACAGGACTCATCACAGTCCTCCTCCTCCTAAAACCAATCACCATCTTTTGGCTACATTCAGGAGCAGGTGATTCCTCCTGCTCCACTCCACAAAGTTGTTCACCAGTCCTGTCCATCTCTGATGCACCCAACCACTGCAGAGTCATCAGAGAACTTCTGCAAGTGACAAGACTCAGATTTGTACTGAAAGTCTGAGGTGTTCAGTGTGAACAGAAACGGAGACAGGACAGTCCCTTGTGGTGCTCCGGCTCCAGTGCCACTCACCACCACCTCAGACAGAGAACTCCCCAGCCATTCAGAGTGGAGTCTATCTGTCAGATAGTCAGTAATCCAGGATTGTCTACGCTCATCCTTCGCAGCTTCTCACTCCGAAGTGGGTGAAGGTGCTAGAGAAATCAAAAAATGATTCTCACAATGCCACCAGCATCATCCAGGTGGGTGAGGTCTCTACAACAGGTAGATGACGGCATCATCCACTCCCGTGTGAGGCTGGAAGACAAACTGTAGAGAGTCCAATGAAAAACTCACTGCAGTCCAAGGTAAGTCTGGACCAGCTTCTCCAGCACCTTCATCACATGAGATGTGAGGGCAATTGGATACAGACAATGCAAATGCACACACAAGCACCACAGGACAAACACACAGATGGAAATGCAGACACACACAAACTCGGACACAGATATGAACTTGTTCCCATGAGGCGGTGCGGCACGGCAGCAGTGGCCTTTCAGACCTGGTGTTACTTTAATTTAATTTTCTATTTTAAGTTTGATACACAATTTTCGATTAGGGCACATGGATAACAGAGCGGCTATCTACCATCACCAGATACTACTACAATACAGAGATCGCCCAAAAACAAACCTCCACAAAGATCTGCTGGCTGAATTACGCGACGTCGGCTTGCTGAGGGGAATGGGCCTACAATCCTCGGACTTGCCTGATGCTGGGAGCCAGAGATGGAGACGTCGAAAGTGATGTGCGAGGAAGCAGAAGCGAGGCAAACGGGCAGGGGTCCGTGCCAGGCTAAAAGCAAACCCTAGCCGGCCAGCTCTCCTGTCCATTCTGTTCTCCAATGTCCCACCCCCCATCCTCATCACATTCTACAGGGGTTGTATTGAGAGCATCCTGAGCAGCTGCATCACTGCCTGGTTCAGAAATTGCACCATCTCGGATCGCAAGACCCTGCAGCGGATAGTGAGGTCAGCTGAGAAGATCATCGGGGTCTCTCTTCCTGCCATCACGGACATTTACACTACACGCTGCATCCGCAAAGGAAACAGCATTATGATGGACCCCATACAATCTCTTCTCCATCCTGCTGTCTGGGAAAAGGCTCCGAAGCATTCGGGCTCTCACGACCAGACTATGTAACAGTTTCTTCCCCCAAGCTATCAGACTCCTCAATACCCGAAGCCTAGACTGACACCTTGCCCTACTGTCCTGTTTATTATTTATTGTAATGCCTGAACTGCTTTTGTGCACTTTATGCAGTCCAGTGTAGGTCTGTAGTCTAGTATAGTTTTCTTTGTGCTTTTGTTTATTACGTAGTTCAATCTAGTTTTTTGTGCTGTGTCATGTAAACCATGGTCCTGAAAAACATTGTCTCATTTTTACTATGCACTGTACCAGCAGTTATGGTTGAAATGACAATAAAAGTTGACTTGACTTGTATTGCAGACAGCGACACATGCACACACAGATTTGCACACTTAGAAAAGGTGTATTAAAACACAATGGTGTGTCCCCCGAACAGGGCAACTCCTTTTCACACGGCCTTTGTCCCACAACCTACATCGTCACGTCAATCACACAGCCTTGGTCCCAACCTGTCACTACTTAAGGTGAGGGTAGTACAGATATTGGAAGTTAAGTAACAAGAAGCTAAGTGGCTCTGCTCTATAACTCCGACTGTGTTAGAGCACCCTGTGACTCGTGAGGGCAGAAGCATCATATTAAAAGGAAAGTCCAGGTTCTAAGGAACTGTCAACCCAGGAGTGATCTACATGTCACGAGATTCACGTGGGCAGGGGCTGAGCAGTCTCAGATAGTGTGACCATACCCTGTATACAGTCTGTGGAGCAAGCCACTGTTACACACCGCGTTACCACATCGACTGTATCAGGACAGCTGATGTGACACAATTCCACCACAGTTACACCTCGTATGTGGATGGCATATATCAAATGGGCCCTTAACACTTCAGTCAACCCCAGGAAACACCGTGCTCTCTGACAAAGTCCAGTCAAACTTGGAATTAGTTACTTAACTCCCATTACCTGTACTTTGGCTACTGAGAGAGGGGAAGTTGTTGGGGGGGGGGGGGGTCAGTGGTGGCTGCATCAAGTCCCCAGTGGTCAACATCTCAGAGGGTCTATCCTAGACCCAATACACTGATGCAATCATGAAGAATGCATGCCAGTGGCTCCAATTCATTAGGAGTCTAAGGAAATTTAGTATTTCACCAAACATTCCAGCAAATTTCTACGGCATTCTGACTAATTGCATCAGTCTGGTATGGGGGCTCCAATGTACAGGGTCGAAAGAGGCTGCAGAGTTGTAGACACAGCTAGCTCAACCCTCCCCACCACTGAAGCATCGTCAAAAGGCAGTAACTCCAGAGTGTGGATCCATCACTACGGGCCTGCACCACCTGAGACTCTCCCCCTTCTCATTACCCTTGGGGAGGCGATACAGGAGCCTGAACACCCACACTCAATGTGTTGGGAACTTCTTCCCCTCTGCCATCAGATTTCTGAACGATTCATGAATCCAGAGGAGCTTTGCTCATTCCTCCCAGCTCTATATTTTTTATATATTGTAAATTGTGGTAATATTTTTGTGTCCTGCGTGGTACACCTGCTACAAAACAATGAATTTCACAACATATGGTTTTAAACTTGATTCGGATACTCACTGTTCTGTGCTTCCATTCATTCCCATTCCTGCTCGTACAACAGTTTGTCAGGAGCTGTCACCGTCAGAATTCTAAGCCATCACTTACCTTATTCCCCACTCCTTCTGCCACCTCCTCTACCTTCTGCACAACCCCCAAGCTCTAGAAAACAGAGAAGGCATTTCAGGAATGACACAAAACACAGCACACTAAACAAACCCAGGAATCGTGGAGAATCTGTGAGGGAGAAGCGAATGTAGCCCCAGAAATGAGACACAGAGTGACACACTGTGTAAAAATGGAGGGGGGGGGGTGGGGTGTGAGGAAAGGGATGTGGATGGAGTGGGTGATGATGAGAAGGGGGATGTGAAGGGGGTCCGTTGATGGTTGGTCTTAGAAGGTCCGGAGAGGATGATCCAAGTATTTTGTCCCCAACAGCCATCTGTTTGGCACCACAGCCCCAAACCCTGGGCCAGGAAGAGGGGAAATTTTGGGGCGCAGGCCAGCTCTCCCTATCCTCACATAAGCTGCAAAATGGCTCTTCTCCTAGCCATATCTTTGACTTATCTACCTGTTACTCCGGTTATTGAGACACATCCACCCAGACACCCCCACCTCCCTGTCACCCTGGTTACCGATGGACCCACCCAGACACCCCCACCTCCCTGTTGCCCTGGTTACCGATGGACCCACCCCGACACCCCCACCTCCCTGTTGCCCTGGTTACCGATGGACCCACCCACCCACTGACTCCCTCAGCAAGAGACCCTGCGTTCCCATTTACTCTCCTACCTTGTCCATCTTCTTCTCAATCAGCCAACACTTGGCAATGCCCAGCAGTACCTGAGCCTGCCCCACACGGTTACCAATGTCCGTCATGATGTTGAGTGAGGACTCGTACCGGGGGAGAGATTTCTGCAAAGGGAGAAAGGTGTCACCAACACTCCATCGCACAGATCTGTGTCCACACTTAGTGTGAAACCATCCAGGGACTATTGCATCATACTTGGTGACTCGCATATATTTTATAATGCATGTCTGATTTTTTGTAACAATATGTAGTTCAGTGATGTTCCTTGATGATTTGGCAGGAGACTCTTTGGCCAGTTGATTCTTTACAAGTTCTCAGAACAATCTCTCCCCCCTCCCCCCCCCCCCCCGAATACCCACTGTAAGTCCATTCCCCTCACATCTTCATCAGACAAGGAATTGTGTACAAGAGTTGGGATATCACTTTACAGAATGCAAGATGTCAGTGAAATCAGTGCTATGTGCAGATCTGGTCACCCAGCTATAGGAAGGATGGTATTAAGCTGAAAAGGGTGTAGAATAGATTCACGAGGATGTAAACAGGATGGGAAGGCTTGGGTTATAAGGAGAGGCTTCATATGTCGGGACTTCTCCCCCTGGAGCAAAGGGAGACCTTACAAATGTTTATAAAATCATGAGGGGTGTAGATAAGGTGAATGGTCACAGCCTTTCACCCTGGGTTGGGGAGTCTAAAACTACGAGGCATAGGTTTAAGGTGAAAGGGGAAAGTTTAGAGGGGATCTGAGGGGTAAGTTTTTCCTCACGCAGAGGTAAAAATTTGTTGCCAGAAGAAGTGGTAGAGTTGGGTACAATTACAATGTTTAAAAGACGTTTGGACAGGAAAGGTTTTGAGGCATATGAGCCAAATGCCGGCAGATGGGAAATGCTCAGAAAAGACCTTGGTTGGCATGGATGAATTGGGCCTATTTTGGTGCTGTTTAAGTGATACCTTTCCCCAAATGCCACTGCCTATCTACATACCAGGGGCAATTAACCTTTTAATTGTGGCCAATGTAAAAATAATATTAATTCATTTTATCACTAATTATGTTTGCCAACATCTCCAACTCTTGCCTGCCAGGCTTAAATCTGGATTAATGACGTTAGCGCACAGTTTAAGATGACACTACAGAATGTGGATGACAGCTTAACTGGTGGTTCTCAAAGCAAGAAATTAAACTAAAAACTATTAATAACACTTTTTATATGAAAAACCATGGTAAACGATCATTTAAACCAATGAAGGGGCAAGCGAAGGTGAGGCTGATCCAAGGGTCGAGGCATGCGAGTGCATGACAGAGCCGGAGTGAGGTTGAGGCACGTTCCAGGAGAATATGGAGTCAGATTTGGAGACATAGTTGGTGCAAGTGGAGCGGTTTCGGAGCCGTCCACATGAACTGGGAGCGAAGTGTGATCCATAAGTGCCACATCGATTTGGAAAGGTCGAATACAGGCCAGAAGCAGCCCCGAGCGTATTGCTGCAGTGGGGACCCGGGTCCTAGCGTGGGGGACAATCCAGTGCTTGGACAATTTAAACGCTGGGCCAGACGGAGTGAAAAGGCAAGGGGTTGGGACCAGAGGCGAGAGTCAAGCCGGGTCTGCTCTGCGATGTTTTATTCCACTCTCCTCAGCACAGAGGCTGTATTGTGCCGCAGCTGCTCCAGGGTTAGTGAACGCGAGCTTCCTGACAATTTGCCCCTGTGTGATGGACTGAGATTGAGACCAGGGGCAATTCTGTCTTACCCGGCTTCAGATTTATGGACTCAATTTTGTTCCAAATGCTGATGCTTTCTTTATTTGCCTGATTTGATTTGATTTGGATTTTTTCCCCTCTCTGCGCATTGAATTTTGGCCTTTTATTTTTAAAACTGGGTTCTCTGGGTGTCTTGCTCTGTGGCTGCCTGTGAGCAGATGAATCACAAGATTGTATAATTTATACATACTTTGATAATAAATGTACTTTGAACTTTAAGTTTGGAAGGCAAGAGATGGAGATGTTTCAGCTACAGTCCAACATTCAGAGTCCTAGGAGGACAGAAGTTTACAGAACAAAAATAGCATAAAACAGAGGCCTGGTTGTTAACACAAGTTACAACTAGGCTAATCACTCACATTTCAGAGGGGAAGTCAAAAAGCAGATGAGAAGGAGAGATTGTCAGCAGAGATGAAAGAGAACCTACAGGCACGTTGGTCAGAGAGTCAGAGGAAAAGTTGTAAGTTGAGAGATGGGACTGGTCAGAAACAACTCAGATAATGATACATAGAGGCAGAGATTGTGACAGATCCAGAAGGACTTTATATCAGTCTTTACCAAGGAAGACAATGTTATGGGGGTCAGAAAGGAAGATAGAACCCGGAGTCTGGATGAGCTAAAGGGCCATAAAGGAGAGACTCTGGAGAAGCCACGGAGACCGGGATAAAGCACCCAGTCTACATGGGGTGTAGTGATGGGAGGGGAAGATCCTGGCCCTAATCTTGCAGAGATTCAGGGCTGGTGCCAAGGACTGGAAAATTGCATGTTATTTGTTGTTCAGTTTAACCTTAGTCATGGATAAGGTTCAAGGACAGACTGTGCAGTCACTAGGACACAAATCATGGGGACATATAGCATGGAAACAGGCCTTATGTCCCACAGAGTCCATTCTGTCCATTAACTACACATTTATACTCACCCATTCTATCCTCCCAGATTCTACTGCTCATCAACACACTGGGCCAATTCACAAGAACTTGGGACAACCAGCGCACCAATTGTGAGTTGGAGAGCTACGACAGAGGAGGCAGCGCACAGATCCAGGAGCGAAGTTTAAAAGGGAGAGCTTTGCAGGAACTCGGCTATAACTGGCACACCAATCGTGTGTTGGAGAGCTGGGAAGGTTCCAGCATAAAAGGGAGACACTGCCTAGTGGAGCGGTCATCAACGGAGTGGCCTGAGTCAGAGTGGAACGGCTTTGGCTCATTCGGGCTTCGGCGAGGTCAGTGGGTAGGTGGACTTTGATTTTTCCTTGCATTTTTTGAGGAATAGAGAGCATACCTGTAGAGTTAGTGCTTTGCTCTGGGTGTCACATGTGGGAATCCTGGGAATCTTCCAGTCTCCCAGATGGTGCACCGAGATGCAGTTTCTGAGAGACCGTGTTAGGGATCTGGAGCTGTGGCTCGATGACCTACAACTTATTAGGGAGAGTGAACAGGAGATAGAGAGGAGCTACAGGGAGTTAATCACCCTGAGGCTGCAGGAGTTAGACAAGTGGGTTACGGTCAGGGAAGGGCTGGGAAGAGCTCAGATAGTAGAGAGCACCCCTCTGGCCATCTCCCTCAGTAATCGTTATCTCGCTTTGGATGCTGTTGAGGGGGGTGACCCGACAGAGGACGACCACGGCGATCAGGTCTCTGGCACTGAGCCTGGTTCCATGGTGCAGAAGGGAGAGCGGAAGGTGAGGAATGCTGTAGTCATAGGGGATTCCATAGTGAGGGGAGGAGACAGGAGGTTCTGTCAGCCTGATAGAGATACCCGCATGGTGTGTTGCCTCCCAGGTGCCAGGGTACAGGATGTCTTGGATCAGGTGCAGAGTATTCTGAAGGGAGAGGGTGAACTGCCAGAAGTCTTGGTACACGTTGGTACCAATGAAATGGGTAGTAAAAGGGAGGAGGTCCTAAAGAGAGAATTCAGGGAGTTGGGTAGAAAGCTGAAAGGCAGGACCTCTAGGGTAGTAATCTCAGGATTGCTGCCTGTGCCACGTGCTAGTGAGTGCAAGAATATCATGATCAGGCAAATTAATGTGTGGCTGAGAGACTGGTGTAGGGGGCAGGGATTCAGATTCCTGGACCATTAGGGCCTCTTCTGGGGGAGTTACGACCTGTACAAAAAGGACGGGTTACACCTGAACCCAAAGGGGTCCAATATCCTAGCAGGTAGGTTTAATAGAGCTGATAGGGAGGGTTTAAACTAATTTGGCGGGGGAGGGGGGAACCAGAGTGATAGGGCTGAGGAAGGGGAAAACAGAGATGATAGAAAAGACAGACAGAAGATGGGAGGCGTAAGGAGATTTACAAGGATGTTGCCTGGATTGGAGGGTGTACCTTATGAGAATAGGTTGAGTGAACTTGGCCTTTTAGCGACGGAGGTGTTTAAGATGATGAGAGGCATTGATCGTGTGGATAGTGAGAGGCTTTTTCCCAGGGCTGAAATGGCTAACACGAGGGCACACAGTTTTAAGGTGATTGGAAATAGGTACTGAGGGGATGTCAGCAGTAAGTTTTTCCACACAGAGAGTGGTGAGTGTGTGGAACGCTCTGCCAGCGCTACTGGCGGAAGTGGATAAGCAGGGTCTTTTAAGCGCCTCTTAGATAGGTACATAGAGCTTAGAAAAATAGAGGGCTATGTGCTAGGAAATTCTAGGCCATTTCTAGAGTAGGTTACATGGGTGGCACAACACTGTGGGTCAAAGGGCCAGTAATGTGCTGTAGATCTCCAAAGAGCAGCCGGGAAGTGGATTACAAATTACAGCAGGAGATAGAAAAGGCGTGTCAGAAAGGCAATGTCATGATAATCTTTGGGGATTTTAACATGAAAGTGGATTGGGAAAACCAGGTCCTCAAGAGAGAGAATTTGTAGACAGTCTAAGGGATGGCTTTTTAGAACAGCTTATTGTTGAGCCCACGAGGGGATTGGCTGTGCTGGATTGGGTGTTGTGCAATGAGCCAGAGGTGACAAGAGAGCCTAAAGTTAAGGAACCCTTAGCGAACAGTGATCACAATATGATTGAGTTCACTTTGAAATTTGAGAAGGAGGAACTAAAATCCAATGTGTCAGTATTTCAGAGGAATAAAGGAAATTACAATGGCATGAGAAGGGAACTGCCAAAGTTGACTGGAAAGAGACACCAGCAGGAAGGCACACAAAATGCTGGTAGAGCACAGCAGGCTAGGCAGCATCTATAGGGAGAAGCAATGTCAACGTTTCCGGCCGAGACCCTTCATCAGGACTAACCAAAAGGAAAGATAGTAAGAGATTTGAAAGTAGAAGGGGGAGGGGGAAATGCAAAATGATAGGAGTAGACCGGAGGGGGTGGGATGAAGCTAAGAGCTGGAAAGGTGATCGGCGAAAGTGATACAGAGCTGGAGAAGGGAAAGGATCATGGGATGGGAGGCCTCAGGAGAAAAAAAGGGGGGGAGCACCAGAGGGAGATGGAGAACAGGCAAACAACTAAATATGTCAGGGATGGGGTAAGAAGGGGAGGAGGGGCATTAACCGAAGTTAGAGAAGTCAATGTTCATGCCATCAGGTTGGAGGCTACCCAGCCGGTATATAAGGTGTTGTTCCTCCAACCTGAGTTTGGATTCATTTTGACAATAGAGGAGGCCATGGATAGACATATCAGAATGGGAATGGGACGTGGAATTAAAATGTGTGGCCACTGGGAGATCCTGCTTTTTCTGGCGGACCGAGCATAGGAGTTCCACGAAACGGTCTCCCAGTCTGCGTCGGGTCTCGCCAATATATAAAAGGCCACACCGGGAGTACCGGACGTAGTATACCACACCAGCCGACTCACAGGTGAAGTGTCGCCTCACCTGGAAGGACTGTCTGGGGCCCTGAATGGTGGTGAACTAGCAGGAAGGACAGTGAGTAGCAATGGCTGGCGTTTCTGTGAAAATTGAGGGAGGTACAAGACAGATATATTCCAAATAAGAAGACATTTTTGAATGAAAGAAGGACACTAACATGGCTGACAAGTGAAGTCAGAGCCAAAGTAAAAGAAAAAGAGAGGGCATACATGGAAGCCAAAGCTTGTGGGAAGATAAAGGATTGGGAAGCTTTTAAAAACTTGCAGAAGGAAACTAAGAAGGTCATTAGGAAGGAAAAGACAAATTATGAAAGGAAGCTCGCGACTAATATCTAAGAAGATACTAAAATCTTTTTTAAGTATATAAAGGGTAAAAGAGAGACAAGGGTAGATATAGGACCAATAGAAAATGATGCTGGCGATATTGTAATGAGAGAAACAGAGATGGTAGAGGAACTGAATGCATATTTTGCATCAGTCTTCACAGTGGAAGACATCTGCAGTATACCGGACATTCAAGAGTGTCAGGGAAGTGAAGTATGTGCAGTGAAAATTACGACTGAGAAGGTGCTCAGGAAGCTTAATAGTCTGAGTGTGGATGAATCTCCTGGACCTGATGGAATACACTCTCGGGTTCAGAAGGAAGTAGCTGGAGAGATTGCAGAGGCATTAACAATGATTTTTCAAGAATCGATAAGGTTCTGGCATTGTAGCGGATGACTGGAAAATTACAAATGTTACTCCGCTATTTAAGAAAGGTGGGACGCAGCAGAAAGGAAACTACAGACCTATTAACCTGAATCAGTGATTGGGAAGTTGTTGGAATCGAGTGTTAGGGATGAGATTACAGAGTAACTGCAGGCACATAAACAGATCAGGCCAAAACCAGCATGGTTTCCTGAAAGGAATATCCTACCTGACTAACCTGCTGCAATTTTTTGAGGGAATTACAAGCAGGAGATGCAGTAGACGTGGTGTACTTGGATTTTCAGAAGGCCTTCGACAAGGTGCTGTCCGTGAGGCTGCTTAGCAAGAGCCCATGGAATGACAGGGAATTTACTAGCATGGGTGGAGCATTGGCTGATTGGCAGAGAACAGAGACTGGGAATAAAGGGATCCTATTCTGGCTGGCTGCCTATTAACAGGGGAGCTCCACAGGGGCCAGTGTTGGGACTGCTGCTTTTTACGATGTATGTCAATGATTTGGACTATGGGATTAATGGATTTGTGGCTAAATTTGCCGATGATACAAAGATAGGTGGAGGAGTGGGTAGTGTTGAAGAAACAGAGAGCCTGCAGAGAGACTTTGATAGTTGAGGGGAATGGGCAAAGAAGTGGCAAATAAAATACAATGTGGGAAAGTGTCTGGTCATGCACTTTGGTGGAAGAAATAAACAGGCAGACTATTATTTAGATGGGGAGAGAATTCAAAATGCAGAGATGCAAAGGGACTTGGGAGTCCTTGTGCAGGATACCCTAAAGGTTAACCTCCAGGTTGAGTCAGTTGTGAAACAGGCAAGTGCAACGTTGGCATTCATTTCTAGAGGTATAGAACATAAGGAGTTGGAGTTGGCGCTAAGTGGCGACTCCTTTGCTTGCATCTTCAGAAACAGCTCTATTTCCGTCTTTAATATCTTTATTTTTCCCTTTCAGGGTTCTTTTGAAGACCCTGACTTGGAGTTACACGCAGACTTTGTTTTTTTGTAGGAATGGGATCTGTTCTCGGGGTTTCAGGACCAGCCGTTGTTCGGCACACCAAGGGTTCGGCCTGAGAGGCGACCTAGTGTTCAGAAGCCTAAGATCTCGGGGGTCTGCAGACGGGTGGTTTGAGAGTCAGTATCACAGCAGGACACTCGTGTGTCATCGGGGAGGCCAGAAAATCTTGCGCTGTGGGGCCGAAGACCCGAGATCTTTGTGATCTTCAGGCACAGAGCTTGTAAAATGTGACGAAACGGACTTTTTAACATTGTAAACCAGTGGGTTGTTGTTATGTCTCCCGCTCGCTGTGAAAATGGGGCACACCTCCCTCTCCCTTATTAGGGAGAGAGAACCTATGGGTTGCCAAATGTTGGATGAAATGCGATAGTCTTTGGGGTAACTGCAAGGTCTGTGTCTTTGCTATCGCTTAGCTCACACTTGTGCTCGGTAACGGGTGCACTTTTTTTTTGCCGGGGTGGGGAGGGGGGTATCATTGCCTTGATGCTGCTTACCCGCAGGAGGGGGGAGCTGGGGGGGGACTTTGGGGTTCTCACATTTAACAGTCATTCATTCTTTGGGGCACTTCTGTTTTTGTTGATGTTTTGCAAAGAAAAAGCATTTCAGGGTGTATATTGTATAAATTTCTCTGACATTAAATTGAACCTTTGAAGAACAGGGATGTGATGTTGAGGCTCAATAAGGCACTCGTGAGGCCACACTTGGAGGATTGTCTGCAGTTTTGGGCTCCTTATTTTAGAAAGGATATACTGACACTGAAGAGGGTTCAGAGAAGATTCACGAGAGTGATTCCAGGAATGAAAGGGTTACCATGTGAGGAATGTCTGGCAGCTCTTGGGCTGTATTCCCTGGAGTTCAGGAGAATGAAGGGGATCTCAGAAACATTCTCAATGTTAAAAGGCCTGAACAGATTAAACATGGCAAAGTTTTTTCTCATGGTAGGGGAGTCTAGGACAAGAGGGCACGACTTCAGGATTGAAGGACATCCATTTAGAACAGAGATGAGGAGAAATTACTTTAGTCAGAAGGTGGTAAATCTGTGGAATTTGTGGATCTGTGGAGGCCAAGTCATTGGGTGTATTTAAGGCAGAGATAGATAGGTTCTTGATTAGCCGGGGCATCAAAGGATATGGGGAGAAGGCAGGGGATGACTGGAAGAATTGGATCAGCCCATGATTGAATAGCAGAGCAGACTCGATGGGCTGAATGGCCTACTTCTGCTCCTATATCTTATGGGATGTTGGAGGAAACAGGAGAATCTGGCAAAGCCCACAGTCACATGGAGAACTTTCAGACTCCATACGTGACACCAGAGGTGGAGTAGAATATGAATTTGGTGGATGGAACAGAGCGTGGAGTTCTTAAAGACAAATCTTGTCTTCACTAAATGAAAATTAAGCAGGAGATGCTGGAAATCTGAAATATTAAAAAAACAGAAAATGCTGAAAATACTCAGACCGAGGCCAAATCAGAATCTGGTTTAATATCATGGCATGTGGTGAAATTTGTTGTTTTGTGGCAGCAGTACAGTGCAGAACATAAAAAACTATTACAATAATATATACAGTATATAAAATATTAAAATAATTAAATAATGCTAAAAGAGAGCAAATAAAACAGTGAGGTAGTTCATGGCTTGGTTCATCGTCTGTTCAGAAATCTGATGAAAGAGGGGAAGAAGCCGTAATACGTTGAGTGTGCGTCTTCAGGCTCCTCTACATCTCCCGGAAGGTAGCAACGAGAAGAGGGCATGTCCTAGGTGATGAGGATCCTGCTTCTGAAGATGTCCTCAATGATGGGGAGGGCTGGTGCCCATGATGGACCTTCAGAGATATTGACACTCAGGCACTTGAAGCAGCTCACCCTTTCCACTGCTGATCCCTTGATGAAGACTGATGTGTCTTCCCTTGGCTTCCCCTTCCTGAAGTTTACAATCAATTCCTTGAGTTTTACTGACTTGGTTAAGTGCAAAGTTGTTGATACGACACCACTCAACCAGCTGATTTATCTCACTCCTGTACACCTGCTCATCACCATATGAAATTCTGGCAATAATAGTTGTATCATTGGCAAATTTGTAGATGGTGTTTGAGCTGTGCCTAGACACACAGGTGAGGAAGAAACGTTACTCCTGATCTGCACTGACTGTGGTCTCCGAAAGAGGAAGTCGAAGATCCAGGTTTTGAAGCTTGCTGATTAATACTGAGAGTATGATGATATTGAATGCTGATTTGTAATCAGTAAACAACAGCCCGATGAAGCTGTTGTTCTAGTGGTCCAAGGACAAGTGGAGAGCCAGTGAGATTGCAGTGGGTCCACGCCCTTGCTTAGGCAAGAGTTGATTCTAACCATGACCAACTTCTCAAAGCACTTCATCAGCGTAGATGTGAATGCAACTGGGCGATAAGTCATTGAGGAAGCTCACCCTGCTCTTCTTGGGCACTGGTATGATTGACACCTTTTTGATGCAGGTGGGAACCTCCGACTGCAGCAGTGAGAGACTGAAGATGTCCTTGAACTCTCCCACCAGTTGGCTGGCACAGGTTTTCAATACCCTCCCAGGTATACCAACAGGCCTGACACCCTGCGACGGTTCACTCCCTTGAAAGATGTTCTGACATTAGTCTACAATACAGAGACCACAGGCTTACGAGATGTTGCAGGGATGGATTTGCACAGGTGTAGTTTTATTCTCCCTTTCAAAGTGTGCATCAAAGGTGTTGAGCGCATCTGGGAGTGAAGCACCACAGCCATTCATGATGGTAGGTTTCACCTTGTAGGAAGTATTTGCCTGCAGACTCTGCCAGAGCTGATGTGCATCCGATTCAGTCTCCAACTTGATCTGGAATAGTCTTTCACTCTTAAAATAGAAGTTTGAAGATGTGATGGAGGAATTTTAAAGGGGATCTGAGGGCTAGGTTTTATACATAGTGTGTTAATGTCTGGGACACACTGCCAGGAGAGGGGTTGGAATCAGATGCAATCACTGGGCATAAAGTTTATTGAGTTAGGCATTTTAATGGACAAGGCATAGAGGGATACCAACCTAGTGTGGGCAAACAGGATTAGACTGACATGAAGTGCCTGTTCTGTGCTACACAACTCTGTCAGTCGGAAAAGTTGACTGTTTCCCTTTCAATGGGTGATTCCTGGCTTGCTGGGTTTTCTCCAGTATTCCTGGTGTTATTTCATGCTTTAACTAATGTTACATTTCCCATTTTCCTTTCCAGTCCTGTCGATGGGTCTTGGCCCCAAGCGTTGACTGTACTCTTTTCCATAGATGCTGTCTGGCCTGCTGAGTTCCTCCAGCATTTTGTGTGTCTGGCTTGGATTTCCAGCATCTGCAGACTTTCCGTGTTTGTGATGAAGTACAGTAACAGAAACATTGAAGTGTAGTTGGTACATATGGACTTTGAAATTGTGGATTACTCCTCCTTCCACTCTCCGCTCCAATCAGATACCTTCTTCTTGAACCCTTCATCTCTTCCACCTATCTCCTCCCAGCTTCTTATTTCACCGCTCCCCCACCCACCTACTCCCTCCCTCACCTAGTTTTACCCACCTCTTGCCAGCATGTACTCCTACCACCCCCCGCCCGCCTTTTTATTCTGGCTTCAACCTCCTTCCAGTCCAGGCCTAAACCCTCCATAGATGCTACCCGACTTGCTGAGCTCCTCCTTCATTTTTGTGTGTGTTGCTCAAGACTTCCAGTATCTGCAAAATCTCGTGTTTACGACAGAAGACGATGCCAGTCAAAAGCAGGTGAGAGGCGGGCAGCGAGCAGTCATTAGTTACAGGCGGGTAGGGCAATGGCGGGGAGCGGGTGTTAGTTACAGACTGACGGGAAGGGTGCACTAGTGGTACAGCCTGTAATTCCAGGAGGATATGGTTCATGTGAGGCACAACATCAAGTGACTGCAGTCAGTTTAAGGATGGGCAGTAAGTCATTGGCAAAGGACAGTTTGTGACAGGTTAGCTGTTCAACAGGCAAACTTGTAACTAACTATAATGGATGCACAGTGTTCTGCCTATGACCCTCGCCTACACAATGCTTCACATTCACGTTGTGTTGTATCCAGAGACTCGAGGTTTGAAGTGCAGAGGGACCTCACTGAGTTCTCGGTGAAACTCCACTGTACAATCCACAACCCGGGAGAAAACAACGTCGTTACCTCAACATCAGAACGTTGCCGATGGATGTCAGCAAAACACAACAAGCACAGGGCCTGGAGTGGGCGGTCTTGGTGCTGCAGGGCGATCTTCATTGACTCCTGATGGGTAAGAAGACACACATCACTCCAGTGTACACATACCCTGGAGACAGACAGACACACATACACACCACTCCAGTGTACACACACTCTGGAGACACAATCTGTACAGACACGCCCGTTCCAGTGTACACACATTTCTTTTAGACATACTGCAGGAGCAGAATTGGGCCAGTCAGCCCAACAAATGAATCGCTCCTCCATTCTTTCATGGCTGATATATTGTTCCTTCTCAACCACATCTTACGCCTTCTTACCTTTGACACCCTTAATCATGAACCAATTAACCCATACCCTCAATAAATTGGTCTCCACAGCCATCTATGACAATAAATTCCACAGATTCACCATCGTCTGGTTAAAGGAATTTTTCCTCATCAAGGGACATCCTTCTTTTCTGAGACTATGCCCTTTGGCCCTGGACGCTCTCCCCATTGGAACCATCCTCTCTACATTTACCCTGTCCGAGCCCTTCAATATACATTAGATCCTTTCTTTTCTTTTCAAATCTTTTTATTGATTTTAAGAAAATAACATAAGTAAAATATAAGTACAAAAACATTTGAGAGTACACAATAGATTCATTAATAATCAATTATATATTATCAATGTAAAAAGTCTCCCAAATTTATAATATTAATATGAAGGATTTAAAACGAAAAGCACAAAAAAAACCCAAAAAGAAGAAAAAAAAACAATATATAAAAAAAAACTAACATGGGCAATTGTATAATGTTAAATACATACAGTAGTGCCAATGACTCCGAACCTCCATTTATACAATTCAGGATGGTAACAATAAGGTTCAGGATCAGACCATTTAATTCGCATGAAAATGTTGAATAAATGGTCTCCAAGTTTCCTCAAATTTAACTGAGGAGTTAAAGACCACACTTCTAATTTTTTCTAAACTCAAACAGGAAATGGTTTGAGAGAGCCACTGAAATACAGTTGGAGGATTAATTTCTTTCCAGTTCAATAAAATAGATCTTCTAGCCAATAGTGTAACAAATGCAATCATTCGCTGAGATGAAGCAGATAGACACATATTATCTATCATAGGTAGACCAAAAATTGCAGTAAAAGGATGTGGTTGAAGATTAATATTTAAAACTCTTGAAATGATATTAAAAATATCCTTCCAATAGCTTTGTAAACAAGGACAAGACCAAAACATATGGGTCAATGTAGCAATATCAGAATGACATCTATCACAGATTGGATTAACATAAGAATAAAATCGAGCAAGTTTATTTTTAGACATGTGGGCTCTGTGTACAACCTTGAATTGTATTAGAGCATGTTTAGCACTGATAGAGGGTGAGTTTACCAATAATAAAATTTTTTCCCATTGCTCAGTAGATATAGGGCAATGCAATTCTTCCTGCCATTCCTTCTTAATTTTTTCTGATATATCCGGCTGTATCTTCATAATCATATTGTAAATGATAGCAACTAAACCCTTTTGATAAGGATTAAGAGTTAGAATTCTCTCTGTAATGTCCAATGGACATTCTTTCGAAAAAGACTTTAATTCATTATATAGAAAATTTCTAATTTGTAAGTATCTAAAAAAATGGGTTTTAGATAAATTGTATTTGTTAGATAACTGTTCAAAGGACATAATGTTATCATCCAAATACAGGTCACGAAAACATGTTATACCTTTTGTTTTCCATAGGAAAAAAGCTTGATCTATAGATGATGGCCGAAAGAAGTAATTAGATATTATAGGACTTGACAGTATAAACTTATTCAAGCCAAAAGATTTACGAAATTGAAACCAGATTCGTAATGTATACTTAACTATGGGATTAGTTATCTGTTTATTAATTTTGAGTAACGAAAAAGGAAGTGAAGATCCTAAGATTGAGATCAATGAGAAATCTTGCACAGATTTACATTCCAAATTTACCCATTGTGGGCCAGCTACTGTAGTCAATTCTTGTGTCCAAAATATCAAATACCGTATATTAACTGCCCAATAGTAAAATCTTAGGTTTGGTAAAGCCAAGCCGCCCTCCTTCTTTGGCTTCTGTAAATATTTTTTACCTAATCTAGGATTTTTGTTCTGCCACAAATAGGAAGATATTTTAGAGTCAACCATATCAAAGAAAGATTTAGGGATAAAAATTGGTAATGCTTGAAATAAATATAGAAATTTAGGTAATCTCATCATCTTAATGGCATTAACTCTGCCTACCAAAGACAAAGATAGTGGGGACCATCTATTAGCAAGTTGCTTAATTTGATCTATTAAGGGTAAAAAATTAGTTTTAAACAAATCTTTATGTTTTTTAGTAATTTTAATACCTAAATAGGTAAAATAATCTGTAACGATTCTATATGGTACATGATTATAAATTGGAATATACATATTTAATGGAAAAAGTTCACTCTTATTAAAATTCAATTTATAACCAGAAAAATTACTAAATTGAGCAAGTAAAGAAGAAATAGCAGGAATAGATTTTTCAGGATCAGATATATATAATAATAAATCGTCCGCATATAATGATACCTTATACATCGTCTCTCCACGGGTAATGCCTAAAATATTGGGTGATTCACGAATAGCTATAGCCAAGGGTTCTAAAGCAATATCAAATAATAAAGGGCTCAAAGGACAACCTTGTCTTGTACCGCGAAATAATTGAAAGAAAGGGGATTTTTGATTATTGGTAAAAACCGAAGCTAAAGGTTTATGATATATTAACTTAATCCATGATATAAATTTTGATCCAAAATTAAAATGTTGCAATGTATTGAATAAATATGACCATTCGACTCTATCAAATGCTTTTTCGGCATCCAAAGAGATAATACATTCAGGGATTTTAGATGTAGAGGTATAAGCAATATTAATTAATTTTCTAATGTTAAAAGATGAATAGCGATTTCAATATACATTAGATCCGCTCTCATTCTTCTCGACAACAGGATGCTGTTGAATGGTATTGCTTTGCGAGCCTGGTGTCAGGCATGCAAGCAACATGCTAGTTCAATGGAGTCATCCCAATGTGCTCAAGATGCAGTTTGTCAATCCTGCCAATGGAAGACTTAGCAGGACAAATATTGAGTGCTTTGAGAAGCTTGCTGTCTATGTCTCCAAAACAGAATCAGAATCAGGTTTATTATCACCGGCATCTGACGTGAAATTTGTTAACTTAACAGCAGTTGTTCAATTCAACATATAATATAGAAGAAACAAAATAAGATAATGATAAATAAATTACAGTATACATATATTGAATAGATTAAAAATCATGCAAAAAACAGAAATAATATATATTTTAAAAGTGAGGTAGTGTTCAAGGAGGGTTCAATGTCCATTTAGGAATTGGATGACAGAGGGGTAGAAGCTGTTTCTGAATCGCTGAGTGTGTGCCTTCTGTACTTCCTACCTGATGGTAACAGTGAGAAAAGGGCATGCCCTGGGTGATGGAGGTCCTTAATAATGGACACTACCTTTCTGAGACACCATTCCTTAAAGATGCTCTGAGTACTTTGTAGGCTAGTACCCAAGATGGAGCTGACTAGATTTACAACCCTCTGCAGCTTCTTTTGGCCCTGAGCCAACCCCCCCTCTCCATACCAGACAGTGATGCAGCCTGTCAGAATGCTCTCCACAGTACATCTATAGAAGTTTTTGAGTTTATTTGTTGACATGCTATATCTCTTCAGACTCCTAATGAAGTATGGATGCCATCTTGCCTTCTTTATAACTACATCGATATTCTGGGACCTGGTTTGATCCTCAGAGATCTTGACACCCAGGAAATTGAAACTGCTCACTCTCTCCACTTCTGATCCCTCAATGAGGATTGGTATGTGTTCTTTCATCTTACCCTTCCTGAAGTCCACAATCAGCTCTTTCATCTTACTGATGTTGAGGGATCGTTACTGCACAGCAAGTCAGGAGCTGTTGGCCATGCCTGATATCTTAATCTTTAAACATTTTTTTCTTCAGAGGACCAAAGGCTGTGCTGGTGCGTTGAAGGTGATGGTGAATCTCATCAATACCCACCTTTGCTCAGAGGTGGTTCCTATGGTACGTGGAACAGTCCACATTTTCCTGAATCTTGCTGTGGACTATCAATGTCAAAGGGTGGGTTGGCAACTTTCCTACTCATATTCTAATACAAAAATCATCCCATGTGTCTTCCTGATCACATCTACCTGCCCTACCACTGCCAGGGATTTGTGAACCTACAGTCCAATTTTCCCTGTTGGCCCACATTTCAGATAGCTCATCATTTATTGAGTGTTCCCATGTGTTCTCCCTCATCAAACGTAGGACTTCACACTTCTCTGGATGAGTTCCTTATCCTGAAATATCTCCCCACCTCCAGACTCAAGCTGTGATCTTCTCCTGGCCTCTTCCTTTCAGAGTTACTAGAGCAATGTAAGATAATCCTTCATTTTTATTGCTGACATTTTTCATATACTGTACACACAAGGGAAATAGGGATAATCCTGGAAACAATAGACCAGTGAACCTTGTATCAGGGAGATTACTATACAGAATTCTTAGGGATGGGATATCTGAGCTTTTGGAAAACCATGCCTAGCGAGTGACAGCTAGCATGGTTTGTGCGGAGCAAGCTGTGTTTTACTAACTTAAGTTTTTCCAAGAGATAACAAGGGCGACTGAAGAGGGTAGAGCTGTGGATGAAGACCACATAGTAAGGTGTTTGACAATGTCCCTCATGGGAGGCTCATCCAGAGATTAAGAAGCATGGGATCCATGGTGATTTGGCCATGTGGCTTCAGAATTGGCTTGCCCATAGAAAACAGAACTTACTCTGGCAGGAGGTCTGTGGCTAGTGATGATCTGCAGGGATCTGTACTGGTCCTCTACCGTCTGTGATTATATAAGTTTTGATATGGGCAGCAAGATCGTGTAGTGGTTAGCATGATACAGTTACAGCTCTAGAATCTCAGATGGTGACAAAGAGGTGTACAGGAGTAAGATAGATCAGCAAGTTGAGTGGTGTCACAATAACGACCTTGCACTCAACATCAGCATGTCCAAAGAGTTGGTTGTGGGCTTTAGGAAAGGGAAGTCAGGGGAACACAAATTGGTCATCATTGAAGGGTCAATGGTGGAAAGGGTGAGCAGCTTCAAGTTCAGAGGATCTAAGACCCAACACAATGATGCAATAATTAAGAAGATCTACTTCATTAGGAGTTTGAGATTTGGTATGTCACCAAAGACTATAGTGAATTTCTATAGATGTGTGGTGGAGAACGTTCTGATTGGTTGTATCACCGCCTGGTATGGAAGCTCCAAGGCAAACAACTGAAAGAAACTGCAAAGGGTTGTAGATACAGTCAGCTCCATCGCAGGTACAATCTCACCCATAACCATCTTCAAGAGACAGTGCCTCATGAAGTTGCCATCATTAAGGACCCTCATCATCAGGACATGCCCTCTTCTCATTACTACCATCAGGGAGGAGGTACAGGCGACTGAAACCCCAAACTCAGTGTTTTAGGAAAACTCTTCCCTCTGCCACGAACACCACCTGTTCCTCTTTTGTGCTATTTACTTATTGGGGCAGTGTCTTCCACTATACTGCTGCTGCAAAATATCAATGCTCATGACATACATTGCTGATAATAAAGCTGAGATGGAGTTTAACTTTGCCAAATGTGAAGTGTTGCACTTTAGAAGTTCAAACATAAAGAGACAACACAAGACTCTCAATAGTGTAGATGTGCAGAGAGATCCTGGGGGTTCAGCTCCCTGTAAGTGACTGCACAGGTTGATAGGATGGTAAAAAAGGCATATGGCATGCTTGAAGAAATGAGTTCAAGAGTCAGGAGTGACAGTATTTTGTAGCTTTATAAAATTCTAGCTGGGCCACATCATTTCTGGTTGCCTTATGTTAGAAGGATGTCAATAGTTTGGAGAAGGTACAAAAGAGGTTTACCAGGATGCTACCTGGATTAGAGGAAAGGTTGGACAAAGTTGGGTTAAACAGGTGTTTTGGTGTGGCAGAGGCTGAAAGGAGAGCTGATAGAGATTTATAAGTTTATGAGAAGCACAGATAGAATAGACAGATCGTATCTTTCTCCCTGGGGTTGAAATGTCTAACACCAGGTTTAAGGCAAGATGGGGTAAGGGAGATATGCAGGGGAGATTTATTTCTAAAAACACAAAGATCAATCAGTGCCTGTAATGTGCTGCCTGGGCTGTGGGGGGAGGCAAATACAATTGAGGTGTTCAAGCAGCTCTTAGATAGGCAAAAGGATGTGCAGAAAATGTAAAGATCTGATGACTGGGTAGGCAGAAGGGATTAGTTTAGCTGGACAATGGTATAGCATAACATTGTGGACTGAAGATCTGCTGTTGTGTGTTCTACATTCACTTTGTCTGCCTAACAACCTTCAGAGTTTAACCCTGGTACCACGTAGACTTTTGGTAGTATTAAGCTGTCGGATTTGTTCTGAGTTTCATTTCTTTGTATCCCAGGCTGTTATTCTCCATCCGTGGCACTTTAGGATTTACCCCTTCTCTGTAAACAAGAACATCTTTGGAAAACTTTGGTCCAGAGTCAAGGATGGAGTTATCAAGGCCAGAGAGGCAGCAAGTAGGAGACTAACCCAAATGTGACTCGATCACTGAACAAGTGTTCTTGACTCCATCCGTGGGTAGACTATACAATCCAATCTAACCACCCCAGACCAACAAGTCGTCAGAAAAACCACAAGACCTCAGAATTAGATGGTTCCCTGCTGAGGTTTTAAAACTTGGTCACAAGTCCATTGCCCACCTTCCACTTCTTGGAAGGGGAGACTTCTCTATGGGACTGCAGAGATGGTGCAATCATCAAAGCCTTTGAAAAGGAGACCCATTCACTTCTGGTAGATACAGAGGAGCTCAGTTTCCCTGTAGTCTGCCACAGGGAAGGTTGTCAATGATCCCCCTCCCGCTGATTCCACCCATCCAGAGACATAATGGGGGGCACAACAGTGTAGTGGTTAGCACAACACTTTACAGTACAGGTGCCCCAGGTTCAATTCCCATCACTGCCTGTGAGGAGGTTGTACGTTCTCCCTGTGACCATGTGGGTTTCGTCCAGGTGCCCCGGTTTCCTCCCACAGTCCAAAGACATACTGGTCGGTAGGTTAATTGGTCACTTTAAAATGTCTTGTAATTAGGCAAGGATTAAATCGGGGGATTGCCGAGCAGCATGGCTCGAAGTGCTGGAACCATCTATTCCACACTGCATCCCAACAAATAAATCACCTTCACTACTCAACACCTCCGAGGAAAGGCAGGGAGCAGCACCAGCAGCCATGCAAGGTAATCTTTGAATCGTTAGCTCCGTCATTTGAGAGGGACTACGGTACAGCCTGCTCAAGAATGGCTACCCGCAGAACTTCATCTCCAACTTAAATCTGTTTCTCAATGACTTGCAAGACATGATCTCAATCAACACACGCACAAAAGGCAAGTCTAGATGCAGACTGGTGCCAACAGCCCGACTGCATCGCTGCACCTCAGCTCCGACAGGCACCCCCCAGGACAGCAGCTCACCCTCTCCAGAGGCAAGCTCACTGTGACTGTATCACCCAGCTACAGCACACACGTTCAGTCACACAAGAGATTCTCAGATGCTGGGCCTGAGCAACACACACAAAATGCTGCAGGAACTGAGCAGGTCAGGCAGGAAATCAAAGCTCCCAGCTACTCTCATCACCCCCTTCCCCGACTCATTCTCCTTCCCCCTCATTGCCAGCTTGTACTCCTCCCACTCCCCCCCACCTTTGTAACCTGGCTTCTGCCTCTTTCCTTTCCAGTACTGATGAAGGGCCTCGGCCTTCACTGACTCTTGATGCTGTCTGACCTGCTGAGCTCCTTCAGCACTTTGTGTGCACTGACAGCTAGTGGTTTATTACTGTCACGTGCACCGAGACACAGTGAACATCTTTCATTTTCCATGTCATCCATACACGAATACATCAACAGTAAAGAGCAACCATAATGCAGGATATAAACTGACAAAGTAGAGTGCAGGGAGTCAATATGCGAGGGCCACAATGGTATCAATAGTTTCTCTTCAGTTTGGCTTTAAGGGGCCCAGTCAGAAGTCCAGTAACAGTGGGATAGAAGCTGTCCTTAACAGGAGTGGAGAGAAGAGAGAACGTCTGGGTTGGCTGCCTGCCCAACACAAGGATGAGCTTTACAGTCACTGTCTGCGTGGACCGCCTCTAAACTACCCACACTGAGAATAGTTGCTGGAGAAACCCTGCAAGACAAAGAACACTGAATACATCTCATAGTGAAGGCAGGCATCTGTGTTCAAATTCACCACCACCTCCAGTCAACCAGCACAGGCGTGGGTCAATTGAGAGAGGGTGCTTGAACCTTTAGTTCCTAACGTATAGTCCAGTGTGAGAATATGATCCCTGCCCTCAATGCTTTTCAGATGCGGACTACCTAAAAGAGGGCACCTCACAGTATTGGAAAGGTACTCCAACACTGTCTCCACAGTATTTTCTGTCCTCCAAATGAACTGGTGTCAGCAGTCTTTACCAGAAGAACAAGCCCAATATTGGGATCCTGCTGACACCTATTTCCCACATCTGACGCCAGACTCCCAACACTCTATACTGCCAGCTCTGTCACGAGAAGACATCACCAGGCAGAAATGGAGATCCAAGGATGTCTTCAGACCTTCCTTGAAGAAATGCAATATTCCCAGCAACTCCTGAGCACCTCTGTGCCCTGACTGCTTAGAGTGGAGGAGAAGTCAGGATTGGACTGGGAACCTCCAGGCCGGATACTGAGAGCAGACCATGCCCAGTGAAGGACTGCACCACCTCATAAACTGCACTCCCCCGCTATGCCCCCCAACCCATCACATCTGAATGCACGCAATTGAAATCATTCCACAGTGCCCAGGGTCTATACAGTGTCCTGTCACACCAGAAGAATTCTGTGTGCCACAGTTCCCAGGTAGACGTTGGATTGTATAGTGAGAGAGAGAGTTTAAAAGCGACTGGGGACAATCGGGACATACTGGGTGCTGTAGTTCCTGAAGAGACATTAGATCGTGCATAATTAGGCACTTGGAGAGAGGTAATAACAAGAAATCAGGTTTAAGCAGAGTGGCCATTGTGTGAGTGGGCCAGTATTAGAGTGAGGGCTCAGGCTTCTGCGAGGAGAGACGGCTGCAGGAAGATTCTTGTTGATTTCTTTCTTTCTTATTGCACAGTTAGAGCAGTGGGGATACTGGCTGGATAGTGGAATGTTCCTCTTGCGGGATTTAGGAATGCAGGGAGAACAGCCAGTGTTCCTGACGACTACACCTGCAAGAAGTGCATCCAGCTGCAGCTTCCTTCAGACCGTGTTAAGGAGTTGGAGCTGGAACTGGATCATTTGGGAGGATGAGTGGTTGATTGACAGGGCACACAGGAGATATGTCCTGTTGATCAACCCCTCTGGGTTATCGTCAGGAGGGGGAAAGGGGATAGGCAGAGAGTGCAGAGTGCTCTTGTGGCCATTTCCCTCAACAGGTATATTACTTTGGATACTGTTGGGGGGGGGGGGGGGGGGGAGTAGAGGCATGGCCAAGCAGTGGAAAGCCACAGTAGTCAGGTCAGGTGGGGAGAGAGGAGGAGTGCAGTAGTGATAGGGGATTCCATAATTACAACAGCAAACAGGACTTTCTCTGGATGTGAAAAAAACACCCAGAGGGTACATTGCCTCCCAGGTGCCAGGGTCAGGGACGTCTTGGATCAGCCAGAAGTTCTGGTACATATTGGTACCAATGATACAGGTAGAAACAAGAGGCAGTCCTAAAGAGAATATAGAGAGTTAGGCAGAAAACTGAGAAGCAGAACCTTCAGGGTAGTGATCTCAGGATTGTTGCCTGTGTGACGCCCCAGTGAGGGTACGAACAGGACGATCTGGCAGATGAATGTATGGCTGAGGAACTGGCGCAGGGGGCAGGGGTTCAGATTTCTGGATCATTGGGATCTGTTCTGGGGGAAGGAATGACCTGTACAAAAAGGGACAGGTTACATCTGAACCCGAGGGGAACCAATATCCGTGCAGGCAGGTTTGCTAGAGCTGTTCAGGAGGTTGAAACTAATTTGGCAGGGGGATGAGAACCGGACTGATAGGGCTGAGGGTGGGGCAATTGGTTTACAAACAGAAGCAGTGTGTAGTGAGACTGCTAGCAAGGAGAGGCTTTTGATAGGGCAAAATTGCAGTCAACAGGATGGGTTGCAATGTAAAAGGGGGACAAAATCAAAGAGGGTAATGAATACAGGCCTGAAGGTGTTAAATTTGAATGCACACAGATAATCGAATAAGGTAGATGAACTTGTAATACAGTTAGAGATTGTCAAGCATGATGCACACATCACTGAGTCGTAGCTGAAAGAAGAACATGGTTGGGAGCTTAAAATCTAAGGATACATATTGTATCGAAAGGACAGACGGTAGACAGAGGGGGTGGGGTGCCTGTTGGTAAAAACTGAAATCAAATCTTAAGTAAAAGGTGATATAGGATAAGAAGATGTAGAATCCTTGTGGGCAGAGTTAAGAAAGTGCAAGGTTAAATAGACTCTGTTGGGAGTTGCATTCAGGCCTCCGAACAGTAGCCGGGATGTTGGGTATAAATTACAATGGGAGATAGAAATGCATGTCAAAACGGTGATAGTCATGGGGGATTTCAATATGCAGGTTGATTGGGAAATTTCAGTTTGGTGCTGGATCCCAAGAGATTGAATTTGTTGAATGCCTATATGAGGTGGCTTTTTAGGGCAGCTTGTGGTTGAGCCCACTAGGGAAAGGGTAATTCTGGATTGGGTATTATGTAATGAAACAGATTTGTTTAGGGAGCTTAATGTAAAAGAACCCTTGGTTGACAGTGATCATAATATGATAGAATTCATCCTGCAGTTTGAGAGGTAGAAGGTAAAGTCAGATGTATCAGTATTACAGTGTAGCAAAGGGAAGTACAAAGACATTAGAGAGGAGCAGGCCAAAGTTAATTGGAAGGGACACCACCAGAGATGATGGCAGGACAACAATGGCTGGAGTTTCTGGGAGAGTGTCAGGGGCCAGAAGTGAGTGTAGTTATGATTGGCTTGGGGAGCTGAAAGGCCTGAAGGTAGATGAGATACCTGGACCAGATGGACTACACCACAAGGTTCTGAAAGTGGTGGCTGAAGAGATTGTGGAGTTGTTAGTAATGATCTTTCAAGAATCACTAGATTCTGGAATGGTTCCAGAGGACTGGAAAATTGCAAATGTCACTATACTCTTTAAGAAAGAAGGGAGATAGAAGAAAGGAAATTATAGGCAATTAACTTTTCTTCAGTGCTTAGGAAAATGTTAAGAGTCTGTTATTAAGTAGGATGTTTCAGGGTACTTGGAAGCACATGATAAAATAGTCCAAAGTCACCATGGTTTACTTAAGGGAAAACTTTGACCGACAAATCAAAACTGGTAGAGGAGCAGGTAGTGTTGAGGACCTCAGGAAACAGGTAGACTGCAGAAGGACTTACAGAGATTGGGAGATTGAGCCAAGAAGTGGCAGATGGAATATAATGTAGGGAAATGTATGGTCATGTACTTTGGCAGAAGGAGTAACGGCATAAAGAAAATTCAAAGATCTGAGGTGCAAACAGACTTGAGATTCCTTTTGCAGGATTCCCTAAATTTTAATTGCAGGATGAGTCAGTGGTAAGGAAGGCAAATGCAATGATAGCATTCCTTTTTAAGAGGGCTAGAATATAAGAGCAAGGATGTAATATTGAAGCTTTATATGGCATTGGTCATATCACATTTGGAGCATTGTGAGCAGTTTTGGGCCCCTTATCGAAGAAAAGATAGGCTGTCGTGGAGAGGCTCCGGAGGAGATTCGCAACAATGATTCTGAAAATGAAAGGGTTAATGTATGAGGTTCTGGGCCTGTACTTGCTGGAGTTTAGAAAAATAAGGAGGGATTTCATTGCAATTTATCAAATATTGAAAGTGGATGTGAAGAGGATCTTCCCTGTAGTGAGGGAGTCAAGGATCGGAGGCCACAGCTTCAAACAAGAGGGACATCTGTTTTGAACAGAGAAGAGGAGGAATCTTTTTAGCCAGAGGGTAGTGAATTTGTGGAATTCATTGCCAAAGATACCGGTGGAGGTCAAGTCATAAAGTAGAGGTTGATATGTTCTTGATCATTTAAGCTGCCAAAGATGACAGGAAGAAGGCCGGAGAATTGGGTTGAGAGGGAAAATAAATCAGCCATGATGGAATGGCAGAGCAGACTCAATGGGCTGAATGGCCTAATTCCGCTCCTATGTCTTATGGCCAATGTTCACAACACCCGGTTAACAGGAAGAGACCGCAGAAACATCCCCTTCTTTACGATGGTGAGCTCCAGCTCCACTGCCACGGGATCCAGCCTCTAGCCATTTCACTCACTCCACATGATGTCAATAAATGGCTGAGAGCAGCCAAGCAAATCCAGTAAAATTATAACACGGCATCTCCCCAACATGTGCAACAGATATATTCTGTACACTAAATATACAAGACACATCCAAACCAGCTAAGCACCGTCCATTTGATTGACTCTCAATCACCATCAGAATGAGTTGAGATATCGTTAACACTTCTTTCAAATGACACTCAGCAGAGATCTGCTCACTGATGCCTGGTTTGGGTTTCACCAGGGCCACCCAGCCCCAGACACTGACCTAAGAGCTGAACCTCAGAGGAGAAAGCAAGGTGACTGCCTGTAATATTGTCAGCTGGTTTTCATAACCTGCTCAGCACAGAAACTATTCTCCCAACCATGGAATCTGTCTTCACTTCTCACAGCCAACATACCCAACACACCCCAGATATTTTCTCTTCTCCCTCCACCCACCCAATGGCATTTCAATACACTACACTATTTCTATTACACTAATTCAGTGTAGAAATAGCAGGGGTTCTGACAGAAATATTTCAAATGTCATTAGAAACGGGGATGGTACCGGAGGATTGGCGTATTGCTGATGTGGTTCCATTGTTTAAAAAGGGTTCTAAGAGTAAACCTAGCAATTATAGGCCTGTCAGTTTGACGTCAGTGGTGGGTAAATTAATGGAAAGTATTCTTAGAGATGGTATATATAATTATCTGAATAGACAGGGTCTGATTAGGAACAGTCAACATGGATTTGTGTATGGAAGGTCATGTTTGACAAATCCTATTGAATTTTTTGAAGAGGTTAAGAGGAAAGATGACGAGGATAAAGCAGTGGATGTTGTCTATATGGACTTCAGTAAGGCCTTTGACAAGGTTCCGCACAGAAGGTTAGTTAGGAAGGTTCAATCATTAGGTATTAATATTGAAGTAGTAAAATGGATTCAACAGTGGCTGGATGGGAGATGCCAGAGAGTAGTGGTGGATAACTGTTTGTCAGGTTGGAGACCAGTGACTAGTGGTGTGCCTCAGGGATCTGTACTGGGTCCAATGTTGTTTGTCATATACATTAATGATCTGGATGATGGGGTGGTAGATTGGATTAGTAAGTATACAGATGATACCAAGGTAGGTGGCGTTGTGGATAATGAAGTAGGTTTTCAAAGTTTGCAGAGAGATTTAGGCCAGTTAGAAGAGTGGGCTGAGCGATGGCAGATGGAGTTTAATGCTGATAAGTGTGAGGTGCTACATTTTGGTAGGAATAATCAAAATAGGACATACATGGTAAATGGTAGGGCAGTAGAACAGAGTGATCTAGGAATAATGGTACATAGTTCCCTGAAGATGGAATCTCATGTGGATAGGGTGGTGAAGAAAGCTTTTGGTATGTTGGCCTTTATAAATCAGAGCATTGAGTATAGGAGTTGGGATGTAATGTTAAAATTGTACAAGGCATCGGTAAGGCCGAATTTGGAGTATTGTGTACAGTTCTGGTCACCAAATTATAGGAAGGATGTCAACAAAATAGAGAGAGTACAGAGAAGATTTACTAGAATGTTACCTGGGTTTCAGCACCTAAGTTGCAGGAAAATATTGAACAAGTTAGGTCTTTATTCTTTGGAGCATAGAAGGTTGAGGGGGGGACTTGACAGAGGTATTTAAAATTATGAGGGGGATAAATAGAGTTGACGTGGATAGACTTTTTCTATTGAGAGTAGGGGAGATTCAAACAAGAGGACATGAGTTGAGACTTAGGGGGCAAAAGTTTAAGGGTAACATGAGGGGGAATTTCTTTACTCAGAGAGTGGTAGCTGTGTGGAATAAGCTTCCAGTAGAAGTGGTAGAGGCAGGTTCGGTATTGTCATTTAAAGCAAAATTGGATAGGTATATGGACAGGAAAGGAATGGAGGGTTATGGGCTGAGTACAGGTTGGTGGGACTAGGTGAGAGTAAGTGTTCGGCACGGACTAGAAGGGCCGAGATGGCCTGTTTCCATGCTGTAATTTTTATATGGTTATATATGGCAGGAGATACAAAAGCCTGAAAGCATGTAGCACGAGGTTCAAGGACAATTTCTATTCTGTTATTATATGACTATTTAACTGTTTCCTAGTATGTTAAGTCTTGATCTCACAATCTACCTTGTTATGGCCATGCACCTCTAAGTCTACCGAACTGCACTTCCTCTGCTACACTGCAGTGTGCATTCTGGTATTGCTTTCCTCTGAACTACCTCAACGTACTGTTGTGATAAAACTATCTGTATGGATGGCATGCAAAACAAGGTTTTTCTGTGTACCTCAGAGTACATGGGATAGTTATAAACCTGACTAAAACTGGCAAAAGAAAGAATTACTGCAATGGTTGGGATCACACCTGTTGAGATTATTGGAGGTCGGTCACCCTCCATCCCCAGGTCATCGTTGTTGGGTTCCTTAGGGCAGTGCTCGTGACCCTCCCATCTTCATCTGCTTCATGAATGGCATTCCTTCCATCATGAACTCGGGAGTGGGACTATTCACTGAATATTTCTCAGTCTTAAGAGTCGGAGTTATTCACCATGGTTACAGCTCCTTCAGTCTAATTCATCCATGCCTACCAGGATGTTGCCAAAGCCATTTGCCTGGGTTTGGCCTGTATCCCTCTGAAACGTCCCTATCTATTTTCCATCATTTCTAATTCCTCAGCAACTGAAGAAGCCCACGTCTGCACTTGGCAACACCTAGACAACATTCAAACACATGCTGATTAGAGGCAAGTAACATTCACATCATGAAAGGGCTGGTCATTGGCCATTTCCAACAGGAGAGAGTCTCACCACCTCCCCTTGATATTCAATAGGATTGCCCACCACCACTGACCAGAAATTCATCAGGACAGGCACATGAATAATGTGGCTACAAGAGTGAATCAGAGGCCGGATTCCTGTGGTGAGTCACTCCCCTCTATCTACAAATTACAGTCAGCAGTGTGGCAGAACACTCTGCACATTCTGTGGCGGGGGCAGCTCCGAAAGCTCGGTCTCTTCAGGGACACGACAGTCCATTCGACTTGTACTGGTAGGCAGTGGGTGCAGTGTTCACCGTCTACAAAATACATTGCAGTTACTGACACAGGCTACTTGAGAAACCTCCTCCCCCATGACCAAGGCAAGCTGAGCAGATACAGAAGATCATCACCTCCAGGTTCCCATCCAAGGCTCATGCCACCCTGACATGGAAAGTCCCAGCAGCACAGCTTCAGACAATCCCAGCACCAGTACACCGCCATGGAAAGTCCCAGCAGCACAATTCCACCAGACAATCCCAGCACCAGTACACCGCCATGGAAAGTCCCAGCAGCACAATTCCACCAGACAATCCCAGCACCAGTACACCGCCATGGAAAGTCCCAGCAGCACAATTCCACCAGACAATCCCAGCACCAGTACACCGCCATGGAAAGTCCCAGCAGCACAGCTTCAGACAATCCCAGCATCAGTACACCGCCATGGAAAGTCCCAGCAGCACAATTCCACCAGACAATCCCAGCACCAGTACACCGCCATGGAAAGTCCCAGCAGCACAATTCCACAAGACAATCCCAGCACCAGTACACCGCCATGGAAAGTCCCAGCAGCACAATTCCACCAGACAATCCCAGCACCAGTACACCGCCATGGAAAGTCCCAGCAGCACAGCTTCAGACAATCCCAGCACCAGTACACCGCCATGGAAAGTCCCAGCAGCACAATTCCACCAGACAATCCCAGCACTAGTACACCGCCATGGAAAGTCCCAGCAGCACAGCTTCAGACAATCCCAGCACCAGTACACCGCCATGGAAAGTCCCAGCAGCACAGCTTCAGACAATCCCAGCACCAGTACACCGCCATGGAAAGTCCCAGCAGCACAATTCCACCAGACAATCCCAGCACTAGTACACCGCCATGGAAAGTCCCAGCAGCACAATTCCACCAGACAATCCCAGCACCAGTACACCGCCATGGAAAGTCCCAGCAGCACAATTCCACCAGACAATCCCAGCACTAGTACACCGCCATGGAAAGTCCCAGCAGCACAATTCCACCAGACAATCCCAGCACCAGTACACCGCCATGGAAAGTCCCAGCAGCACAGCTTCAGACAATCCCAGCACCAGTACACCGCCATGGAAAGTCCCAGCAGCACAGCTTCAGACAATCCCAGCACCAGTACACCGCCATGGAAAGTCCCAGCAGCACAGCTTCAGACAATCCCAGCACCAGTACACTGCCATGGAAAGTCCCAGCAGCACAATTCCACCAGACAATCCCAGCACTAGTACACCGCCATGGAAAGTCCCAGCAGCACAGCTTCAGACAATCCCAGCACCAGTACACCGCCATGGAAAGTCCCAGCAGCACAATTCCACCAGACAATCCCAGCACTAGTACACCGCAATGGAAAGTCCCAGCAGCACAATTCCACCAGACAATCCCAGCACCAGTACACCGCCATGGAAAGTCCCAGCAGCACAATTCCACCAGACAATCCCAGCACCAGTACACCGCCATGGAAAGTCCCAGCAGCACAATTCCACCAGACAATCCCAGCACCAGTACACCGCCATGGAAAGTCCCAGCAGCACAGCTTCAGACAATCCCAGCACCAGTACACCGCCATGGAAAGTCCCAGCAGCACAGCTTCAGACAATCCCAGCACCAGTACACCGCCATGGAAAGTCCCAGCAGCACAATTCCACCAGACAATCCCAGCACTAGTACACCGCCATGGAAAGTCCCAGCAGCACAGCTTCAGACAATCCCAGCACCAGTACACCGCCATGGAAAGTCCCAGCAGCACAGCTTCAGACAATCCCAGCACCAGTACACTGCCATGGAAAGTCCCAGCAGCACAATTCCACCAGACAATCCCAGCACTAGTACACCGCCATGGAAAGTCCCAGCAGCACAGCTTCAGACAATCCCAGCACCAGTACACCGCCATGGAAAGTCCCAGCAGCACAATTCCACCAGACAATCCCAGCACTAGTACACCGCCATGGAAAGTCCCAGCAGCACAATTCCACCAGACAATCCCAGCACCAGTACACCGCCATGGAAAGTCCCAGCAGCACAATTCCACCAGACAATCCCAGCACCAGTACACCGCCATGGAAAGTCCCAGCAGCACAATTCCACCAGACAATCCCAGCACCAGTACACCGCCATGGAAAGTCCCAGCAGCACAATTCCACCAGACAATCCCAGCACCAGTACACCGCCATGGAAAGTCCCAGCAGCACAGCTTCAGACAATCCCAGCATCAGTACACCGCCATGGAAAGTCCCAGCAGCACAATTCCACCAGACAATCCCAGCACTAGTACACCGCCATGGAAAGTCCCAGCAGCACAGCTTCAGACAATCCCAGCACCAGTACACCGCCATGGAAAGTCCCAGCAGCACAATTCCACCAGACAATCCCAGCACTAGTACACCGCCATGGAAAGTCCCAGCAGCACAATTCCACCAGACAATCCCAGCACCAGTACACCGCCATGGAAAGTCCCAGCAGCACAATTCCACCAGACAATCCCAGCACCAGTACACCGCCATGGAAAGTCCCAGCAGCACAATTCCACCAGACAATCCCAGCACCAGTACACCGCCATGGAAAGTCCCAGCAGCACAATTCCACCAGACAATCCCAGCACCAGTACACCGCCATGGAAAGTCCCAGCAGCACAGCTTCAGACAATCCCAGCATCAGTACACCGCCATGGAAAGTCCCAGCAGCACAATTCCACCAGACAATCCCAGCACTAGTACACCGCCATGGAAAGTCCCAGCAGCACAGCTTCAGACAATCCCAGCACCAGTACACCGCCATGGAAAGTCCCAGCAGCACAATTCCACCAGACAATCCCAGCACTAGTACACCGCCATGGAAAGTCCCAGCAGCACAATTCCACCAGACAATCCCAGCACCAGTACACCGCCATGGAAAGTCCCAGCAGCACAATTCCACCAGACAATCCCAGCACCAGTACACCGCCATGGAAAGTCCCAGCAGCACAATTCCACCAGACAATCCCAGCACCAGTACACCGCCATGGAAAGTCCCAGCAGCACAATTCCACCAGACAATCCCAGCACCAGTACACCGCCATGGAAAGTCCCAGCAGCACAATTCCACCAGACAATCCCAGCACCAGTACACCGCCATGGAATGTCCCAGCAGCACAGCTTCAGACAATCCCAGCATCAGTACACCGCCATGGAAAGTCCCAGCAGCACAATTCCACCAGACAATCCCAGCACCAGTACACCGCCATGGAAAGTCCCAGCAGCACAATTCCACAAGACAATCCCAGCACCAGTACACCGCCATGGAAAGTCCCAGCAGCACAATTCCACCAGACAATCCCAGCACCAGTACACCGCCATGGAAAGTCCCAGCAGCACAGCTTCAGACAATCCCAGCATCAGTACACCGCCATGGAAAGTCCCAGCAGCACAATTCCACCAGACAATCCCAGCACCAGTACACCGCCATGGAAAGTCCCAGCAGCACAGCTTCAGACAATCCCAGCACCAGTACACCGCCATGGAAAGTCCCAGCAGCACAATTCCACCAGACAATCCCAGCACCAGTACACCGCCATGGAAAGTCCCAGCAGCACAATTCCACCAGACAATCCCAGCACCAGTACACCGCCATGGAAAGTCCCAGCAGCACAATTCCACCAGACAATCCCAGCACCAGTACACCGCCATGGAAAGTCCCAGCAGCACAGCTTCAGACAATCCCAGCATCAGTACACCGCCATGGAAAGTCCCAGCAGCACAATTCCACCAGACAATCCCAGCACCAGTACACCGCCATGGAAAGTCCCAGCAGCACAATTCCACAAGACAATCCCAGCACCAGTACACCGCCATGGAAAGTCCCAGCAGCACAATTCCACCAGACAATCCCAGCACCAGTACACCGCCATGGAAAGTCCCAGCAGCACAGCTTCAGACAATCCCAGCACCAGTACACCGCCATGGAAAGTCCCAGCAGCACAATTCCACCAGACAATCCCAGCACTAGTACACCGCCATGGAAAGTCCCAGCAGCACAGCTTCAGACAATCCCAGCACCAGTACACCGCCATGGAAAGTCCCAGCAGCACAGCTTCAGACAATCCCAGCACCAGTACACCGCCATGGAAAGTCCCAGCAGCACAATTCCACCAGACAATCCCAGCACTAGTACACCGCCATGGAAAGTCCCAGCAGCACAATTCCACCAGACAATCCCAGCACCAGTACACCGCCATGGAAAGTCCCAGCAGCACAATTCCACCAGACAATCCCAGCACTAGTACACCGCCATGGAAAGTCCCAGCAGCACAATTCCACCAGACAATCCCAGCACCAGTACACCGCCATGGAAAGTCCCAGCAGCACAGCTTCAGACAATCCCAGCACCAGTACACCGCCATGGAAAGTCCCAGCAGCACAGCTTCAGACAATCCCAGCACCAGTACACCGCCATGGAAAGTCCCAGCAGCACAGCTTCAGACAATCCCAGCACCAGTACACTGCCATGGAAAGTCCCAGCAGCACAATTCCACCAGACAATCCCAGCACTAGTACACCGCCATGGAAAGTCCCAGCAGCACAGCTTCAGACAATCCCAGCACCAGTACACCGCCATGGAAAGTCCCAGCAGCACAATTCCACCAGACAATCCCAGCACTAGTACACCGCAATGGAAAGTCCCAGCAGCACAATTCCACCAGACAATCCCAGCACCAGTACACCGCCATGGAAAGTCCCAGCAGCACAATTCCACCAGACAATCCCAGCACCAGTACACCGCCATGGAAAGTCCCAGCAGCACAATTCCACCAGACAATCCCAGCACCAGTACACCGCCATGGAAAGTCCCAGCAGCACAGCTTCAGACAATCCCAGCACCAGTACACCGCCATGGAAAGTCCCAGCAGCACAGCTTCAGACAATCCCAGCACCAGTACACCGCCATGGAAAGTCCCAGCAGCACAATTCCACCAGACAATCCCAGCACTAGTACACCGCCATGGAAAGTCCCAGCAGCACAGCTTCAGACAATCCCAGCACCAGTACACCGCCATGGAAAGTCCCAGCAGCACAGCTTCAGACAATCCCAGCACCAGTACACTGCCATGGAAAGTCCCAGCAGCACAATTCCACCAGACAATCCCAGCACTAGTACACCGCCATGGAAAGTCCCAGCAGCACAGCTTCAGACAATCCCAGCACCAGTACACCGCCATGGAAAGTCCCAGCAGCACAATTCCACCAGACAATCCCAGCACTAGTACACCGCCATGGAAAGTCCCAGCAGCACAATTCCACCAGACAATCCCAGCACCAGTACACCGCCATGGAAAGTCCCAGCAGCACAATTCCACCAGACAATCCCAGCACCAGTACACCGCCATGGAAAGTCCCAGCAGCACAATTCCACCAGACAATCCCAGCACCAGTACACCGCCATGGAAAGTCCCAGCAGCACAATTCCACCAGACAATCCCAGCACCAGTACACCGCCATGGAAAGTCCCAGCAGCACAGCTTCAGACAATCCCAGCATCAGTACACCGCCATGGAAAGTCCCAGCAGCACAATTCCACCAGACAATCCCAGCACTAGTACACCGCCATGGAAAGTCCCAGCAGCACAGCTTCAGACAATCCCAGCACCAGTACACCGCCATGGAAAGTCCCAGCAGCACAATTCCACCAGACAATCCCAGCACTAGTACACCGCCATGGAAAGTCCCAGCAGCACAATTCCACCAGACAATCCCAGCACCAGTACACCGCCATGGAAAGTCCCAGCAGCACAATTCCACCAGACAATCCCAGCACCAGTACACCGCCATGGAAAGTCCCAGCAGCACAATTCCACCAGACAATCCCAGCACCAGTACACCGCCATGGAAAGTCCCAGCAGCACAATTCCACCAGACAATCCCAGCACCAGTACACCGCCATGGAAAGTCCCAGCAGCACAGCTTCAGACAATCCCAGCATCAGTACACCGCCATGGAAAGTCCCAGCAGCACAATTCCACCAGACAATCCCAGCACTAGTACACCGCCATGGAAAGTCCCAGCAGCACAGCTTCAGACAATCCCAGCACCAGTACACCGCCATGGAAAGTCCCAGCAGCACAATTCCACCAGACAATCCCAGCACTAGTACACCGCCATGGAAAGTCCCAGCAGCACAATTCCACCAGACAATCCCAGCACCAGTACACCGCCATGGAAAGTCCCAGCAGCACAATTCCACCAGACAATCCCAGCACCAGTACACCGCCATGGAAAGTCCCAGCAGCACAATTCCACCAGACAATCCCAGCACCAGTACACCGCCATGGAAAGTCCCAGCAGCACAATTCCACCAGACAATCCCAGCACCAGTACACCGCCATGGAAAGTCCCAGCAGCACAATTCCACCAGACAATCCCAGCACCAGTACACCGCCATGGAATGTCCCAGCAGCACAGCTTCAGACAATCCCAGCATCAGTACACCGCCATGGAAAGTCCCAGCAGCACAATTCCACCAGACAATCCCAGCACCAGTACACCGCCATGGAAAGTCCCAGCAGCACAATTCCACAAGACAATCCCAGCACCAGTACACCGCCATGGAAAGTCCCAGCAGCACAATTCCACCAGACAATCCCAGCACCAGTACACCGCCATGGAAAGTCCCAGCAGCACAGCTTCAGACAATCCCAGCATCAGTACACCGCCATGGAAAGTCCCAGCAGCACAATTCCACCAGACAATCCCAGCACCAGTACACCGCCATGGAAAGTCCCAGCAGCACAGCTTCAGACAATCCCAGCACCAGTACACCGCCATGGAAAGTCCCAGCAGCACAATTCCACCAGACAATCCCAGCACTAGTACACCGCCATGGAAAGTCCCAGCAGCACAGCTTCAGACAATCCCAGCACCAGTACACCGCCATGGAAAGTCCCAGCAGCACAGCTTCAGACAATCCCAGCACCAGTACACCGCCATGGAAAGTCCCAGCAGCACAGCTTCAGACAATCCCAGCACCAGTACACTGCCATGGAAAGTCCCAGCAGCACAATTCCACCAGACAATCCCAGCACTAGTACACTGCCATGGAAAGTCCCAGCAGCACAGCTTCAGACAATCCCAGCACCAGTACACCGCCATGGAAAGTCCCAGCAGCACAATTCCACCAGACAATCCCAGCACTAGTACACCGCCATGGAAAGTCCCAGCAGCACAATTCCACCAGACAATCCCAGCACCAGTACACCGCCATGGAAAGTCCCAGCAGCACAATTCCACCAGACAATCCCAGCACCAGTACACCGCCATGGAAAGTCCCAGCAGCACAATTCCACCAGACAATCCCAGCACCAGTACACCGCCATGGAAAGTCCCAGCAGCACAATTCCACCAGACAATCCCAGCACCAGTACACCGCCATGGAAAGTCCCAGCAGCACAGCATCAGACAATCCCAGCACCAGTACACCGCCATGGAAAGTCCCGGCAGCACAGCTTCAGACAATCCCAGCACCAGTACACCGCCATGGGAAGTCCCAGCAGCACAGCTTCAGACAATCCCAGCACCAGTACACCGCCATGGAAAGTCCCAGCAGCACAGCTTCAGACAATCCCAGCACCAGTACACCGCCATGGAAAGTCCCAGCAGCACAGCTTCAGACAATCCCAGCACCAGTACACCGCCATGGAAAGTCCCAGCAGCACAGCTTCAGACAATCCCAGCACCAGTACACCGCCATGGAAAGTCCCAGCAGCACAGCTTCAGACAATCCCAGCACCAGTACACCACCATGGAAAGTCCCAGCAGCACAGCTTCAGACAATCCCAGCACCAGTACACCGCCATGGAAAGTCCCAGCAGCACAGCTTCAGACAATCCCAGCACCAGTACACCGCCATGGAAAGTCCCAGCAGCACAGCTTCAGACAATCCCAGCACCAGTACACCGCCATGGGAAGTCCCAGCAGCACAATTCCACCAGACAATCCCACAAAACATTTGGGTCACTAACAAGCCCCACTCTTTCTTTGGCTACTCTCTTTTATCCTACAATATACACATAAAGTGCTCTGCCTGAATCTTGTTCACCAGTGATATTCCATGCCCTCTCTTTGCCCTCCTACTTCCTTAACACACCTGGAAACTTCCCTTGATTTCAGTTCTCTATACCTGATCTCCCTCAACACGTTATGTTCCACGGAACTTCACTCTATGAGGACTAGTTGGCCCTGAGCTCCCATTATTTCATTTTTAAATGATTCCCATCAGCAGAAATAGTCTTCTGGGTAATCAGCTGTTCCCCATCAACTTTAGCCAGGTCTTGAAACTGCTTTGCTCTCTTGAAATTGGTCTTCCTTGAATTAGGATCTTCACAGAGTTAGTCATTACCTCTGAATTGTATTCCTACTGACATCAACTCTCTGCGAGTACTGCCCTCCTCCTACTGGAGTGTCTATATACTAGCTCTAAAACCATTCTGGGCAGTTTTACAATTCCACTTCCGCTAGGTATTTTCACACAAAGGTTGATGCGTGTCCATTAACATACAGCCCTGATATGTATAAAGATAATGTGTGAATGTATAGTTTGGTCGCACTTGCCCTGGGTATAGGGATGACAGTGTGGGGATGCTGGACCGAGCAGTTGTTGGGTGTAGCATGGGTGTTGAGATGGGGTGTGGATGTTGGGTGTGGGTGCAGAAACGTGAAGGACTGCACTGTATTAGGCTCTGAGAGCCATGTGTAGAAACAAGCCCGTCCCTGAGTGGCATGGCAGCCAGCCCCAATGTCCAAGCAGCTGGCGTCCACACGCCACTTACCAGCTGTGTGGGATCCCCTTCCATCCCTCACCAACCCGTTCCACCTCTGTCCTCCCCACTTACCGGCTGTGTGGGATCCCCTTCCATCCCTCACCAACCCGTCCCACCTCTGTCCTCCCCACTTACCGGCTGCGTGGGATCCCCTTCCATCCCTCACCAACCCGTTCCACCTCTCTCCTCCCCACTTACCGCTGTGTGGGATCCCCTTCCATCCCTCACCAACCCGTCCCACCTCTGTCCTCCCCACTTACCAGCTGTGTGGGATCCCCTTCCATCCCTCACCAACCCGTTCCACCTCTCTCCTCCCCACTTACCGCTGTGTGGGATCCCCTTCCATCCCTCACCAACCCGTCCCACCTCTGTCCTCCCCACTTACCGGCTGTGTGGGATCCCCTTCCATCCCTCACCAACCCGTCCCACCTCTGTCCTCCCCACTTACCGGCTGTGTGGGATCCCCTTCCATCCCTCACCAACCCGTTCCACCTCTCTCCTCCCCACTTACCGCTGTGTGGGATCCCCTTCCATCCCTCACCAACCCGTCCCACCTCTGTCCTCCCCACTTACCGGCTGTGTGAGATCCCCTTCCATCCCTCACCAACCCGTCCCACCTCTCTCCTCCCCACTTACCGCTGTGTGGGATCCCCTTCCATCCCTCACCAACCCGTCCCACCTCTGTCCTCCCCACTTACCGGCTGTGTGGGATCCCCTTCCATCCCTCACCAACCCGTCCCACCTCTGTCCTCCCCACTTACCGGCTGTGTGAGATCCCCTTCCATCCCTCACCAACCCGTCCCACCTCTGTCCTCCCCACTTACCGGCTGTGTGGGACCCCCTTCCATCCCTCACCAACCCGTCCCACCTCTGTCCTCCCCACTTACCGGCTGCGTGGGATCCCCTTCCATCCCTCACCAACCCGTCCCACCTCTCTCCTCCCCACTTACCGGCTGTGTGAGATCCCCTTCCATCCCTCACCAACCCGTCCCACCTCTGTCCTCCCCACTTACCGGCTGTGTGGGACCCCCTTCCATCCCTCACCAACCCGTCCCACCTCTGTCCTCCCCACTTACCGGCTGCGTGGGATCCCCTTCCATCCCTCACCAACCCGTCCCACCTCTCTCCTCCCCACTTACCGGCTGTGTGGGATCCCCTTCCATCCCTCACCAACCCGTCCCACCTCTGTCCTCCCCACTTACCGGCTGTGTGGGATCCCCTTCCATCCCTCACCAACCCGTCCCACCTCTCTCCTCCCCACTTACCGGCTGCGTGGGATCCCCTTCCATCCCTCACCAACCCGTCCCACCTCTCTCCTCCCCACTTACCGCTGTGTGGGATCCCCTTCCATCCCTCACCAACCCGTCCCACCTCTGTCCTCCCCACTTACCGGCTGCGTGGGATCCCCTTCCATCCCTCACCAACCCGTCCCACCTCTCTCCTCCCCACTTACCGGCTGCGTGGGATCCCCTTCCATCCCTCACCAACCCGTCCCACCTCTCTCCTCCCCACTTACCGGCTGCGTGGGATCCCCTTCCATCCCTCACCAACCCGTCCCACCTCTGTCCTCCCCACTTACCGGCTGTGTGGGATCCCCTTCCATCCCTCACCAACCCGTCCCACCTCTGTCCTCCCCACTTACCGGCTGTGTGGGATCCCCTTCCATCCCTCACCAACCCGTCCCACCTCTGTCCTCCCCACTTACCGGCTGCGTGGGATCCCCTTCCATCCCTCACCAACCCGTCCCACCTCTCTCCTCCCCACTTACCGGCTGTGTGGGATCCCCTTCCATCCCTCACCAACCCGTCCCACCTCTCTCCTCCCCACTTACCGGCTGTGTGGGATCCCCTTCCATCCCTCACCAACCCGTCCCACCTCTGTCCTCCCCACTTACCGGCTGTGTGGGATCCCCTTCCATCCCTCACCAACCCGTCCCACCTCTGTCCTCCCCACTTACCGGCTGTGTGAGATCCCCTTCCATCCCTCACCAACCCGTCCCACCTCTCTCCTCCCCACTTACCGCTGTGTGGGATCCCCTTCCATCCCTCACCAACCCGTCCCACCTCTGTCCTCCCCACTTACCGGCTGTGTGGGATCCCCTTCCATCCCTCACCAACCCGTCCCACCTCTCTCCTCCCCACTTACCGCTGTGTGGGATCCCCTTCCATCCCTCACCAACCCGTCCCACCTCTCTCCTCCCCACTTACCGGCTGTGTGGGATCCCCTCCCATCCCTCACCAACCCGTCCCACCTCTCTCCTCCCCACTTACCGGCTGTGTGGGATCCCCTCCCATCCCTCACCAACCCGTCCCACCTCTCTCCTCCCCACTTACCGGCTGTGTGGGATCCCCTTCCATCCCTCACCAACCCGTCCCACCTCTGTCCTTCCTACTTACTGGCTGTGTGGGATCCCCTCCCATCCCTCACCAACCCGTCCCACCTCTGTCCTCCCCACTTACCGGCTGTGTGGGATCCCCTTCCATCCCTCACCAACCCGTCCCACCTCTGTCCTCCCCACTTACCGGCTGTGTGAGATCCCCTTCCATCCCTCACCAACCCGTCCCACCTCTCTCCTCCCCACTTACCGCTGTGTGGGATCCCCTTCCATCCCTCACCAACCCGTCCCACCTCTCTCCTCCCCACTTACCGGCTGTGTGGGATCCCCTTCCATCCCTCACCAACCCGTCCCACCTCTCTCCTCCCCACTTACCGCTGTGTGGGATCCCCTTCCATCCCTCACCAACCCGTCCCACCTCTCTCCTCCCCACTTACCGGCTGTGTGGGATCCCCTCCCATCCCTCACCAACCCGTCCCACCTCTCTCCTCCCCACTTACCGGCTGTGTGGGATCCCCTCCCATCCCTCACCAACCCGTCCCACCTCTCTCCTCCCCACTTACCGGCTGTGTGGGATCCCCTTCCATCCCTCACCAACCCGTCCCACCTCTGTCCTTCCTACTTACTGGCTGTGTGGGATCCCCTCCCATCCCTCACCAACCCGTCCCACCTCTGTCCTCCCTACTTACCGGCTGTGTGGGATCCCCTTCCATCCCTCACCAACCCGTTCCACCTCTGTCCTCCCCACTTACCGGCTGTGTGGGATCCCCTTCCATCCCTCACCAACCCGTTCCACCTCTGTCCTCCCCACTTACCGGCTGTGTGAGATCCCCTTCCATCCCTCACCAACCCGTTCCACCTCTGTCCTCCCCACTTACCGGCTGTGTGAGATCCCCTTCCATCCCTCACCAACCCGTCCCACCTCTGTCCTCCCCACTTACCGGCTGTGTGGGATCCCCTTCCATCCCTCACCAACCCGTCCCACCTCTCTCCTCCCCACTTACCGGCTGTGTGGGATCCCCTTCCATCCCTCACCAACCCGTCCCACCTCTGTCCTTCCTACTTACTGGCTGTGTGGGATCCCCTCCCATCCCTCACCAACCCGTCCCACCTCTGTCCTCCCTACTTACCGGCTGTGTGGGATCCCCTTCCATCCCTCACCAACCCGTTCCACCTCTGTCCTCCCCACTTACCGGCTGTGTGGGATCCCCTTCCATCCCTCACCAACCCGTTCCACCTCTGTCCTCCCCACTTACCGGCTGTGTGAGATCCCCTTCCATCCCTCACCAACCCGTTCCACCTCTGTCCTCCCCACTTACCGGCTGTGTGAGATCCCCTTCCATCCCTCACCAACCCGTCCCACCTCTGTCCTCCCCACTTACCGGCTGTGTGGGATCCCCTTCCATCCCTCACCAACCCGTCCCACCTCTGTCCTCCCCACTTACCGGCTGCGTGGGATCCCCTTCCATCCCTCACCAACCCGTCCCACCTCTGTCCTCCCCACTTACCGGCTGTGTGGGATCCCCTTCCATCCCTCACCAACCCGTCCCACCTCTCTCCTCCCCACTTACCGGCTGTGTGGGATCCCCTTCCATCCCTCACCAACCCGTCCCACCTCTCTCCTCCCCACTTACTGGTTGTGTGGGATCCCCTTCCATCCCTCACCAACCCGTCCCACCTCTGTCCTCCCCACTTACTGGCTGTGTGGGATCCCCTTCCATCCCTCACCAACCCGTCCCACCTCTCTCCTCCCCACTTACTGGTTGTGTGGGATCCCCTTCCATCCCTCACCAACCCGTCCCACCTCTGTCCTCCCCACTTACTGGCTGTGTGGGATCCCCTCCCATCCCTCACCAACCCGTCCCACCTCTGTCCTCCCCACTTACTGGCTCTGTGGGATCCCCTTCCATCCCTCACCAACCCGTCCCACCTCTGTCCTCCCCACTTACCGCTGTGTGGGATCCCTCACCCCACCCAACCCCACCTCTCTGCTCTCCTCCCCGCTTACCTCGCAGCAGTCCATGGCGTCGTCGAGGCGGCCGAGTTTGCGGTAGGCAGCAGCCATGTGGTACTGGCTCATCGCGCGGTACTTGAGGCTCCAGCCTTTGCCGTAGTCGGCCACCAGCTCAGCCGCCTTGCAGGGGAAAAAGAGCGCCTTCTCGTAGTCCTTGAGCTGCACGTAGAATCCGCCGAGACTGCAGCAGACGCGGCACTCCAGCATCTTGTCGTCGTTGCCGTGCGCGTAGCGCAGCGCCTTCTCGAAGCACTCGAGCGCCTTCTGGAAGGCGCTGAGGCCCAGGAAGGCGTTGCCCATGCTGAGGCAGACCTGCCCGTTGAGCTGCAGGCCCAGCCGGCCGCCCTGCGTGCTCAGGCAGGTCCGGCAGTAGGACACGGTCTTGGCGAACTCGCACAGCTTCTCGTTGCTGCGGGCCAGGTTGAGGTAGGACTCGGTAACGTAGTCCGGGGCGCCGAGCTGGCGGGCGGCCTCGGTCTGCGCCAATGCCAGCCTCAGCATGTCGCCGTACCGGCCCATCTCCGAGTGCGCCGTGATGAGGCAGCCCAGAACCCGAAACCGCCCCGCCAGGTCGGTGCTCTTCAGCAGCACCTGGTTCCACACGTCCAGCGCCCGGGATGTGTCATTGGACTGGTAGAGGCGCAGGCCCTTCTCGATCTGCTGCTTGGTCTGGTCCTGGCCCATGGCCATGGGCTGCGGGCGGGGGCGACACGGCACTGCCCGGTCCGCGGCGGCGACACGCCGGCCTCTGAGGGGCAGCGCAGGGCGAATGTCGCCGGAAAGGGATCGGCTGCTGGCTCGGGGGTAGGGGAGGGGAGAGAGGCGATCCCGGGCTGCAGCTGCCCACGTCCATCGCCGGGCAGCGGTGAGGGTGCAGGCAGCGCTGTCAGTCTGTCAGAGCGGCAGGAAATGGGCAGAACCTCCCTCCCATTCACACAGCGACTCCTTCGCTCCCCGAATGACCTCCTGGGCTCCACCTCACCAAGTGATCCTCCTCCAAGGAACCAAGCCCCCGCTCTTCACCTTTCAGACTCGAGCCCGGGTGATGTTGGCAGGTGGGAACAGTTTAAACGCGCTGTGACTGCGGGAGAGCCGGAGACCTGTTCAAATCTCCCTGGAGGAACAACTGCTCATTCCATCCTCTGACCCATGGAATGCACATGGTCCCCGTGGGAACCCAAGTCTAATACAGCTGCAGGTGTTGGAGGTGCGGTCTGTTGGAAGCTGGGCTCAGGCCCTGCATTTTGGACCTCGGGCAACAGCTGACTCCCCCAGGGATGAGTGCTTTGTGCATCCTGCTTGGTGAGAACAATGAAAATTCAAGCCATAGTGGAAGGACAACACAAAAAAATGGTATCTTTCTGTCTGACTGGCTTTCAGTTATAATGCTGCACAATTGGAGCTAAAGCCATAGCAGGATGGGTGGCTCAGCGAGGAGAAGAAAGGTCAACCAGTGAGTGACAGGAGCTCCCATCGCTGGGGGAATGGACAGCCCATTCTGCACCAGCACTTAAGACCCAAGTGTAGTAATGTGTCCCTGGGTGACAGGGTCAAAGGGATCACTACAGTATCTCGAGAGGAGGGAGATGAACAGCCAAAGGTTGTGGTCCATTTGGATAGCAACGCCAGTGTGGATAGAATGACAATAGTGGCCACATCTGTGTGTGGAGGGGGTCATGGCTTTATATATCAGGAGTACTGATACCATTTCAGGGGAAGGGTCAATAAACAAGATACTGGAAGATCTCAGATGACAGTATCTGTGGAGGGAAATAGACAGTCAGTGTTTCAGGTTGAGAGCACTGAAAGATTGAGGATATAAAGCTGGCAAGCAATAAGCCAATATAAAGGAGTAAAGGGTAGAGCTGGCAAGCAGGAGGTGGACCTGGGAAAGGGTAGTGGAAATAGGGATTGAAAGTGGGAGGTGATGGGCAGAGGAGACAAAGGGTTGTGGATGATGGCATCTCATCAGTGGAGAAGGTAAAACATGGAATCCAGTGAGGGAGGTGGAGTGGAGAAGACAATAGGAGAGGACCCATTGTGAGGAGTGTCTGGGTGATGAAGTGAGTGGAGGAGGGGAAACGGTGATGGGGGGCTGGCATGGCTGTGGGGGAAACTGGACAGACCAAGGGAAAGAAAAGGAACAGAGAGGGAGCAGGTCACTTGAAATTGGTGAATTCAAAGTTCATGCTGTCAGAGATGGTGTGAGTCTGCTGGAGGGAGATGGGGAGGAAGTAAGTGAGCCTCCACCAAACAGGGTCTATTGTCCTCAAGGGGAGATACACCAGTGGTGTGGGTTGGGGGAGTACGGTTAATTTAGCAGGGGAACAGAAGTAGGAATAGGCTGTTAAAGGCTGAGGAGGTGTACCTAAAAGGATTGGGAGGATTAAATAGCACCAAAACAAGTCATTTGGACAGCTGACTGAGTGCCTCCTCAGACTTTGTGAGAGGAAACTGCAGAGGCCCTTGCGAAGACATTTGCTTCATTGTTAGCCACTGGAGAAGCTACCGAAGATTACAAGGTGGCTAACATAATTCCATTGTTTAAGAAGGGTAGCAAGAACAAGCCAGAGAACTGACAAGCCTGACATCAGTGGTGGGAAAGTTACCGGCGCAAATTCTGAGGGACAGGGTTGGCCGGCGTTTGGATTAGGTTTCAGCATGGCTTTGTGTGTGGGAAGTTGTGGTTGATGAATCATCTTTTAGAGTTTTTGGAAGAGGTAACAAAAAGCGTAGATGAGGATAGGGCAGTGGATGTTGGCTATTTGGACTTTGACTAGGGTGGACTGGAAGGTTTGGTTCCATGGGACCCAGGGAGAGCTATTTAGGTGGATTCAAAATTGGCTCAGAGGCAGAAAGGTTGTTTCTTGGGATGGAGGTCAGTGTGCCAAAAGAGAGCCTTGGTCCTTGGTATTCATTATATGAATGATTTGGATGTGAATACACAAGGCCTGATCAAAGTTCAAAGTAAATTAATTATTTAAGTATGTATATGCATCATTCACTACTGAAATATTCATTTTCTTGTAGGAATAAACAGGAAAAAAGGAAATACAATAGAATTTTATGACAAACTATACATAAACCTTGCCACAGGAGGTAGGGGCGGTCCCTAATACTTTGCTTCAGTTTTCATCAGTGAGAGGAACCTTGATGTTTGTGAGGACAGCATAAAACTGGCTGACATACTAGAACATGTCAGCATTAAGAAAGAGATATGCTGGAACTTTTGGAAAACATTAGGATAGCTAAGTCCCCAGGATCGGATGGAATAAACCTCAGGTTACTACAGGAAGTGGGGAAAGAGAGTCTTGTGTCTTCGTTGATGATCTTTGCATCCTCACTGGCCCCAGGAGTAGCACCAGATGATTAGAGGGTGGCAAATGTTATTCCTTTGTTCAAGAAAGGGAGTAGGGTTATCACTGGGAATTATATTGCAGAAGATTTTTTTGAGAGAAGATTTATGAGCATTTGGAGAAGCCTAGTTTGATTAGGGAAAGACAGTGTCACTTTGAATAGCTAGCGGCTCATGCCTCACAGCCTGACTGAATTCTTTGAGGATGTCACAAAACACATTGCTGAAGGTGCAGCAGTGGATGTGGTGTGTATATATATTTGTAGTAAGGCTTTTGATAAGGTTCCCCATGGGAGGCTCATTCAGAAAGTCAGGAGGTATTGCATTCAAGGAAACATGACTGTGTGGATTCAGAATTGGCATGCCCATAGAAGGCAGAAGGTGGTTTTATATGGAACATATGCCTTGTGGTTGGTGACCATTGATGTTCCACAGGGATTTGTTCTGGGACCCCTGCTGTTTGTGATTTTCTAAAAGGAATGAGGAATGGAAGGGTGGGTTTCTAAATTTGCATAATACATGAAGGTTGGTGGTGTGAGTAGTGTAGAAGGTTGCTGTAGTTTACAACAGGACATTGACAGGATGTAGAACTGGGCTGAGAAGTAGCAGATGGAGTTCAACATGGAAAAGTGTTGAATGAATTTGAAGGCAAAATACAGGGTTTATGGCAGGATTCCTGGCAGTGTAGGGAAGCAGGGGTTTTGGGGCCCACGTCCATAGATCCCTGAAAGATGCTGCATAACGTAATAAAATTGCCAAGAAGTCGTATAATGTGTTGGTCTTCACTGGTTCAGGGATTGTGTTCAAGAGCCATGAGGTAATATAAAAGCCTAGTTAGACCACACTTGGAATATTGTTCATTACAAACAGGATGTGGAAGCTTTAGAGAGGGTGCAAATAAGATTTACTAGGATGCTGCCTGGATGAGAGAGCAGGTGTTATGGTATTAGGGTGAGCTTTTCTCTTTGGAGCGAAAGAGGATGAAAGGTGACTTGATAGAGGTGTACAAGATGATAAGAGGCATAGATAGTGGCTGGAGACTTTTTCCCAGGGTGGAAATGGCTAATATCAGGCGGCATAATTTTAAGGTGTTTGGAGGAATGTGTAGGGTGGGGAATAGGTAGTGTAGTGGCACTGCACTGGACTTCAAGGCGAATGGTCCTGGGTTCAAATCTGGCTAGCTCCTTGCACGCTTTCCATCCATGCTTGGTTGAGCATTGAGCTAGCAACTTGGCCTGGTAAAAAAAAATAGACAAATGCTAAAATAAATAGCAAGGTTGCTGCCCAATGCTGCACAAGGCATGGAAAGGAACAACAATATAAGGAAATGTCAGAGGTAAGTTTCTGTTTACACAAAGATTGGTGAGTGCATGGAATGTCCTACGAGAGGTTACGGTAGGGACGTATACAGTACATTAGCGACATTTAAGAAACCCTTAAATAGGCACAAGGATGATAGAAAAATGGAGGACTACGTAGGAGTGAAGGGTTATAGTGATATTAGAGTAGGTTAAAAGGTCAGCAGAGCATGGGCCGAAGGGCCTGTACCACGCTGTAAAGTCCGACAAACCACCAGTGTGCAAAAGGACATAAAATGTGCAAATAAAAACTACTGAGAAGATACAGAAAGCTGTACAGTCCTTGAATGTGAGTCTGTAGATGGTGGAACCAAGTTCAGGGTACTGGTGAATGAAGTTATCCACGTCATACGAAGATCCGTAAGTTTGCAGATGATGCAAAATTAGGAGATGTTAATAGTGAAGAAGGTTATCTTAGTTATGGCAAATCTTGATCAGTTTGGGAAGAAGGCTGAGGAAGTGGCAAATGGATTTCAATGCAGTTAAGTGTGAGGTGATACATTTTGCGATGGCAGGCTGTAAATAAATGCAGACCAAGGAGTACAAGTACATAGTTTGTTGTAAATGTCGTCACAGGTAGACAGGGTGTTGAAAAAGGCTGGCTTTCATGACTGACTGTAGGAGCTGGGACTATATGTTTCGGGACTATAAGTAGCTGATGAGGCTGTACTTGAAGTACTTCAAGTTGCAGGGTTTCTCAACCAGGGTTCCGCGAGAGATCAGGATTGAAACAATAAACACAGTTTTTCAAACTTAGTGCAACGTGCTCGCATTGGTGGGCAGCGACTGAGCAGCCCCGTTAGCAATCTCGTTAAAGGTCTCTCAGCCCCATGTGGCAGTGCGCAGCAGGACCGTGTTTATTTGGTTGAGTCCTCTCCCTCCCGATTACCTCCACCAACTTCCCCTGACTTATGGGAGCGAACAAGCTCTACCCGTATAGTAGAAAATTGGAGGGAAATTTTCATTTTAAAGATGTGGCGATTTTTTAAGCAGAGGTGTGAGATGGAAGGAGGTTTCTAAGGCTTTGACCTACAGACAATTCTGATAAGGTTAATGATAAAGAATTACAATCTTTTGTATCATTTCACTGCACTTGTTCAACAATAGATACAAAAAAGTCCGTCTTCAATCATAAGCTGATTATTTACTGATCAGTTACTTATCAATGGGTTTTACATGGACTGGTGATCCACGTTGTCCTGTTCCATTGAGCCTAGTCTGTAGCAAATAACTTACAGATGCAGCAATGGCTCCAGCAAAATTGAAAAGACACTTAACTACAAATCACAGCCATATGACAGATAAAAGTGCTGATTACTTAAACAGCTATTGGAATCTCAAAACAGACAGTGTAAAGCTTTTAGTAATAAAGGCACAGTCAATAAAACGACTCAGGAAGCAAGTTATTTAGTAGCAGAACTTATTACCCAGAAAAGGAAAAGTCACACAATTGATGGGGACCTAATAATGCCAGCATGTAAAATTACAGTGGGTAAAATGCTAGGAATAGATGCAGTACAAGAAATTGAAAAAGTTTCACTGTCAAATAGTACGATAAGTTGATGACATGTCACATGATGCTGAAGAGGTTTTGTGTGATAAACTGGAAAACAACAGCTTCTCTACCCAGGTTGACAAGTCAATAGATTTCACCAATAAATGTCATGTTGCAGCATTCGTAAGATTTGTAAATGATGGTGAAATTCAAGAAAAATGTTTCTGTTGCAAAGAGCTGCCTAAAACAAGAAAAGGCATAGATACATTTAATGTTTTGTCTTCATATCTGGAAGCAAAAGGTGTGTCTTGGAGGAACTGTGTTGGCATCTGTACTGATGGTGCCTCGTCAATGGCTACCATGAGAGGTTTCGTTTCTCTTGTGAAAAAAGGAAATCCTGACATTGTCACAGTACACTGTTTTCTTCAGAGAGGAACTGACATTAAAAAGTCTTGGAGATGAAAACAAAATCTGGAAGATGTTACTAAAATGGTTAAATTTATTATTTTAGTTCACCCTAGAATGTTTTTAAAAACTGGAAACCTGGGCAAAGAGCACACCAATCTCCTGCTACACATAGAAATCCAGTGGCTTAGCAGAGGAAGAGTTCTCAACACGGTGTATAACTAAGAGGTGAATTACAGGAGTACTTTGATGAAAATTGGCTAGATTTTGCTGAGTGCTTTGAAGAATGGCTACAGAAACTAGCCTGTCTAGTAGACATTTTTCATCAGATGAACCAGTTGTAGACATCTCTGCAAGGCCCTGGAGAAGATGTTTTCACTTCAAGTGACAAGATCCTTGGATTGAAAAGGAAACTGAATCTTTGGAAAAATCATGTTACAAAAGGAAATGTTGAAATGTTTCCACTGTTGTTTGAGATAGAGGAAGAATCAGCAATTCTCTGGTCTTATGGAACTACAGAACAAAATTGAACAGTATTTCCTCCCTTTCAACACAAGTGTACGACTAGGTGAGGGACCTTTCTCCGAATCTTCTGCTCAGCCTGAGAACTTGACATTGAGCTGTAGCCTGATCGTGCACTCAACATGAGATTTACTGACCTGCCCCTGAAGAAACATAGAAAACCTACAGCACAATACAGGCCCTTCGACCCACAATGCTGTGCTGTACTTACTTTAGAAATTTCCTATGGTTACCCATAATCCTCTTGTTTTATAAGTTCCATGTACCTAACGAGGAGTCTCTTAAAAGACCCTATTGTATCCACCTCCACCACCGTTGCCGGCAGCCCATTCCATGCACTGACCACTCTCTACATAAAAAAAACTTACCCTGACATCTCCTCTGTACCTACTCCCCAGCACCTTAAACCTGTGCCCTCTCGTGCTAGCCATTTCAGCCCTGGGAAAAAGCCTATAACTATCCACATGATCAATGCCTCTCATTATCTTATACACTTCTATCAGGTCTCCTCTCATCCTCCATCGCTCCAAGGAGAAAAGGCCGAGTTCATTCAAGCTATTCTCATAAGGCATGCTCCCCAATCCAGGCAACATCCTTGTAAATCTCTTCTGTACCCTTTCTATAGTTTCCGCATCCTTCCTGTAGTGAGGTGACCAGAACTGAACACAGTTCTCCAAGTGGGGTCTGACTAGGGTCCTATATAGCTGTAACATTACCTCTCGGCTCAAACTCAATCTCACGATTGATGAAGGCCAATGCATCATATGCCTTCTTAATCACAGAGTCAACCTACTTATCAGCTTTGAGTGTCCTATAGATTTGAATCAGATCCATCTGATCCTCCACACTGCCAAGAGTCTTACCATTAATACTATATTCTGCCATCATATTTGACCTACCAAAATGAACCACTTCACACTTATCTGGGTTGAACTCCGTCTGCCACTTCTCAGCCCAGTTTTGCATCCTATCAATGTCCCGCTGTAACCATTGACAGCCCTCCACACTATCCACAACACCCCCAACCTTTGTGTCATCAGCAAATTTACTAACCCATCCCTCCACTTCCTCATCCAGGTCATTTATAAAAATCACAAAGAAAAGGGGTCCCAGAACAGATCCCCAAGGCACACAACTGGTCACTGACTTCCATGCAAAATATGACCCATCTACAACCACTCTTTGCCTTCTGTGAGCAAGCCAATTCTGGATTCACAAAGCAAGGTCCCCTTGGATCCCATGCCTCCTTACTTTCTCAATAAGCCTTGCAAGGGGAACCTTGTCAAATGCCTTGCTGAAATCCATATACACTACATCTACTGCTCTTCCTTCATCAATGTGTTTAGTCACATCCTCAAAAAATTCAATCAGGCTTGTAAGGCACAACCTGCCTTTGACAAAGCCATGCTGACTATTCCTAATCATATTATACCTCTCCAAATGTTCATAAATCCTGCCTGTCAGGATCTTCTCCATCAACTTACCAACCACTGAGGTAAAACTTACTGGTCTATAAATTCCTGGGCTATCTCTGTTCCCTTTCTTGAATAAGGGAACAACATCTGCAACCCTCCAATCCTCCAGAACCTATTCCATCCCCATTGATGATGCAAGGATCATTGCCAGAGGCTCAGCAATCTCCTCCCTCACCTCCCACAGTAGCCTAGGGTACATCTCGTCCAGTCCTGGTGATTTATCCAGCTTGATGTTTTCCAAAAGCACCAGCACATCCTCTTTCTTAAAGTCTATATGCTCAAGCTTTTCAATCCACTGTAAGTCATCCCTACAATTGCCAAGATCCTTTTCTGTAGTGAATACTGAAGTAGTTCTGGATTTCTGTGAAAGAAGAGCATCCTGCCATTCATAGGAAAGCAATTAACATTTAGCTGCAGTTTTCATCTTTTTACATGCACGAGCAAGCTTTTTCTTGTTTAACAAGCATCAAGAGCAAGGATAGAGATCATCTCATTTCAGTTGTAGATGAAATCCTTGCAAGCTTATCTCAAGTTCAACTCAGAATTGAGTATTTTTGCAGCAAAGAACAAGCGCAGTTTTCACATGCTAGGCCTATATTTGAGCCTGATTACATCACTTAATCAGAAAATGTTTTTTCAAAGTCTTGAAAGGTTGGCTTAAAATTCATTCCCTATTCAAAAGAGCATTGGCAATGATTTTTGAATTTTATCTATGTTATTGATCATGCTAACATACAGTGAGCTTTAGTTTAAATAAAAATAAAACACAGGGGTTCCCTGAGACCTGAAAATTCCAAGGCTTCCTCCAAGTCAAAAAGGTTGAGAATGGCTGGTGTACAGAATTGGTCACCGTTATAAGAAAGATGTAGTTAAACTGGAAGAAGTGCAGAGACTTGCAAGGATATTGCCAGCAATAAAGGACCTGAGATTATAGGGAGAGGTTGGGAAAGCTAGGTCTCTATTTCTTGAAACATGGTGAAATGAGGGACGCCCTGATCTAAGTGTTTTGGATTATTAGAGGTATAGATAAGGTAGATGGTAGCAGTCTTTTCTCTATGCCAGGGTGTCAAAAACTAGGGAGCATAGGTTTAGGTTGAGAGGGGATGCAGAGGGACTTTTCCACACAGATGTTGAATATATGGAATGATCTGTTGGAGGATATGGTTGAAGCAGATACAATAGTATCATTTAAGAAGCACTCGGTCAGGTACATGGAGGGGCAGGGTTTGTTGGGATATGGGCCAAACACAGGAAATTGTATCTGTGATCAGCGTGGTCTGATTGAGCCAACAGGCCTGTATCTGTGCTATAGTGCTAGATGACTCTATAACCGACCAAGAAGGAATGTACAAACGTCAAGGATCAGTTTGCATTAAGTGTACATAGACATAAGGTGCACGAAACAAGGTTGATGAACACCAATTGCAACAAACCACATGTGATGAAGATGTTCTGGGAAAAGCAGAGCGCTTGCTAAAGCAGATATGGATGGGTACTAACTAACCCTGGTTACCAGACATAGAAGAAAGAAGAGAATGTGGCAGTACTGATCAGAGAGGAACACACACAAAGTGTTGGAAGAACTCAACAAGCAAAGTAGCATCTATGGAGGGGAATAAATGGTCGATGTTTCAGGTTGACACCCTCCATCATGACTGGTAGGGGAAAGATAGACAATAGGTGCAGAAGTAGACCATTTGGCCCTTCGAGCCTGCACCGCCATTCTGAGATCATGGCTGATCATCTACTATCAATACCCAGTTCCTGCCTTGTCCCCATATCCCTTGATTCCCCTATCCATAAGATAGATGCCAGAAGGAGAGAGGAGAGGAAGGAGTACAAGCTGGCAGATGATGGGTAGAAACAGTTGAGGGGGTATGTGGGTGGGTGAGGCAGGGGGATGAGGTAAGAAGCTGAGAGTTGATGGGTGGAAGAGGTAAAGTGCTGATGAAGGAATCTGATAGGAGAGAACAGTGAACCATGGAAGAAAGGGGAAAAGGCACACCAAAGGAAGGTGATGGGCGGGTGAGAAGAAAGAGAGAGAGAGAAGCCAGAATGGGAAATGTGAAAAGAAAGGGGGAGGGTGAATACCAGAAGTCAGTGAAATTAATGTTCATGCCATCAGGCTACTCTGAGTGTAAAGTGCTGCTCCTGCAGCCTAACAGTGGCCTCATTGTGATAGGAGAGGAAGCCACAGGCCAACATTCAAGAGTGGGAATGGAAGTCAAATAGAAATTAGTGGCCACTGGGAAATCATGCCTTTCGACGGAACGAAGGGGACCCCCAATCAACATTGGGTCTCACTGATGAATAGGAAACCACAGCAGGAGCATCAAAGATAGTAGATGACATCAAAAGACTCGCACGTGAAGATCTGGCTCACTGTTTGGTGCCTTGAATAGTGGTGAGGGAGCTGGTGTAGGGTCAGGTGTAGTACCTGTTGCCCGGGAGGGAAAGTGGAAAAGGGAGTCACAGAGAGAGCAATCCCCAAGGAAAGTGGAGTGTTGGTGCAGGAGATGTGGCCCGTTGATGATGAATTAAGTTATGGGGCAATGGTTCTGGTAATGTCATCGTCCAGAATGGCAGCTTAAGTCACTAGCTCCTCCGGAAAAATGCGTATTAAGCCCCGTTAACCCATCAAATAAAGGATTTCTCGGAAATATTTGAACTGATAAGAGGGGCAAGAATGGGGAAAAGGAATGGAAATAAAAAAAGCGACACTACGGCTGAGAGGAGTGCACGAGCGGCTCTCCTACCCGACTGCATGCTAGTGAGATGGACGCTGGGCCTCGTCCAGGCGAAGCGGTGAATATGATCGAAATCCTGAAAGAGATAAGGGAGTTCTAGAAAGATATAAAACAGGAGCTACATGAGATTAAGTCAGAGCTCACCAATGTCAATCAAAAAATAGCAGTGGCAGAGACTCGAATTGAGAAGGTGGAAGATCGCGTTCAAAACGTGGAATGGATACTAAGTAAGACGATAAAAATATTAAATCAACAAGAAGGTAAACTGCTTGACCTGGAGGGAAGATCACGGCGGAAAAATAACAGAATATGCAACGTTCCGGAAGGAGCGGAGGGCTCGTCTATGACGGAGTTTGTCGGAAAGTCACTGCAGGATGCACTGGAGCTTCCCTCGGCTATGGAGCTGGAAACTGAGAGAGCACATTGCGCACTCGTCCCAAAGCCTACCCAAGATGGAGCAGATAAGCCTCACTCAATAATAATTAAATTCCTTCGATACAGTACCAAGGCAGAGATTCTATGAAGGGCTTGGGGTAAGAAGAGGGTGTTTTTAGTCGATAAATTAATATATTTCGACCAAGATTAAACCCACCCCACGGTCCTGCAGAAATGTAAAGAATACTCAAGTAAAGCGAATACTAAAGCGAGAAAAGAGTAGATTCCAAACTCCGTACCCTGCTAAACTTCAAGTGTTTTATCAAGATGAGATCCAACTGTATCAGACAGTGGAAGAGGCGACTACAGACATGAAGGCCAGAGGGTTGCCCGTCAGAGTGATCAAACCAAGGGAAAGCCTGGCAGAGGAATTATCCCGCTCCGCTTGGGAAATAGTGCGAGATTCGAGAAGGCAGGAGACGGGAGGAGGCCGAGAGAAGTATATCAGGAAGAGACTGAGTGTTTTCCAAAGACAGTCCTCACCCCCTCCAGAAGAGCCATAAGGTTTGGCTAACTTTAAAAATGTTGAGAAGCTAAAGGGAAGCAAAAGTAGACGGTGATATACCTATCTTGAGAAATACTTATTATGTGGATTTTATATTACTCAGTTATTCTTTATTCGCTCACTTACTCCTTTTTCCCCACCAAAATGAGAATATATGTATGTGTGCGTATATGTGTATGTAGTATATATATGTATGTGTGTGTGTGTGTGTGTGTATATATATATATATATATATAATATAGATAGATAGATAGATACTGCAATGGGAGCCCTCAACTCACAAGTAGGAGGGGTTATCCCCCACAGCTAGACATTTCCTCTAGCTCAACCCAGGGTCATCTACTAGAGACCTCAGCCTTGGAATCACATGTTTGTTGCCTTTTTTGTTATTATTTGCGTTTCTTGGTTCTTATTTGTTTAGGGAGTAGATCGATTAAGATTCTGCTAATTTCAATGATACATTGGCAGATAAATATAGATGGCTAAGGACAAAGTAAAATTCATTTATTTTAATGTCAATGGGCTATTAAATCCAATCAAACATAATAGAATTTTATCCAAAATGAAAAAAGAACAAGTCCATGTAGTATATTTACAGGAAACTCACTTAAGTGATAATGAGCATAGAAAACTAAAGAGAATGGGCTTCACTAATTTGTTTTTCTCCTCATATAAATCAGGACATAGGAGAGGAGTTGCTATTCTTACCTCAAGTAAGCTAAATTTTGAAAATGTATTTGAAATGGGAGATAAAGAGGGCAGAAATACTCTGGTAAGAGGGAATATAGACGGAAATTCAGTTACTCTATTGAATATATACGCACCCCCGGGAAGTGATATTGGTTTCTTTCAGAAAATTACTGATATTATGGTAGCAGAAACAGGTCTCCTGATATGTGGGGGAGACTTAAATTTACAATTACAACCAAAGTTAGACTCTTACAATAAAAAAACCTATGAAACAAAATCCTTACATAAGAAAGTTAATACACTTTTTGAGGATGTTGGTTTAATTGATATATGGAGGGACCTTTTCCCCGACAGAAGGGATTACACTCATTATTCTGCTCCCCATTCTGTATATACAAGAACAGACTACTTCATAACATTTGGAAAAGACAAAGACAAAATATAACACCTGTGGAATTGGGACAATAGATGTAAGTGACCATACACCTATATATTTATCTGTTGATTTTGACCTACAACCAAAGAATACTATTTGCAAACTAAATTCAAGTCTACTCAATGATCCGTACTTTAAGGAACAAATTAAAAAAGAAATTGGTCTCTACTTAGAATTCAATGATAATGGAGAGGTTTCACCTCCCATTTTATGGGATACTCTGAAGGCTGTCTTAAGAGGGAAAATTATAGCGATATCTTCATATAAGAAAATAATAAGGAATAAAACATTAACAGAATTACAAAATAGGCTGAAGGAACTAGAGAAAAAACACAAATTGAATTTGGCACAGGATACATTAGAGGAAATTTTAAAAATTAGGAATGAAATTAATAGTTTGGCTATGCAAGAAATCAAGAAAAATTTAATGTTTCTGAAGACACATTATGAAAGTGGATCTAAGTCTATGAAAATACTGGTGTGGAAACTGAAAAAAAAGATAGCAGAAAATACAATTCATAGAATTAGGGATCCAAGAACAAAAATGATTAAAAAAAATAAGCTAAGTGAAATTCAAGAAGCTGTTGAAGTGTTTTATTACAAAACTCTATATTCCAAAGTTCCAGGGGGAAGCATAACCCAAACTGACACCTTCCTGAATTCTCTAGAGTTACCCACTTTAAGCAAAGAACAAAATAGAATGATGACTGCTGACCAAACTGAAGTTGAATTAAAAGCTGCAATTAGTAGGCTTAAATTAAGCAAGTCACCAGGATCAGATGGGTATACGGCAGAGTGATACAAAGAATTTAAAAATGATTTAATTCCTGTTTTACGCCCCACACTGAACTGGGCTCTAAAAAAGGTACAAATGCCACCCAGTTGGAAGGAAGCGATAATCTCAGCTATACCCAAAGATGGCAAGGATAAAATGGAATGCGGGTCATTTAGACCAATATCTGTTCTTAATGTAGATTATAGATTACCTCCATCATGGCCAAACGATTAGAGAGTTTCTACCCATACTGATACGTAACGATCAGACAGGTTTTATACGACAACACCAAACACAAACAATATACGAAGGCCACTTCACATTATGGATCATATACAAAAAAATAAAATCGAAGCAATAGTGATAAGCATGGATGCTGAAAAGGCATTTGATTTGGTTAATTGGAATTTTCTTTACAGAGTTTTACATAGATTTGGTTTCCAAGACACAATGATTAAAACTATACAGACACTATATGACAACCCTACTGCTAGGATTAAAATCAATGGATATTTATCAATGAAAACACAAAATGCTGGCAGAACTCAGCAGGGCAGACAGCATCTGTGGGAGGAGGTAGTGATGACGTTTTGGGCTAAAACCCTTCATCAAGAGTGAAGTAACATGGGATGGTCAAGGGGGGATATAAAGTGGGGGGAGGGATGAAGTAGAGAGCTAGGAAGTGATAGGCTCGAGGGAAGGTGGTGAATCATGGGAAATAAAAGAGAAAGAAAGGTAGGGCTGGGGGGAGATTATAGTGAGGGAGGAAAGAGAGACTAAAATATTAGATAGGGATGGGGTGGGGGGGCAGGGGTATCAACGGAGGTTTGTGAGTTGAATGTTCATGCCGGCAGGTAGGAGGCTACCTAGGCGGGAGATAAGGTACTGCTCCATCGACCTGCGTGTGGCCTCATCTTGATGGTAGAGGAGGCCATGGACAGATGTCAGAGTGGGAGTGGTCTGTGGAATTGAAGTGTGTGGCCACAGGGAGATCCCGCCACTGCTGGAGGACCGAGCGCCGGTGTTCGGTGAAACGGTTTCCCAGTCTGCGGCGGGTCTCCCCAATGTATAAATGGCAACATCGGGAGCACTGGATACAGTATATCACCCCAGTAGACTCGCAGGTGAAGTGGTGTCTCACCTGAAAGGACTGTCTGGGGCCTAGGATGGCGGTGAGGGAAGATAGATAGATAGATACTTTATTCATCCCCATGGGGAAATTCAACTTTTTCCAATGTCCCATACACTTGTTGTAGCAAAACTAATTACATACAATACTTAACTCAGTAAAAAATAAGATATGCATCTAAATCACTATCTCAAAAAGCATTAATAATAGCTTTTAAAAAGTTCTTAAGTCCTGGCGGTAGAATTGTAAAGCCTAATGGCATTGGGGAGTATTGACCTCTTCATCCTGTCTGAGGAGCATTGCATCGATAGTAACCTGTCGCTGAAACTGCTTCTCTGTCTCTGGATGGTGCTATGTAGAGGATGTTCAGAGTTTTCCATAATTGACCATAGCCTACTCAGCGCCCTTCGCTCAGCTACCGATGTTAAACTCTCCAGTCCTTTGCCCACGACAGAGCCCGCCTTCCTTACCAGCTTATTAAGACGTGAGGCGTCCCTCTTCTTAATGCTTCCTCCCCAACACGCCACCACAAAGAAGAGGGCGCTCTCCACAACTGACCTATAGAACATCTTCAGCATCTCACTACAGACATTGAATGACGCCAACCTTCTAAGGAAGTACAGTCTAAGGAAGTAAAGAAGTGTGGGGGCAGGTGTAGCACTTCTTCCGTTTGCAGGGATAAGTGCCTGGAGGGAGGTCGGTGGGGAGGGATGAATGGACAAGGGAGTCGCGTAGGGAGTGATCCCTGCAGAAAGCCAAGAGTGGGGGAGGGAAGGGAAGATGTGGCTTTTATTTATCAAATAGTCTTACCCTAGAAAGGGGCACGAGACAAGGTTGTGCATGGTCACCACTACTCTTTACATTATATCTGGAACCATTAGCTCAATACATCAGACAAAATGAAGATATCAGGGGCATTACTATTAAAGGTACAGAGCATAATTTGGCTTGTTACGCGGCTGACATTTTGATCTATCTAGAGCAACCAACATACTCTTTACCTAATTTGATGCAATCCTTTGAACAATATGGTCAATTATCAGGATACAAGATCAACATAGATAAAACCCAATTACTTTCATATTACTATAGCCCACCAAGAGAAACTGAAAGTAGATATCCCTGGGCACGGCAAACAGAGTCTTTCAAATATTTGGGTATCATTATGCCAAAAGATTTGGCAAAATTATCAGAATGTAATTATTAGCCTTTATATAAAAAATTAAGGAGGATATGGCAAGATGGAACCTGATTCCTTTTTTTAGCCTCAGTTCAAGGACTGAGTCTATTAAAATGAATATACTGCCCAGACTGTTATATCTCTTTCAGACCCTACCAATAGAAATGAATCAAAATCAATTCAATGAATGGAACAAGATGTTATCAAGGTATATTTGGCAAGGTAAAAGGCCTAGAGTTTGTCTCAAAACTTTGCAATTGGCAAAGGAATAAGGGGGGGATGGGGCCTACCTTCTCTTAGAGATTATTATTTTGCAGCACAGTTGAGAGCTGTGATATGTTGGTGCAACCCATCATATGACGCTCAATGGAAAAACACTGAGGAGCAGGTACTTCCCATCCCCATACAGGCAATTTTGGCTGATAACAACCTGCAAAGGTACATAAATACTATTAATAACCCATGGGTGAAATTAACTCTTAAAATATGGAAAACTACTATAAAAGAATATAATCTAGAGGGAGATAATTGCAATTCTTAAATGGTGTGCATGACTCGGATTTTACACCGAATGAACTGGGTGCTAGATTTAAGGACTGGACAGCTAAAGGAGTAACAGTTCTTTCCATCATAATGAAAGAAGGAACACTGTTCAGTTTTGACATGCTTAAAGAGAAACACTTATTAGAAAAACAAGATTTTTATCAGTATTTACAGATGCAACAGTATGTTAATAGGACGCTTAAAAATGTAACCAAGGCAAGTACATGCTTGATAGAGCTATCTAGAAAAGCATATAATTCAGATAACGGTAGTAGAATCATTTCAAGCAGGTATAAGGGTTTGTCAAATCTTAAAACACATTCGACTTCATACATTAAAACAAAATGGGAGGAAGGAAGGAGGGATAATTATATCTGAGAAAGAATGGACAATAATATGGAGGTATCAATGGAAGTATACCAATTCACAGAAATGGAGGGAGTTTGGATGGGAAAAACTTGTTGATATTTTATTACACCCTCTCAGAAATCCCATTATGATAGTAACCTCCCTGTTTGCTGGAGAAATTGTGGAAATCAAAATACAAATAATTATCATATTTTTTGGGACTGCCCTGTTATCAAAGACTATTGGAGGGGGATACACAATGCCCTACAAGACATCTTTAAATGTAAAATACCCTTAGAGAGTAAGACCATATATTTTGGGTATATACCTCAAGAATGGTTGAAAAGAGATAAATAATTAATGAATATACTGTTGGTGGCTGGTAAAAAGAGTCTTACTAGGGAATGGTTATCACAAGAGAGCCCAACTTTAATTGCATGGATGAAAATTACAATGGGCATTTACAAAATGGAGAAGATAACAGCATCTGTTAATCATAAGCTGGAACAATTTGATTCATACTGGGAAAAATGGTTTAACTACATAATGCATAGGCCTGATTTTATTCTCACAAATCAATGAATATGTTGTAAAAAAAAGATCACTCCCTACTTGTACATAGTTTTTTCCTTTTACTTGTTTTTTCTTTCCACTCTTTTCTATAAGTGTATACCTCAGATAAATACTATGTGGAGATTTGTGACATATATGTACAATGTCTGAAATACATCTTATGGAAATGTTTGTTTGATGATGAACTTCAATTTAAAAAAAAAGATTTAAGTTATGGAGAATGCTGGAAATAGTCCTGGATTACAAATGGAGAAGAAATAAGAGAATATGATAATATTGATTAGGGAGGGAATGACTAGATAGCCATCTCCTGCTATATCTTTGTCTGATGGGTACTTGTCTTTGCCCAAATTCAATACTCTGATATACAACTGTTTACATTTAACAGTGAGGTACGGCTCAGGAACCAGTCCTGGCTCCAATCCTCTCCTGTCTTGTCCCAGGATGGACAGAAGAACTGAAACCCTTGAGAGTGAGACAAAGTGACTGCCCAGGACATCCAGGGAAGTGGCATCAGGTATCTCAATGGAAACCATTGGGGAGGAGTCATGAGCCAGCATGATAGAATGATAGACCAGTCACAATTGCTGTCATAGCACACAGTACTGCCACAGGCACTTGACCTTGGAGATGATTCTTTTAGGCAGTTATCAGTGATGGTCTGGTCTATTCAGTATCTCTAATGATAGAAACATAGAAAACCTACAGCACAATACAGGCCCTTCAGCCCACAAAGCTGTGCTGGATACGTCCCTATCTTAGAAATTACCTAGGGTTACCCATAGCCCTCTATTTTTCTAAGCTCCACGTACCTATCCAGGAGTCTCTTAAAAGACCTTGTCATTTCCGCCTCTACCACTAATAATGAAAGGTGATCTTTGATGAAGAATTGGTGATAATCAATGATCTGCGTCCAGTTCCATTGGTATCCTCAGCAAATTAATCAGGTAAAGCCCTCAGCAGGACATTAGGGTTGGCTGGCTAGTAAGATTTGAACCAGGCATCACGTCATCAACGAGAGTATCTCACCATTTATCCTTGAAGATGGGGTGCAGGGCCACGAGCGACTCTATTTCTCACCAATTGAAACATCAAGGTGAATGCGGAGGCCGGGTCGGTGGTCACTCCCCATGGGAGGCCGCATCTTGAGGAACTAAGGCTCCACAGGACTGTGTTCAAGCTGCAACTCTCCTCAATGTTGACAGAGGATGTTTTTGAAATTCTGAGACACATGATTATTGTTTCTATTTTATAGTTTTTCTGTAGTTTATATTAGTCTCCTTCAGTTTTTCTCTTCTTGTTGCTGACTTTTTGGGGTGAATTTGATGTTATTTTTTTGTGTGGGAGGGGCTTGGGGTTAAGGGTTTGGTGGGTGACCTGTTAGTTTTTCTGTGAAGGAGAGACTGGGGAAGTTTGGGGCTTGCAATATTTGTTTCTTTTTCTTTTAGACCATGAGCGTGGTTTTTCTGTATTTCATGGCTACCTGGAGAAGATGAATCTCATTTGTATTTGGCATACATACTTTGATATAAAATTAACCTTTGAATCCTTGATGTTAAGTGACAGTGCCACTGCTAGGTCCTTACATTGAAAGGGGTTGAGATGGGGTACCATTTAACAGCATGCTAACTGAACCCTGCACCATGGTTACTTGGCAAAAGTGTAGTCTTCCAGTCGAGTGCAGACTTTCATTCATGCAGCCACATAATCAAGCAGTTAGCAGCACAACCACCCATTCAGTCTAGTGGTGTATCAGCTCAGTGCGCACACCTGTGATGCACTGTGGAATACTGGCAGGGTTTGTTCCTCCTGTCACCTTCAGCCCAGAGAAGGCAGCAGGCAGACAGGAACAGCATCTCCATGCTTTCCTTCAACTCAACTGCAAATACTGCTAACACTAAACTGAAGTGGGAAGAGGGTACAAGTTATTGTTCAGCCAGCTGTGAGAGTGTACAGACTTGTAATGGATATTGGTTGTTCTTTCAGTGGCATCTGTGGGGACAGAATTTCTTTCAAGTCATCAGATCTCCTTCCCAATTCTCATGGGAAATTTAAAACTTTGGCTGTTTCTTTCCACGGCTGCTGGCCTGAGGAAGGTTTCTAGCTGTAACTGCTTTTATTTCACATTTCCAGCAACTGCAGTTTTGATTTTAATTGCATCTTCAACAAAATCAATATTGCAATATTGTTGATGTTGATGTTGGGAACCTTCACTTTTTGAATATCTCTGAAGTTTTGTCTGAAATGTACTCAAATATGATTTAACCTTTGCAAAAAGACTGAATTAAGATATTGACTTAAGTTAAAAGAGTTCAAGTGATAGTCTCAACATTACACCCCAAAATTGGAAAGAAATGTAGAATTGCGACACAGCATAATGACAAACTTCTATAGATATGTAGAGGAGAGTATCTTGATTGGTTGCATCATAGTCCGGTACTGAAACACAAATGCTATTGAGCAGAAAATCCTTTGAAAAGGTAGTGGATAAGGCCCAGTCCATCATGGGTATATCTTTTCCCATTGAGCACATCTACACAGAACACTGTCGTAGGAAAGCAGCATCATTAAGGACCCCCACCACCTTGGCCATACTTTCTTCTCGCTGCTGCCATCAGGAAGGTGCCATCAAGAGCCATCAGGCTCTTGAATCAATGGGGAGAACTTCACTCATCCCATCACTGAACTGTTCCCACGACCTATGGTCTCGCTTTCAAGGACTCCACCTCAGTTTCTTACTATTTATTTCTTATTATTTTCTATTTTTTTCTTTTATATTTGTAGTTTGTTACCTACCACCAAGCTTAAATGACAGCTTCTATCCTTCTGTTAACAGACCTTTAATGGACCTCTCATATTCTAAAGGTGAATTCCATCTCAGTCAACATCATGAACCTTGTATTTTGCTTCCCTGCACTGTCTATGCAACTACATCGCTATAATCTGCTTTTTTTCCTTTGCACTGCTGTGAAGTTAGCAAGGAATGAACTGTCTGGATGGCATGCAAATCAAAATTTTTCACTGTACCATAAGAGATTTTCAGAATTAGGCCATTCAGCCCACTGAGTCTACTCAGCCATTCAATCATCCCTCTCAACCCCATTCTCCTGCCTTCACCTTTGGCACCCTTAGTAACCCTGTACAAGTGACAATAATAAACTAATTACCATTTTAAAGAACTTCAACCTATTTATTATGGTTTCTTAAATAAAAAAAAGACGATTAAACCTTTGGATGTAAAAGTTAGCCAAGTTATGTTTGAATTATTCAGATAAACACTTATGTGGGAAAGACATAGAAAGATATGGACCGAATGCAGACAAATAGGATTAACGTAGATAGGCAAAAAGTTTGGTTTGGGTGTGGTGGTTCAAAGTTGCATCGATCCTGGGTTAAAATTCTTTAGATCTTTATCTAACTTGTTGTGATGGTGCCTTCACAAGCACTCTTTGCAGATTCACAATAAATGACAAATGCTGTACAAAAAAGCAATTCTCACAATCCAGGAATGAATGAAAACACAGACTGATCCACATTGAATGACATCTTCCATAGACAGCCACGTATTAAAGAAAGGAGGCAAGTGACAGTATCTTCTCAAACTGTTTAATAGTAAATGCTAAACAAGGTACCACAGTTTCATATAAAATGTCTGCAAATCTGTGTGTGCAGTTTAAAAAAAACTTAGTACCTAGTCAAGACAAAAATAGTAAGAAAAATCTGAAGCAAATACCAGCTTTATTCAAACTTGCAACACTTTGCCATACCTCTACAGTTTGCTCCAAAACAACTTACAAGTGGTTCTCTTCCATCTTTTCTAATTAACTCAATGAATTGTCTCAAGGTTACATCACACAGAAAAGAAAATACACACAGATAATAACACTTCAGGGGAAAAAAAAGCTTTTTCTTTGTAATGAGAGCAAAATTGCATCTTACTTTAGTAGAGAGGTTTGGTCATTGTGGCAAACGTTTAGAAATCAATATCATTCACATTTGTTAATCATTTTATAATCCTCGTATAAAAGGCAAAGTTGTACAAAACCTACAGAGTTAAATACAATCAGTTTGTACCAAAAAAAGCCCACAGGATTCTAAAATGTTTGTTAACTTACAAAGCAGCAAGGGTTTGGAAAAACAGTCACTGAAATATTTGTTTTCAATGCTTACATTATCAAAAGATAACAAGATGGCAATTAAATATTCATGAAGCATTTTCCACAGGATTCTGGCAAAGACCACTGAGTACTTGTGAAGAAGCTGGAGGATTGGCAATGGAACTGTGCTTGGGTGAGACAGCAATCCCCTCCAGCATACATCATCCCTAATACCCCTTCAACTATACCCTCTAGTCAGTGGCAGTTGTGAAGGACCCTGGCATGAGGTCTGGGTTTATCACACTGGGGCACTTACTGCGCTAAGTGCTCAGCTGGAAGAGGAGACTGAGGCTCAGGTGCCTTTGTTTCACAGACAGTAATCCAAATGGGCTGCAAGCAGTTTCACTGTGCAGCTAGCCATCCAGGCTAAACTCTGCAGCCAGGTCTGGTCAAAATCAATCCCAAATGGCAGACTAGTTAATCAGTGCACTACACCCTGGAACAATAGATCAGTGGAGGGGAAGTTGATAAAACTGTTCAAATAATGCTTCTTCATTCAGTAAATAATTTGTAGGTTTAGCTATTCTTACTGTGTATTGGGATCTCCATAACCAGCTGTAGTCCTGCCCTGTCATCCGCTTACTTGTGCTGGTGGGTGCAGTCATAGGGCATTTAGTGGGTCAAAGGATGAGGCAAAATAACCAATGCCAGTGTCAAACCCAGAAAACCCGAAGGTGGGGTTGATTTAGGGAGGAGCAGATTTGAGGGGAGTGGACAGTGAGAATTTGTGGCTAGTGTATTTTGGGTGGAGGTTGAACAGTTGGTACTTGAGGATGAAGTGCATGGCTGCAGATGGATGGCACATTAATGCTAGTGGATGGTGGGGGAAATGGAGGAAAGTTAAGGCTGGGTTGGAGAGAAGTGAGTGCTTTTTTAGGGATACAGTTTGGTGATGAGGAAGCGACATCAACCAGATGCCTGCGACAGGATGGAGTAGGGAGGGAAAGGCAGAGGTTAACTCTTGGCGCTACCTCATACCATTTGGTAACTAGTCATGGTGACCATAGTGGGAAAACACATTTGTCATGTATCCAATAATCAACTCAACCCTTGCAAAACGTCTCACTTCCAAAACTGACACAGCCACTGGGATTACTTTGTGGAAAGTCAGCTAACTCCCCAGAATCTTTAAAACCAAACAATCTGTAAACAAAAACACTGCACACATACCAGCAGGGCAGCTGGGAACCGCTTTAACATCAGGGTCAAAGCGAACAGAGGGGTGGGCTTCAACGGGATGTTACCTGGTCTCCACACTGTATTTGCCATGAGACAGTTCAAAAATATACTTTATTTAAACCTCCAACTCAATTGTATTTTTCCTTTATCAAACAGAAAATTCAAAGTCAGGAAGACAGAAAAGCTGTACAAAGTGTAAAAGGCTGTAACATGCAAATAACACTTGGCACTAAATCAATTAACAATTCACATCACATCTTGCTGGGGGTTTGAGCATAGATACAATACATGCAAGGTATAATCAGACCAAACTTGACAACATTAAACTAAAGACTTCCTTATTATTTCTTCAAACTTTTGCTTCAGACACTTACTGCTAACGTTAGAAAACCAAAGTGCCAAAAAAAAAACCCCAAGGGAAGTGGGCGACACTTTGTAAAAGCTATTCAAGTATTTCTTTATTGATGTCACTCCAGTATTCTGAGGAGGGTGGGACATGGAGCAATGAGAAGTGGGAGTGGGATAAAGGAAGGAGTGGATGAGGGTGGGGGAGAGGGGAGTGGGTGGGGATAGAGGGAGTAGGGATAAGTGATAGACGGGGTAAGGCAGGGGGAGGCAGTTGTAGGTAGAAGAGGTTGAAGATGTGGATGGGAAGGATAAGGGACAGACCAGAAGGGGAAGGGAGTGGTGAATGGCACAAAGAGTGGCTGGGGAGTTGGGGGGGGGGGGGGGTGGGGACAGGAGGTGGATAAAGAAGCAGGACTGAGCAAGGGAGGGGTGAAGTGGAAAAGGGGAGAAGCTGTCCCCCTGCTTCTTCTGGAGTAGAAAGCATTTCAGCCTCATCATCTTTAAGAGTGTAATGTGATAAACATTTCATACTTCCCTAACACACAACACACTTAAAAAAAATGAAACAGGAGCACACACAAGTCATTTCTGTTTGTTTGCTGATTGGATGGTCAAGATACAAAGTCCTCTGCTAGTGCCAGAAAAGCTGCTTTGCTAAAAGGAGTAGAAAGTGTCAAAATGCTGCAATTTAGTTAAGAAATTCTAGAAAAATAGACTCTCAAAATTTTGAACGCAGCAATCTTTTGTAAGCTTGCTTAAAGTGGTCTGCCCCAGCAGCACTGAAGGGTGTGTGTGTGTGTTGGGTGGGGTGGGGGTTATAAGGGTGGGTGGGGCAAGGGAGGCTGGCAAAGAGAGGAAAAACAAAAAAATTCTGAAATACATCAAATTTAATGTCAAAAACAAGGTCAAAGTCAGTAGAGGTCAAGCATCAGAGAAGCTCAGAGACAACGAGGGACGATGAACTTTGACGTCACAGCAACATGCTAGGTAGACGATGAACAAACGGGCACGAAGATATCTAGGAGAAAACAAAACCAGAAAGGGAGAAGGACCAAGTTACACAAAGCTATAAAAAAGGGAAGAAATAAATTGAAATAAAAATTAAAAACAAAACAATGATACAGTGCATGAGATCAATGCATAATTTGAACATGGGACAGGGTACAGCACATGCTAAACATTGCAAACAGATGTAATTCACACAGGTACAAGAAAGACATCAGACAATCCTTAGCCACCCAGAGGGGGCAGGAAGTGGGAGGGGGAGAAGAGGAAAGAACAGGGGCCCCCATCCTGGGTCCTTTTATCTGCAACTTGTATCTACCTCATCGCCAAATGGCTGTAAGACAAAAAAAATCTTTAAAAGGGAGAATGATGGACAAGACTGGCACAGGTACACAGCTGGGAAATTTAACAAAATTTGTAATTTAAATTGCATAAAAAAACAGCTACTTGGTTCTCAAGCCACAATTGCAGAATTAAGACCAACCTGGTTCACACAAAGAAAAGCTAAGCAGCCACTCCACTAACCACTTCATTAACCTAAATGCTTGACTGAGAAATCATCGGGTAAGACTTGTTTTAAAGGAAGATTAGCATTCCAACTACATCTGCCATCATTTTAGACCTCTCTAAGCCTATACAATACTTTTTTTTAAAGAAAGTGCAGACTCCATTGTAATCATGTGTCAGGCAACTTAAGTTACAACAAGCTCCAAACTGCGGGTGATAATGATAATAAGATAATTGCTTTTAAGTGACTTCAGTTGAAGGAAAATATTGTCCAAGGTACTGGGGAAGACTGTACCTTGCTCTTCTTCACAATAGTGCTCAGAGAAGTGAAAGGCACTGGCAGACGTAGGAATGATAAATCGATCTTTAAGGCAAGTCCTACCTGATATTTCAGTGTCAATAGTGCCCCTGGAAACTTTCACAGCTACTTGAGAGAACAGACAGAGTCTCAATTTGAAACAATACCTCGAGAAGAGCAGTGTTTACATTAATACTGCCCTTTCCTTTTACAGCGCAGTTCTCCCTAAGTAGAGGTCAATCCCTCCTACAATGTAGTCCTCTTTTGGTGCTTTCCCTCCTAAAACGTGGCACTCCCTCTCTGACCTTGTGCTCCTCCGACAGTTCATTCCCTCAGTCCTGCACCTTGGCGATGTGTACAACTCCATCCAAGACTGCTGTGCTCACTAATCTCTCCGCTCCACCCCGAAACAGCAGTGCTCTGTGAGCACTGTGCTCATCCCATCCAGACAATTGTAATGGTGACACAAACCCAGAGCAGTGCTGGCTCAGTACATCCCATCCCCAATCCCTAGCAACAGTACAGGACTTACTTAGTATTGAACGGAGTCATCATTGGGTCCAGTCTTTCGGCAGGATTTCCCTCAAAAATTCATTGCTGCAAGCTGGGCTGTGTGTCTGAGCACGAGGGAAGTCTTTGGTCGGGTAAGGAGCCCCATGCCGTAATTCACCCTGTCTGAAACTGGATGGGAAGGAGAATGCCTTGTGGGCACCCAGAGTGGACTGTATATCTGACTTCTGTGCTGTGAGGGTGGGGGTTGGGTCAGGGGAAAACATGTCCCCTTTCCTTGCACAAAAGACACCTCAAGGGGCCCCAAGGGTATTGCTTAGACCCTGCCCCCAACTGTGATCCACATTTACATCAGAACACAGCCGTTCACAGAGAGGAACACCGACAACAAACAGGCTCTATTCATCCTTCCCCCCAGCTTCCAAATTTTAAAACCAGGCCTTCTTCTGTTTCCAACAGTAATTTTAAAACAATAGGTTTCAAGTTTTTGATTAAAGTGTGCTAAAAGGACACTGTATCAGTAGCTCCCCCTCAAACATTGCATATAACAACCATGTAAACCAGGTGCCTACAAAATACTGATTCTCCAATAAAATACTTCAGATAATAAATAATCTCCAACACTCAGGAGCTGTAAAAAACCTCTATAAAAATAGAAAAGGTAGAACTGTAATTATACATTCACCCCAATCTTAAGTTTGTGCATTTTTTTTGAAACAAATTCACATTATTCTCCTGGAAGTTTTTTGTTTTAAAGTTGAACGTGTAAAAACAAAAAAAAACATTTTATTGTGAAGCCATCAATTATCAAAAAAAAACCCCGGAGAGAACAAAATCCTGGGAGCCACTCAGAGCAATCCTTGGAACATCGGATATTTGATCAGCCAAGTCAGTCATGGAACGTGCAAGCACTAACTTTCTTTGGAGTCAGAGAGAGGAAGTGCGAGAGTGATGGCTGTGCTGCACCTTTTGAGGAGTGATGGAGTGCCTCACATGTGGGGGCGCACCAGAAGAAACAAGCACGAGTGCACGAGAGAGCTTGCACAGAGAAAGGAGCAGCAGTGAGCAATGCGACAAGGATCAGGGATAGGAGGGAGTGGGAGAGAGGGCAGCGCTGGGTAGAGCCCGAGGGGTGTAGACTCGGTGAATTGTTAGATCAGCATGGAGACTATGGCAATCTAAGGGACATCACTGGCAGATGTGTGGGGGTAGGGGAAAGGGTGCAGAAATGGGAGTAAGGGGAGGAGGATGGGGAAGGGGCAAGCAGGGCAGTGGGCAACTGGGACAAGGCAGCAAAGAGACAAGGAGTGGAGGGTGGAGGGTAGAGAAACGTGATGAGAAGGGAATCAGAGTCAGAGGCATGGAGCAGGAGGGGAGGAGGAAGTGAAGGGCATGGAGGACACAGGATTATGGACTGGGGGAGAGGACTGACTGGAAATAGGGAAGGAGTATAGTCGGGGTGAAAGAAGGCCAGGAGAAGCAGAAAGGAGGCAACGTGAGGAGTGTGCAGCCAGGGCAGGAGAACGACTGGAGATGACAGGCTGAGAGCAGGGGAGAGCCGATCAATAGAAGCCTGGGGCTAGCATGAGGGGAGGACAGAAGTGAGTGGGGGAGTGGGACAGAATCCTGGGATGAAGAAGAGAAAGTGAAGGGGTCAGTAATGGCACAATATCTGTAACCAACCCTGTTGCCATTAACCAGTTCCCTTTGATGTACTCCTTTGATATTTCTGATGGCACAGTTACTGTTATTTAAAAATAAGTGACAAGAGGCACTTTGGTAGAACATCCTTCAATCCTCAAAAGGGTGTTAGCACAAAAATTGTTTGGCATATTCCACTAAACAGCTGTTCTCTCCAGTGATACAACATTTGACTGTCAGTACACAGCAAACTCCAAAATTTAAATTATGCGGTGGCTAAACTTTCAATGAAATTTTCAGTATGCTTTTTGTCTACATTTGTACTGAGAGTCAGCACAACTCTGAATATATAACTTAAAATTCACAACAGAAAATTGTACTGTTAAAGTCACACATCCACACGCGCGCGCGCGCACACACACACACGCATACATACACATGCACACGAGACAGAGTGCAGTGAATTGCCCCAGTCACGATGGGGTTAAAGAGTCCGATGACACTTTCTCTCACGACTGCTTCCACAGCTGCACCAACTTACCAGTGAACATGTTTAAACTCAAGTTCATTTTGATCAAAGCTCAGTATGGCTTGCTGTCGTTCTTTGATCGCTTAAGTTGGACCTTCAGGCGTTTCATACCAATCTGAAAGCCATTCATTGCTTGTATAGCAGCCTGCGAGGAGACTGGATTGTCATAGCTTACAAACCCTGCAACCCAAAACAGAGCAGGAGAGTCAAGAGAAAAACAGTTGTATAACATTCAAACTGTGCACATTACCAAGGAAGGTATCTCCATTTTGGAGAGAAGGAAGTGCTGAACACGTTCAGTTATGAAACAATGCTCTTCATTTAAACAGTTACTTGGCTAAGCTACTGCCAATATGCCTCTCCCACCTACAACCTGCCCAATCAAAAGCTCCCCTCCAAATCCAGCACTGACTTGGAAGTGTCACATTTTTCCTTTCTTACCCTAGTATTTATGTCTGCGTCCTTGTTGCTATCATTTCACTGAGCGTAAAGGAAATTGTACCAAGTAGATCTTAAAAAGCAATGATAGCATGCCACAATGAGTACTTACTCCAGAGCAGCAGAGGCACAGAGTTGCTGGAGTGAAGAAATTCCGCCAGCACTGGCTGCCATAGCCTGCATTGGGAAAGTGGCGAAGAGTTCAACAGAATGTCCCAAGCACAGAACCCAGACTCATCAGGGGCTGCGTCCAGTTTTCAACCACAGCTGGGCAGAGCAAAGACTACAGGACTCAACCACTACCTGGCTGAATTCTTTAACGCAGAACCATCCACTCACCTGAAAAGATCCTATTCCAGTGTAGCCACAACACTGGTATTCAGCAGACAGTGTACAAGTTTTACCTTTTCACAAAAACCAGGGTGCATCCAACCCTGATAATTATCTGCCGACAGTCTGCCTTCTACCATCAGTGAGGTGATGGAAGATATTGCCAAGTTTATCAAGTGGGAACAGCCTGTTCAGTTGAGGACTAAGAAGCCTGGTGCACGATCTCATCACAGCCTTGGTTTACAGATGGACAACTGAGCTAATTTTTAAAAAGCTCCACAAAGCAAGAATCAATGATTATGAGAAGGAAAAGTAGTACCCCTGCTGGCAAAACTGGAGACAAATGAAGAGTTAACATTTTAGGCTAATGCCCTTTGTTCCGTTTTTGGAGGTCAACTTCTCCAGATATTTCTCAGCTAAGGGGTTTTGTATCCAACTATTGTGAGCTCCCCCATGAATGGCCACTCTTTAGTACCTCATCAGAAATGAAGATGCATGAACTCTCTTTTGAAACTCCCACATTGAAGAAGTCACTAACACACCATGGTTTGGCATTTAATGGCAAGAAACATTCACACCACATAACTGGCCATCCCAAACAAGTATATATTTCACCTATATTCTCACAACATTCAATAGCATTTTTATTCAATCCCACACATCCACAAAGCTGGGCATATCATCATCCCAACAAGTTAAATATACAGGTCACGTTCGATATTCTGCAGCAAATCATTCATTTCACAACTTCCCAAAGCCCTACCAGGTTTTACAGGGCATTTTGGGATTGTAAAAGAATAAACCTCACCTGCCTAATGAATGCAACTAAAGCAATACTCAAGAAGCTGAACATCATCCAAAATAAAAGCAACTAAAAGGGAAAAGATGTAAGCTAGCTAAAAGCGACGAGAGTAGATATTGGACTGCAGGAAAATGACACTGGAGAGGTAGGAATGGGGGAAAAGGAAATGGTGTATTTTATATCTTCACTAGTAAGTATGCCAGAAGTTTGAGTATGTCAGGGAGCAGAAGTGAGTGCAATTGCTATTTCTACAGAAAAGGTGCTGGGGAAGCAGAAAGGTTTGAAGGTGGATTAAGTCACCTAAAACCAGATAGATTACACACCAAAGTTCTGAAGGAGGGGTCTGAGGAGATTCTGCCATGGTTCTGGAGGACTGGAAAATTGCAAATGTTACTTCAGTCAAGAATGGAGGGAGACAGAATAAAGGAAATTATAGGCTAGTTAGTCTGACCCCAGTAGTTGGGAAAATGTTGGAGTTGATTGTTAAGGATGAGGTCCCAGAGTACTTGGAGGCCAAAGTCAGCTTAGTTTCCTTAAATGAAAATCTTGCCTGACAAATCTGATAGAATTCTTTGAGGAAATAGCAAGCAGGATAGACAAAGGAGAATCGGTGAATGTTGTGTACTTCGATTTTCAGAAGACCTTTTTGACAAGGTATGGCACACATGAGGCTGCTTAACAAGGTCAGAGCCTATGGTATAACAGGAAAGATACTAGCATGGATAGAAGATTAGCTGATTGGCAGGAGGCAAAAAGTCAGAATGAAGCGACTCGTGAAAGATCCCCTAAAGCAAGTTGATTTGGTGAGGAAGGCAAATGCAATGTTAACGTTCATTTCGAGAGGACTACAATATAAAAGCGAGGATGTAATGCTGAGGCACTGGCGAGGCCTCACTTGGAGTACTGTGAGCAGCTTTGGGCCTCATATCTAAGAAATGATGTGCTGACATTGGAGAGGGTTCAGAGGTTTACGAGAACGATTCTCTGAATGAAAGGGTTATCGTATGAGGAAAGTTTGGTGACTCTGAGCCTGTACTTGCTGGAACTTTGAAGAATGAATGAGTGTGGATCTCTTTGAGCCAGCCTAAGGAATGTTTAAAGGTCTAGATACAGTGGATGTGGAAAGGATGTTTTCTATAGTGGGGGGGGGGGGAAGCTCTAGGACTAGAGGGCACAGCCTCAGAATAGAAGGATGACCACTTAGAACAGAGATGAGGAATTTCTTTAGTCAGAAGGTGATATATCTGTGGAATTCAATGCTATAGGCACCTGTGGAGACTATGTCATTGCGTGTATTTAAGGCAGAGTTTCATAGGTTCTTCATTAGTCAGGGCATGAAAGGTTATGGGAAGGCGGCAGGAGAATGGGGTTAAGAGGGAAAATACTTCAGCCATGATAAAATGGTGGAGCAAACTTGATGAGCCAAATGGCCTAATTCTACTATCTCTTATAAATTTATTTTGAACTTTGAAGGTCTTATAGTCTTATAACTGGTATCCAAGACAACCACCCTGAATATTCATTCTCTTCCTATCAATACAACAGGTGTACCACCTCCAAGAAGCAAAGGATCAATGTGCCAAAATGCCTTTGACAGTCCTTTGCATGGCTGCAACCTCTAACCCTCCAGTGGACAGGGCACCAGGCATACCAAAAATCCTGCAATTCATGTACCAAGATGGAATTAAAAGCTTTTGTTCTCCACGCCATCTAGACAAATCATTCCATACACAAGTACACTGAAGTTGTACAAAACAGAAAAATTAAGTGTAAAATTTAGTTTTACAATTATATGGAAAGTGCAGTGTAATCAAATAAAGTGAATTGAGAGATTAAGAATTCATCTTTATCAGAGATCCATTCAAGAGACTTATAGTAGCAGAGTAGAAGCTGCTTTTGAGCCTGGTGGTACATGTTCTCATCTTTTGTACCTAAAACTCATGATTGGAAATACACTTTCAATGCTTTGCCTACCAAGGGTCTAAGTCTATGAACACAGCATTGTGGAAACACCAGCAACAAAGACCCTTTAATTCAAACCACTGAACGAATGCACTATTTTGTTTTAAATAAGTGGGTAAGAGCCTGGGAGTTTTGTGACATGAGTGGGAAAGGTAGGACAAAGAGAAGAGCTGGTTTACAGAAGGCCAATGCATAAGACTGCCAATTAGCTGCCACGTGCCACTAAGTACATTCAAAAGAGCTTTATACACAGATGCCCTTTTCAGCAACATACCCACCAAAACATTTGCTCAAGTTCGTCTGTTTGTCAATGAAAACCTTGGCAGAAATGACATTTCCAAACGGCATAAACATCTGGAGCAGATCCTGATCTCCGAACTCCTGAGGCAGGTGGTAAATAAACAGATTACCTCCCTCTGGTCCTAAAAGAATCAAAAGGAGAAAATCATTAACTGAAGCTTAACTCATTGCAGAAGAAAGAATACAGAGGCATGGGTGCTAACACTGGAGTCCTGAGACTCAGACCACTCTTTTGGCCCAAGGGTGAAAGTACTTACAGATGTCCATCCTTCCTTTGATAGCAACTCTTTTGGAACCAAGTTCATGAATAACACAAGTCACTTGACAGAAACTAACTGTGCACTGCCCTCTGTCTCCCCTCTGGTCTGGCTTAATATACACACTATGCAGAAATCTCTGACTACATCTAACCCTGTACCAAACTACGCTCATTACCACCGTAAGGACACATTTGGAGAGGGCATTGGAAGCTCTTATATTGGGTATATGATTAATCAATGCAAGTGTGATGAGTGGGCACTTTGAGCTTTTAACATCAAGTAAAACATGGTTGAGTTAGAAAAAGTGCTGCTGGAACAGCATCTATGGAAGGATATAGACAGACATATGTTAGCAAATGTGCAGTCGCTGAAGAACAGAATTGAGGACCTGAGGGCAAGACTGCTGTATCGGAAGGAAATGTGAGATTGTGGTGTTCTAGGTTTGAACGAGACATGGTTTACGCTCAGCACATCAGATACGGTGATCAGACCTGTCAGGCTTTTTGATTCACAGAATGGACCAAACTGCTGATTCAAAATAGGCAAAAGATGGAAGTGGTTCATGATTAACACTCGGTGGTGCTCCAATATGGCAGTTTTGTCAAACTCGTGCTCCCCAACTTGGAACACTTAATGCTCAAATGACATCCGTTCTATTTACCTAGGGAGATCTCTGTAATCCTGACTGCAGCTTACATACCACTAGCTGCCAACTATAATCAAGTGCTTGTGATACTGCATGATGCAGTAACAGTCCATCCCGATTCATTTCAAATCATAGTCAGGGACTTCAACCAGGCTTGTTTGAGGAAAACCCTGTCCGATTACCATTGGCATACAACCTGTGGCACACAACCTATGGCACCAGAGTTCCTAACACACTACATTACTGTTAGACGCAGATTGGTCCACGTTCAAGGACTCATCTGTGGATCTCAATGAGTACACCATGGCTGCCACAAACTTTATTAAAATTGCTGTGGACAAGTGTGTCCCCAGAAATTAATTCCATTTTCCCCACTAGAAGCCCTGGATGAACCATGAAATCAGCAAACTGCTGAGGGCCAGATTACAGGCATTCAAGTCTGGTGACCAAGAAAGTTACAAGACATCCAGGTACAATCTCCAGAAAGCCACCTTCTTTCCAGACTAACCTTGATTCAACGAAGGATGTTTGGCAGTTGTGGGAGGGCTTGAATACCATCAACTCTTGTAAAGTAAAATCAAGTGACATAGGTGACAACATGGCTTCACTTCCAGATGAGCGCAATGCCTTCTATGCTCACTTTGACCGTCAAAACATGGAGGAACCATCACAAATTCCCACAGCCCCTGATGATCCAGTGATTTCAATCTGAGGCCAACTCGCATGCAGCCTCCCAGAGGGTGAACTCACAAACAGCATCCGGCCCAGACAGGGTACCTGGCCAAGTACTTAAGACCTGTGTTGTTCAACTGGTTGGGGTGTGCAATGAGATCTTTAACCTCTCACTTCAGCAATCTGAGATACTCACATGCTTCAATCACACCAGTGCCTAAGAAAAACATGGTAAACTGCCTCAATGACTATAATCCAAAAGCACTTCTATTCACAGTGATGAAGTGCTCTGAGAAGTTGGTGATAAAACATATTAACTCCTGTCTCAGAAGCGATACCCTCCAATATGCTAACCGGAGCAATGGGTCTACAGCAGATACCATTTCATTGGCTCTTCACTCAACCCTGAAGCATCTGGACAGCAAAGGTGCATACATGATGATGCTCTTTATCAACTACAGCATGGCTTTCAATAGCATCATTCCCTCAAACTAATAAGCTCCAAGACCTTGGCCTTAATACCTCCTTGTGCAATGGGTCCTCAATTTTCTTATTTGTAGACCCCAGTCAGTTCAAAATAGCAAAAACATCTCCTCCATGATCTCCATCAGCACAGATGCTCCACAAGACTGTGTGCTTAGCCCGCTGATCTACTCACTTTGCACTTATGATTGTGTGGCCAAGCACAGCTCGAATGCCATATTCAAAGGTGGTGATGAATCAGCATATAGAAGGGAGATTGAAGGTTTGAGTAAGTGGTGCCATAACTATAACTCTTAATCAATGTCAGGACTAAGGAACTGATTATTGACTTCAGGAGGAAGAAACCAAAGGTCCGTGACCCAGTCCTCAGAGGAGAAGAGGGTCAGCAACTTTAAATTCCTCAGTGTTTTTATTCTGGAGGCCCCTTCCTGGGCCCTCTGCAATTATGCAAAAAGCACAACAGTCCAGTCCATCCCACCACTGAGCAGATCAACGTGAGGAGATGTCACAGGAAAGCAGTATCCATCATCAAGGGCTCCCACCACCCAGGACATGCTCCCTTCTCACTGCTGTCATCAGGAAGATGGCACAGGAGCCTCAGAACTCACACTACCAAGTTCAGATTCAAAAAGGCAACAATTATACCAATGCCCAAGAACAGTATATATAACACCATATAACAATTACAGCACGGAAACAGGCCATCTCGGCCCTTCTAGTCCATGCCGAACACTTACTCTCACCTAGTCCCACCGACCTGCACTCAGCTCATAACCCTCCATTCCTTTCCTGTCCATATACCTATCCAATTTTACTTCAAATGACAAAATTGAACCTGCCTCTACCACTTCTACTGGAAGCTCATTCCACACAGCTACCATTCTCTGAGTAAAGAAGTTCCCCCTCATGTTACCCCTACACTTTTGCCCCTTAACTCTCAACTCATGTCCTCTTGTTTGAATCTCCCCTACTTTCAATGGAAAAAGCCTATCCACGTCAACTCCACCTATCCCCTTCACAATTTTAAATACCTCTATCAAGTCCCCCCTCAACCTACTACGCTCCAAAGAATAAAGACCTAACCTGTTCAATCTTTCCCTGTAACTTAGGTGCTGAAACCCAGGTAACATTCTAGTAAATCTCCTCTGTACTTTCTCTATTTTGTTGACATCTTTCCTATAATTTGGTGACCAGAACTGTACACAATACTCCAAATTTGGCTTCACCAATGCCTTGTACATTTTAACATTACATCCCAACTCCTACACTCAATGCTCTGATTTATAAAGGCCAGCATACCAAAAGCTTTCTTCACCACCCTATCCACGAGATTCCACCTTCAGGGAACTATGCACCATTATTCCTAGATCACTCTGTTCTACTGCATTCCTCAATGCCCTACCATTTACCATGTATGTCCTATATTGATCAGTCCTACCAAATGCAGCACCTCACACTTATCAGCAGTGTGAGCTGTTTTAATGACTATCGTTTGGTAGCACTCACATCTACAGCGATGAAATGCTTTGAGAGGTTGGGCACGGCTAGACTGGACTCGTGTCTCAGCAAGGACCAAGACCTACTGCAATTTGTCTATCATCACAACAGGTTAACAGCAGACACAATCTCAATGGCTCTTCACATGGCCTTAGATCACCTAGACAATACAAACAGCTATGTCACAATGCTGTTCATTGACTATAGCTCAATGTTTAACACCATCATTCCCACAGTCCTATTCAATAAGCTACAATACCTGGCACTCCATACCTCCCTCTGCTAACTTCCTAAACGGAAGACCAGAATCTATACGGATTGGTGATAATATCTCCCCCTCGATGACAATCAACACTGGTGCACGTCAGGAGTGTACGCTTAGCCCACTGCACTACTCCCTCTATAACCATGACTGCATTGCTAAGCACCATCTATAAATTTGCTGACGATATTGGTAGACTCTCAGGTGGAGATGAGAGGGCATACAAGAGTGAGCTATACCAGCTGGTTGAGTAGTGTAGAAGCAACAATTTTGCAATTTACGCCAGGGAGATTAAAGAACTGATTGTGGACTTCAGGAAGGGTGAGATGAGGAAATGCAAACGATTCATCAAAGAGGGATCAGAAGTGGAGAGAGTGAGCAATTTCAAATTCCTGGGAGTCAATATCTCTAAGGATCTAACCAACTCCCAACATATTGATGCAGCAATAAAGAAGGCAAGACAGTGGTTATATTTCCTTAGGAGTTTGAAGGGATTTGGCTTGTCACCTAAAACACTCAAAAACTTCTACAGATGTACAGTGGAGAGCATTCTGACTGGCTGCATCACCGGCTGGTATGTGGAGTGGGGGCGGGGCCTACAGCACAGGATCGAAAGAAGCTACAGAAAGTTGTAAATTTAGTCAGCTCCATCTTGGGTACTAGCCTCCGTAGTATCCAAGACATCACTGTGCCTCAGAAAGGTGTCCATCATCAAGGACCCCTATCACCCAGGACATGCCCTTTTCTCACTGTTACCATCAGGTAGGAGGTACAGAAGCCCGAAGGCACACACTCAGTGATTCAGGAACAGCTTCTTCCCCTCTGCCAGCATTGAACCTATGAATGCTACCTCATTTTTTTATATATTATTTTTATTTTGCTCTATTTTGATCTATTTAATATACCTATACTCACTGTAACTAATGCCCTTTCCCTTGGACAACATCAGTTGCGTGGAGAGGGGAGACTTGCAGCTTGGGCAACTGCCGGTCTTCCATAAACAAAAAGCCTTGCCCAGGCTTGCGCCCTGGAAACTTTCCAAGGTGCAAATCCATGGTCTATTGAGACTAACGGAGGCCTGCCTATTACATACAGTCACTGTAACTGATTTACTTCTTTTTCTTTTTATATCATGTATTGGATTAAACTGCTGCTGCTAAGTTAACAAATTTCACGACACATGCCAGTGGATAATAAATCTGATTCTGATCTTCAACCAATTCAACCAATCTTCATTCAACTTCACGCCCCAACACTGAGATGTTTTTACAACCTATGGACTTACTTTCAGGGACTCATCTTAGGTTCTTGATATTTATTGCTTGTTTATTTATTACTATTTCTTTTTGTATTTGCAGTTTGTTGTCTTTTGCCTAAGTTGGCGTAGTGTTTCATTGAATCTATTATGGTTATTACTCTAGTATAGATTTCCACAAGAAAATGAATCTCAGTGTTACATATGGTGACATGTATGTACGTACTTCGATATTAAACAATTTGAACTTTGAGGCCGAAATAGATCAGTTGAGAGATAGAAAATTCTCTTCGTAGGTATACAGGACAAAGTTAAAGCGATTAGCAAAAAGGGGGACTAGGTTACAGGGAAAAAAGCATGGGAATGGGATCAATGAGATTGTCAGGGAGTCAAGTGGCACAATGGCCACCTTTTCAGTTGGAAAATATAAGGTATATATTATAGTACTTGAATTTGTAGGGAACTACGCAGAATGAAAAAGGAGAGGGGTTGCTCTTATGATGAAGTATGGTATTAACGTGAGATTTAATTTTGCTCAGCAAAGCAAGAGTAAAATAAATTTTTGGTGGCAATAATAATGAATTCATCAATGCGAACAGTCTATGGGCAAAGTAACAGCAGCTACATCTTTGGAAAGAATAGGAATTAGAGGGCTTTTCACAAAGTTAATGCAATAACGGAAAGAGTTTTTGACTTTTGTCTACATTGGCCCAATCAAATTGGCAGAGAAAGTCTTGAGAATGAGTTCATGGAATGCAGAATGTTTGGACCTAAGTCAAGCAACAGGCTATCTTAAAACGTGGTCATATGTAATGAGAAAGGATTAATTAAGGATCTTACAGTGAAAGATCGAATGATCATAACATGACAGGAATTCACATCCAGTTCAAGAGTTACAAACTCTGGTCTTTGGACAAATGTATACAAATACATTTGTCCAAAGAGAGTTAGCCAAAATAAAAAATGTAAATTGAATTAGAAGGTATTAGGATATATTAACACTTAAAAGAAATATCAGATTTATTATCACAGACTTATGTCATGAAACTTGTTTTGCAGCACTAAATATACTATAACTTACAGTAATAAATATATTCAACAATTTAATTAGTACAAAAAGAGAGCAAAATTAGTGAAGTAGTGTTCATGGGTTTAATGAGATTGCATCCATTGTAGGCCAGTTGTGGTGGTAGGCAAAATGCAGCAGGTCCTGGTCCTTGCTTAGGCTGGAGTTCACTCCATCCATGATCAACCTCGCAAGCACTAAATCACAGTAGATATGTATACAACTGGCCAATAGTTGTTGAGGCAGCTCACCGGTATGATTGATGTCCTTTGAACTGGCAATCTCTGACTGCAACAGTGACAAATCCTTGAACACTCCCACTAGTTGGTTGGCATAAGTTTTCAGGGAAATGACATGGGGACAGACGGAATTGCTGCAATGTTTAACGTCAGCCCGAGACAGGTATCACAGGGTCGCCAGATGCTGCAGGGATTTGCACAGGTAGTCAGTCTCCCTTTCAAAGCGTATTTAGAAGGTTTTGAATTCATCTGAGAGTGAAACATACTGTAACAGCCATTTATGATGTTAGGTGTTGCAGTGTAGGAAGTAAAGGCCTGCAAACCCTGCCAGAACTGACATGCATCCGATTCTGTCTGTAATTTCACTTGGAATTGCATTTTTGCTCTTAAAGAAGCTTTCCGTAGGCCATACTTGAACTTCTTGTAGAGTACTGGATCACCAGTCTTGAATGCCTTCAAATTTTAATAAACGTTTAAGATCACCCCTCATCCTGTTTGCCCAGGGAAAACAGTCCTAGCCTAGCCCATCTCTCCTTGAAGCTCAAGCTTTTGCATCCCCACTAAACTTGATCTACTGTGTTACTACTTACAAGGAACTATGTATCCGTAGCTCTCTAGGGCTTTGTCATTCACAAATCATGCCCTGTCCTTAACTTCCAAAATGCAACACCGCGCAACCCCAAGTTGCATTCCATCTGTTAGGTCACAGCTCACGCACTATGTGCAATCTGGTCTGCAAGGAAGATGCGAGTCTGTGAAGAGGGTAGCCTGAGGATGTTACCAGAAAAGAAATGCAGCAATGAGATTGGATAGGCTGTGATTGGAATAAGAGGAGACCTGATGACATAACTGAGTCGTATGAATTGGTGTAAGCAAGGAGGTTACAATTTCATAAGCAGAAAAGACCGAAACCAGGGGAAGCAGACTCAAAATAGTTGCTGTAAGGATTGGATGATAGATGAGGTGAAGAAGCTTCCATATAGAAGGTAGTAAGGATCTGAAATTCCACTTGAAAAGTTGGGAGAGGCAAGCCCCACTCCAGCCCCCTGCGTTTACACAGAGGTAGCAAGACATCCTCGATCCCAAGGGACTGCTTGAGAATAAAATGACAATAACTGGATACAGTGTGGAAAGTAGACTGATCTACTGAGTCCAAAACAGTATGGGTGAGTATATTTGTTGGTGAGGGACACTGCTGAGAGAATAGTGTAACATAATGCTGCGTCAGGATCTGTGTCGACAATACGCTGCAAAAAAGCATCATAGGTCGCCAGTTCAACTCACGCAGGCCAACCAAGTTGCCTATCTCAGCTAGTCCAATTTACTGTGTCCTGTTTGAAAAAAGTGATCTTGAAAATATTAGGTTTTCTGTGAAGCAATGTATGAGCTTTCAGTCCTTTCTAAACAGTGGTAGGATATGTTTTAAAAATTGTCTCCTTTAACGTATTTCCCAAAATTTCCCCAAAAATAGGAGAATAAATGCTGTAAACCTTAGACCATAAAACATAGGCCATTCAGCCATAGAACCATAGAACATTACAGCGCACAAATAGGCCTTTTGGCCCTTCTTGGCTGTGCCAAACCATTTTTCTGCTTAGTCCCACTGACCTGCACCTGGACCATATCCCTCCAAACCCCTCTTATCCACGTACTTGTCCAAGCTTTTCTTCAATGTTAAAAGTGAGCCTGCACTTACCACTTCATCTGGCAGCTCATTCCACACACACTCCCACCACTCTCTGTGTGAAGAAGCCCCCCCCCCCATGTTCCCTTTAAACTTTTCCCCCTGCACCCTTAACCCATGTCCTCTGGTTTTTTTCTCCCCTAGCCTCAGTGGAAAAAGCCTGCTTGCATTCACTCTATACCCATCATAATTTTATATACCCATGCCAAGTCTCCATTGAATAAATTCCCTGAATTCCTTGTGTCAGTAGGCAAGCCAGCTCAAGTACTTTAAAAGCAACATATTAATCATTATGGGTCTTTTTGCACAAAACTTAATTGTTTTAATCAACACTAGCAATGAGGACTTGAAGATCCAAGGCAGGCTGTTATAGCTCCAGCTCTCCAATAATAGACACCCCAGTGCCTTCCCACTTCCAACCTAAGGTACATCTCTGTACATTCCACCTGCCTAAGACAATACACACCTTGCAATGGGAGGTAACGGAACCAACAACCTTTCTCATACTTGCCTTCCTTCTGGCTTCCTGCTGCACTCAAGCTCTGCTGTGTAAGCAGACTCTGGTTATAGAGAGAAGGGAGTGCTGCAGCTGCATACTGCTGAATCCCCGAGTATGCCTGGGTCAGAGCATCCATTGTACTCCCTGTCCCATTTGATAGAGCCCCGGTTCCCAGTCCGCCATTCAAAGCCGCCATACCTGCAGAAAAAGATAATACTTCTAGTGAGTTTTGCACATAAAATGGAGCGACAGTCAGGGTCCCAATGGAGACACAAGAAACTACAGATTCCAAACCAACAAACAAGCTGTTACAGTCAGTGTGTCCCCATTATAGTGCTTCAAAATCAGGAGAGCCTAATCCTTGTTCAAAATACAGCATCCCACTTGCTGCTTCACCCACTGAAGCATGCCAGGTTATGCTACATGGTATAGGAGACCTTCTGGAATGCTCAGAGGCATAAGGCACAATGTGTATACTAGCATCGCCACTTCCAGCTGACTTGTAGCTAAGCACTTCAAGGGCTGTTTTTTATTGTACAAAATTTCCTTCACCTGCTAAAGAGTTAACATTGAGGCCTCCTGTTGCCCCTGCCAAAGTCTGCAGCGCTCCCAAGGATGCCATTGGGTTTACCGAGGAGTTTGTACTGTTGTTGCTCGATGAACCTGCAGTCAGAAGAAGGAGGCAATAATCAAACCTAATATGCCAGCAGAATGCTCCCCTTTAACACAAGCACCCATGTACGAAAAGCATCAATTTCTCAGACAATTCTCAAAAGATGGTAAGCACTAGCATACATTTTTAATGGATGAGGCATGGGGAGGGAGGGAGGGTGGGAGGGTTGAGGAGTGCAAACTCAATTGGAGTGTGCAGATGGAATAACTTTGCAGCTTTTGACATCAGACTGGATTTCAGATTTTAATTTTCAGTGAAAAGGCTAAATTCTACAATCTTTTAGGAAGTAGAGTTGGTTGCAACAAAGAAGTTTGGTTTCACTGTACATTCTGGAGCTCTAAACAGAAAACCAAAGCACTCCAGAAAGTCATTAAGTACGCTGCAGCAGACTTGTCCCACTAAATACATGGGCTCAGGGTGCACCTACAAAGTTCCCCGAAAGTAGCATCATAAGTAGACAGGGTAGTGAAGGCAGTGCTCGGTATGGCTGCCTTCATTGATCAGGACAGAGTACTGCAGTTGGGATGACATGACCATGTACAAGATATTGATGAGACAATTTTGGAATACTGCGTGCAGTTCTGATAAGTTGACTACAGGAAGGATCCAATTAAACTGGAAAGAGTGTAGGAAAGATTCACCTGGATGATACTGGAACCCGAGGGTTTGAATTACAAAGAGACTAGATAGTGACTTTCTTCCCCCTGAAGTGAAGGAGACTAAGGGTTGACCTTGTAGAACAGGGGCTCCCAATCAGGGATCCACGGACTCCCTCCATTAATAGTAGGGGTGGTTGGGAACCCCGATATAGAGATTCTAAAATCACAAGGGGTATAGATAATGCTAAGGATCAAAGTCTTTTTCCCAAGGTACAAAAGTCCAAAACTAGAGGGCAGAGGTGTAAAATGAGAGTGCAGAGATTTAAAGGGGATCAGAGGGGCATTTAATGGAGGCTATAAAGTATGATTTGCCCGTGAAAGTGATAGAAGCAGGTACAAATGCAATACTTAGAAGCTTTTAGCAAAGCAGCATCCATCATCAGGAATCTCCATCACCTAGGCCACACTCTCTTTTCGCTGCTGGCATCAGGAAGGTACAGGGGCCTCAGGACTCATACCACCAGGTTCAGGAACAGTTATTACCCTTCAACCATCAGCCTCCTGAACCAGAGGGGATAACTTCACTTGCCCCATCACTGAACTGTTCCCACAACCAATGAACTCATTTTCAAGGACTCTTCATGTCATGTTCTCAATATTTACTGCTTATTTATTTATTATTAGTTCTTGTTGTTGGCCTGTCTGTATAACTCTAAGACAATAGCTCCCTAGAAAGCAACTGTTGCTAAAGAGGAATATTTTCAAAGCTAAATATTTAACCATGGCAGCCACTACTTACTGGATCTAACACATACTGACTATTACTCCCACATCACCACTACCCTAGAGTGACACTTTCAGTTCAAGACTTTTTCAAATATTTCCTTTCATCATCCAGACAGGATGAACCTCTAATCTTACAAAGGCTCTCCAGACTATAGCAGAGGTCTTCTTCCTTCTGGAGTTAAGGTCATACAGCCCAAAGCTACTGGGATTTGCTTGAGGAGCCAGGTTTATACAGTATGTACTCTCAATGTGTTGTATGTTGGCACATTATCCAGTTTGCCTGATGCATTGCAAAAGCTACTGAGCAGCACAACAGATTCCTAGTCTTTTCTCATGCTTAGATTCATGCACAAACAGGAGATAAAAAGCAGAATTAGGCCATTCAGCCCATCTTATCTGCTCTGCTATTCAATCATAGCTGATCCATTATTCCTTCTCAACCAGATTCTTCTGCATCCTCCCCGTAAACCTTACTAATCAAGACCCCATCAACCATTGCTTTAAATATACCCAATGAATTGGCCTCTACAGTTGTCTGTGGCAATGAGTTCTATAGATTCACCATCCTCTGGCTGAAGAAACTGCTCATCTGTTTTAAAGGTGCATCCTTCTATTCTGAGTGCTTCACTTCTGGAAGGGAAGACACATGCAATTGAAAGCCTGCTTCCTGCAGTGGACAACTTTCCATTTCCAATGAGGCAGAGGCAAGAGCTGATCTAAAGTGCCTCAGTCACTCCCACCAGAGCTCCACCCAGATTTCTGCCCTTCAGCAAGTCTGAACGAGCTATTACTATGAAGGAGTCAATCAGCTGGGGCAGCACAGCGCTAAGGGGAGCTGTACAACTGGGGCCATAGCCCATTGTATGCCCAACATTAGAAAGCTATTAAGTTCGTTTGTTCAGTTCATTCTAACGTCTCTTCACTGAAAACCGAATATGGATTGATGGTCTCTGCAATGAACTCTATCACTCGTCACTGGCATAAAGACTTCTCTCAGGTTGCCAGCAGCTCAGTGGCAAGTAGATTCTATCAGAACACTGAAATATTTCCAAAATCACTGTCATTGTTTTTTAACTAGCAAATCAATCCAAATTTCATTTCCTGTTTTTATATACCCTCCACACATAATAACAGCATTAAGTTCCACAGCTCTCAGCAGTCTCACCCTAAATCACATACAAAATTATAATTATTCTTCTATGAGATTACTAACTTTATATGTCTGAGGTGACCCATGACATTTTCCTCCCAGATATATATTCTTTGAATTTATCCTCTGAACTAATGTTGCACAGGTCAGTCCTTCTCACACAAAGGTTAAATCCATGTGTTTACTGTGTAACTTTGATATTGGTTACAGCTACTCTGTGCATTTAAATCAGCTAGTTTGTTTTAACTTTCAGCCTTTTATTTTCTGATATGGCTATTTAGCAGAGTCAGGTGGGATAGGACAAAAGCTCATCATTACTGACACTGCTCCATTTTTCTGTAACCTGCTCCCCCCTCCCTGGCCAAAATCTCAGACCATCTGATCTGTTTCCTCTGATGTCCATTTGACTATAGTATTTCTGCTGGAAAAATGGGCGCTGAATTCATTTTTCTTTCGTGTGGCTGACTTAGAATGACAACTATCAAATACACATGTGGAGTAGTGCGTTACGTGACCCAGAGCAAACTCATGGTCACTGCTGCATATTTTTCAAATGGTGGTTAATGTACAGACAAACTGGTTAAAGCAAAGGTACTAAACCTAAGACTAAGTCAGTGCTGATATATTGATGGTCTTACCTGAACTGGCTAGTGCACTCAGGGGGCTGCTGCCTGTGTTCAATGCGTTGGAGCCCGCCGTAGTGCTCTGAGCTGCACTTGCAGCTGCAGCCAGAGCAGCAAGGTTCTGTAACTGCATAGCACTGAGACCTGAATAGGAAGGACAAACTGCAATCACACAAAAATGGGCTAAATACGCACACAGTGTGTAGCAGATAGTGGACCCTTAAGGAATTCCCAACAATAGGATTCTCAGTCGCATAACGTTCCCACCACAAGATAGCACATGGCAGGATTGTGCAATAAAACCACACAGAAATATGTAATGGAGAGACAATCGCTTCCAGTTGACAGGAGGGAGTGGTTAGCTACTTGGCACCCCTAATCAACCATAAGACATTGAAGCAGAATTAGGCCATTTGACCCAAATCTGCTCCATTTAATTGTGGCTGATTTATTATTGCCTCTCAGCCCCATTCTCCTAATAAGCCTTTAAAACACTTACTAATCAAGAACCTATCAACTTTCACTTTAAATATAGGCAGTTACTTGCTCCACAGTTGAATGTGGCAATGAATTCCAGAAATTCACAACCCTCTAGTTAAAGAAATTCTTCCTCATCTCTGCTTTAAAGAGACGTCTCTCTATTCTGCACCCAAGTCTTAAGACTCCCCCACTATTGGAAACATCCTCTCCAAATCCATTCTATCTAGTCCTTTCAATATTCAGAAGGTTTCAATGATATTCCCCCTCCTTCTTCTAAACTCAAGTATAGGCCCAGAGCCATCAAACACAAACACTCTTCATACGTTAACCCTTTCGTTCCTGGGATCATTCTCATAATCCTCCTCTGAATCCTTTCTAGTGTCAGCACATCTTTTCTTAGATAAGGGTCCAAAACTGCTCATAATACTCATTGGTCTAACCAGTGCCTCATAAAGCCTCAGCATTATTTTTGCTTTATCCAAATGAATGCTAACATTGCTTTTGCTTTCCTTATTACCAGCTCAACCTGCAAGTTAACTTTTAGGGAATCCTGTAGGAGAAGTCTCAAGTCCCTTTACACCACTGATTTCTGAATTTGCTCACCATTTATGAAATAGTCTGTGTCATTTGTTGCTTCTACCAAAGTGCATCACCATACAGTTCCTACACTGTATTCCATCTGCCACTTCTTCACCCATTCTCCTAATCGAAGTCCTTCTGTAAACTCTGTGCTTCCTCAACACTACCGCCCCTCCATCTATCTTTGTCCCATCTGCAAACCTGGCCACAAAGCCGTCAATTCCAATTGGTAGCAACGTCCTCACCCTTGTATTTGGTGGCATGTATCTGAATGGTCTGCGAGAGATTGATGCTAGCACCCTGGGTTTTCTAGAGAGTGAAAGGTGACAAAACAAGGTTACTCACCAGCTATAGGGTGCAGATTACTCAGTGTGTTGAGGTTCCCAGAGGATGCAGTCTGTTGTAGGAGCTGTAAATAAAGCTAGACATTACACCAAAACAAAAACAGAATGTGTCAGCAGTGCCTGGAGCATAGTAATGTGAGAAACATTGCAGGCGACGTGCATGGGAGTCAAAGGACAGAGGGCACAGTAGAGACACAGACTAAGGCTAATCCACTGGCACAAAAGTTTCATTGCTGACTTTGCAGTCTCCTCTCCTGGCAATTCATGAATTAACTGTAACTGTAGCCAGTTCTCTGATACATGGCACAGAAATGCCTTGTCTTCAAATGGACACAATTGTCTATCATATCATGAATATGGGTTGGTCAAGCTTTATATTAAAGACAAATAACCAAAACCCATCATCATTATGCATGCATTCTTTATAACAAACTGTTTGAAAAGATATATCAAACTTGAAGTTACAAGTTTGGCAACTACCTACATACTATCAAGTCCCTGCAAAGAGATATGAACCCTGGGGGAAAATAGCACAGAAAGTATCTTATCAAAGGGAGCAATTGGACAAGGTGTGTGTGTGTTGGGGGAGGGGAGAGAAAGAGGAACGGTTGGAATGAATGAGGTGAAGAATGAAGGCACAAGGGGAATGAGTGTGGGCTGATGGGAAAGGCAACTGGATAACACAGGGCATGAGTGAGGAAGGTAGGGAGGGAAAGAAGGTTATGTATACTGGGGGAGGCATGGAGATACAGGAAAATGTGGAAGCAACTGAATCCATGCCAGAAAGTTAGTGAAACACTCCCTGTCACTTGTTTCCATTTAGAACAGCATGAAGTGTGGGCCATGGGGAGAAAAAGTTAGGGAGGAGAACACACAAAATGCTACAAGAACTCAGCATGTCAGGCAGCAACGTTTCAGGCTTGAGACCCTTCATCATGAATAAGGGAGGGTTGGACAGTTGGCAGTTGACAGTTGGCCACTGTCATTTGAGCAGAAGCAAGGAGGCCCTGGTAGTAATTAGAGAAAGATGTGCAGATCCACCAGCTTAAGAACCAATACTGTTCAACCACAGCAATACTAAGGCCAGGCAGCAGCATTACCACTCTTCCCCAGCCCAACAATACTCACTGCCAGGTACTGGGGTCCCAGTGTGTTGAGCCCAGCCAAGCTTCCCCACATGGTGGCTGCACTGAGCTGCTGCATCTGCTGTTGGAGCTGCTGGGCAATTCTCTTCTGCTCTTTATCTTTCTGTGTGTCAGCAAATTTCACAACGATCGGTGAAGAACAGCCCTGCCAAGGAGATGGCACAGATGGGAACAAGCAGTGATACACAGAACAAGTGCAGGCGCCAAGAGTCTGATGGTGGGGAGCATCAGGTGACGGGAACATTTTCGAAGCCAGGTGAGGGCAATGTGTATGAGGAGACTGGCGGCAATGGGGCACAGTGAACGCCATACATGCACAATCAGACCTGGAGATGAACCATAGTGTGGGGTAAGTAAAGGGGCGCAGGATTACTTAGAGACGCAGCTTAAGACAAATTTCAGGAATGCATGAACTAATCAAAGGAAGGGGAGACACAAATAATGGAACAGAACAGTATACTTTTACATTTTGCCCAGTAAAAAGATTTAACTGGTTTACTAGCATCATACTAATGATACTAGCTTAAATAAGGTTAATCTCTGGACAACAGGATAGTTGGGAAGGCTGTTAAGAAGATATGTGGGTCTTTAATGAGTATAACACAAGGCTGGCATGCCAAGCTTTCAGTACAGTGGTCATAGCCAGAAAACCACACTGAGCCAACTGCCCTCACAGAATTCAGAAGGCTCACCTCCATCGTCTGTGACTGGTGCATTGTTTTGATTGCATTCTGAGCCATTGATCTTGTTGTAAATGTTATAAATGCACAACCTGTAGAAAGACAACAGATTTTCAAGGGCTTCAGTAACAGAATGGCAGCTTCAATACACACACAGGGAGGCTAGGAGCAACAGACTCAATGCCAGGCTGTAGGGTACAGTGAAACAGCTCTCTGGCTGCTCCACCAGTGACTGAGACAGAGAAGGGCACCCCCACATCCCTTCACTCTGGTCCACATACCTACATCCTCTGGGACATTGATCCTGGAGCTGCAGCTGCTAGCAATGACCTTTAATGTCCCAATTAGCTAAGTCATTCTGATCTGTAGATCAGTTGTAGGAACTAAGGCAGGCAGTCTGAATACAACAGGCAGCATAGCAACAATCACAGCCCAAAATATGGGATAAAGCAAACTCAAGGACAGGAGTGAAAATCTGCTGTGATGGGAGTCTTCAACATAAATAAAGTCATTCATTCCCTTTAAATCTCCAGCGTGCTCCTCAAGGAAACCCAGAGTACACTTGTGCCTTTAATCACCAGTTCTCATCACACATTCATGTATACACCTATCCCTGGTCTTGCATTACCTCCACCTATCCCCATCTCTAGATCGAAAATCAAAATTAGATAAAAGAACAAACAGCAGGAAGCAGAGTCAGCTGTAGTAGAAGGGTGCATTGAAAGGGGAGTTAGAGGGTGGGTGATGTGGGTGGGGTGAAGTCAGTGGCAGAATGGGGAGAGGAGAGAGAGAGAGGTGGTTGGGACAGTATAGGGGAGAAGGGTGCATTGAAAGGGGGAGGGAGGGTAGAAGAACAAGGGTGAATCCAGGGGCAGGTGAAGGGGGAGGAGGAAAGGTAAGTGGTGAGTCAGTGAATGAGGAGGAGGTAGGGAGGTTCTGCAAACAGGGGAGCCAGGGGGAGGGTAGGTGGGTAGTTGGTAGTGCATGAGGGGGGAAAAGGAGAGAGTAAATAGCTGGGGCAGGTGATGTGAGGGTAAAATGAGGGCAGGGAGAGGGGGCTGAGATGGGAGTGAGTAGGGAAGAATGGAGGACACTATGACACTGCCTGCAGCAGCAAGAGCTGAGATACATGAAGAGAATGAACCAGATTGCCTTACGTGAAGAAGGTCAGTGGGAACAATCCTGAGCAAAGCCACCGATCCCCTTACTCACCTTTACTCAGTCCATCTGGGCCCCGTAATATTCTACATTCTTCTATCTGTCCGAAAGGGGAGAACATGACACGCACATCATTCTCATTGCATTTCTTGGAAATCATCCCCACGAATAGCTTCCTGTCTTCTACTGCTGCAATCAAACACCGGTTTATTATAAACCCTTAGTAAAGGAGGGATACAGACTGTGTGCTCTTGCACTGCAATGTGCTACGGGAAGTGTTTTTGATGTTCATGCACCGGCCAACTCACCATTGTTCTTCTCACTGTCTGCTGGCTTCATCTGTATAGGATGGTGCATCTGAGGAAGAGAGGAGGCAGTGGATCAGCTCTAAGCTGGCATGCAAGTGCTCCTCAAGATACATTGCTACACAGAAACAGCACACTCATCGGCCTTCCCAGATACAAACACTGACCTGGCAACCAGCGACTGGGTTTGATTTCATGTTGAATCTCTATAGTTCCATTTTGCTCTCAACAAAAGCTGAAAACTTTAATTTCTGATTTACAGTACCTCAGCATTTTACTCGGGTGAAAACTTTTTCTGCCCCCTCACCCTGGAACATGGCCACGCAGATTTATCGCTGTATTCCCGATCTGTTAGAAAAATTACATCCATGTTGACCATGCACCCATTTCACTACATAATATCTGTGCAAGAGCAGGATTTTATAGAGCACCCACGGAACAAAGGAACAGCAAAGTGGGAAGTGGAAGGGTAAAGGGAAATAGGATTTCAGTTCGTTTTGAGCTTCCCCCTCTATACCATTGCTCATGCGTCAAAATTGTCTCATATTCACCATGAAATGCATTTGGGCAAATGTCTTTCTCCATCCCCTCCCATTCTTTCTCCCTCTTAAAATACTGAAGGAACTCAGTAGGCCAGGTAGCATCGTTGGAAAAGAGTAAAAGAGTAAACTACTCTTTTGCATAGATGCTGCTTGGCCTGCTGAGTTCCTCCAGGATTTTGTGTGTGTCGCTTGGATTTGCAGCATCTGTAGATTTTCTTCTTTGTGATTGGACTTTCTTTCTCTTGTCCCTTTTTCTCTCATCTCCAGAGCTCAATGCTTCAGGCACATCCTCTAAGCTCATCCCACCTCTTTGTCCCTCCATTCCTACATCTCCAGTACCCATAATCATCGCCTTAATTGAAGGTTATGGGGAAGCAGATGAGCAGCATTGACCAGCCACAATCACATTGAATGAAACGAACAAGGTCCTGGTGACCTACTCCTGCTCCCATTTTCTTGTGTTCCTGCCTGTATTCCCCAATGCCCATCCTTGTACAAGATTTCTTTTTCTCAGAAGGTGGAACCAGTGTCTTCACCTCCTTGAAGTCTCTTGACATTTTCCTGTCAACTCTGAATTCCAGCTCTTTCTGTATTACCAACAAACATCAGCAATATTCACACAGATAGTGAATAACTGGAGCCTAATCAGTAATTCACCTGACATTCCACTAGTCACAGCACACCAAACTGAGAAAGACCTCTTTATTCCCAAACTGTGTACTGACAGCCAATTCTCAGCACATGCCAGTACAGAATCAGGTTTACTATCACCAGCATGTCGTGAAATTTGTTAACTTAGCAGCAGCAGTTCAATGCAATATACGATAACATAGAAAGAAAAAAAAGTAAATCTATCAATATATATATACACATTGAATAGATTAAAAGTGCAAAAACAGAAATAATATATTTCTTTAAAAGTGAGGTAGTGTTCATGGGTTCAATGTCCATTGAGGAATCCTTTGGCAGAGGGGAAAATGCTGTTCCTGAATTGCTGAGTGTGTGCCTTCAGGCTCCTGTACCTCCTTCCTGACAGTAACAATGAGAAAGAGGGCATGCCCTGGGTGATGGGATCCTTAATAATGGACATTGCCTTTCTGAGGCACCATTCCTTGAAGGTGGCCTGAATACCATAGAGACTACCATCTATGTTAGAGCTGACAAATTTTATGAATTTCTGGAGCTTCTTTCTGTTCTGTGCAGAAGCCCCTCCATACCAGACAGTTCTGCAGACTGTCAGAATGCTCTCCACAGTTCATCTATAGAAACCTGAGTATTTTAGGTAATAAACCAAATCTTTTCAAACTCCTAATGAAATATAACTACTATCTTGCCTTCTTTATAACTGCATCAATATGTTGGGACCAGTTTAGATCGTGAGAGATCTTGACACCCAGGTACCTGAAGTTGCTCACTCTCACCACTTCTGATTCCTCTATGAAAATTGGTTTAATATACTCCCTGTACTCCAAACTTACTGAACAACTTTATTTATATTTATGGAATCTAACCAAAGACTTTCTGAAAGACAAAATACACTTCCACAGATACGAGAGAGATGAGGATGTAGGAATACTAATTTCCTTTTTCACCAGATTTTTGGCTCTCCAGTAGAATTGCTGGGTCTTCATTTGTGAAGACCTTCACAAAATCTGTTAAATTTCTCAACAATATCCTTATTCACCATTATTAACTCTCCTACAGTAGCTCTTAGCTGTTTTTATGTTTAGAGGTTTTATCTATTGCTCTGTTCCCCCATTGCATCAATTTCTTGGCCTTCATTTCTTAAATTCTTAAGTGCTCCCAAACTACAGGCATAGTTATGTCTGTCAACTTTATAAACCTCTATATTTGATTTAATATTAGCTTTAACTTAAACTGGCAACAATAGGTGGACTACTAGATTTTTTTGCTTCAATGAAACTTCACTTTAACTTTGAGGGGACACTAGCCTGTACCTTTTGTGAGGCATTTGTGCCTCACATATGCTGGCATCATCATGGTTTGATATAGCAATCTGAATGCAGAAGAACATAAGAAGCTGCAGTAAGCTCAATTAATCACAGGCCCACCACTGGCAGTATCTACAGGAGGCACTGCCACAATCAGCCAATATCCTTATCTCATGGGCCACCCTATTTTCTCACAGCTACCATTCATGAGGTACAGAAGCCTGAAGTCCCACACCACCAGGTTCAAGAGCAGCTACTTCCCTTCAGCCATACAGTTCCTGAGCCAACTGACTCAACCCCAAAACCTACAGTTTATCAGTACTATGACTACCTTGCACTAGAGCCTGCATTTAGAATGAGCTTTTTTCTTACTGTGTTCTTTGTAAAACTTGTGCACAATTTGTTTTTTTTAAACTGTTCCTGTGAAGCTGCTTATTAAATGTTGTGTGTGATGTTACTGCAATATGTTTCTCGTTGCATTTGTGCATATGACAATAAACTGTTTTCTCAGATAAGTCGCCTTGGCTCCAGCACTGGTTGTTGTTATCAAGCATCCCAAGTATCGCCTTGCTATAGCCTCTCTGCTAGAGGTGAAGAGGTTTACAGAATTATATGGGAGGTAACTAGCAGAAAACCTAGCCCATAGCTTCGGGGTAGAGTAAGAGGGCAGAGTGAAGGAGAGACTGACATGCAAAGATTTGGGTGGGAGAGAAAGATGGGAGGAGGTGCAGGGGTTGTCTCTGGACTGATGTGGCTTAATTTACTGCAGTATTTGCTGCTCACAACTTTATAGCTGCTTTATATCTATTTTCCAATCCTTCACTAATACTTGTCTTGCCTTCCTTTCATCTTTAAATCTCTCTCTCGTATTCACATTTCCTGCAGTATCTTCAGGTCAGACACTTCTTACAAGAATATTTAAGTAATTTTCCATATATACAGGATTCTGACTTGTTAGATATTATTTTTAAAATGAATCCTTCAGTGAAGGGTTTTATTGGGAAAATTTATACAGTTGGCCCTCCTTATCCGCGGATTCTGCATGCATGAATTCAACCAACCGTGAATCACGAAAACCTGGAAGTGCTCTTCGAGCACTTGTTGTTCAAGCATGTACACTTTTTTTTCTTGTCATTATTCCCTAAACAATGCAGTATAACAACTACCTTACAGAGCATTTACATTGTATTATGCATTATAAGTAATCTAGAGATGATTTAAAGTATATGGGAGGATGTGCATGGGTTATCGTGGATCAGGATTTTTAAAAATCGGAAGTTCTCTTACCAAGTAAGTCGGAACAGGTACATCTGGTATTATTTAGCGTCAGTTAGTCAAACGCTTGTCTTAGTATATAGTATATATTTTACCTTTCTATGCATATAAAACACAAGAAAGTATGTTTCAGCGCCAGGCTCGGAAACGGAAGTTCTTGGAACTCGGGACAGATCGCTCCCGAGTGCGTTCTCCACCATGCTGGGTTGATGTGGAGGATCAAAAACCCAAAACCCAATAATTAAACCAGTGCGTTGCTTAGTAATAATTGTAGCTTTCATTGGGGCAGAGCCTTTCTCACTTTATCCTTTAAAATTGTTCCGATCGTCGACTGACATAGCCTAACCCTTTTCCAATGACTGATGGCATTTCACCTCTTTCCGATCGCTTTATTATTTCCACTTTATTTTCAATTGTGATCGTGATTATTTTCGTGAACAGAAACACTGCGCATTTAGAACTCTGGCGCGGGGTCGTAATGTCCACTGCATTGAGACAGGTTGAATAAGGGACTTGAGTATCCGCAAATTTTAGTATCCACGAGGGGTCCCGGAACCAATCCCCCGCGGATAAAGAGGGCCGACTGTAATTTACTGTTACAACAGCACAATTACCCTTCACTTAAGATTAAGCAAGACTGAGAGAGAGGGCTTAACATGACCCTGATAACAGAAGATTGGTTGCAGATTTTGAAGTTGGTTAATTCTTCTTCGATCTGTGCCAGTCACTCTTTAATTCAATTTAAAATTGTACATCATTACTATTTGACAAAGGAGAGACTGTCTAAAATGTTTCCTAATGTTGATAGTCAGTGTGATAGATGTAAAACCGAGACAGCTACATTGACACATATGTTTTGGTCGTGTTCTGTCTTGAAACATTTTTGTAAGTCTATTTTCTCTACAATTTCTAAAGTTTTACAAATTAATTTACAACCTAATAAATTGACAGTTTTATTTGGTATAATCCCTGAAAACTTCTTTCATCATGCCTGTGCATTTGTTTAAATCATTCATTATAAAATGCAATGGACTGAACACAGATCTACAGAGCCCACCGATAAGTTTTCTAGTCACAAAAAAGATCTATCATCATCATCCCTAACTTACTGCAACTTTGCCAGATTTGAATTCAACTTGCCACTCCCCTTGGGTTTTTATTTTATTATTCAGGTAAGCCTGTCAAGTGGGACTTTGACATAAACCTTGCTGAAATTTATTACAAAATGTTCCCCTAGCAGTGTGAACAACGAAGTAGATTACTTGAACTCTAGGCACAAGGTATTCATTCCTTAACAGGCGAATATGATCCCTGGGCCTCTCCTACATTTCCTTGTGGCTTCTGACCTCATGTTAATACATGCCTCACAGCAACACCAGCAACTGTGGCATGTACTTAACCACACACCAGTTCTGTTTAAAAGGTAAAACCTCTATCCTGACTAAAGCTTGACAGCTAATATATATGTACTCACCCCGGGCAGAATCTTCATATTGTGAAGGGCATTTTGTGCTTCTAGTGCTGCTTTACGGGTATAAAACGTTACAAAGCAACAACCTGGAAAGAGATGCATAAATTAAACAGCAAAACAGGTTCATCTGTCAAATTCCAGCAACTTCTAGGCCTCCCCATCTATTTTAGCCAATAGATTATCAATTCTCAGTTATCCCACCTTTCCCATTCCTTCCCTTTTGCACCCCCCATCCAGGAGGTACTACTGAATCCCACATACAATTCAACCCATGCTCCACTGACACTTAGTACTGACATTCCATGCATCTCAGTTCTCTGCACTGGTCAGGGCCATCTAGGTGAGAGTAAGCGTTCGGCACGGACTAGAAGGGCTGAGATGACCTGTTTCCGTGCTGTAATTGTTATATGGTTATATATATCCCACCCACCCTTCCAGGAGCTGTACAGAATTATGATGGACATAGCTAGCAGTTAACTTCATCCCATCACAAAGATTTCTAAAACTTAAGGGCAAATACTTAGGGAAGGGGGTAAGAGTTGTAGAGAGGAACTAGGAAGGAGCTTTCTTCACCCAGGTGGCTGAACTCTGGAGCACAGAGTGGATGGTGCAGGCAGAGACTCACCCATTTCAGGACCTAAAGGCACATGAATTGCCAAGACATGGAAAGCTGGCAGCTGGGTTTAATGGTATTTGGTGATCAGCATGGGCTTCGTGGCCTGCTTCGGCACTATAAAACATCAGCTCCAAAGTGCTCACCAATTTCAACAGAATGTATTCCACATTCAACACTGCTGCCGCCTGTCTCTTTTCAATCCATCAGTGCCAGAAAGGGCCTTTGTTACAGAGAGAAGCTAGGCAAACTAAGACTTAATTCTTTTGAATCACAAAATTCACAAAGGCTATAAATCGGCTGGATGCATAGTCCTTTTCCTCAGGGTTGGGAATGAAGACTGAAGAATACTGGTTTAAGATGAAAGAGGAAAGATTTAATAGAAAGCTGACAGGCAACTTTTCAACAAAGAGAGTGGTCCGTATGTGGAATAATCTGCCAGGAGAAGTAGTTGAGGCAGATACATGTACACTTGGACAGATACACTGAGAGGAAAGGTTTACAGGAATATAGGTCAAACATGGGCAAATGGCACCAGTTTAGATGGGGCATTTTGGTCTGCATGGACTGGTTAGTTGCATTCTGTGTAACTCTATGACCAGATGTCAGTAGCTGCCTGCAGCTCACAAATTCTCATGGCTCCCAGAAACCAAATACCCCCTGGGGCTGGCACCTATTCAATGGAATTTGTATTGTAACCAGCTCTACAGCTTGACTTAGTTTTCTTACAATACTCAATCCAGATCGGCATTATATAACTGCTCGAAAAAGTTTTGGTGCAGTTCACTTAAAAGTAAAGTGAAGCAGAATTGACGAAGCTCACCTTTACTCTGAGGAGGGTTTTGACTTCTGTCGCGGAGTACATTAATTTCATACACAACACCGTACTGTTCAAAAAGTTCTTTTAGTTCTTTTTCAGACCAGGACCTTGGAATCTGACCCACAAACATCTTGATGGAGTCGATGTCAGGCTGGTCGGGGTGATCCAGAGACCCATTCATTTTCTTTGATCTGCAGAAAGGAAAAATAACAACAGACACTGATCCAAAGGTTTGTCGGGGTGGGGGGGGGGGGGGGAGAGTAGAGAATTGGCAGAGGCTGGTGGAAGCATGCTGGAAGACAGGCCACAGACTACAGGGGGGTAAAGGAAGGAGAGTGTGGCACAGAGCAAGATGAGGGAAAGCACCACCAGAGACAAAGCCAGTGCGAGGAAAGAGAGGGCAGCTTTTTAACCATCTTAATAATGTTATATTAATGGGAAGTCTATCTGAGGCAACTCTGAATTGTTCACACAGAAGTGATGGACAAGTCTGCTGAGCTCCTGGGTGCATTCAGTAGGGTGACCCAGTGAAATCTCCCTGGCACTCACCATCACTGCCATGCAACTAGCACAGTCATGTGACATCAGTATGAAAGGCTGCCTCCCCCACAGCTTCTCTCCAACACCTGACACCTGTCTCTGTCCAATAGGCCAGTGTTCATTAAGAAAAGGTTCTTCACTGGGGCCTTCAGCACACAAGCTAAAAAAAACTTTAAAAAAGCCGATGAATGAAAACATATCCAGAGCTAACAGAGAAAACAAAATCTGCGCAAACTTTAGATCCTCCTTTTGCATTTTCTTGTGTTTTTCCAAAGGCATAATTACAGTGTGATATTCTAACATGTTTTCAAGGATGTTGGCATACCAGGGTGGTACAGAATAAACTGTAAATACTGTGTTGAGCTTGGGGTGAACTCTGATGCCCACACTTTAATGTTACAGTGGCATAAACAATAAACTAACTTCCAGGTTGTGTTTCTTGACCAAAGACATAAAGTGAGCCCTGCTAAATTAACTAGCTCATTATTTTACAAACTAACTACACAGAAACACTGCCAGTGCTTACACCATCTGGAGAAGGAGAAGGAGAATTTCAGAGTTGTATACTTTGATAACAAATGAACTTTTGATTTCCATGATACACAGCAGGACTGAAGATGAAGTGGTACAATCAGTGCAGAGTGAAGGCATCAATGGAAGCTGGGCTTATCCTTCAGAGCAATTAGTCTGATTAGGCCATTCCTGTTACTCTCAGCACCTGAGCTGTCTGGGCATTCCTTTAAAAGGTGATTACTGCAGGGCACTGGGGAAAGAATTGTAAATTTATAGCACATGACATATAGCAGAAATACAAATGTACTAAAATAATCTGTAGCCATATGAATGCAAAAGAAAATCTCAGGCAAGATATAATGGATACATTATCGAGCAGAGGGGAATGTTGCAGAAATCAATGCTGATTACTCATACCATGTCTGGTTTGAATATGGTGTGTGGTGACTGATACACAACTCAGTGTTCATACTACAATAGTTCAGGAGTACACAAGATAAAAACCAATGGAAGAGCTTAAGGACACAAGCTTCCCTGCTAAAGAATGTTAAATAAATTGAAAGTTATTCCAATCCATCTTTGGCAGAATTTTACCTTGCTTGACCATTTATAATAATCAATGCAGCCCAGCACTGCTTGATCTCTTTTGAATGTGCTTAGATAAATGAATACACACAGAAGTAACAGAACTTTAGGAAGGCCACCGTTTTATGGCATGAACTGTATTAACCCACACAGACAAGCAGGAGGCTCCTGTACCTGAGTCTCATTCAACATGAGGTCTCCTACCAGTCAGTAGTCCAAGTGCCTTGACAATTTTTGCCATCCGGGATGTTGGAAGGAGAAGCAGTTTTCTTGTGTGAGTGCTGGCTGATTCAGCACCTGGTGGCACTGTGAGGAAGCAACTTCTCCAGTTTACAGGCAGTAAGCAAGAGCCGAGACACTGTGCCAACCCCAACCGGAACCAGTACTGATGGGCAGCACTGTTTGGATGGTCCTGCGTAAGCTGCTCCTGCTGTTTCCAACCCAGTAATCAAAGGCCCACACTTCAGAATGCAACCTCTACATATATCTGCGTACCAGCACAGATTCACTGAGATAACCCACTCAGTTTACTTCCCCACCTTCCAGGGAGAAGTGACTCAGTGCATCTCTAACCTTGACAATCCCACTCACCACGACCCAGTACACCTGTCCTCAGGATACTCTGTACAAAACATCATCCTGATTAGCCAAACCCAACAACAACCTGCCGCTTAGCAATTTCTTCTCTGCCTTCCACAAGTGGAGCTGCCAAGGTTCAGGTAAGAAGCAGTACCGTCAGCCAGTCGCAGCTCAGCTCACCTTGGATGATACGGAAGTCTGAGGTGTGCTAGACCAGGGGTAAGGAACAGGTACTCCTAACCCACCAAACATACCGTTGAACCCAGTGATAGAGCACTGGCATTCTGGAGGGAGGGACTGGCTTGAACAGAAACAAAGGGCTCATACTTTTGAATAGAGCTGCAGTCCTAAAGGGAAAATAAAGTGCATGTAAATGAATTATTTCATTTTAATTTGATATTTCTGATTATTTGAGAGCATTTTATGATGTCAGACTATCAGATGTTTTAAAACAGTTCAAAACCCCTTGAATTGCACAGACCTACACTGAGTGGACCCAGCACTCCACACAAGGACACCTCCTGGGTATAGCTGCATCTGGAAAGAAGGGATCTTGAGCATTCACAAAGGTAAGCCCAGCCTAGTATTCGAACTCCACTGAAAGCAGCTGTATTGACCAATACTCATCCCATACCTTCCAGATTAAACTGATTTTGGTCTACCTAAAGTCAATGAACACACCCTGAATCTCCCTGAAGTGCTTGTGGGCCAGTGATGTTGTGCAGATCCTTACTGACGATGTTTCCTTGCAACACTATCTGTTCTAACCAGACCACCAGTCACAAGTACATCAGGTACAATGTGGAACTTCAATTGGTATTAATCTGCTATACTTTATCCCTGGTGGGCAGAGACACAGCATATGGCCAGGTAACACTATCAGTTCAGTCAGAGGATAAATACTAAAACAGTATCACTCTCTTGACAATCACCATTGTTCCTCCCAATGTAAGCCTAATGGCTTTAACTATGATAAAGTTGGGTCTCAGGTGTTGGCATCCAGATTCGAAGCCTTGAAGATACACAGTAAAGCCAACCCAAAACCTGTTGGTGAAACACTGCAGTATAGACAGTGGACCAATCCAGACTCTCATCTCTTGAGTTCAAGCAGGTACTCAAGTTTGGCCACAATTATCGATTTAATGAGAGCTCAGACTTTCCACCATAACTGAGTTTAGTGAAGTTGAACTTGAACTCAGCTCACTTATGTGTCCCAATTTCCAAATTGTAGTTAACGTGTTTTTTTGGTCACATGTGCACGCAGAGTGGCTGTGGTTCAGGATACCACTCCCCACTCTCCTGACCCTTCAGATATGTCTAATCTCCTCCATCAGCCGAGCCTTCCCACGTAGTGTCTGACACCCTCACTTAGCACTCTTGAATCACCTAGACAGGCTTGCAGCTTCCATCACCTTTGAGTGAATCATCATGCATGTTTACGGTCATAATGGGCTGCACGACTCTTGCAGATTTCCTAACAAAATGGCACATGGTCACATTGCAGTCCTGCTCCCATTCCTTGCTCCTCAAGTCTTTCAGGTTCTCTTCAACACTTTCTAATTTCATTAGTAAATTTCCAACTCGCCCAAAAGTGCTCCCAATTACTTCAAACAAACAAGTGTATATTTCCTCATCAATGTCAAAAAATATTGGCTAACAGCAAATAATAAAGCCCTCAGTTCCTGACAACTTAGTGTTGCTACTTTATACACTTCACAGGGGCAATGTGCGACACCTCCTGGAGCCTCTGACTATTTTCGTACTCAATTATTGCCTATCCTTCAAAGTCTTCAAGCTTGAGCTTTCAAGCATACAGCACTCTTGCTAAGAATTCTTTCCTGACTGCCCTCAATCAACTCAGCATTTCCTCACCTCAGGGGACACAATTACTGCTGCTTCTACTACTGATCCTTCCACACAGCTCGCCCTTGTGGCAACTGTGATATTGCTACCATTATGTCAAGCCATTGCATCTCTAGTCACATCACTGCATCAACCCATGGCCCATCTACCCTACACCTTTACCAAACTCCCTTCCAAATGAGGCATCCTAAACACTCTTCCAACCTGACTATCCAAACTTCCCCTGGTTCTTTCAAACCCCCAGTTTTTCATTCTCATCTCTTTTTATGTTTCACATGCTAGATGACTTCTGTCTCCAAAGAAATCAAATCCCATCAGCCCAGGAGATACCTCAAGGCAAACTCATGCCAAATGCCTATTTTACTATGACTAACTTTATATTCCAGAAGGGGAAAAGTTTTGTGCCCTTTGGTTTCCAAAACGGCTGCACTGTTTTCTTGAACCCCCATAGCAACACACCTCAGCCACACTCAAACCGCAGCTGGTCCCTCTGGTTGTTTTTAGTTTCACTATCCAACTTTGTTATTGTTTTACCTTGTGCTTGTTCACCCCCCCCCCCCCAACGTAAATACAGAGGATTCCGGTTAATTGGAACACTGGGACCAGTATATTTCAGCCTAATTAAATGGCTGCCCCAGTTAGCTGAAGTTTCAGGGAAGTAGTTAAAAAGGTATAAAAAATACAAGCTACCATTTAATTGAGTAACAAGTTACATATTTAAGTGAAATACAGAACAAATTAGAACACAATCAGTAATACAACAGTGTTATAAAACTGTGTACTGGTTCCTAACAGATATCAACGGAGGAATTCATTCAGAGCTCGTCTGTGTTCGTTGACTGACAAAATCAGCGCAGACACCTAGTGCAGATACTGGACCACCCTCAAACAGTGCTCTCAAAGATGCATCATTCAAATCTTCATATTAATTGTAACATGCAAGATGACTGTCGATAGCTTCAAATTATTCATCGTTCTAAACCTGAAGTACTGAAGTCATTTAATTTTTACTCCAAGCTATTTCTGGTATCTCCAAACTTGAATGCTTGAAATTGCAGTAAGCCAAACAGTTCTGCATTATCTTACTGTTTATTACTCACCAACTATCAGTGTCAAAAATCGCTGCTTTTTGAACACACGAAACATGCACGACTGACGCCAGATAGAAAATGCCCGGCAAGTCTCCTGCCTCAGTTAAGCAGCGTAGTGTCCCAAGTAAACAATGGAGATCCCAGCTATTTTCTTGATTTGTTTTTGTTCTTTAAGAGCTGTCCCAAAAAGTGGCTGCCCTGATTAACTGTTGGCCCAATTAATTGGAATCAAATATAATACATAATTTCCTTCCCCGTTGTACATCCAATTCCTCCCTCAGTCAACATTTCCATTCTTTTCCAAACATCCACCCCCCCCCAGTCAATGATCCCTCTTCCTTTTGAAGTTGTACACTAATCTAATGTCTCTGAACGTACTATGTTAGTCAACTACTCACGTTATCAATAATCTCCAATTTCATTTCCAGCAACATCTGGAAAAAAAACATAGTTGAAGTACCAATGACAGAAATTCCAATTTGTCTTACACTGCCTTGACATTATTGATTTTTCAGTTTTTACCAGTCTTCTATGCTCTTAGCTCTATTTACTTTACATTTTGACAAACACCCATGTAGAATGCTGCTCCAAATACACAACTTATCCATGACCACGTTTTCAAAGATTCTAATTTGCTGCAGTTCACTGTTAGCAAAAAACTGAACCAACTGTCAGAATCTTAAGAATATCCTTCTGCTTCCAGTAGAAAATTTTCCCAAATTCCTCCTCAAACTTAACCCAAAACGAAACCCCAGTCTTTTCAATCACGTGCTAAGCTTTCTGCTCACCATAGGTCTGCATTTTTCATCTCACACTTTCTCAAGGATTGGATGGTTTAGATATGGAGTAAAAGTTCCTCAACACAACCCATCTAACATTCTCCTAGCTGATCATAACACGATTAAATGCAGACTGGAGTCTGACTTCGCAAATGCACTGTGGTATTTCACAATTATTGGAGCTACGCTGGTAATCTAAACACTAGTTAAGCTTGAATTAAAATGCCAGATTCCTTTGTAAATAATCTTCCACACTTGCTCTGAAATGAAGCTATTTTTCCCAAGCACACATAGTAGAGGTCTAGCAATGAGCAGAGATATAGGCAGAAAGACAGGCTGAAAGTTAGCAAAGCATGTGGCTGAGAGGTTCGCTGTAGCCCTGACAGCACAGTTCGCCCACTACACGCGCAGTGTGGTCCCTACTCACACAGGGTTAGAGCTCAGGGTGCAGTGATCCACCATCATCTCCGGCAGGAAGTCCAACTTGAAGGAAGACATTTTCCTGGATGAAGCCGAGGGCAGAAACAGGCCTCTCTTTACAAGGCTCCACAACTTCTCAAAATAAGAACAAAAAGTATATTTTTTTGAAAAGAGTTATTTCAAAAAAAATCTCTGCAGATTGATGGAGACAGGTGCTGCAGGCATTTAACAACAGCTCACTCTCAAAGCTTTTTACACTCACAACCTCACCCTCCCCCAAACAGCAACAGCTGTGTTTAACAGGTGGTGGGGTGGGGAAGGGAACGGGGAGGTAATAGTGAGACTTGTAGAACCTGGGAGTCACGTCGGAAATAGTTTGGACTGAACAAACAGAATAAATCCGATTGGGACAGCAGCTGGATTAAATGGGAGGCAAACTGGCAAACACTATCTCACCCCGACACACAATGGAAAGTGCTGCCTCAGCGGGGTCTTTGCAAAATGTACAACCGAAGCAGTACCAAAATGCAGCGTTAGACAGATCCGCTGTCACATTGATCATGGTACAGCTGCTTGATGGTTAGGAATGAAAGTCTGCTAGCTGCTTTAATTCACCATTAATGTTAGACAGTTTGACATCAGCACAGTGCTCAAATGCTTTCCACTAAATTGGAAATGGGGTACAAAGGTGCAGGCAGAGGTAGGACAAACGTAATGAACAAACCAAGGACTGCCACAACCTCCATGTGCTGGGACAGAAAGCAAGTTCTGCAGTTATGTGAAATAATGTACAGATCAGACCCAAGGACCCTGCTTGTGGTTTTACAGCAGTGACCTACAGGATACCCATTGATGTCAACAGAGCTGATTTTCCAGAATGGGTTCAGTAGGCAGCTCTCAGTCTCAGCTGCAGGTTGTGGCATCTCCCCACCCCCCCATACCCGAGTTCCACTCCAGAAACTCAAGCATAAACATCTCAGCTGTCATCTCAGTGCTAACAAAGGGAGGAACTCACCCTGAAAACAGCCTCACCCCCACCCCTAGGCTAGCACTACAGTTGTGGTTCAATAAAGCAATATTAACCCAAAACAATCAGATAATAGACACAAAATGCTGGAGGAACTCAGCAGGCCAGGCAGCATCTATGGAAAATTGTACAGTTGATGTTTTGGGCCAAGATTCTTCATCAGGGCTTGATGGAAGGGTCTTGCCCCAAAACATCAACTGTACTCTTTTCCATAGATGCTGCCTGACCTGCTGAGTTTCTCCAGCATTCTGTGTGTGTTGCTTGGATTTCCAGCATCTGCAGATTTTTTCGTTTACAACCAGATAATATCTGACTCTCTTTTAATTAACACTGAACCTGTCCTAAAGAGAGGAATGCTCTTAGGACCTGGCTTCAGTGAAGAAAGGAGCTCCAATTCCTGAACTACAAATGACTTCTAAGGCTTACATAGGCTTTGGATCATTTTTATGTCTTGACAACCTTGGGGCAGTTGGGGCTGGGGGGGTTTGGGAAGAGGGTCCAGGAGGCAGGGAGGGGAATCTAGAAGAGAGAGAGGGAGATGTGAAAGGGGAAGGGGAAGAGGGGACAGAAAATGGGGTTTGGGGAAGAGGGATGAGGTAGATATGCAACAGTTAATGTGGCTGAAATCACTACTGTCAAGCAATGGTCCTGAACTCATTCTCAGCAGTAGAGTCGAGGAGTTCAGTCCAAATTGTGTGTTAATACCAGCACCTCCCTGATAACGATAACCTTTCTACGAATTTGCTGAGGACACACCCAATATGCAAATCCCATGCACCTGTCTATAAACTATTCACTCACCCCATTTCATTTTAGCTGATAAACACAACAGACCTGCACAACCTCCAGAGAACAAGTAACATCATGAAAGGATCCGGAGCCAGGAGCAAATTCAAACATGTTCATTTCATCACTCTGATCTTTTCAAACGCCTGTGGCTCTCCCATCGCACATCTCAATCCATTTCTACATAACACTGTAACTGAACAATTGAAAGCCATCTGATATTTTTGTACCATGAGGAACAGTGATGATCCCAATCACTTTTGGGGGCTGAAGGAGTGATTGCAGAAGGCCCTGAGTTCTTGAGAGTTCCTCACACATATTGTTTTACAGCGCTCTAACACCGTAGTCCTGTTTCACTGGCCATATGCCAATTTCCTGCAGTTACACTGGGAAATTCAATGAACTTATGCAGGTTAAACCCAATGTTGATCTAGTGACTGTGGATTTCAAAAGAGGAATAGTTCCCAAGGAATGAAGTTCCAGTAACTCACATTTTTTAGATTCATTTTCTTTTAGATATTTCAATGATTTAACAGTTTTCCTCATGTTTAAATGTTTTAATGACTGAATATTTTGTTTTTTAATATTTCAAATTTTGCTTAAATGTACGACTATAATTTAAGTGTTTTTTGATCATTTTCAATGTTTGTAAGTTCTCAAACATTACAAATCTCTTTACAGTTTCACCAGGCAGCGAGTCTATATTGTGACTTAAACAGCAACCAAGACAGTTAATGGGGACAGAGCAGAACAAGGCAAGCTACCTCCGCTGCCAAGTCCAAGTAAAGGAACAGTAAGCACAGGAAACACCTAGCCACCAAGACTGAACAGATCAAACCACTCCAAGTGCTAGATGTGGCCTTCAGTTCTAATATTAAGCAACATTAAGCAACAGGAACCTCAATCCAGTGAAGGTCAACATGAAATTATTCCATTGGTGCAAAACTCCAGTTGGTTACCAATATCCATCTGTCATTCTTACCAGGCCTGATCTTACCCACCCTACAGGTACAGCATGTTGACTTGAAACTGTCCTGTTTAATGACACAGAAGTTCAGGAGAAAGTATGGATGCAGAACACTTGCTGAATAAACCAGCATTGCCACATCCCAGTCACTGGGTAGATTCATCCACTCGAAGCAATCACCGTAGATGACACAGTGCTCAGATTTCTAGAGCTACTACTTCACAGATCCAGTGACCTGGGTTCACTGTGAGGAGTTTGCATGTTCCCATGACCATATGGATTTCTTCCGAGAGAGAGCTGGTAGGTTAATTTACCTGTGTAAACTGTTCAGAGAGTGGCAGAGATGAGTGGTAGTTGATGTCAATGTGTCAATAAAAAAGAGGTTCAGTGCAGGAATAATATAAATGGATGGTGGATGGTCAGTAGAGACTTGGTGGGCCAAAGGGCCTGTTACTTGATGTTCGACCATCGCTTATCAAAATGAGATCCTACTGGGGAAGTTCCACAGAACACAAAAAAGAATAATCAAATCATTTAAAAATCCTCATCAATGCATTTTGGCTTTTGAACCAAGAAACAAACATCAAGGCATTTGTACTGGGTTACAAATGGCCAACTTATGGGCACCCCACATATTATTATTAAATTTCAAAGTGATGTACATACATACGTTTGGTTTGCTCTCTTCACTGTGACTAACTGCTCTCTTTAAGTGTCTTATGTGTTTTTGATGTCATTCACTATAATACTACAGAGGTGTAGTTACCATGTGCATTTTAGTGCATTTTCAACATTGACCTTAAACACAGACCTATTCATTACCCGGGGGCCATGAAAAACCATCTAACTTACACATCGGGACACATCCCAGAATGTACTGAGAAATCAATCAACCAGGGGGAAGCAAGAACTCAGACACCAGAAACTAGCCATCCTGCACATTATCTCACAGGTGAATGCTGCTCAGTCACCCACATTGTAAGCTAGCATCCTAACTCAGCCAGTATCTTATAAGATACTTAACAGCAGGCAATCAAAATTATTACATTGGCATGCTGGGAATTTGAAATCAAAACAGAAAATGTTGGAAATACTCAAAAGGTCAGGTGGAGAGAGATAAAAATTCCTTAGACTAATTAAATAGATGTAAAATAGATGAGAGGGAAGCAAGAATAAAACAAACCTGGCACAAGGTAAGAAAGATTAAAAACCTACACACACAAAACGCTGGAGGAACTCAGCAGGCCAAGCAGTATCTATGGAAAAGAGTTAAACGGTCTACGGTTCAGACCAAGACCCTTCTTCAGGTTGGATAAAAAAAGATGAAAAGGTGGGGGGGGGGGGGGAAGAGGAGGAAGTACAAAGTAGCAGATTACAGGTGAAACTGGGAGGGGGAGGGGTGAAGTAAAGAGCTAGGAAGTTGATTGGTCAGAGAGATACAGGGCTGGAGAAGGGGGAATCTGAAGGAGAGGGTAGGAGACCAAGGAAGAAAAGGAAGGGGGAGGAGTACCAGAGGAATGTGATGGCTAGGTAAGGTGAGGTGAGGGGGGGAATGGGGATGGCAAATGGTAATTGGGGGGGAGGGGGCAATTATCAGAAGTTCGAGAAATCGATGCTCACGCAAACAGGTTGGAGGCTACCCACACGGAACATGACATGTTGGAATGGGCATTTTGTGTGTGTTGCTTGGATTTCCAGCATCTGCAGACATTCTCCTGCTTGTTAAATAACAATCTAAGTGCAGTTTACATGTAACTAGATCTGTGAACTGATGTGAAAGGGATGGGGGAACTCAGAAACAAAAATGTCAGAGATGCTGGCTGTGTGCTATTGTTTTACCCAAGTGTGACTAGAAGTTGTCTTTTTCAAACCTGTGCTGAGCTTCTCAGGAAACAGCACGAGGCTGAAGCAGGTGCTTCTGCTTTTATTATAGATGGTTAATATTTCTCCCTCACTCAGTGCAGTAATGTGACTCTCCTTAAATCTTCTCCCCCCCACTCCCTCTTTGCTGGCAGGCAAATTCAAATATTCACTGCCCTGGAGGTAAAGGAGAAAGCTCTTTTTAAAAAAAAACTGGGGTTACAGAACAAGCTGAACCAGTGGATTTTATAGCACCTTGTAAGAAAACTGTCATCACTGCAATACATTTCAGTCAAATCCACCCCCAATCACTATTGAGTCAACAAGCTCAACCAGGCAATACACTCCACAGGCAATACTCTCAGCAGCATATCACTGGTCACTGACAAAAGCATGCTTGTTCAGGCAGCTATTAGTTGGCAACATTGTACTTCAGGCTCAGACCTGCTTAATTCCCTCACTGAATCGTCTCATGAATCCACATCGTACCCACATACAACACTATCCTGAAATACAAACATCTAAGTCAACTCTCGATTCACACTGAAGAGTCAAACACCAGCTCATGGCATTGCTCAGAGCATAGCATTAACACACTTCTTTCTATATTTGGCCCCAAGGAAAGATCATATGCCCCTTAAACCTAATAGGCAAGGATATTTTTAGCATCCCCTGACAAAAAGGCCTTGCATCTTAATGACGAGCTGTTAACCTTCAGGGAAAGCAACATGCTGGATCTACCATCATGGAGATATTTTCACCGACAATAACTGACATTATACTAGAGATGGTGGATTGATCCTGGAAAGTGAGATTAACCCGATACACTAAAATTTGGAAGAATGCAAGGTAATCTCAAAGGAGACCACATACTTACAGGGGTTGAAAGGGTAGATACAGAGATAATTTCCCTTACTTCAGCACCTAGAACTACAAGTGACAGTATCGGAATAAGGGATCGGATATTTAGGACTGAGCTAGTATAACATTTCCAAAGAGCAACTTGTAAGTATGGCAATCCTTTGGAAATTTCTGCCCAAGAGTGCAGGAGGACACTCAGGACAGATTTTAGGATATTTAGGGAATTCAAGGATATGGGGTTCGTGCAGGGAAGTCAGACCACTGTAAAGGACCAACGATGATCTTATTAAATGTCAGAGTCACTCGAGCAGCCAACAGTTTAATATTGCATATGTTCATATGGTTACCTGTGCAACAAATATCCAGGTCAGCAAAAACAGAACAGGGAGAAGAGCAATCAGAAAAAAACTTATTATCACTGACTTTGATGATGTGAAATTAGTTATTTGTTGAATTGAATTGACTTTATTACTTACATGAGTAAAAACCTTTATTTTTACTCCTTTATCTTTAAGTCTCTGTCTGAATGTGCAATTTATAATAATTTATAATAAATAGTATGTACAACAGGACAGTCAATATAACATTGAAATACAATTGTATTAGTGTGAATTAATCAGTCGGATGGCTTGGTGGAAGAAGCTGTCCTGTTGGTCTTGGCTTTTATGCTGCGGTACCATTTCCCAGATGGTAGCAGCTGGAACAGTTTGTGGTTGGGGTGACTCAGGTCCCCAGTGATCCTTCAGGCCCTTTTTATACACTTGTCTTTGTAAATGTCCTGAGGTGAAAGAGCTGTTGTGCCTTTTTCACCACACCGCCAGTATCTATAGACCATTTGAGATCCTCAGTGATGTGTGTGCTGAGGAACTTAAAGCTGTTCACCCTCTCAACTCCAGATCCATTGATGTCAATAGGGGCTAGCCTGTCTCCATTGCTCCTGTAGTCCACAACCAGATCTTCTGTTTTTGCGACTTTGAGGGAAGAGGTTGATTTCTTGATACAACTGTGTCAGGGTGATGACTTCCTCCGTAGACTGTCTCATTATTATTTGCGATTAGGCCAATCAGTGTAGTGTTGCCATAGTCATGGGTATACAGAGAGCGGGCTTAGGACACAGCCCTGAGGGGCTATAAATTACAAACATAAACAGTGCAAAAGGAGGAACAATGAGATTGTGTTCATGGGAAATTCATAGATCTTATGGCAGAGGGAAAAAAACTGTTTCTGAAATATTGAGGGCAATCAATGAAAGCTCAATATCAGAAAAATATTTGGGAAGGTAATCAAAATCAGAAATAGGGAGTCTCAAGATGGCGCTCATGGAGTAAACCGCATCTAGGCTTTGCTCCAAACCTTTTACGTTTTTTTTAACCTACAAACACCCCTTAAACTTATTTTAAAGGGGTCTAAACATATAGAATTTTTTAAAAAACTATTTGAATTACTCTCAACCCGCTGAAATGTCTAGAGCAAAAGAACCGAAACAGACGAAAGAACCGTTAACTTTAGAAGTTGTTGTGAAGTTTATAGACGCTAGATTTGATGAATTGGAGAAAAAATTACTTGGAAGATTTGCACAGTATGACAATCGTTTGAGATCACTCGAAGAAAAGTTCCTGACCCTTTCACGGGAATCAAATGAACAACAAGCAAGCATTTTGGTTCTTGAAGAAGCTGCTCGTAAGAAGGATCGTATAATCGAAAAAATGCAAGAAGAGCAAACTTCGACGATCCAACAGATGGATCGCTATAAAGCTAAAATTACTGATTTGGAAAATCGTTCTCGAAGACAAAATCTTCGGTTAATTGGAATCCCGGAAAAATTTGAAAGCGGTGATCTGACCGTTTTCTTCTCCAAATTTCTAGTGGATGTCCTGGGCGAAGAAGTCCTGGATAACCCCCCATTAATCGATCGGGCTCACAGAGTCTCTAGATATCGGGCAGATTCAAGTCTGAAACCACGGCACATAATTCTCAGGATCCATTATCCTCACATCAAAGAACGACTGATTCGTGCGGCTCGTAAAAAAGGTATGATAACCTATCAAAATTTTAATTTTCGCATTCTGGAGGACTATAGCCCCGAAGTACTACGGGCTAGGCTGGCTTTCAGATCGGTTATGTCGAATTTTCACCAGAAAGGCTACAAGCAAGCGTTGCTGTTTCCAGCACACCTGAGAGTCACCCTTCAAGATGGATCTTTTCGGCTGTTTAAATCGCCAGCGGATGCTCAAGGTTTCCTGGAACAATGACATTTGATCGGGCTGATCAATGTAATCTAGCCTATAGATTTGGATCTGTTATAGATTGACGTTTGGGTTCTTTTTTGATACGGTTCATATATATTTCTTATATACGATTAAAGCTCTCTTTTTTCTACCGGGTTTATTCCGATTTCATATTTTTATATATTACTAACCGATTAATGTTGAAGATGACCTATTAGGGTTATTTTTTTTTTTTTCTTTTCTTTTTTTTTAAATCGATATACGCTCTTTTTTTACATTTTTAGCATTTGAATATTAAGATTTGGAAGAATAAAATGGCGTTTCTTCTTCCCGACAGACTCCAGTGTCTGTAGCGTCATAACTGTTTTGATCTGTTCGAAAGTGTTAAACCTTCATTTATTGTTTTAATTTTTTTAACCCTTTTGATAATATACATTTATAACACTAATTTTATATTTTAATTTTTCCTATATCAACCCTTTTTTTATAATGTGGGTTGTTTGTATTTTTTTTAACTTTGTTACGTCTGAGTTGCCGTCTTGAGACAAGGGGGTAATTTTAGTATTAGATCGCTCGCTTGCCTCTGTTTGGCTTTTTTCCTGGGGTTTTGAGGGTGGTGGGAGGGAGATTTTTCTTTTTTTTCTTTTTTCTGCTTGCTTTTTGCTTAGTTTTACTTCATGGGCTTATATGAAACTACTAAAATGGCTGCGGTGCTGTGACTTCCGGCTTCCCTTTGAACTTACTTCCCCCTTCCGAGTTCATGAGTTCACTTTTCTTTTAAACCTATATGTTAACTGTAATATGTATTGTCAATATGGATAAGACTATTAACTTTGTTTCTTGGAATACTAATGGTTTAAATCATCCGATTAAACGGAAAAAAGTATTCAAAGTATTCCATAGAATGAATGCGAATGTTATTTTTGTACAAGAGACTCATGTTAGGAAGGTGGATAGTCAGAGGTTGTTTAGGTTTTGGAAGGGCCAACAGTATCACTCAAATTCGCAAGCCAAAGTGAGAGGTGTTTCTATTTTTATAGACTCATCAACTGCTTTTATACATTATGAAACAATTTCAGACCCGCAAGGTAGATTTTTGCTTATTACTGGGTTGCTTTTTAATCAAAAAGTTGTTTTAGTTAATGTTTATGCTCCAAATACTGACTGTCCTGAATTTTTTAAATGTTTATTTACATCCTTTCCTAATTTGAATCAATACAGATTGATAATGGGCGGGGATTTCAATTGTTGTTTAAACCCTTTGATGGATAGATCCAAACCCATTCAAACTTTTCCGAACAAATCGGCTTCTCTTATTAATTCTTTTATGATTGATTCAGCTATCTGTGAAATCTGGCGTTTTCTACACCCTAATGATAAAGAGTTCTCATACTTTTCCCATGTGCATCATAATTACTCAAGGATTGACTACTTTTTCATTGATCAGCACTTCCTTACAGATGTCATGGATTGCAAATACGACTCTATTGTTATATCTGATCATGCACCTTTGAAGTTATCTATTAAGGTGACGGATTCACATATTAGTACTAAAAGTTGGAGGTTTAATTCTGTTTTACTGCAGGACTCTGACTTTATTAACTTTATTAAACAGCAAATTGATTTGTTTTTCTCAATAAATTCCACAGCAGACATCTCTAGTGGAACTCTCTGGGATACTTTTAAGGCATATATTCGTGGACAGATTATTTCATATTCTGCCGGAGTTAGGAAACGAACTAACTCTAAAATATCAACATTAGTTGATAAAATTAAGGCAATTGATAAGATTTATGCATTGACCCCTAGTAAAGAACTTTATAAAGAAAGGGTGGAACTTCAAATGGAGCATAGTTTATTGTTAACCTCTTCGATTGAAAGTCAGTTAATTAAATCGAAAGCTCAATTTTATACATATGGAGATAAGTCTGGTAAATTACTAGCTAACCAATTGAAAATTGTTTCGGATAAGCGACAAATTACTAAGATTCGTAAACAAGATGGTACTCTGACGATTGATCACAAAGAGATAAATACAGCCTTTCAAGATTTTTATAATTCTTTATATCAATCAGAATGTACTAAAGACTCTTCTATAATGAGTGAATTTTTAAGGAAATTGAATATTCCAAAAGTAACTGCTGAGGATAGTGTATTTTTGGATACACCTATTACGGAGTCTGAAATAGAAAAGGCCATTTTCTTAATGAACTCGGGTAAAGCTTCGGGCCCAGATGGTTTTTCTGCAGAATTTTTTAAATCCTTTTCTTCTATACTTTCTCCTTGGCTTTGTAAAATTTTTAAAGATGCATTAAGTATAGGTAAACTACCACAATCTTTTTATGAAGCTTCTATTTCTTTAATTCTTAAAAAAGATAAAGATCCCACTGAATGTGCATCTTATCGGCCTATATCTTTGCTGAATATGGACTTTAAGATTTTTAGTAAAATCTTGGCTGTTAGATTAGAAAATATATTGCCTCGGATTATTTCTGAGGATCAGACTGGATTTATTAAAAATCGTTATTCATCTTTTAATATTAGAAAATTAATTAATATTGCTTATACTTCTTCATCTAAAATCCCAGAATGTGTCATCTCCTTAGATGCCGAAAAAGCATTTGATAGAGTCGAATGGTCATATTTATTTAATACTTTGCAACATTTTAATTTTAGTTCAAAATTTATATCATGGATTAAATTAATATATCAGAAACCTTTAGCTTCGGTTTTCACTAATAATCAAAGATCCCCTTTTTTTCAACTATTTCGGGGTACAAGGCAAGGTTGTCCTTTAAGCCCTTTATTATTTGACATTGCTTTGGAACCCTTGGCTATAGCTATTCGTGAATCACCCAATATTTTAGGTATTACCCGCGGGGAGACGATGTATAAGGTATCATTATATGCAGATGATTTGTTATTATATATATCTGATCCTGAAAGATCTATTCCTGCTATTTCTTCTTTGCTTGCTCAATTTAGTAACTTCTCTGGGTATAAATTGAATTTTAATAAGAGTGAACTTTTTCCATTAAATATGCATACTCCAATTTATAATCGGGTACCATATAGAATTGTTACAGACTATTTTACTTATTTAGGTATTAAAATTACTAAAAAACATAAAGATTTATTTAAAACTAATTTTTTGCCTTTAATAGATCAAATTAAGCAACTTGCTAATAGGTGGTCCCCACTATCTATGTCTTTGGTAGGTAGAATTAATGCCATTAAGATGATGATACTACCTAAATTTTTATACCTATTTCAAGCATTACCAATTTTTATTCCTAAATCTTTTTTTGATACAGTTGATTCTAAAATATCGTCGTATTTGTGGCAGAACAAAAATCCTAGGTTAGCTAAAAAATATTTACAGAAGCCTAAGAAGGAGGGCGGTTTGGCTCTACCAAACTTAAGATTTTACTATTGGGCAGTTAATATACGGTATTTGATATTTTGGACACAAGAATCGACTACAGTTGCTGGCCCACAATGGGTAAATTTGGAATGTAAATCTGTGCAAGATTTCTCATTGATTTCAATCTTAGGATCTTCACTTCCCTTTTCGTTATTTAAAATGAATAAACAGATAACTAATCCTATAGTCAAGTATACATTACGAATCTGGTTTCAATTTCGTAAATTTTTTGGTTTGAATAAGTTTATACTGTCAAGTCCTATAACAGCTAATTACTTTTTTCGACCATCTTCCATAGATCAAGCCTTTTATTTATGGAAAACAAAAGGTATAACATGTTTTCGTGATCTGTTTTTGGATGATAACATTATGTCCTTCGAACAATTATCTAATAAATATAATTTATCTAAAACCCATTTTTTTAGATATCTACAAGTTAGAAATTTTTTATATAATGAACTAAAGTCTTTTTCGAAAGAATGTCCATTGGACATTACAGAAAGAATTTTAGCTCTTAATCTCTTAGCTCTCAAAAGGGTCTTGTTGCTATCATTTATAATATGATTATGAATCTACAACCAGATATATCTGAAAAAATTAAGAAGGAATGGCAGGAAGAACTGCATTGCCCTATTTCTACTGAGCAATGGGAAAAAATTTTATTACTGGTAAACTCATCCTCTATATGTGCTAAACATACTCTAATACAATTTAAGGTCGTACACAGAGCTCATATGTCTAAAGATAAACTTGCTCGATTTTACTCGTATGTTAATCCAACCTGTGATAGATGTCATTCTGATATAGCTTCGTTGACTCATATGTTTTGGTCCTGTCCTTGCTTACATAACTATTGGAAAGATATTTTTAATATTATTTCAAGAGTTTTAAATATTAATCTCCAACCACACCCTTTTACTGCAATTTTTGGCCTACCAATGATAGATAATAAGTGTTTATCCGCTTCATTCCAACGAATGATTGCATTTATTACACTAATGGCTAGAAGATCCATTTTACTGAATTGGAAAGAAGCCAATCCTCCAACAGTATTTCAGTGGTTTTCCCAAACTATTTCCTGTTTAAGTTTAGAAAAAATTAGAAGTGTGGTTTTCGATCCTTCAGTTAAATTTGAGGAAACTTGGAGACCATTTATTCAGCATTTTCATATGAATTAAACGGTCTGATCCTGAACCTTATTGTCACTATCCTGAATTGTGTGGATGGAGGTTGGGAGTCATAGGCACTACTGTATATATATAACATTATGCGATTGCCCATGTTGGTTAGTTTTTTTTTCTATTTAGTTGTTTTTTTTTTGTTTTGGGGGGGGTTTCTCTTAATCATTTATATTATTATATGAGTTTGAGAGATTCTATGTATGGATCAATATATATTTGAATGTTTATCAATCTATTATGTACTCTCAAATATCTTGTAACAATATTTTTCTTCTGTTTTTTTAAAAAAAACTAATAAAAAGATTTGAAAAGAAAGGAAAAAAAAGAAAGAAAAAAAGAAAAAAAAAAAATCAGAAATATTAACAGGCATGTCAAAAAAGGGAGGTGGAAAGATATTCGAACCACTGGCTCCAAAATTGACTGTCTTGCCAACAATCTGGAATCCTTGACATTCCTCGGCTTTAACACCTTCTTTTGTACTGTCATGGGTCCAACGTACTTTTGGTGACAGCTGAAGGGACCTGTCCACTGCCTGTCATGGAAGATCAAAGTTAAGCTCCTCCTCAGCCACCCCACTCCAGTTGTTTGAAGAGATGCTCTCCATATCAATTCCAACTTTCCTGAGACACACTGGACAAGATCTTCACAGCTCAACGATTTCAACAGCACCAGCCACAATGCATGGCCTGAAGACCTCATTAACCCTTTAAGCTATCAATTGAAGGGGAACTCAGATTACCCCTGCTCAAATATGACCACTCAGAAATCTGCACACATTTTACGTTTGGTTCCCATTATCATTTACCTTACTTACCTTCATGTTCACTCTACCTAACCTACCCTGCTCCATCGGCCTCCAGCCATCATCTACCTACCTGTCTGCCTCGCAATTCTATCCCTGTCACCTGGCTCAATCTGCCTGACCTCCACCAGCCCTCATTAATCCAACAATCACCTCAGGTCTCATCCGCACCCCTCAACTTTATACTGACCATCTCCCCTTTTCATTCTAATGCAGGGCATCGACCCTAAAATGCCAATAGCTCCTTTGCTCCCACAGATACTGCTTAATTTAATGAGTTCTTCTAGCAGTGTTTTGTTGCCCCAAATCCCAGTATCTGCAGTCTCACATCTCTATTTTACATTTGCTCTACAATGGCACTCTATTCCCTATTAATAAGCATTAATAGCACTCTATTAGTGGCACTCTATTCCCTATTAATAAGCATTAATAGCACTCTATTAGTGGCACTCTATTCCCTATTAATAAGCATGTCTAGAACAAAACCAAATTCTGGGCAAACAAGATAAAGAATGCAAGGCTGAAGGTGTTATATTTGAATGCATTCAGTATACAAAATAAGGTAGATGACCTTGTAGCACAGTTAGAAATTGGTAGGCATGACATTGTGGGCCATCACTGAGTCGAGGCTGAAAGCAGATCGCAGTAGGGAATGTAACAACAAAGGACACACATCAAATCAAAAGGACAGGCAGGTGTGGAGTGGGGGTAAAATGTGGCTTTCATTCGGTAAAAACTGAAATCAAATTCTTAGAAAACAATATAGGATCAGCTGATATGGAATCCTTTGTAGAGTTAAGAAAGACCGTGATGGGAGTTATATACAGACTTCTGAACAGTAACCAGGATGTAGGGTATAACTTACAGGAGGAGATAGAAAAGGCCAGTAAAAAGGGCAAAGTTATGATGGTATGATGGATTTCGACACTAGGTAGATTGGGAAAATCAGGCTGTTGCTGGATCTCGAGAAGGGATTTGTAGAAATACCACAAAAAGGTTTCTAGTTGAACCCACTTGGAATAAGTCACTCTGGATTGGGTGGTGTGTAATGAACCATATATGATTAGGGAGCTAAAGGTAAAGGACCCCTAGGAGGCACTGATCCTAATTTAAAATTCACCCTGCAGTTTAAGAGGGAGAAAGTAAAATCAGTTGTATCAGTATAACAGTAGAGATAAGGAAACCATAAGCATAGGGAAAGAACTGGCCAAAGTTTATTGGAAGGGGACACTAGCAGGGCTGACAGGAGAACAGCAATGGTTGGAATTTCTGGGAATAATTCAGACAGCAGAAGATCGGTTCCTGTCAGACAAGGAACAGCATTCCAAGAGGAGGATGAGGCAGCCGTGGCTGAGAAGGGAATAGACAATAGACAATAGGTGCAGAAGTAGACAATTCGGCCCTTCGAGCCTACACCGCCATTCTGAGATCATGGCTGATCATCTACTATCAAAGACAGTCAAAGACAAAGTCAAAGACAGCATAAAAGCAAAAGAGGAAAAGATCAGTAGGAAGGTGGATTGGGAAGTCTTTAAAAATCAACAGAAGGGAACTAAAACAATAAAGTGAGAAAAGATGAAATGTGAAGGTAAGCTAACATACAATTAAAAGATACCGAACTTTTTCAAATACATAAAGAGTAAAGGAGAGGCAAGAGCAGATATCAGGAAATGATGCAGGAGAGGTAGCAATGGGGGCAAAGAAATGGTGAGATATCTCCATAAGTATTTTGCGTTTGTCTTCACCATGAAAGACACCAGCAGAATGCCAGAAATTCCAAGCGTTGGAGGCAAAAGTAAATGCAATCACTATTACTAAGGAGAAGGTGCTTGGGAAGATGAAAGGTCTGAAGGTAAATAAATCACCTCAACCAGATGGACAATACCCCAGGATTCTGAAAGAAATAGCTGAAGAGATATAGATGCATTAGTAGTGATCTTTGAAGAATTGCTAGATTCTGGAATAGCTGTCACTCCACTCTTTAGAAAGGGAGGGAGGCAAAAGACAAGAAATTATAGGCCAGTTAACCTGACTTCAGTGGCTGGCAAAATGTTATTAAGTCCATTATTAAAGATGAAGCTTAGGGTACTTGGAGGCGCATGATAAAATAGGACAAAGCCAGCATGGTTTCCATAAGAGGAAATTTTGCCTGGCAAATCTCTTGGAATTCCTTGAGGAAGTAACAGGCAGGATAGACAAAAGACAGTATGTGGGTGTTGTTTACTTGGATTTTCTGAAGGCCATTGACAAGATGCTGCAAAACAAGTTAAGTATTACGATGGTATTACAGGAAAGATACTGGCATGACCAGAGATTTGGCTGACTTGAAGGAGGCAAAGAGTGGGAATAAAGGGAGCTTTTTCCTGTTGGCTGCCAGTGACTAGCGGTGTTCCACAGGGGTCGGTGTTGGGACTGCTTCTTTTCACATTATATGTCAATGATTTTAATGACAGAATGGATGGCTTTGTGACCAAGTTTACAGACTATACAAAGATAGGTGGAGATGTTGAAAAAGCAGAGAATCAGCAGGACTTGGACAGATTAGAAGAATGGGTGAAGAAGTGGCAGTGGAATACAGAGTTATTGTGCACTTTGATAGGAAGAATAAAAGTGTAGACTATTTTCTAAACAGAGTAAATTTTAAAACAAATCAGATTGGAGTCTTCTTGCAGGATTCCCTACAGGCTAGCTTGCAGGTTCAGTCGGTAGCAAGGAAGGCAAATGCAATGTTAATATTCATTTCAAGAGGGCAAAGATATAATGCTGAGGCATTATGAGGTATTGGTCAAAGAGCACTGTATTGTGTTGTGAGCAGTTATGGGTCCCTTACCTGAGAAAGGATGTGCTGACATTGGAGAAGGTCCAAAGGATGTTCATTAGAATCATTCCAGAAATGAAAGGATTAACATTTGAGGAGCTTTTTATTTTAGGCTGGCAATCTCACTGAAAACTATTGAATATCGGAAGGCCTAGATAGAGTGGACATGGAAATGTTTCCAATAGTGGACAGTCTAGGGCCAGAGGGTACAACCTCAGAATAGAGGGCAGTCCCTTTAGAATAGAGATGAGGAGGAATTTCTTTACCCAGAGGGTGGTGAACCCGAGGAATTCATTGCCACAGATGGCTGTGTAGGCCAAGTCATTGGGTATATTTAAAACAGAGGTTGATAGGTTCAAAAGTTACAGGGAGAAGGCAGGAGAATAGGGTTTGAAAGGATAATGAATCAGCCATGATTGAATGGTGAAGCAAACTCAATGGGTTGAATGGCCTAATTCTGCTCCTATGTCTTATGGTCCGCTTCTCTCAACCATACTTACAGCAATGCTGCATTGCATCTCCAATAAATTAGCATTAAAGAGAAAGGAAGAAATAAATTGCGTGCAGGTCAGTGAATGTGTCAGTGCCAGTCTTTGAGACATTCTCAGCAGATTGTAAAGTAGTAAATACAGTGCCATCATTTAAAACGAGAGAAAGAAACAGGACACTAAACATCAGTAAGCACATACCTATATGCCTCAAAATGCTGTAGCATGATCAAACCTATCAGGGCACTCTGAAAAGTCAAAAAGTTCAGCACCCAAAGTCATCTCATTCAGCACAGAACAATGGCCAGGATACAAGGTTTCGATCCCAGCCATTGACTATTCCTTTCCCCAGGCTTCCTCATCCCCCTCCACCAGATGCTGCTCCTCCAGTAGACTGCTTGCTACTTCTGATTCCAGCCTCTGCAGGCTCCTGTCCCTACAGGAAAATAGCATTTGACAAATCCAATAAATACAAGGATGCAGGAGCAGGAAAGATTAAGGGGGCAACAGAGCCCATGTCAAATCTGGATTTTTCAGGCCTTTAGAAGATTGTTCCACATAGGAAGGACTCCATGGAATTAGAAAATCGTTAAAACAAAAAACAGTGCATCATTAAAATGCTTATCTAGCTGGCACCAGTAGATTATCTCAGGGATAAGACCAGGGCCTGTCATTCACACTGTACCTCATTGTTACATAGGTATCATGAAGCTAGAAAGAATGCAGAGAAAACCTAAGGATGTTGCTGGGACTTGCAGGACTGAGTTACGGGGGAGATTGAGCAGACTGAGACTTTTCTTCATTACAGTATGATCTTATAGAGTGGTGATTCCCAATAGTCCATGAGCCAGTAGGGTGGGTCGGTATCATCTGAGGGGAATAATGCTCAAGTGATTTTTGGCAAGATATACATCTCTAGAGTTAGAAAATACGTGACAGCATTGCACCAGTGGCAGCTTTATGTGTGCTGTCATGCATTTTATAACACCACCCTAAAATAAGCATTTCTGAAAAGTGGCCAATATAAAGTACAACATACAGTCGGCCCTCCTTATCTGCGGGGGATTGGTTCCAGGACCCCCTCGCTGATACCAAAAAATGCGGATGCTCAAGATGGTGGAGTTTAGGACTCGACGGAGCTCAGGAGGTTATTTAACCTGTCTCAGTGCAGTAGACTTTAGGACCCGGTGGAGCTCAGGACCCGCCACCCACAGTGTTTCTGTTCCAGAAAACGACCATGATTGAAAATAAAATGGAAATAAAACGATTGGAAAGAGGTGAAACACCATCGGTCATTGGAAAAGCGTTAGGCTACAGTCGGTCAACGATCCGAACAATTTGAAAGGATAAAGTGAGAATAATGGAGCATGTGAAGGCCCTGACCCAATGAAAGCTACAATTATTACTAAGCAACGCAGTGGTTTAATTATTGAAATACATATGTTTCATACAAGATACATACAAGAGTTTTATATACATACTATATGCCAAGACAAACGTTTGACTAACTGACGCTAAATAATACCAGATGTACCTGTTCCAACTTAGAGTTTCCGTTTTTTTTTTAATCCCAATCCATGATAACCTACGCACATCCTCCCGTATACATTAAATCATCTCTAGATTACTTATAATATCTAATACAATGTAAATGCTATGCAAATTGTTGTTTAGGGAACAACAACATGAAAAAAAGTCTGTACATGCTCAAACAACAAATGCTGGAGAGAGAATTTTCCGGTTTTCCCGATCCGTGGTAGGTTGAACCCGTGCATGCGGAACCTGTGGATAAGGAGGGCCGACTGTATATATTCAACCTAGTGGTATTTTGTCATCAGTGATCCCTCAACATTGAAATTTGTCACAATGATAGCTGAGTTCAAGCACTTTTCATCAAATGTTGCTATAAAAGTCTACATTGAAAACTATGTCATTGATGGCACTCGCAGTACAGTGCCCAATTTCAGTAGAGTGAATCATTTCATTTTTAGTAAAATATTTGTCTGTTGTTTATTTTGGTCAATAAAAACCCAAGGACACATATAATCACAAGGATTTGTAGAGAATTTATTCAAGAATTTAAATAAACAATCACTTTTTATATATATTCCATATTAACATCAGTATAGCAAAAAAATGTTACCCACCCCGCCCCCCCCCCCCCCAAAAAAGGTAAAAAACCTCATTTGGAGAGATTTCTGGAGTTTTATCAATGTCATGATATCTTCCATATTGTTGTATCAAATCAAAACAATCTTAAGCTTTTGTCATAGCATATAGAATTACAGTACAATAATTCAAATATGGGGTTCCACACGGCCATAACCTAGGCCCCATTTGGTTGTAAAATGAATATATTTAATCAAAGACCGCTTTCCATACTTTCATAACCTATTAATAATCATAATAATTTTCCACGTCTTCCACATCTTCATCTGAACTTTCCACACTCTCTGAGGTGGATGCCTGGTTCTCAGTCTGCCAGTCTACACACATCAGTACACCTGAGGCCATTTGCAACACACATACATCTTGGGAGTGAATATTTTTTTGGACAGTTACAGGCCAGTAGATCCAGGACGGCATCAGGTGCTGGCTGGCCTTCCATCCAGTGCACCACCAACTGTACAGCTTCCTCTTCTCTCTCCATCTTCCATCCTCTGCCAACAGGGCTTGGCATTTGTGGGTCCTTCTCCAAACATCTTCTTCATATACCAGCCTGGTAGTTGGCTTGAATGTGCATGTTTTGTTAAGCAGTCCTTGCATAGCAGGAGTTGATGACTTTCAATTTCACCTTTTTTAGCACAGAAAATGTGATACCTGAGCTCATTGACCTTGGCGGTCAATGCTTTTGGGGCTTACAGGAGACATGTAAATGCCTCCAGTTTGTCCATCAGTTCTGGGGAGAGGTCCGATTCCTGACCCAACTCTAAGAATGTGCAAACACGAGGAAATCTGCAGATGCTGGAAATTCAAACAACAACACACAAAATGCTGGTGGAACACAGCAGGCCAGGCAGCGTCTATAAGGAGAAGCACTGTCGACGTTTTGGGCCGAGACCCTTCGGTCCCAGCCTGAAACGTCGACAGTGCTTCTCCTTATAGATGCTGCCTGGCCTGCTGTGTTCCACCAACATTTTGTATGTGTCCTGAGTTTCCCTGTTGCTGGTCATAAGTTTTAGGGCACTTGTCTTCCCTTTACCTGCAAAAGCGCTGACAGTGTCACATCCTGTATATGCGTGCAACCCAATGAGAGCCCTACAAACCTCTATACCAACAGTGGCAGCAACCTTCCTGATGTCTACAAGTGTTGTACGGGTTCTAGTGCCACACTTCTAGAACAACGGGGCCTCAATCTTGTCACAAAATGCTAAAGACATGATAAAGACATCTGTCTCTTCTGAGCAGATCACTACAGATTGGTATCCCTCTCTTGTGGCATGGGCAGCATGGAGAAGTATCTACTTCTTCTTGTTGACACTGAAGAGCTGAGACCTCCTCACCGTCTTGAGATGTGATTCTGTTACATTTGTCATTCACAGTTGCATACAGGATCTTCTCCTGTAGCTTTGCTCTGTACTCCTTCCTCCGTTCATGGACAATGAAGCTAATGAGAATATTTTTGTTACTGACTTTGGTCAGGAAGCTCCTCCCCTGCCTCACCATCTGTGAGCCTGTGTTACCTTGCAACTCATGACCAGTCTCTTCACCCCGAGAGATCTTTCACTATTCTTGATAGAGTTCTCCTTGCATGTGTCGAACACAACATCTATTCTGCTACTCTGACTGCCTTCCCTGACAGCCATACCCAGAATTGTTGTGGCAACATCTCTGAAAGTAACTTGATCACCTTTCACTCTTTGGACCAAGTTCATTCCATCAACCACTGTAGCAGAGCTTCCTGGAAGTTGCTCTTCTACTGCTACGTTTTTCTGCAAGGTTGTGGCTAAAGTAGCTTTATTTGTCTTTCTCAGCAATCCTTCTGGTGTGGACAGGGCCCAGGGAAATGGTCCAAGGGGATGAAAAAGGATATCCTCCATACGTACACTGTACCACTGTGCCATCACTATGATGTGTCCAAAGACCTGTTTGCTTTCAGGATGATCGCCCTCCCATTTGATTTCACTTCTCTCTTCTTACACATATCACTGAATGCTTTCAGCTTGTTGGTTTTCATTAAGTCATGGAATTTCTTTGCTGGTGGGTCTTCCTCTAGTCTCTCATCCTTCAAAGTTGCATAGCATTGCTCACCAATCTCATATGCCTTCATTAGGTCGGAGGCAATGTCCTTGGGGGCTCTCTTTGCCGTACAGATGCTAATGAGGTCCCGCTTCTCTACAAATGGGTTGACCCATTCATGTACGAGGCCAACCACTGCTGAAACTGCTTCCTCATCTTTCTGGATTCTTGGCCACTGTAGCTCCGCATGACAAAGCTCTGATTTGTTGCCTTGCTCCCTTAACTGTCCCAGGAATGCACTGTGGTGCTCAGCTGTTATGTAGTAACGCTTGATAGCTCCAGCATTCAGGCTGAACTGTGATGTGCCTCCAGGAGTCTGTGTGTCTTTGTTCACTGTGGTTTCAATAGCCTGGTCCACAGGGATCTGCCCAAAGGGGTTGTTACTTGACAGCTGCACTGAGAATTGGCCTGTTTTGAAGGCCTCATACACAGAAGGATTCTTCTCTGGGAGGTTCCTCATCTGAGCAAAGTAAGGGGACAGGTACCTGGCATAATTCATCTTACCATTGTCAAAGCATCATGGGATCATGGTTCTTACAGAATGGAGGTTACCATGCAAGCTACCACCACTGCAATGCTATCACATATTTTCTAGCACTGGGGTGTACACCTTGCCAAAAATCACTCTAAGATTTATTCCCCCCAGATGGTACCGGTGGCCCAAATTTGGGGTCCTGGCTCACGGACTACAAGTGTTTTTGGGTTACCACCCCTTGGATCCCAGACCATACCCCCAGCTACCCTCTCTCCAGCCATTACATAAAAAGACTAAAAAGAATTTTGATTTACGATGCACAATGAAAGAAAATAGGAACTGCAAATTTAAAGTGAAAAATAACTACAAAAAATCCCAAATCTATTTAAATCTACAAACAAAATGTATTTATTTACAGTAAAAACTATTTTCATGAACAATTTTAGAGTGTGCATTAGTCCAACTATTCACTACTTCCTAGCTTTTTCACCTTTCAGTGAGATGGATGGGCTTGGTGCAGTGTTACCAGCTTCTCAACATCAGGGTGAATGTCACTCAGAAGGAATCTCAGATCCCCAAATTCAATAAATTGCTTTGTAAAATGTTGGGCAACTGCACTGAAACTGGACTCCACTAGAGATAATAATGCTGGAAAGACAATAAAGAACATCCTGACCATCTTCCACAGTACAGGATTTAGTTCAGATTTCTTTTTATAACCAAAAGTCTTAATGCACTCACATAGGTGGGCACATAATAATTAAAAATTATAAGACAGAGGAGCTCCAGCTCAAAATCATTTTGTAGTAAGAACAGTAATTCCTCCATTATAAATGTTAATTCCTCATTACAAGGCTCAGGAATGATTTATCACCCAATCTGGAATTTGAATCAAGTGAAGATTTATGCACTCACACAGGTGGGCACATAATACATAGGAGAAAATTAGACCATTCAGCCCATCAAGTCTGCTCCGTTATTCCATCATGGCTGATCCCAGATCTCATTCAACCCATACACCTACCTTCTCACCATATCCTTTGATGGCATGACCAATCAGGAAATGATCAACTTAACTTCCACCTTAAATATACGCACGGACTTGGCCTCCACCACAGTCTATGGCAGAGCATTTCAAAGATTCACTCTCTGGCTAAAAAAATTCCTCCTTATCTTTGTTCTAAAAAGAACCCCACAAATTTAAGGCTGTGTACTCTAGTTCTGGATACCCTTACCATGGAAACAACCTCGTCACATCTCCCCTATCTCATCCATTCAGCAGGTTTCAACAAGATCCCCTCGCATTCTTCTAAATTCCAATGAGCACAGGCCCAAAGCTGCCAAACACTTTTCATATGTTAACACCTTCATTCCCAGAATCATCCCCATGAACCTCCTTTGGACTCTCTCCAATGACAACACATCCTTTCTGAGATATGGGGCCCAACACTGTTGACAATACTCCAAGTGCAGCCTGACTAGTGTCTTATAAAGGCTTAGCATTATCGCGTTCCTTTTATATTCTACTCATCATTAGTCTCCAAGCACCTCAAAACTTCATCTTAATAATTGACTCCAACACTTTCCCAACCAATGAGGATAGGCAAACTGGCCTATAATTTCCTTTCTTTTGCCTTTCTTAAAGAGTGGATGACATTTGCAATCACCCTATTCTCCAGGACTAAGCAGAATCAACTGAATCTTGAAAGATCATGACCAATGCATCCATCATCTCTTCAGCAACCTCTGTCAAGACTCTAGAATGTAGTCCAATTGGTCCAGGTCCATCTTTAGACCTTTTAGTTTGCCTAGCAAACTTCGTAATAGCAATGGCACTCACTCCTGCTTCCTCACATTCATGGACCTCTGCCACACTGCTAGTGTCTTCCACAGTGAAGACAGATGCAAAGTAGACATTAAATTCATCTGTCATTTCTTTGTCCCCCATTACTACCTCACTAGCATCATTTTCCAGTGGTCCAATATCAACTCTCACCTCCCTTTTATTCTTTTATACAACTGAAAATTTTTTTGGGTATCCTGCTTTATATTATTGGCTAGTTTGCCCTCATATTTCATCTTTTCCATTCATAGCTTTTTTAGTTGCCTTTTGTTGGATTTTAAAAGCTTCCTAATCATCCAACTTCCCACTCACTTCTGCAACCTTATATGCCCTTCCCTTGGCTTTTATGCCATCCTTAACTTCCCTTGTCAGCCACAGTTGTCTATCCCTGCTATTTGAGAACGATTACTTCTGTGGGACATATCTATCCTGCACCTTGTGAACTATTCCCAGAAACTTCAGCCATCTCTGCTCTGCCATCATCCCCACCAGTATCTTCCTCCAATCCACCTGGGAAAGCTCCTCACTCAAGCTTCTGTAATTCCCTTTATTCCATTGTGATACTGATACATGTGAGTTATGCTTCTCCCTCTCAAATTGCAGTATTCAATCATATTATGATCACTGCCTCCAAGGGTTCCTTTATATTAAGTTCCCTAAGATCTGGGTTATTTCACAACACCTAATCTAGCATTCTTTCTCTTCCTTCTCAAGAAAGCCCAGAAATCGGAAAAGGTTGCAATAGCTAATATTGCACTTAAATAGGGTTAACTTGGACAGAAACGTGAAGACAACTGATCTGATTTTGATAAGATTCACATCATTTGCTTGCAAATAAAGACTGATTTCATTAAGTTTATGAATAATTCTGACAAATAAGCAATGCCATGCCTAATATTCTTGAGTTGATTACTGAATGAAGCATTCAAATCTTCAAAGAATTTGATCCATTTCAAAAAGCACATAAAACATTTCAGACAGTTTCCTTTTGACAGCTATCTGACTTCAGTATGCAACAGCAAGCAGTCAGACTGTTTATCATTATCAAAGGTCTCGAAATAGTTGAGAATTGAGCATGGGCCTTGATTTTACTTACTGCTGTGGTAACAGTATTTAATGATTAGCGCAGCTGATCATTTAGGTTATCTGTGAATTACACAGGTAAGTATGTTAGATGCAGCTTTTTTTTCCAGAAAGTAATAATCACACAGGGTGGAGATGCATCTCTACCAAAGGAGGTGTAGCACCTTCTTAGCCCCCAATCAGGGTCACTTGAAGCCATGGAAGCAGATGGTACATATCACAAGTCCCGGTTATGTGACCACTGACCCCAATCTTTGAAAAATATTGATAATGGCTGGGGTCACCTGTCTTGTAAAGACACTGCCCAGTGGCAAACCACATATGAAGAAATATTTGCCAAGAACAATCATGGTCAAAGACCATGATCACCTATGTCACATGACACGGTACGCAATGATATTGAATAACCCCACGTTGGCATCCTGTCATTGACTGTGCCCCATCTGTTGCAGAAGCAAGAACGTTGGTCAGCAGAATGTCCTTCCCTTTGAAGGATTGCTCAATAACCCGAAATATTCACTCACCCTTGCAAATGACAACTTTCAAACTATGCTTTCATCTTTTATGAAGTGAACGTAACCAAGAAGCAAAATTCTGTTGCCTGGCAAAGTTGACTCACGAACTGCAGAGCAAACTCTGCTGTTCTAAGTGTGTTGTACAATGTGTCTTGCACATTCTTAGATATTTCAGCTATTCATCTTTGAACAGTCATCACTGAGCAGAATCTCTATAATTATTTGGTCTGTTGACTTATGCAAAACCATACTCAAAACCTTCCTTACTACTGGCAGAATCAGTTCTTTTCCAATTGTATGGGGCTTTCCAGATTTAGCAATAAGCAATGAAATGTTGTATGAAGCAACAAACCATCACTGTTTTGTTGTGAAGTGCTGGCAAACATGTTTTGAAGTATTTTCACGAATTGACTGAAAATAAGCCAAGTTCTTGTTTGCTTTATCAGTGTGTTCTCTTCAAATGTTCAAGAAGCCTGTATAGTTTCATTGCTCATTTGGAAAAACCGTTTTCACACAACAAACACATTGGTTGTTGCTGGTATAAATCCATATTTCAGATACACCACACTATACTGTCTACACGTCTTTTTCATTTGGTCTGATCCTGTCATTTTCGTAATGGATTAATGATCATGGTGAATTGCTGATTCTTTAAGTCCAACAATAAAGGATGAAGTTAAAATGTCATCATGGCTCAGGCAAAAACTGACTCTGCCTGAAGGTACATAAAGTAGGGCAGCAATATCTCGGCTGGGCCTTGGCCTAGAGAAACATGGTCAAGACCATTCGAGAGGGCAGATTCTGAACTTTACCCCATTGAATGTCACACCCTAATTCACAGGAATTGCAACAGTGTGATCAGAGTATGGGAATTGCACTAGTTAACATTGTACTACAGTAGTGAATAGCAATAATGTGGGGCTGGGCCCAGAAATAACACGATTTCTTCTGTCCTCATGGTACGCCAACTGAAGAAGCATTACATTGCTTTTCAACAACTATAACGCACTTCCAATGTTATACAAAACAATGGGTTAGCAAGAGATGAGGAAATTACATGTATATTATGAACAATTCTGAGGCAGGTCAAATACTTATAATAAGTAATTCATTTCTTAAATTAAGCCTGTAATCCTTCAGCTGATCCACTTGCTACCAAGTGCCATCCTACTGTCCCCTTTGAAACTCCCACCATCCCCCGGAGGGAGCAACATTGCACTGTTATAGAGAGTAAAACAGCAAGGATGAATGCGTGAAGACATTTTCCCAGCATTGGGGAATCAAGAACTAGAGGACATAGGCTTAAATAAGAGGGAAAGTATTTAGTAGGCACTTGAAGGGAATCTTTTTTTATTATACAGAACGTGGTCCATATTTGGAGTGAGCCGCCAAAGGAAGTGGTTGAGGCAGATATAACAACTTCTGAAAGACACTTGGATGAGTATGTGGGTAGGTCAGGTTGGAGGTATATGGACCAAATGTAGGTCAAAAGTTGTTATATACATTGAATCTTGGTTATTATATACATTGAGTTGAAAGGTCTGTCACAATTCGTACAAGATCACTAATTACACAATGAACTGGAAGGAGAAAGTTCTTTAAAACATACAATTTACATTATTGTAACCATGCCCTCCGATCCACCACATCCAGTAATTCCAGTCAGAGAAATCTCTTCACCTTGCACACCCTTTTGTATTCTCATATTCAAGGTCAGCACGGCTTTGAGCAGATATCATGATCTGAAACAATTCTACTCCAGTGACGAAATATTCCCTAGATCAATAAGCAAAGTGAAGTCCAGTGTGCAATTGTGTGTTCAATGATTGCAGACAGTGGTCAGGTCTGGGACTCACTGCCTGGAAGGAGGAAGCAGAAAATCCTTTCCATGCCTGCATGGGCAGTCATGATATGCGGAGCTAAAAACTGAGGGTTGACAAGAGGGCTCAGGCTGAAGAGCTCTTTGAGTGGGGAGGGACATCAAGAGGCACATCTACAAGGAGCGCTAAACAAGAAAGCAGCACCCAGCAACAATGACCCCATCACCCAGACCATGATCTCTTTTCACTGCTGCCATTGTATAGGAGGTACAGATGCCATGTTCAGAGTTACTACCCTTCAACTATCAGGCTCCTGAACCAGTGTGGATAACATCACTTACGTCACTCTGTACAGATTCCACAACCTATGGATTTACTTTAAAGGATTCTACAACTTGTGCTATCAGATTTTTTAATTGGTTGTTTGTCAGTCTTCGTGTGTAGTTTTTCATTGATTCTATTGTACTTCTCTGCTCTACTGTGAATGCATGTAAGAAAATGAATCTCAGGATAGCATATGGTGACATATGTACTTAGAAAATAAAATTTACCGTAGATTCCGGACTACAGAGCGCACCTGATTAAAAGCCGCAGGCTCTAATTTTAGAAATAAAATCAATTTTTTAATTGTAAAGGCCGCACCGGATTTTAGGCCGCACCGCTACTTTTAAATATACATACGTATCGGTAACACAAATTACGTTGCATATACTTTTTTACTGAACAGCACGAACAACATTCCAATATCTCCTAGCGACTGGTAAAAATATATATACTGCAGCCTACCAGGAAAAGTTATTGATCGACTTTAACTTAAAAGCAGCGTTTTCGCTCGGGTCTAATCGGGTCTGACGCGCTTGCGCAACGCGATCGGGTCTAATCGGGTCTGACGCGCTTGCGCAACGCGATCGGGTCCAATCGGGTCTGACGCGCTTGCGCAACGCGATCGGGTCCAATCGGGTCTGACGCGCTTGCGTAACGCGATCGGGTCCAATCGGGTCTGACGCGCTTGCGTACGCGATCGGGTCCAATCGGGTCTGACGCGCTTGCATAACGCGATCGGGTCTAATCGGGTCTGACGCGCTTGCGTAACGCGATCGGGTCCAATCGGGTCTGACGCGCTTGCGTAACGCGCTCGGGTCTAATCGGGTCTGACGCGCTTGCGTAACGCGATCGGGTCTAATCGGGTCTGACGCGCTCGGGTCTTGCTTTTCTTCGAGTATTTTCCATGTTGATGAGGGTGAGTACAAATGACTGATTTACAATAATTTAATTGTGAAAGTGCGCTTGATTTATCATACAATTTCATTGGACCTCTGTGAACTACTCATCAATTTTATTGGTCTACTGTTACGAGGCAAAATGTTTACGAGGCGGCATGAAAAAAAACCATGTATTAGCCGCTCTGGATTATAGGCCGCAGAGTTCAAAGCTGTTCAAAATGTGGGAAAAAAGTAGCGGCTTATAATCCGGAATCTACGGTACTTTGAACTCTTGGTGGAATGAGCTAGTTGCATTTTGTACGATTCCATCCAATCACAAACAAGGTGGTGAATATGCTGCAGAATAATTATATACTGTTTTTCTTTACCTGAACCACACACACACAGAAAGCGTATGCCATATATGTCAAACTCAAGGCCCGCGGGCCAAATCCGGCCCGCGAGATAATATCTAATTACTATTAAAGCTGGCCCCAGTAATCGAAGCGCCTATGGCGTATGATATGGCTAATGCTGAGTTTATTCAGGTACCAGGTTTTCAGGGTTTCTAGTGTTTATTCGGCAGTCTTGCTCAGCAGTCTTCTTCATAAGAAACGGAATTTGTAAAGTGAAACACTTTGTAGTTATAGCAGAGACTGAGACACATGACAGCAGGCTGAAAAAACGGAGGCAACGAAAGCTGCGTTCGCACGCGTCCGACTGATCCGGCCCGCATGAAGCTGCATTTTGCTCAATCCGGCCCGTGACCTAAAATGAGTTTGACACCCCTGGCGTATGCAGTCCATGTTTGAACTCCAGCACAGGAACACTCCTCTACTCCAGTCCAGGAAGGCTCCCTGATCTAGTATGCATGTGGGACCATTAAGCTTCTTGCAATGGATATTGCTTATTGATCAACTTATTTCTTCCTATTTAATTCCATTCTTTTCCCTTTGCCTAGTTTCCAGTCTTTCATGATTAAGGCAATTAAGACATCAAGTTTGTGCAGTAATGTGAAGCTAAGATAAAACATCCACTATGATCTTATTTAATAGCTCAGCAGGCACAGTACTGTTAGGTCACCTCCCACTTCAGCTCATGTCCTCTTCCACTGAAGTTGATCACACCTCATACCTTTTCTTCCATTTCTCCAGTGTTCGATATCCTGGTCCTTACTATTACAACTCCAACTCCCCAACTTATCCCAACTCCCTATCCCGTGCTGGAGTCGGAGAGTATTCCCACACTGGAATTAGAACATTAACTATGCATACCACTCGTGTGTGCGTACAGGTAAAGCAGAACAGTACTCCATAATTGAGGATTATTATCACTTCTTTCCACTGTACAGGGGACCAGCTTAGCCCTCTAAAACTGCCTGAACTCATTCTCCCATTGTGGATCTGTTCCAACACCACTTACTTCACCCAGACCAAATGATGGGCCCAAACTATACCTTCCTCTTTATGATGTGTAAAACACTAATTTCTATTCTATTGGAACTTCTCCTTGCTTCTTTATCCAGTAACTTGATGACTGAATTGCAGTTGCTTCCTGCCCTCACACAGAACTGACAGGTTTTATCACTTCTGCAACGTGTTTCCACCCTACAGTCCTTTTCTCAGCGTCTACCCCAACAATTTCTTCCTATCGTTCCTGAATGGACATTGAACACTACCTCACAAAATGTTCTTTTTTTTATATAAACTCTTTTTGCACTGCATACTCTTACTGTAACTTATACTTTTGATATGTATTGCAATGTACTGCTGCTGCTGAACAACAGATGTGACAACATATGCCAGTGATATTAAACCCAATTCTGAATAAGAAACACTCTTACAGGATTCATGTAAAAAAAATCAGTAAATAAACATTTTTTCAACTGGTGTTTCTTGACACTTGCGGAGTTGTCTTGGCTTCGCATTACAAAAATCACAATACAGACTGTTTTCCAGGAATGTAACCTCCCAACTAATGCAGGGGGTGCCAATATCTATTACAAGCCCGCACACTCCTATAGTTAGCTCAATTCCACCTTCTACTGTGCTTTCATCTGTTTCTCTAGTTCCATTGCATTTATTCAGACCTTAACTTTCAGTTCCAAGTGCAATTTCTCAGATTAGGGTTTAGGATGGATGTAGAAGAGTTTCACCAGGCAACATGACTTATAGTGACAGACTCTTGGTGGTGTTTCCCTTAGAAAAGGAGTTACAATGGCTCTGATAAAGCCATGAAAGGCCCAGGCAGAGTAGATAGAGAGAAACAGTTTCCATTGACACACAGATCAAGTACTAGAAAACACAGAATGATGTTCATTAGCAAAAGAACATGAAATATTTTTATGCAGTGAGGGTGAGAATTCACAACGTACTTCCTAGGCAAGTGGAGTCAGATTCAACTGCAATGTTCAAAAGGAAGTTGTTTAATTGTCAAGAAAGAAAAAATGTTAGAAAGTGGTGTTCACAATGCGATCTCCACCTCTCTACAGAAATCAAATTGATTGACCACTCTGAGAACCACTTCCGTTCAGTACACAAGGTCAAACCAGAACTTGTCACTTTAATTATCTTTGACTTCTCTTGTCCTGTGACAAGGTTATAACAAGCCCAATAAAAGCCAGAGGAACAGCATCTCTACATTCAACTTGGCACATTCTAGCACTAAGGACTCAATGCTGAATTTCATCATTTCAGATAACCTGTCTTTTTTGTTTGCAATACAACCAGTAATATTAATCCACTTCTTCTCTCACCACAGATGCTGCTTGATCTGCTGAGTATTGCCAGCAATGGTTGCATCTTTTCACTGCTCCAGCAGTTTTCTCTTCAGACCTCAAGAAAGTTAATGGTGAGAGACTGTCGACAGTAGAGTACAGGTTGTGCTGGACATCTTAAAATGTACGGAGATAGACAAATCTCCAGGATCTGACCAGGTATATTCAAAGACATTGTGGGAAGGTAGAGAAGAAATTGTGAGAGGTATTTGCATCACGGTTAGCTAGAAGTGTCAGAAGACCGGAGGGTAGTGAACATTTTGCTTTTATTTAAGAAGGGCTGCAAAAGAAAATCATGGGAACTTTCAACCTTTGTGCTTTAAAGTTGGTTCATAAACTTTTCAACAGCACCTTAACAAAGATCTTCTGAAAGTCCAAATAGGACAGATGCAACTTATCTATTTTGCTAACTGCTAGGGCCTTGACCAGCGTCTTCATGTCTTCTCTAGGCACAGGCAGTCCTGGAGGACTGGCTAGTGGCTAATGTACCTCTTTTTAAGAGGGGTACAAGAGAAAATCATGGGAACTATAGATCAGTCAGTAGTGGTGTTCTACAGGGATCTGTGCTGGGACCACTGCTGTTTGTGATGTATATACCAAGATTGGTAGAGTTGTGGATAGCGTAGAAGATTGGCAAAGAATACAACACAATATAGATCAGTTGCAGATATGGGCGCGAAATAGCAAATGGAGTTTAACCCAGATAAATGAGAGATGTACCTTGGTAGGGCAAATGCGAGGAGACAGTACATTGTTATGAGCAAGGTCTTTAACAGTGTTGCTGAGCAGAGATAGCTTGGGCTCCAAGTTCACAGCTCCATGAGAGTGGCTACACAGGTTGATCAGGTGGTGAAGGCAGCTTATGGAATTTTTGCTTTTATTAGTTGAGGTGCTGAGTTCAGAAGTCAAGTTATGTTGCAACTTTATAGAACTCTGGTTCGGCCATGCCTGGAGTATTGCACAGAAGTTCTGGTCGCCCCTCTATAGGATGCTTCCTGGTTTAGAGGGCATGTGCTAACATAAGAGATTAGACAAACTTGGGTTTTCTTTGGAGGGTGGAGGCTCAAGGGAGATCTGATAGAGGTTTCTAGAATTATGAGAGGCATAGACAGAGTAGACAGAGAGTATCTTTTTCCCAGGGTTGAAATGTCTAATACCAGAGGGCATGCTTTGAAGGTGAGAGGGGAAGGTTCAAAGGGGATGTCAGAGGCAGGTTTTTTTTTTACTCAGAGCACTTTCATATGTGTTTTCATAAGTCGACACTAACTCTGTCCAATCATATTATTCCCACTTGGTGACCGTTTCACAGAGTACTCGTGCTCAGTCCTCAACAGACATTCTGAGCGTCCAACTGCAAACCATTTCACTTCCCCTTCCTTAGTCAGTCCCAAACTGGCCGATCCACATTCAGCCACCTCTAATGCCAGCAATGTAAACTGGAGGAACAACTCGCATTGCACCTGGGTTGTCTACAACCCAACAACATCAATCTAAGTTTTCCAAAGTTTAGGCAATTCACTTTTACTCCATCCCCACCTTCTGATCCTCCCAGTCTCGTCTGCTTTCCATCAATACTCCCTCCTCCATCTCGGTTCCATCCACCACTGCATGTTCTCACCTACACACCCAATTTTGTGTTTCTGCTCGTCTCCAAATTTCACACCTCCAACCCTGCACCATTTATTTTTTCCTCACCTGTGTCTGCTTGCACTGTCCTGCAAATCCACCCCTCTACCTGTCATCCTACAACTCTCCTCAGTCCACTGTTCTACTGGTCACCTAGTCCTAATGCAGTCTTCAGCCAAAACATCAACAATTTCTTTCTCCACACAGATGTTCACTCACCGAGTTCCTCCAGCAGCAGATTGTCTGTTGCTTACTGTTTCTGAAGTATTCTGTTAACACTTCCTAAATAAAGTAGAATTTTCCTTATCCCTAATAATTTTCATATTAGAAGGCTAGCTGCTCTGGATTTCCATGTCCATCCCTAAAATCACTGGGCCAGATTCTAATTATATGAAAACTACACAATCATGGAGATAAAACACTGGTTTCAGAAAGCTCTGGGTTTTAAATGACCAACATGGTGTTATGGTTCCTCATCTCTGCATGTGCAGGAAGCAACCATGCAAGTTCAAGCCCACTGTTACTATTATTTAATATTATTTTATCTCAAAAGGTTTCCAGATAAACCATTCTCACAAATGTCCAGTCAGGGAGCTACACAGGACAATTGTCAACTGTAAACAGACAAGAAGGAGAAAGTATCATCAATCATTTTACCTTCAAGCCCTCCTCGAGTCACGCACTATGTTGTTTTCCGCTACTCACACTCTTCCTTCAGAATCTTAAAGAAAACAAAAGATCAATGTTGTTAAGTGATGTTGACCACTGCTATCCCATGGCATTAAGCGGCCAGCACCTTCAATACCTCTGTACATTTCCTCCCCTCAACCATTATACCCAACACCTACAACAATCCAGCTATCTCCTCCACCCAAACCTGTGGTCCTGTTTCATTCATTCCCTGCTGTCTTCTTCACTCTTACTACTTCAATCCTCACCTTGGCCACCCACCCCCCCCGTCAATTCTCTCACCCACTTCTCTCCAATGTGTCCCTCTAGAACCTTCTGATCCCTCTGCTGCTCTGCCAATGACAGAAGATCTTTCACCTGAGTTCTACCAACCCTACAGTTCTTGATTCCTGCAACACCCAGTTCTACTGGGATTACTGCAGTAAGACACTGCTACACTTGTACTCGATAAAGGCCAACTCACTGTGTGCCTTTCTAATTAGTTTGCCATGCCTGCATATTAATTGACAAATTTCTGCACAAGGACACTCACAGTCACTCTGAACACCAACATCTTTTAAATTCTCAATTTCTAAAAATATCCACCTATTATTTTTTTCTCTACCAAAGCCAGTGACCTGGCAACTTTCCACATTATATTCCACCTGGCATGCCCTTGTCCATTCACTCTATCTGCCCATATACCCCTGAAGCCTCTCCACATCCTCCACAGAACACCAAGATTGTTAAACAACAATACCAGCCACTACCCCAGTTTTCCTCACCCCTTCCATCTATCCTTTCTATTCTCCTTAATTTGGCCCCTGCAGCTCCACCCACATCACCTCTCTTTCTCAACACACTACAATCCCAGCTGTACATTTCCCATTTGATCTACATTCTCTCATCCCCATTCCCTATCTGTTCCACTCTCCATCATTTCATGTGCAGTACTGTGCAAAAGTCGTAGGCGCATGTAAAAACAAATTCTGAAAAGCAAAAATAATGAAATTATGTTTCTAAATGTCAAAACATTTATTGTGAAGAGCAATAAACGGTTAAAAAAAACTAAAGCAATATTTGGTATGACCACTCCATGACTTTAAAACTGCATCAATTCTCTTAGATATTATCATGCAGTTTCATAAGAAAATCAGCTTGTAGGTTATCCAAGCATCTTGAAGAACTTGCCACAGCTCTTCTGCAGACTTTGCCTATCTCACTTCTGTTTCGCTAGGTATCCCAGGCAGCCCCGATGTTAAGATTGGGGCACTGTGAAGGCCATACCATTTGTTGAACTCTTGTTCCTTTCACTGAAGATAGTTCTTTATGACCTTGGCCATGTGTTTTGGGTCAGTATCCTACTGTAGAATGAAGTTGGGACCGATCAGACACCTCCCTGATGGATGAAAATTTGCTTGAATCGGCACTGAAGATTCCATTAATTCTGACCAGAACACAAACTCCAATTCGCAGAAATGCAGCCCCAATACTACAGGGAGCCACAGCCACGCTTCACTGTTGGCTGCAGACACCCATCTATGCAGTGCCCTCCAGCTTTTCTGCAAACTGCCTCCCGTTTGAGCCAAAAATTTCAAATTTTAATTCTTCAGCCCAGAGCACTTTCTGTCATTGTTCAGCACCCCTGTCCTTGTGTTTTTGAGCAGAGGTGAGTCTCTTGGCTTTGTTTCAACTTCAGAGGAATGGCTTTTTGGCAGTAATTCTTCCATGAAGATACTTCTAACAAGACTTCTCTGGACTGTAGAGGAGTGTACTTGGGTTCCAGTGGTGACTGAGAGTTCAGAGCTGATAGCCGTGCTGGACTTCTGATTTAGTAGGAATGTTAGTTTGACGTATCTCTTGTCTGCTGCAGTCAGTTTCCATGGCTGACCACCGTGTTTCTGGTCCTCAACCTTGCCCGTTTTTTGTACTTCTTCAGAACAGCTTGGACAGCACATCCTGAAACACCTGGCTGCCATAAAACTTTTGCTTGGGAGAGACCTTGCTGACTGCATCAGCACAAGGTCTTGTTGCTCTGCTCACTCTTGGCATGGTGTAAGAATTGATGACTTGAATGTTACATTTTCACATCTACCACACCCTCACCTTTTAGTCTGGTTGTCCTTCACCCAGTTTGATTCCTTCTAAACCCGCTTCCATTTCAGTTAATCAGTTTAGTTCATTCAACTCATTGTCATTCATCATTATCACCACTTTGTTATCTTTGTTTAATACCTATAAAATAATCACGTTTTTATTTAAAAAGTGATCTACTATTAAGTTAACTTCCTTTAGCAAAATACAAAAGTAATCTCTAAATTTTAATTTTTTGGAAAACCAATTCTTGGAAATCTAAAACTTGCTCTTTTCTACTGACAACACTAATGCAGAAGAAAAAATATACATCTAAAACAAAATTTATATTAAAAAGATAACTAAAAGTTTTGCACAGTACTGTACCCTGCTGGATTCCCAACTCTCTCTCTCCACCACACCATCGCCAATCTCCCAACATCTAACACCCTACCTCTAGCACCAGGCACATTATCCACCCAACACCTCCCACCACAGCCCGCTCAATAATTACCAGTTCATCTCATCAGGACATAGGCAATGCAATCACAATGCAGGGTCTTAACCCAAATCTTTACCCACCCATTGCCTCTACAAATTTTTCCCCGCACACTAAGTTCCTCCATTATTTTTTGTTCCAGATTCTAGCGTCTACAATCTCTAGTATCTCCTCCTTCATTGCCCTCTTGCTCCTGTTATCAAAATCCCCATCCTCCAATGCCCTCCCTTTACCCTTTAACATCCATCCTCCCCACTATCAATGGTTTACCGAACCATGTACCCTTGCTGTTATACTCACCCTTCCCTATTAATTCCCTGACTTACTTTCCCCTTCACCTCGCCCCAACCTCCTCCCCTCCCACTGCATCTACCACCTTCCCATCCTCCAGCGCACATACCACTCCCACCACCCTCCCATCTCCCCATGCCCACCCCGTCACTCTGTAACCACTGCCCTCCCCTCCCCCGTGCCATGCACCCCTGCGCTGACCCCCTGGAAATGGCACCTACCACATTCATCCCCTGCTGCACCCATACCCCTTCCCACCACCGTCCCCTCCCTCCTGCACCCATTACACCTCCCCTCCCTCCTGCTCCCTGCACCCATCACACCTCCCCTCCCTCCTGCACCCCACACCCATCACACCGCCCCTCCCCCTGCACCCCACACCCATCACACCTCCCCCCCTGCACCCCACACCCATCACACCTCCCCCCCCTGCACCCCGCACCCATCACACCTCCCCTCCCCTCACTCCTGCACCCCGCACCCATCACATCTCCCCTCCCCTCACTCTTGCACCCCACACCCATCACATCACCCCTCCCCCTGCACCCATCACACTTCCCCTCCCTCCTGCACCCCGCACCCGTCACACCTCCCCTCCCTCCTGCACCCCGCACCCATCACATCCCCCCTCCTCCTGCTCCCTGCACCCATCACACCTCCCCTCCCCCTGCACCCCGCACCATCACACCTCCCCTCCTCCTGCACCCCGCACCCATCACACCTCCCCTCCCCTCACTCCTGCACCCCGCACCCATCACACCTCCCCTCCCCCCTGCACCCCATACCCATCACATCTCCCCTCCCTCCTGCACCCCGCACCCATCACACCTCCCCTCCCCTCATTCCTGCACCCCGCACCCATCACACCTCCCCTCCCCTCACTCCTGCACCCCATACCCATCACATCTCCCCTCCTCCTGCACCCCGCACCCATCACATCCCCCCTCCTCCTGCACCCCGCACCCATCACACCTCCCCTCCCCCTGCACCCCGCACCATCACACCTCCCCTCCCCCTGCACCCCGCACCATCACACCTCCCCTCACTCCTGCACCCCATACCCATCACATCTCCCCTCCCTCCTGCACCCCGCACCCATCACATCCCCCCTCCTCCTGCACCCCGCACCCATCACACCTCCCCTCCCCTCACTCCTGCACCCCATACCCATCACATCTCCCCTCCCTCCTGCACCCCGCACCCATCACATCCCCCTCCTCCTGCACCCCGCACCCATCACACCTCCCCTCCCCTCATTCCTGCACCCCGCACCCATCACACCTCCCCTCCCCCTGCACCCCGCACCATCACACCTCCCCTCCCCCTGCACCATCACACCTCCCCTCCCCTCACTCCTGCACCCATCACATCTCCCCTCCCTCTTGCATCCCGCACCCGTAACACATTCCCCTCACCCTTGCAACCAGCTCCAAACCCCGCTTCCCCTAAACTTCCGTTCTCCCATCGCGCCACCCCTCCTTCAGTTCCCTCATCCCCTCCCTGTTGGCCGCCCCGCCACACTTGGCGCCGTACCCGACTCCTCGCTCCGCTCCTAAGGTAGGGGCCCGATCAAAATGGTGGAACTTCCGGTCGTAACAACCTGCCGGCAGTTCAGAGTGAAGTGGTGGGCGGAACGTCGCGTGGGGACACTGAATATGGCGCCGGTGCGTCTGTTGTGGACACTCAAAATGGCGACCTTTCTTCCGCTGCGGAACACTCAACATGGCGATGTTTCTCCAGCTGTGAAATACTGTACTCAAAGGCGACGTTTTCCCTCCGTTATAGGACACTCAAAGGCGATGTTCTCCTTCTGCTGTGGGACACTCAAACTCGACGTTTTCTCTCTGTTACGGTCACTCAAAGGCGACATTTCCACCGCCGCTGTGGAACACTCAACATGATGTCGTTTTACTTGGACCGACACGGAAATCTCACTATGTTGTGTATGTCAGAGTCGGAAAAGTCACAATTTTGAGCGTTCCAACCAGGGAAACCTTATTTTTTGCTGAAGAGAGCGTATCAGCATCACCTTTTTACGTGTCCCAAAGGGAGCAAACATCGCCATGTCGACTGTCCCATTGGGGTATATGCCGCCATGTTGAGTGTCCAGAGGGGAAATGGGAAACGTCGCCATATTGAGTGTCCGTGGGGGGGAGGGGAAACGTCGCCATGTTGAGTGTGCAGGAATGCCGAAGTTCCGGGGCGGGGGTGCCGAGTGTTGACGGAAGTTGTGTCCTTTCGGCTTGGGGATCGGATGGAGTTTGGGGGGGGGGGGGGGAATCAGGAGTGTAGAAGCGAGAATTTGAGAACGGGAGAACCGAGTCAAGGGAGTAGATAGGAAGAGAAGGGGGACGTGGTGAGGGTGCGGAGAGATTAAGAAGGGGGTTCGAGAGAAAAGGGCAAGACATGGGAAGGGGCAGTGAGAGGAGGGGATGAAGGTGGTTAAAAGGGAGGAAGCGTGGGGATTGACAATTGGGGAGTTGGAGGACAAGAAAAAGCAAACATTGAGAAATGGGAAGGAAAGGTAAAATGCAGGAACCCTGTTGTCCTCTATCTCTTCATGGCCTCATATCACACCTTTCTCTACAAGATGATCGCTGACATAATGTCATGAAACTTGTTGTTTGCTGCAGCAGTACAGGTTTCAGAAATCTAATGTTGCAGGTGAAGAAAATGTTCCCAAGATGATGTGTGTGGGTCTCCAGCCTCCTGTACCTCCTAGCTAATGGGAGCCATGAGAAGAGGGCCTGTCTTCTCATAGTTGATCTCCAATGATGGAAGCCCATTCCTTGACTGTTTGACATTAGGTGGACCCAGCCTGCAACCATGTATGCTTCCTCTCTGAGTATGTCCATCCTCTGACTGTCCTACCCCAACAATTGGCATTACCTTCCATCTTCTTCAACCTACTGTGTCCTTCTGAACAGTGCCCACCCCCAACCATTCCCAATTTGACTGTAACCTCGCTTTGTGACCTTCCACCCCCATAGCCCACACGCCATGGTTTCAATCCCCAGCTGTGCCCCTTCTTGACAGTTGTGGCTTTTACCTGCACCTTCTGCCCCTGCCACTTATGAAGTTCATTCAATCCTTCAAATTTACGTTGTCCGTCAGTTCCCGATAAAGTGTCTCAGCCTGAAATGTTCTCGGGTCTTTTTCCTGTTTGACTCACCGAGTTCCTCCAGTAGATTGAATGTATGAACCCAGATTTATAGCACCGGCATCCTCTCTGGTGTCAAACTGTCCACCCACCACCCAGCCACATCTCGAAGGCTCCACTTCTCCAGGAAGCAGTCTAATCACCTGAGTGGGCTCTCCCCCTCACTCGGTCCTGTGTTGACTCACAGGCATGTGGCATTCACAGTCTAATCTGAGATTGAAATCACACTATTATTAAGGATCAGACTGGAGATCACGTTATTATCTGCTATAACTTATCTAGAGACCGACTGTCAAAGTTGAGTTTATTGTCATAAACGCAAGTACAGGTGCAATGAGAAACTAGGCATCACAGAAAAACAAACTACTCACCGGTTTTACAAGAAAGAACACAATGAGAATTCTGATTTTAGTCCAAGGTGTGCATTTCGTGCTGCTGAACTGCTGATGAGGACTTTGCCTGTTGGTTCAAGGACCGAGTAGCTGAACTAAAGGAGCTCTTCCGGAACCTGGTGATGTTGGACTTCAGGCTTCTGTACCTCGTGCCCATTGGGAGCTCTGAGCATATGGCACTGTGCAGATGGTCAGGATCTTCAATGGACGTAGCTTCATCAGGCAATGCCTCCTGTAGGTACTGCTGATGATGGGGATGGGGTGTGCCTGCGATATACTGGACTCAGTCCGCTACTTGGCAGATTTTTATGTTCCTGTGCGTTCCAGGACTGTTCAGGACGCCTTCTACTGTCCGTTAGAACTTTGTCCGAGTGTTCATCAAGCTAAGAAAGAAAAATTGCTGACACACATTTCTTGTGATAATGTGTATGAGCTGGGACAGGTCATCGGATCTGTGAATTCCAGGAATTTAAAGCTGTAAATACCCTCTGCACCTCTGAATCCCCAACGTAGATTGAGACATGTTCATCCTCCTGCACCTTTCCTGATGTCAATATTCACCTCTGTTGTTTTACTGAGGTTGCAGCTCAGCCGAACAAGGTCTCCTATCTCAACCCCGTATGCCCACACATCACCGCTTGGGATGTTCCGCGTGATGTGGGTTCCCTCTGTCACTGAGAGTCACCTGTAATGCAGGGTCTATGTAAATTCCCTCTCTCTCTGACTGTCACTAGGATATCTCTGTAATGCAGGGTCTATGTAAATTCCCTCTCTCTCTGACTGTCACTAGGATATCTCTGTAATGCAGGGTCTATGTAAATTCCCTCTCTCTCTGACTGTCACTAGGATATCTCTGTAATGCAGGGTCTGTGTAAATTCCCTCTCTCTCTGACTGTCACTAGGATATCTCTGTAATGCAGGGTCTGTGTAAATTCCCTCTCTCTCTGACTGTCACTAGGATATCTCTGTAATGCAGGGTCTATGTAAATTCCCTCTCTCTCTGACTGTCACTAGGATATCTCTGTAATGCAGGGTCTATGTAAATTCCCTCTCTCTCTGACTGTCACTAGGATATCTCTGTAATGCAGGGTCTGTGTAAATTCCCTCTCTCTCTGACTGTCACTAGGATATCTCTGTAATGCAGGGTCTATGTAAATTCCCTCTCTCTCTGACTGTCACTAGGATATCTCTGTAATGCAGGGTCTGTGTAAATTCCCTCTCTCTCTGACTGTCACTAGGATATCTCTGTAATGCAGGGTCTGTGTAAATTCCCTCTCTCTCTGACTGTCACTAGGATATCTCTGTAATACAGGGTCTGTGTAAATTCCCTCTCTCTCTGACTGTCACTAGGATATCTTTGTAATACAGGGTCTATGTAAATTCCCTCTCTCTCTGACTGTCACTAGGATATCTCTGTAATACAGGGTCTGTGTAAATTCCCTCTCTCTCTGACTGTCACTAGGATATCTCTGTAATACAGGGTCTGTGTAAATTCCCTCTCTCTCTGACTGTCACTAGGATATCTCTGTAATACAAGGTCTGTGTAAATTCCCTCTCTCTCTGACTGTCACTAGGATATCTCTGTAATACAGGGTCTATGTAAATTCCCTCTCTCACTGATTGTTACCAGAATGTGCTGTGTAATACAGGGTGGTATAAATTTCCCCTGACCAGTATATCTCTGTGTAATACAGGGTCTAGGTAAATTCCCACTATCACTGATTGTCACCAGTATATCACTGTGTAATATCGGGTTGGTGTGGATTCCCCCTATTACCATGTGTAAGCAGTATATCACTGTGTAATACAGGGTCTCTGGGTTCCCTTTGTCACTGACTGTCACGTATATCTCCCTGTAATACAGGGTCTCTATCAATTACCTCTATCATTGAGTGTGACCAGTATATTGCTGTGTAATACAAGGTCTGTGTAAATTCCCTCTATCACTGACTGTCACTCGGATATCTCTGTAATACAGGATCTCTGTGGGTTCCCTCTGTCACTGACACCAGGATATCGCTGTGTAATACAGGATCTCTGTGGGTTTGCTCTGCCACTGACTGTCACCAGTAAGTCTCTATGTAATACAGGGTCTGTGTAAATTCCCTCTATCACTGACTGTCACTCGGATATCTCTGTAATACAGGATCTCTGTGGGTTCCTTCTGTCACTGACACCAGGATATCGCTCTGTAATACAGGATCTCTGTAGGTTTGCTCTGCCACTGACTGTCACCAGTAAGTCTCTATGTAATACAGGGTCTGTGTAAATTCCCTCTATCACTGACTGTCACTCGGATATCTCTGTAATACAGGATCTCGTTATCTTTCAGTGTTGGATTGTTTTCTTTGGGGTGTCAGAGTGAAGGGAGACCTGATACTGTAGTTCCCTCTGCCACCATAACCTGCTGGGTGAGCTGCACTCCGTCCACCACTGGCAGCTCCCTCCCAAAGTCCTGACTCCGAATTCCCTCCCTCAACATCCTTGTCATTACCACTTCCCTTCCTTTAGAATCTTCCTGATGCGATGGATAAGCGTTCAATCATCTTCACTTACCATGGAGACCTGATCAGAGTCGTTGTGAGGTGCTAGATAGAGGAGTCGCAATCCTTTTCCCTGGGTAGTAGTGTTAAGTTCTAGGGGATATGCATGTCAGGGGCAAAGGTTGGAGGAGATGTGACAGGCTTGTTTTTTACACAGTGGGTGGTCTGCGCTGACGGAGATAAAGCTGGAAGCAGACACGATGGTGTTGAAGAGACGCACGACTGGGCAGAGATGAAGGGATAGGGATCAGATAACTAGAGGAGATTCTGTTTGAATCTGCTATCATGTTTAGTGCAGACATTGTGGGCTGAATGGCCTGTTACTCTGCTGTACTGTTACACGGTCTAACGTGATGAGGGGCACGGTCAGAATATCTGACCTGAAGTAGGAGTGAGGAATACTGGAGGAGGGGGAGTGTAAGGGAGATGTGCAGGGTGCTTCAACACACTGCCAGGGTGATGCTGGAGGCATTTAGGAGGCTTTTGACTGGGCACATGAACAAGCAGAGAAAGGAAGGATAGGCACTGTGCGTGGCAGGGGTGATCAGTTTAATTTGCCTTCATGCCCAGTGCAGCCATCATGAGTCAAAGGGCCCTTTCATTCTACGGTTTAACAATTATTCAAGATCACTGTTATCTGGGCCTGTGTGGTATGATCAGGGACGTTGTTTTCATGGTTTCACTGTATTTGTGGTCTTGCATTACCATTTAGAGTTACACTTGAGAATCTTAGCTGGTGGAGGGGAGGGGAGTGGGTGGTCCTCTCCACATGGGTCGGCTGCTGCAAGTGCAGAAGATGTAGCTGGTCTGAACACAAAGTATATGGAGCAGCTGACTACGCCTGTGGCATCTAAAGCACCTTCTGTATCATAAACAGAATTGGAATTGGTTTTTTATTGCCACATTAACCGAGTTACAGTAGACGTTTGTCTTGCAAACTGACCATACAGATCAGATCATTGCCCAGTAAATCGAGGTAAAACAATAAGAATGCAGAATAAAGCGTAGGAGTGAGAGTGCTGTGCTTGTAAACAAGGTGCAATACCATAATGTTAGAGGTCAAGACACAACCTATCATATCGGGAAACCATCTGACAGACTTAACAGCAGGGTAGAAACTGTCCTTGAGCCTTGTGCTATGTGCTTTCAGACTTTCCTATCTTCTACCTGCTGGAAGAGGGCAGAAAGGAGATTGTCCAAGCGGGGCAGGATCTTTGATTATGCTGCCTGCTTTACTGAGAGTCCATAGAGGGGAGGCTGCTTTCTGTGATGCGATGAGCTTGAGCCCTGTGCACAACTCTGCAGCTTCTTGCAGTCACGTACAAAACAGTATCAAGCCATCACATGAGGAAATCTACAGACGCTGGAAGTTGAACATAGAGTTCTCCAACTTCAGGTAATTACCCCCCACCCCCCGTCAGATCAGCACCACTCCTCTGTCAGCCTGACTGGTGATAAATGGTCTCCAGTTTCACGGTTTTGGATGAACGTCACCGAGGATCTCTGTTGCTCCATCAGCACGACCTCGAGAGTAGGGAAAGCACAACTGTGACTATACTACCTGAGGCGCTTCAGGAGAGATAATCTGCCCCAAGCATTGCTGGCCAGCTTTGATCGATGTGCGATAGAGAGCATCACTCAGCACATCACTGGGACTCAACTACTGGACCTGGAGACAATTCACAACTCTTGATGTCTGTGGCACACTCGTAACATCATTAAAGACCCATCCCATCCCCGACACGGTCTGCTCAATCTCCTGCCATCTGGTAGGTGATACAGAAACATGGCAGCCAAGGCAGTGAGAATGAGAACCAGCTTCTTCCCCAGGGCTGTTGTGCAGCTGAATGATGCTACAGCCCGGCTTGCCAATGGCCTTTGAGTGTTATGGACTATCAAAGTCACTTGTTGCCTGTAAATATGGGATTTGTTATTAATTAAGCTGTAGTTCATGCATTGTAGCTATCTGTTTTGCATGGACTGGAGTAGCGCTGAGTCACTTTTGTCTTGAGCAATAACAATAAAGTTATGTTCGATTCTATTAAGGACCACTCCCCTTTACCATTCTTACACGTGTTCTAATGAAAATATGGACTGGAAGCTAGTTGTGCCTTAGATGATCAGCTTAATCCTTAGTGAACAGAACCAATCCTAACTTTCAATGCAAGTCTGAAGGATCTGAGATACAGCTAGTTTCCAGTTCAAATATGTGCAAATCTGTCACACAATGTATCCCTCATAACCAACACAGGGACCAGAGCTTTCGGTAGTGTGTACATGGTCCTTTGTGTGTGGTGTTTCGGCATTACAGCTTTGAAGTGAAACACATTCCTTTAACTACCCCATGCTGCGCACTAGGAGGCAAAAGGATTGCAAATGATCAAACTTCAAAAAATATGGTTTGGATTTTTTCCTCAAATGAATCAGAATTTGATGATAGCAATGAGAATAAGGCATTTCCTGGGTGGTGGGTGTCCTTCTTGAGGCACCGCTCCTTGAAGATGTCCTGGATGCTATGGAGGCTAGTATCCATGATGGAACTAAGTTTACAATTCTCAGCAGCTTACACTGATCATACACAGTAGCACCCCGTGCACCCCCCATCCCTCCATACCAGACCCAGGGGGAGGGGGGGACATTTAACTATTGTGTTTCTAGAATGTCATATAGCAAGTATTCAGTAAGGCTTGATGAGCGTATGGACATGTAATACTGCTTCCTATATCAATCCCATCGCACAATTGAGGAAAGGTAAGCCTATCTCCAACTGGGGCACAACACAAATGTCAGCATCATCATCATCAGGTGCAATGCCCAGTTTGAGCTTTGTCTGCCATGGCCCACACACTCCTGTTTCGGGTCAAGTGGGTCAATTCATTGGCATTCATTTCCAGTTCTCTGGCTGCTGTCTCCATCATCATTTGTCTTTGCCTTCCTCTTGCTTTCTTCCCTTCAATCTTTCCCATAATTACCGTGCATTCTAACTCCTCTTTCCTAATCACATGTCCAATGAAGTTACGTTGCCTTTCCATGATCTCATACATTATATCTCTTTCTGTGCTTGCTCTGTTCATGACATCCTCGTTAGATATTCATTTCATCCATGATATTCTTTGCATCCTCCTCAAAAACCACATCTCTGCTGCTTCAATTCATTTTTTCATGTTACTAGATATTGTCCAACATTCTGAGACATATGACATAACTGGATAAACGTAACATTTCAGTACTCTGAGGCGGGTTGTCATGCCTAGTTTAGTGTTGGTCAGTATATTCTTCATTCTCGTAAAGGTGTCTTTTGCCATCCCTATTCTTCTTTTGATGTCCATGTCGCATCTGCCGTCTGATATCACCCAGCTTCCTAAGTAGCAAAAGTTCTGTACTTGTTTTATGTCTTCCCCATTTACTCTCAGCCTGCAGATAGGATTCTCCTTTTTGGATATCACTTTATCAAATGCTTTTGTGTAGTCGATAAAACAAACAAACAAATCTTTTTGCACTTGAATAGCTCATTCTGATCCTTAACATCAACATCGCGTTTCTTGTACCTTTGTCTTTCACAAAACCACATTGTTCTTTACCTATTTCAGCTTGTATCTTACTTTTAGCTCTTGTCATCAAAGTTCTTAGAAGTATCTTAGTGATATGACTCATTAAGCTTATGGTCCTAAGTAATTCACACTAATGTAACATCATTAATTGTATTTACTCAGTTAAATTGGGCTAGATAAAAGTAAACGTTTTTTAGTAAAGAATGGAATATTTCATAATTGTTGTGGACTGTAATGTTTCAGACAAAGATCAATATCAACTCAATTTATGTTTTCATTACAGTCATACTTTCTTTAAAAACGTGACCAATGCAAGCATTGGAATTATGTAGCATTGATTCAGAGTGTAGCATTTCATAAATTAATTGACAATCATTGATGTTATTCAATATCTGGATTAGTTGGCATCCAGTGCAGAATTGACACCACTGTGCCCCTTCCTGAATATAAACATCAGTTTCCATTGCCATTTCCACAGTCAATACCATGATAGTTCTTTCTACCTGTATGGGTCCTAATGCCCTTCCCTTGGACAACATTGGTGGCATGGAGAGGGGAGACTTGCAGCTTGGGCAACTGCCGGTCATCTATAAAAAAAACCTTGCCCAGGCTTGCGCCCTGGAAACTTTCCAAGGTGCGAATCCATGGTCTATCGAGACTAACGGAGGCCTACACACACACAGTTTTTTCTATTTTTATATCAGTAATATTTGCAAAGCATCTTGCATGCACTTCACACAACAATGGACTTCATGCTTTATGTTCCAATTATGTTCTTGTATATAATTTATTTTCCTTGAAGATGCTGCTTATGTAATGCTAAGTTCAGAAATTCGAAGTAAATTTATTATCAAAGTACATAAATACAACCCTGAGATTCATTTTCTTGTGGGCATACTCAATAAATCCATAATAAAATAATAACCAGAATAGAATCAATGAAAGTCCACAGCAACAGGGCTTCCAATCAGAGTGCAAAAGACAATAAATTCTGCAAATAGAAAACATGAAATAATAATAGTACTTAAATTATTATGGAGTGATGGGACTCAGGATAGGATGGATGGTAAAAAGCGAAGATGGCATGCAGTCAGATTGTCAGGAAAGGCAGGCAGATGATGAGACAAAATGATCAGTGCATTAGGGATGCAAAAAAAGGTTAGCAAATACAATATTTAAAGTGTTATATCTCAACGCAGGGAGTATAAGAAATAAGGCCAATGATCTTGTTGTACTATTACAGATTGTCGGGTATGATGTTATAGCATCACTGAATCATGGCTGATGGTTGGCTGTAGTTGGGAGTTGAATGTCCAAGGTTACATATTGTATCAGAGAAAGGTAGGCAGAGGGGGTGACATGGCTCTGCAGGTAAAGAATGACATCAAATCAGTAGAAAGATCTGATATAGGTATCGGAAGATGTTGAATCCTGTGGGTTGAGCTAAGAAGCTGTAAGGGTAAAAGGATACTGATGACGGTTATATACAGGCCTTCCAACAATAGCTGGGATGTGGAACACAGATTACAACAGGAGATAGAAAAGGTGTGTTAAAAGGGCAATGAGATGGCCTACTCCAGATCCTATTTCTTATGTTCACTCCATAAGAAAGGAAAGAAGCAGCAGAGAGGAAATTTAAACCAGTTAGCCTGACCTCAGTGGTAGGGAAGATGTTGGAGTTAACTGTTAAGGATGAGGCGATGGAGTACTTGCTGACACAGGATAAGATAGTATGAAGTCAGCATGGTTTCTTAAAGGGAAAATCTTGCCTGATGAACCTATTGGAATTCTTTAAAGCAATCACACGTAGGTTAGATAAAGGGGATGTAGTGGAAGTTGTAGATTTGGATTTTCCGAAGTCCTTTGGCAAGGGGGTTGCACACGAGGCTGCTTACCAAGAGCCCATGGTTTTACAGGAAAGTTACTGGCATGATTAGAGCATTGGCTGATTGGTAGGAGGCAGCCAGTGGGAATAAAAGGATTCATTTCTGGTTGACTGCCAGTGACTAGTGGTGTTCCATAGGGGTTGGTGTTGGGACCACTTATTTTTATACTGTGTGCCAATAATTTAGATGATGGAATAGATGGCTTTGTTGCCAAGTTTGCAGATGGTACAAAGAGTGGTGAAGGGGCAGGTAGTGTTGAGGAAACAGGTAGGATGCAGAAGGACTTAGATTAGCAGAATGGGCAAGAAAGTGGTGAATGAAATACAATGTTGGAAAATACATGGTCATGCACTTTGGTAAAAGAAATAAATGTGCAGCCTATTTTCTAAATGGGGAGAACATTAAAAAATCTGAGATGTAAAGAGATTTGTGAGTCCTTGTGTAGAATACCCTAAATGTTAACTTGCAGATTGAGTTGGTGGTGAGGAAGGCGAATGCCATGTTAGCATTCATTTCGAGAGGTCTAGAATACAAGAGCAAGGATGTGATGCTGAGGCTTGAAAAGGCACTGGTGAGGCCTCACCTTCAGTATTGTGAACAGTATTGAGCTCCTCATCTCAGAAAAGATGTGCTGGCATTGGAGAGGGTTCAGAGGAGGTTCACAAGGATGATTCTGGGAATGAAAGGGTTATCATACAAGGAACATTTGATGGCTCTGAGTCTGTACTCACTAGAATTTAGAAGGATGAGGAAGCTACAGGCAGAACTTCCCACTTGCTTCAAAAAGGCGACAATTATACCAGTGCCTAAGAAGAATAATATAAGCTGCCTTAACGACTATCACCCGGTAGCACTCATATCTACAGTGATGGAATGCTTTGAGAGGTTGGTCATGACTAGACTGAACTCCTGCCTCAGCAACGACCTGGACCCATTGCAATTTGCCTATTGCCACAATAGGTCAATGGCAGATGCAATCTCAATGGCTCTCCACATGGCTTTAAACCACCTGGACAACACAAACACCTATGTCAGGATGCTGTTCATCAACTATAGCTGAGCTTTTAATACCATCATTCCCACAATCCTGATTGAGAAGTTGCAGAACCTGGGCCTCTGTACCTCCCTCTGCAATTGGATCCTCGACTTCTTAACCGGAAGACACAATCTGTGTGGATTGATGATAACATCTCTTCCTTGCCGACGATCAACACTGGTGCACCTCGGGTGTGTGCTTAGCCCACTGTTCTACTCTCTCTATACCCATGACTGTGTGGCTAAGCATAGCTCAAATACCATCTATAAATTTGCTGATGATACAACCATTGTTGGTAGAATCTCAGGTGGTGACGAGAGGGCATACAGGAGTGAGATATGCCAATTAGTAGAATTGCATCGCAGCAACAATCTGGCACTCAGTGTCAGTAAGATGAAAGAGCTGATTGTGGACTTCAGGAAGGGTAAGATGAAGGAGCACATACCAATCCTCATAGAGGGATCAGAAGTGGAGAGAGTGAGCAGTTTCAAGTTCCTGGGTGTCAAGATCTCTGAGGATCTAACCTGGTCCCAACATATCAATGTAGTTATACAGAAGGCAAGACAGTGGCAATACTTTATCAGGAGTTTGAAGAGATTTGGCATGTCAACAAATACACTCAAAAACTTCTATAGTTGCACCGTGGAGAGCATTCTGACAGGCTGCATCACTGTCTGGTATGGAGGGGCTACTGCACAGGACCAAAAGAAGCTGCGGAAGGTTGTAAATCTAGTCAGCTCCATCTTGGTTACTAGCCTACAAAGTACCCAGGACATCTTCAGGGAGTGGTGTCTCAGAAGGCACCGTCCAGCACTCAGGGCATGCCCCTCACTGTTACCATCGGGTAGGAGGTACAGAAGCCTGAAGGCACACACTCAGCGATTCAGGAACAGCTTCTTCCTCTCTGCCATCCGATTCCTAAAAGGACATTGAACATGTTAACACTACCTCACTTTTTTTAATATACAGTATTTCTGTTTTTGCACTTTTTAAAATCTATTCAATCTACGTAATTGATTTACTTGTTTATTATTATGATGTTTTATTTTTTCTCTCTCTCTGCTAGGTTATGTATTGCATTGAACTATTGCTGCTAACTTAACAAATTTCACATCACATGCTGGTGATAATAAACCTGATAAAAAAAACCCTTTTGAATGTTGAAAGGTCTAAACAGAGTAGATGTGGAAAGGATGTTTCCCATGGTGGGAGAGTCTAGAACAAGAGGGCACAGCCTCAGGATAGAGGGGTGTCCATTTTAAACAGATGTGGAGTAATTTCTTTAGCCAGAGGGTGGTGAATTTGTGGAATGTGTTACCACAGGCAGCTGTGGAGGCCAGGTCATTGTATTTAAGGTGGAGATTGATATGTTCTTGATTGACCACGGCATCAAAGGTTATGGGGAGAATGCTGGGGTGTGAGGCTAAGGAGGGGTAAAATAATTAGCTATGATTGAATGGCAGAGCAGACTCTATGGGACAAATGGCCTGATTCTGCTCTTATGTCTTATAATCTTATAAATAAGCATTAAACATCAACAACGTGAGGTAAAGAATTCCTGAAAGTGAGTCCATAGATTGAGGGAGCATTTCAGTGATGGGTCAAGTGAAGTTGAGTGAAGCGATGTCCTTTTGTTCAGAGCCTAATGGTTGAGGGATATTAACTGTTCCTGAACCTCGTGGTGTGAGTCCTGAGACTCCTGTACCTTCTCCCTGATGGCAGCAGCGAGAAGAGTGCATGTCCCAGATGGTGGGGGTCTTTGACAATGGCATACATCCCACCCTGCAAACACTCATTTCAGGGAGGTTGCACCATCAATTTGCGGGAGACTCCCGGGAGAGGTGGGATGTCTGCAACAGAGTAGCTCTTCAGCAGCTAGCCAGCTAGTTTAAATAATGTTAGCTCTACTAATGAACGAATGACACCTGTTAAACTCACCTCAACAGTGATTTAACCCACCGTGGGCAATAGAAAAGTCACTGTTGCAAACAGTGCAGCGAGCAACACTGTCATTATTTTTGACCCCTATTAGGCAGGGGTACACTTTAGTGTAGTCTGGGGTGAAGCACGTTTTTTTGGAACACTGCCATGTCGCGCTCTCTGTCTTTCTCTCTCTCACTTGCTCGCTCTCAAAAAAATTGAGTTCCAGGGTATTGTATATAATTTTTGGGTGTCAGGGAGCTGCTATGAATATGCGGGAGACTCCCAGAACTTCCGGGAGAGGTGGGATGTCTGCGATGGATGTTGCTTTCCTATGATAATTCTCAGTGCTGATGTGCTCATTGGTGGGGAGGGCTTTACCTGTGATGGACTTGGGCCATATCTACTACTTATTGTAGGAAATTCCTGTGGTGCTGATGTAATAAAATTTCCATTGCACATGCATATGTGTGTGCATATAATAAACCAGAATTCAACTTTTAACCATGAAATTGAGGGTGGGACTTCAAAACCTGGACTATTTCTCTCTCCACAGATGCTGCCCAACCTATTCAGTATGTATTTCAGGATTTCCAGCATCTGCAGGTTTCTATATTCCCATTAATGTCCACTGGGTACCACCACTGCAGACAGCTTCTCCATCTTCATCTTTGAAGAAGTCAAAGCAGTTTTCTCTTCAGATTGAGAATTGCTCAGTGGCTGCACAAACTGGACAGTTTTCATTCTCAGCTCCATAATAACAAAGCTCTTCACAGACCCCCACCTACTGAAAACAAACTACACAAAGGAGCTCTGTGCCTTCGTAATTTGTCTAACAGCCCTCCTAACAACACGCAAAATGCTGGAGGAGCTCAGCATACAGTCGACGTTTCCGCCCGAGACTCTTTCCCACAGATGCTGCCTGACCCGCAGAGTTCCTCCTGCATTTCCTGTGTTGCATCTGCAGATTTTCTCGTTTGTGATTGGATCACATGCTCTGGTACCGCCCCTTCCACTTCCTGATTGATAGCTCTTCCAAACATTCAGAACGCATCACCCGGCAGGCTGTACCTCCAATCAGCTCACTGGTCTCCCGCCAGGCCGCGCGGAATCGGCTAAAACGCTCCCTTTAACCCCCTGCCCTTTAATCGGGACGCCGCGGCCGGCTGGGACACGATGAAGTGGTGTTGCTGGCTGGCGATGCTGCCTTTCCTGCTGACCGGCGCCACCCTCTCCAAGAAAGACGCGAAGAAAGCGGGAGTCCGGAGCTCCGAGGAGGAGGTGAGCTCGACATAGCCGGGGGGTGGCGGCTTGGGGAACGATGATGGCCGACCAGGGTCTGGGGCGGGACCGATCCCGGGGCAAGGGGCTGGGCTCCGGTTCGGGAGTGGGGTCAAGGGTCTAGGGCAGTGGTTCTCAACCTTTTTTTGGCCATGCCCCACCTAATCACCTCTAAAATCCTGATGCCCCCTGTGGTGATATATAATTCTTATTATTCAAAAAGTGAACTCCTATTCACCTGGAGGAAGCCTAAAAGACCATTAACTTGGTTTAAACAAGCTTCCAAAGAACATGGCATTCATGAAAGAGAAAAATAAAAGAACCAAAGGACTGTTAAAGTTCTGAGGAAGAAATTACTAAGAAATTGTAAAAAAAAGAACATTGTGATATTAAAATAATAATAATAAATAAATAAAACAATGCCGATTCGTTTCTACAGCATACAAAGACAGATACACTGTTTAAAAGAGATGACGCAATGTACACACCTTCACACCACCAAGAACCGAAAGCTACTGCAAAAAGCAGCATTGGCGCGACCGCGTACGAGTTTCTTACGCGTTTGGACTTGTTCATTCGTTCCTTCCTACATCAGTCAATTCATTAATTTAATTATGAAAGCCATTTGATGGTTGTAATGATGGTGATACACTATATATACAGTACATACGCAATTATACATGTACATACAAGTATTTTTATGTATGCATACTGTATATACACATAAGTATTAACTCGCACACACACTCATACTCACACAGACTTACTAGAAAAAATTCACTGTTAATAACTCATTCTCGAATTGCCCCCCTTAAAAATCAAATTACCCCCCTGTGGGGCGTACGTTGGGAACCACTGGTCTAGGGTGATGGTGAAGAATCCGGCGTCAAGGAGCTCAGGTTAGCCCTCTGAGGTCAAGGATCTGGGGTAGGGCCAAAGTGCAAAATAAACTTTATTTTTAAAGTACCCATTCAACCATCAGCAACCCCGAGGTTCTCTTTCTTGTGGACATTCTCGCCAACTCTATGGCCCTGACTGAGGAGAGCTGCTCAGTGGATCAGGCAGCATCTCTGCAAGTAGAGAAGTAAAGTTAACACCACAACTGGGTAAAGTCACTGTCTTTAACTTTGTTTCTCCCCCTGCAGACATTTTATCTGACATTCTCAATGCTTCCAACATTTTCTCCTTATATTTCAAATTTCCACAATTGGATATAAGATCACTGAGGTAAAGCTGTCATCATGAGGATGAGACATTCAAATTAGAGGCTATTTAATCCGTCGGGTAGATGTTAAAGACTCCTTGACCTTATGGTACTTTGGTTCTTTCTCAATTGACTCAGGAGCCTGCTGAAAAATGGTGCATTACAGTAAGTTCAGTGCTCAGACACCCTGGCTTCAGAAGCGCTTGTGATTAGTAAGTTTAACATGTTTGGAGCCTGTTATAAACATCAGTGTTTGCTTTTATTAGGCAGGACCATCGAAACACTTAGTTCAGGATCGAGGCCTTGTTGTCACTGACCCAAAGGCGAAAGATATTGTCAGGGAGCAGAAGAGTTACTGCGCTACAAAAATGAGAGAGAAACACTTCCAAGGTGACGTTCTGGGATACGTCACGCCTGTGAGTACCTGAATGGGATGATACTATTATTCATTGGGGGACCTCACTGTATATGTGGTTGCCTGCACAAGCTGGCTCTCTTACCTTAGCTCCTGACCCGCCCATCGCCTCTCTCTAGTGCTCCTCCCCCTTTTTCTTTCTTCCATGGACTTCTGTTCTCTCCTATCAGACTCCCCCCTTCTCCATCCCTGCGTCTCTTTCACCAACTTCCCAGAACTTTACTTCAGGTTTCGCCTATCACCTCTTTCCCCTCCCCCCCCCCCCCCCCCCCCACTTTTTAATCTACTTTTCAGTTTTTTTTTCTCCAATCCTGCTGAAGGGTTTTGGCCCCAAACATCAAATGTTTGCTCTTTACCATCGATGTTGCCTGGATCCAGCATTTTGTGTGTGTTGCTTGGATTCCCAGCATCTGCAGATTTTCTCTTGTTTGTGACTAACATGTGTCCGTTTCCCAGTGGCTCTGCTCCAAGCCAGCATTATTTTATTGCCCTTCTCATAAGTAACAACTTATAATGAATATCTCTTTGTTCTGAATCAGAGCAGACCAGCCAGTTACTAGACTCAGGTTCCTCCAGTCAGACACAGACTCCCCAATTCATAAACCTGCATGCTGTAGCGCACCAACAAACTTCTTTTTTGGAACTGATCTCTTGTTCATCAGATTATCAGGAACGTCACTGTGTCCACTTTAAACCACTTTGATAGAACTATTCCTGAACAAAAACAGCTCACAAAATGGAGGTTACAGAGCAGCTTCACAAAATGACAGTCTCCATTCCATCGAGCACATGGCAAGAACAATTGGTTTGTCTTTTTCCATGACTCATTCAAGTTTGATGTTTTCTTCATACTTCAGTTCGTTCATGGCCAATATCCCTCTCCCTCCCCCCTTTGATCAACTGAAAATCTGGGGATCAGACTATAGTTATATGTGTGTGAGTGAGTACAGTATAAAAGGAACACCAGCGTTCATGACTACGTCAGGTAATACTGAGAAAGACGCCAACAAAATGTTATTGAATGTAAACCATAAGTATCAAAACACTGGCATATTTAAAGATAATCGGTATAAAAGGATATAAAAGAAACATAAAATGTACCTATTTTCATATTAAATGCTTGGTATATACTAACAAATAAATGTAATGAGGTATAGGTACATTGTACTCAACGTAAGACAACATCATAATGATAAAATCACCAAAAAGTGACTTAGAATGGCATTTAGCATGTAAACTAAGTTGTTTTAAGTTGCTATTGGAAAACACTTGGGAAAATACATTGCATTGGATAATCATTAGAAGAAGGAGCAGAACAACAATAACGTGAAATACAAATCCAAGGATGTACATTAACATTAAGACCCTGGTTCCAAACATTACTCCAAAAGAGTGGATTCTGCAAAACGTCATTAGCTAAATCCGCATGATCTTTAATAGTGTTGGATAACTCATCCCATATATTCCATATATTTAGTAACTATCTTTCTGTGCAGAGAAATGAGGGATAGGTGGAAGATCAGTAAGTACATATCTATGTAAACCCTCCACAGTGTTGTTGATATAGACATTCAGTTGAATAGGTGGTTTTACAATGGTTTGGGCAAAACTTGATCAGCCAAAACTGAGTCACTTCAAACATCGGAAACTTCAACATTTGAGTTAATCTAACTGCAAATCAAAGATCCCTTGTAATGCTGTTTGAAGTAGCAATGTACTGTAATAAGTATCACTCACCAAAGCAAATTTCAGGATTGTCCTGTTATTGATGGGCAAAATAGATAGAGAACTGTTATCATGAGGAACAAACCCACAAATTCCTTTGGAGAAATCCGGTATTCTCCCTTTTGATGATAAGAAGCCAAAATCACTTACTTTGTAGATGCTTGCCATTTAATATCATAAGACCACAAAATATAGGAGCAGAATTAGGCCATTCTAGGCCTGTCGAGTCTGTTCTGCCATTTAATCATGGCTGATCTTTTTTTCCCCTCTTCAGCCACACTCCCCGCACTTCTCCCCGCAACCTTTGATGCTGTGTCCAATCAAGAAACTGTCAAGCTCTGCCTGAAATGTACTCAACGACCTGGCCTCCACAGCTGCCTGTGGGAATAAGATCCATCTATTCACCACCCTCTGGCTAAAGAAATTTCTCCACATCTCTGTTTTAAATGGATGCCCCTCTATCCTGAGTTTGTGCTCTCTTGTCCTAGACTCACCTACAATGGGAAAGATCCTTTCCACATCTACTCTGTCTAGGTCTTTCAACATTCAGAAGGTTTCAATGAGATCCCCCTTCATCCTTCTAATTTCCAGCGAGTCCCGAGCTATCACATGTTCCTCGTATGATGATCCTTTCATTCTCAGAATCATCTCCAGTTCCAGCACAACACTTCTTAGATGAGGAGCCCAAAACTGTTGACAATACTCAAGCTGAGGCCTTACCAGTGCCTTATAAAGCCTCAGCATCACATCCCTGCTCTTGTATTCTAGACCTTTTGAAATGAATGCAACGTTGCATTTGCCTTCCTTCTGTTTAGAAAATAGTTTGCACGTCTATTTCTTCTACCAAAGTGCATGACCATGCATTTTCCAACATTGTATTTCATTTACTATTTTCTTGCCCATTCTCCCAGTCTGTCTCAAGCCTTCTGCAGCCTACCTATTTCCTCAACACTACCTGCCCCTTCACCAATCTTTGTATTATCTGCAAACTTGGTAACAAAGCCATCTATTCCATCATCTGGATCATTAATATACAGTGTGAAAATAAGTGGTCCCAACACTGGCCCCTGCAGAACGCCACTAGTCACTTTCGGCCAACAAGAAAAGGATCCTTTTATTCCTGCTGGCTGCCTCCCACCAATCAGCCAGTGTTCTAACCATGTTAGTAACTTTCCTGGAATACCATGGGCACTTAACTTGGTAAGCAGACTCATGTGTGGCACCTTGTCAAAGGCCTTCTAGCAGTCCAAATATATAACTTCCGCTTTATCTCTGCTCAAAGAATTCCAACAGGTTTGTCAGGCAAGATTTTCCCTTAAGGAAACCATGCTGACTTTGTCCTATCCTGTCCTGTGTCACTTCATGACCTCATCCTTAACAATTGACTAACATTTTTCCAACCACTGAGGTAAAGCTAACTGGCATATAATTTCCTTTCTGCTGTCTTCCTCTTCTTAAAGAGTGGAGTGACATTTGCAATTTCCAGTCCTCTGGCAACATGTCAGAGTCCAGTGATTTTTGAAAGATTATTACTAATCTACTGCTACCTGTTTCTATGATGCAGTTCATCTGGTCCGGGTGACTTACGTACTTTTAGGTCTTTCAGCTTTTTGAGCACCTTCTCCCTTGTAACAGTAACTGCACCCACTTCTCTCCTGTTGCACCATTCAGCATCTGGTGCACTGCTAGTGTCTTCCACAGTGAAGACTGATGCAAAATACTCATTTAGTTCATGTGCCATCTCCTTGTCCCCTGTTATTATTTCTCTGGCCTCATTTTCTAGCATTCCTATATCTACTCTCATCTCTCTTTTATTTTTACACAAAAGCTTTTATTATGCACTTTGATATTGTTTGCTAGCTTGCTTTTAAATTTCAGCTTTGCTCTCCTAATGATCCTCTGAGCTACTGTCTAGGTTTTTACAAGGTTCCCAATCATCTATCTTCCCACTTATTTTTGCATTGTTATATGCCCTCTTTTGTTTTTACATTAGCTTTGACTTGTCAGCCATGGTTGTTCTATTTTGCCATTTGAATACTTTGGCCAACTGCCCCCTCATACCACTGTAATTTCCTTTACTCCACTGAAATACTGTTATGTCAGACTTCCTCCCTATCAGATTTCAAGCTGAACTCAGTCATATTGTACTCTCTTTTACCTTAAGCTCCCCAATCACCTCTGGTTCATTACCTTAAGGAAACCATACTGACCATACATAACACCCAATCCAGTATAGCTGATCCCCTAGTAGGCTCAACGACAAACTGCTCTTAAAAAGCCATGTCATAGGCATTCGACAAACTCATGCTCTTGAGATCCATTACCAACCTGATTTTCCAAATCTATTTGCATGTTGAAATCTCCCATGACTATCATAACATTGCCCTTTTGACACACTTTATCTATTTCCTGTTGTAATCTGTGGTCCACATCCCAGCTGCTGTAGGGAGGCCTGTATATAACCGTCATCAGTGTCCTTTTACCCTTGCAGTTTCTTAACTCAACCCAGAAGGATTCAACATCTTCCAATCATATGTCACATCTTTCTACTGATTTGATGCCATTCTTTACCAGCAGAGCCACACCTCCCCCTCTGCCTACCTTCTTCTCCCTCCAGTACAATGTGTAACCTTGGACATTCAGCTCCCAATTACAACTATCCTTCAGCTACAATTCAATGATGGCCACATCATACCCGACAATCTGTAACAGGGCAACAAGTTCATTCACCTTATTTCACATACTCCGTGCATTGAGATATAATACTTTGAGTTCTGTATTTGCTACCCTTCTTGATTCTGGATCTCTAATGCACTGATAGGCACCCTGCTGGCTGCAATTTTGTCCTATCATTTGACTGCCCTTCCTGACTGTCTGACTGCAAGCTATCTTTTCTTTTTTACCATCTGTCCTAGTGAGTCCTTTCACTCTGGTCCCCAGCTCCCTGCCAAATTAGTTTAAACCCTCCCCAACAGCTCTAACAAACCTGCCCGTGAGAATATTGGACCTCCTCAGGTTCAGGTTCAAATCGTCACTATTGAACAGGTCATACCTCCCCCAGAAGAGATCCCAAAGATCCAAGAACCTGAAGCCCTGTTCCCTGCCCTAGCTTCTCAGCCACTCATTAATCTGCCAGATTATCCTGTTTCTACCCTCACTGGCATGTGGCACAGAGAGCAATCCAGAAATGATTACCTAATAACTAGGTGGATTAGTCAGTGAAATCCAAACTCCTCCTTGATAAACATTCAATTTACAATGGAGTTCCTAAACATTCTAACACAACGGAAACTGAATGGTGGCCTTGGACATGGCATCTATTGGAAACCCACTGACACGGACTTGTACATCAACAATAACAGCCACCATCACACACCTCAATGTAGAGCGGTTCTTTCTACTTCAATTAACTGTGTGAAAACTTATTTTGGACCTAGAGAGTCACTCCGAGGAAATAAGACTATCACGTACAACATTTTTACAGAATGGCTGCAAAGTAAGGGAAATCAATCGGGCCCTTAGAAGGGCCAATGGAAAAACTGGGAAACCTAACAAAGAGGAGGCTGCTGAATGTCTTCCCTATATTTCCACAGTTCCTGGAACAATTACCAGAGTCTTGAAGAAATACTGGAATAATACCATCCACAAACCCATAAGGAAGCTCAAAGCACAGCTTATGCAGGTCAGAGATGACCTTGGACTCAGGTTGGCTGCATATTGTCGAAGGTGGAGCAGCATGTATCGACCAGATGGGACACACAGTGAAAACCCGCGTCAAGGAGCACAGGAGGTGTATCCGATTGGGTTACCCAGAGAAATCTGCGGTAGCAGAACATTGTATTCACAATGGTCGTAGGATTGACTGTGACACAAAATTACTGTGCTGCGCCATTGGCTTTTGGGACTGTCTGGTAAAGGAAACCATTGAAATAAAACAGGAAAAGAATTTTAACCAAGAAAAGGTCTCACTCTAAGTAAGACCTGGAAATCGATTGTAAAAAAAGGTGGGAGAGCGGAAACCTGATTGGATGAGGACTAACCAATCAGGAGGGATGGACTACAGGGGTATAAATACCACCAGACTAGCTATGTCCAGGCATCATCACTGATGAAGTGGCAGAGCTTGTGATTGAAATATCAGTTATTATCGATACCTGCACCCTGCTGGAAGCCTGTGAAGAGTTTATTCAACTACCTCACTACTTTTTTATTTCTATTTTTATATATATATATATATATATATATACACACACACACACACACACACACACACTAATATACACTATATATATATATATATACACACACACACAAACACTTCTAGTAATTTACAGGTTTTTTCCTCTGTTATTATGTATTGCATTGTACTGCTGTTGCAAAGTTAACAGATTTCACCACATATGCAATTGATGTTAAACCTGATTCTGAAATTCTGAATGAGTAAATTATTCAATTTATAAATGTTGGAAAAGCTCCTGGTGGCTTATTCCACACCAGCTAGGAATTTGGACTGCTGTTAAGTTGTAGAACACTTGCACATGTCTAGATTAATTTGTTCTTTTTCATCGAATGCCAGTCCTACTCCTTGTATCTGTCTGAACCTCATCATAACAAAGGACAAGTAAGAGCTGGCACTGCAGTGGTTGTAGGATCAGTTGGTGTTGACAGGTGTAATGGGAAATTCTGATGCTTGAGAGCAACTGGGATTGAGTTGCCAGAGGCACATGCTAATCCTGGATCTCATTTCTGATTTGTGTCCACTACATTCGCAATGAAGGTGTACTTGAGTTATAAGCCCTTTTTTACTGAAGCAGGACCGGAAAAAAAAAAAGATTTCCCATCATTATTGTAGTACTCCCATCTTTTCCCCAGATCACCACTACTTGACTACGATTATCAACAGACATTGGTCTTATTTCCTTTACAGTATCTCATCTCAGTTCTTCATAAGTTTGTACAACCATTTCACCTTCCTCACCCATACAGTCTACTATTACCATGGCAACTATATAGACTACTCCATGAATCTCCATCTGCAGCCTACCTAATCTTCATACTTTGCACCTGTCCATAATTGGCCAATAATGTACTTATTGTAGAACATGTAACTTTCAGCAAAACCTTTGACCACTATGAGGCTGCTCATCAGTAGTATTCAAACACCAATCATTTCCAAATACCGAGAAAACAAAACATCAAGAGCACCTTCTGTACTTATTCTAATCATCTGATGCTTCCTCTAAATTGAACTCTTCCATCTCACTTTAATTCCAGAAGATCTGGTAATGAACGCACTTTCCTATCTGTTTCTCTCTTCCGATGTCTCTACCTCGGCTTTGGTGAATTGGTGATTGCAGGGATTGCCTTGTCTTCACCCTCCCTTCTTGATGATGAGTATGAAGTGAATTATTCTTGACCTCCGGTGGAACCTGGAAGAGGTTGCTGAACTCAGGGCAGCTGCTCCTTCATCCTCATCATCATCGATTGTCCAAGAGTGAATCTGAGAGGTCATCATCTCCATCCAGGTCATCCCATAAACAATGTGATTTATGGTCCTCAGCCACTAGAGGAAATTGAGTTTCAACAAGGGTTTTAAGTTGGTTAATATGATACCAGTCTAGCTGGATTTTGTAGACTGATGGGCTAACTCTGTCAATGGCATCAAAAGGCCCTTTACATCTCGGAGATGTAAAAGAACCTGGCTGATGTACTGAGGTTGTAACCTTTTGTTTTATTTCCAACACCCTAGGTTTTGTTTGCTTGTCAAAACAAGCTTTACTCTGCAGTTTCTTCCATCCCATATTAAGGTTCAAACGTTCATTTATTATCAAAGTATACTACTCTGAAATTCTCTGGATAGCTACGTGAAACACCCTGGTCTCTTTGTCTGCATAAGTCTAGGGAAGACACTCTCAAGTCCTGCCAAACCTGTGAGATTGAGACGGCCTGTCCCACCCCAAACCCCAGTTTGTGTGGATGCTGTGTAATTTGTTACCCTGTTACAAATTAGTGCCACAAAATAACAGACAGTACACTGTATACGATTAAAGGGATTATATTTATGAATCTTAACTAAAGGGTTAGTAAAGAATAACAAAAAGGGCCCGTTCTAATTAAACAGTCAAATGTGCGCAAGTTGGAGCTCATCTTGAACCTCTCTGTCACTCACACGCTAGACACTCGGTCAATGTGAAAGCACACACCACCTTCTGAACATCGTTTGCAATCCATCTCGAACAAACGGGTCTCCCACCGGATCGTATGCTACGACCGGTTCTTCCCAGCGTCTTCTCTCTTCATCTCCTGATGAACAAAAACCCAAGCCCAACCTTATTGTTCCTCACCAGAGAGACTTCCCGGTAATTGGATGGCACACATTCCACATCATCCTTTATCTTCCAACAATAAGCCAAACAGGCTAAAAGCAGGACAGCAGCTCTGACAGAGCTTCTAAATGAAATGTCGACAGTATAACAGTAAAGATGTGAACCAGGGCATTACACATGAAACCAAGAAAGATAGCACGATCATCAACCCCCTGATCCCACCTCTTCGCAAAAAAACCCAAAAAACAGAACAGACACATCGACCCCCAAATCCCTCCTCCCACACAAAATTATGTTCTGTGACATCATAGCCTTCCTTAATAGTGTCATTAATTGTTGTATCCATTTGTCCTTTACAATACCTTCATACTCAAGCCCTGATAAATCTAGCCCAACCAGGAATTCTGACCCCTCATTTCTCTCCCACCATCAACTTAAAAGGTGCAAGTCCAGTGGAAGAAGCTGGGGTGGTGACATCGGTAAGACAGTCACCTACATGGTCCTGTGCTTTTTAGCCATTTTAGCTACCCTTGTCCTTTTCATGTGTTCAACATTTCCACTGCATTGTGGAACCTCTGTTTCACCCAGAGCAGCTTCATCAGTGTGGTGAGGTGGGATCTTGAACTGATTCTAGAGTCCTTGGCGATTTCTCAATGGGTTAAAAACTCTCTCAAACAACATCCTGGCTGTAACCTTAGCAGTGTTATTTCTGGTTGGGAAGCCTCCGTGCACTTGGTTATCATTGCCAGGATTTATTTCAGTCCTTCAGGGGATGGAGGTAAAGGTGTGAAACAAAATCAATCTGTAAGTTAACCTGTGTCTTAAAACTACGATTCTAGCCAAGTTATCAGAGTTATAATGGGCACAAATCAAAAAATGCTTACAATAATATTCTACATCTCCTCGCATTTTCAGTCACCGACACAGATTCTTCAACTGTTCCATAGTTCTGTCTGCTCTTGGATGCCCCAAAATGTCATGTTACCAATACATCATCTGGTTTCTTTTACCTTATGCCACCACAAATCTAGCATTATTAAATGCAATTCTATTCTGTACCTGTATTCCTGGATGTTTCCCATACTCTTCAGAATTCTCACCTCTCTGTACCTTTGCTAACTCCGGATCCTGTTGCTGTACCTTGACTAAGTCTATAGGTATACTGTTTGTTGGTTTCTGTGACATCACTCTCTTTACATCTGGATTCTATTTCACCCTACACTTTGCTCCTAGTTTAGCTAACTCATCCGTCTTCCTGTTCCTTTCTGGGGATGTCTTTACGTGAGCCTTCATCTTCACTCCCATCAATGTTTCTTCTGGCCATTCTCAAAATATACTTCAACAAGGGTGGTGATGATAAAGGTTTACCATCTGCTGAATGTAACCTCAAACGGTAAATATTGAAACTATTTCAAACATATCTGGGTGTATGATTGCTCCTGAAGGATACCTGTCTGGGTGGCTGACAACTAGAGCTATAGCAGCAAACTCTGCCACTTGTGGCACTCATTGTTTTAGGTAACTCTGATCTTTACTCTTTCCTCATCTGCCACATATATACCACATATTGTAAGCCTCTCTCCATCATGAAATGATGCTGATCTGTCAGCAAAGACCCTTAAATAGGAACTTTCCAATTGCATGATTTTAGTTGCCTTTCCTGATTTTAAGATGGGAATGAACTTCGTCCATGTACTACTGTCACCTGACACTCATGAGGTTCACTCCAATAGGTTAAATTGTCTATGAGCTGAGTTGTACTGTTAACTCTTGTAACTGTGACATTAGGACCGTGCATTAACAATGTCTATTGGACTAGTTGAGTTGACTGACTGTTCCATCCTTGATACGACCAAGCTGAATTGGAGTTATCTCTGTTAAATTGGTTAGTGGATTAAAACCCACAATGTAAGTGAAATACACTGCTAATAGATGACATTCACATTATATATCTTTGCTTTACTGCAGTGAGCATTTGAGACGCATACAACATTGGCTCCAGTTGACCATGGAGTAACAAAGCTGATATTGTGGTGGCCACGTACTCCAAAGAGAATGGCTGGAAAGGATTTGGAGTCTTAAGAGCAGATGCTCCTGCAAGGCTAGTTATAAGATTTGATACTATCTTAGTGTGTTCTGGTATCAATTTCCATAAGCTTTGGTAGCAAAGCCACCTGTGTGGTCTCTATAATATGCCACTAAACTGAGAAATGATCTCAATTCCCTTGCATCAGCAGGAAAAGGTTTTGCCATGCCATCCACACTCTGTTTATCAGTCTCTCATCTCCCAGGGGTTATGACCACTTCCAAGTGCCTCATGATTTGAGCCTTTTTAGGGTTAACCCTCAAACCCATCTCCTGTAACAGTTGCAGTAATTCTTTAAGTATAGTGGTGCTAGGAAGTTTGTGAACCCTGTAGAATTTTTTCTATTTCTGCATAAATCTATATACTACTAAAAGACTCATGCTCTGTCGGTTTGTGACCTCCTATTAGCGCAAACGGTGCATTACAGGGCACTTTTTGAACTTTACAAAGTTCAGTGGAACAATACCATAGCAGGGAAGACAGTGGAACAACAATGGCAGGTATTTCTGGGAATAATGCAGAAGGTGCAGGATCGGTTCATTCCAAAGAGGAAGAAAGATCCTAAGGGGAGTAAGGGGCGGCCGTGGCTGACGAGGGAAATAAAGGGCAGTATAAAAATAAAAGAGAAGTATAACATAGCAAAGATGAGCGGGAAACCAGAGGACTGGGAAGCTTTTAAAGAGCAACAGAAGATAACAAAAAAGGCAATACGCCAAGAAAAAATAAGGTACGAAGGTAAACTAGCCAAGGATATAAAGAAGGATAGTAAAAGCTTTTCAAGAAAGGAGGGAGAGAGAAAACAGGGAATTATAGACCGGTTAGCCTGACGTCAGTGGTGGGAAAGATGCTGGAGTCAATAATAAAAGAGGAAATTACGACACATTTGGATAGCAGTAGAAGGATCAGTCTGAGTCAGCATGGATTTACAAAGGGAAAATCATGCTTGACTAATCTGGAGTTTTTTGAGGATGTAACTATGAAAATGGACAAGGGAGAGCCAGTGGATGTAGTGTACCTGGACTTCCAGAAAGCTTTTGATAAAGTCCCACATAGGAGATTAGTGGGCAAAATTGGGGCATTTGGTATTGGGGGCAGAGTACTGACATGGATTGAAAATTGGCTGGCTGACAGGAAACAAAGAGTAGCAATTAATGGGTCCCTTTCGGAATGGCAGGCTGTGACCAGTGGGGTACCGCAAGGTTTGGTGCTGGGACCGCAGCTGTTTACAATATACATTAATGATTTAGATGAAGGGATTAAAAGTAACATTAGCAAATTTGCTGATGACACAAAGCTGGGTGGCAGTGTGAAATGTCAGGAGGATGTTATGAGAATGTAGGATGACTTGGACAGGTTGGGTGAGTGGGCAAATGTATGGCAGATGCAGTTTAATGTGGATAAATGTGAGGTTATCCACTTTGGTGGCAAGAACAGGAAGGCAGATTACTATCTAAATGGAGTCAAGTTAGGAAAAGGGGAAGTACAATGAGATCAAGGTGTTCTTGTACATCAGTCAATGAAAGCAAGCATGCAGGTACAGCAGGCAGTGAAGAAAGCTAATGGCATGCTGGCCTTTATAACAAGAGGAATTGAGTATAGGAGTAAAGAGGTCCTTCTGCAGCTGTACAGGGCCCTGGTGAGACCCCACCTAGAGTATTGTGTGCAGTTTTGTTCTCCAAATTTGAGGAAGAACATTCTTGCTATTGAGGGAGTGCAGCGTCGGTTCACAAGGTTAATTCCCAGAATGGCGGGACTGTCATATGTTGAAAGATTGGAGCGACTGGGCTTGTATACACTGGAATTTAGAAGGATGAGCGGGGATCTGATTGAAATATATAAGATTATTAAGGGATTGGACACGCTAGAGGCAGGAAGCATGTTCCCGCTGATGGGTGAGTCCAGAACTAGAGGCCACAGTTTAAGAATAAGGGGTAGGCCATTTAGAACAGAGATGCAGAAAAACTTTTTCACCCAGAGAGTGGTGGATATGTGGAATGCTCTGCCCCAGAAGGCAGTGGAGGCCAAGACTCTGGATGCATTCAAGAGAGAGTTAGATAGAGCTCTTATAGATAGCGGGGTCAAGGGATATGGGGAGAAGGCAGGAACGGGGTACTGATTGTGTATGATCAGCCATGATCACAGTGAATGGCGGTGTTGGCTAGAAGGGCTAAATGGCCTACTCCTGCACCTACTGTCTATTGTCTTTTTTTTGGCTAAATCAACTTAAAATGCACTAACTTACAGAATGCAGGCAAAGTTCAGGGTTATATATTCGTATAAAATTGCTCATTCGCCAAAATCAACAGTCCCGCTTTCACCCAAGAGCCGATCTGCCATCATGGAAACCAGACGTGACACCACGACACATGCGCACGGCCAGCCTCAGCAGTGATACCAAGTGGAGCAGAAAGGCAGGGCAGGGCAGCTGTATTTCGATTCTCTCAAAGGGTGCCCCAACAGGTCACCCCGTTGTCTAGTATGACCTAAAATGTGACCAGATCTTCACTCAAGTCCTAAAACTAGATAAAGAGAACCCAGCTAAATAAATAACACAAAAACATATACTTGTTCATTTATTTATTGAGAAAAATTATCCTATAATACATGTATTTGTTGGGAAAAGTATGTTAATCTCTGGGATAATGCCTTCTGCAAAAGCTATTTGGAGTCAGGTTTTCTAATCAATGAGATGAGATTGGAGGTGTGGGTTGTAGAGGTGTCCTGCCCTATTTAAAATAAACACACACAAGTCAGGTTACTGACAGAGCCTACTCATCTCAAGAAAGATCTGTTTATGTGCACCATGCTTTCATCAAATCAACTTTCAGAGGACCTTGGGAGAAAAATTGTAGAGATGCATGAAGCTGAAAAAGGCTACAAAAGCATTACTAAAGATCTGAGTGTTCATCAGTCCACAGTAATAGTCTGTAAATGGAGGAATGAGCTCATAATGCTCCTCTTGGGTCTCTGTAACAGCAGATCATCTACGTATTGAATTAAACACTGGGGAGCTGAAAAAATTTTCAGACCATTTGCTAACCTTTAATGGAAAATTGAGGGCGAGTTATGAAATCCTTGTGACAAAATTGTCAGATAATACTGTTGTACTTTTGAAGTGAAAGCAAATTTATATTGACACTCCTTTTTCAATAGAACAGACCAAAATCAATTACTCATATCCCATACTGAGAACCACTTTGGTTACGGTATTCTGCTGAATCATAGTCTCTGGATTTATGGCAACTTTAGAGGTAGTTAAAGGGTAAGATGGCAGCACGCTCGGATGCAGTGGCCTCTTTGAGGCCAACCACAGGTGTTTCTGTATTTTAATCGTCTCTTTTGCAAATGCAAGACAATGCTGGACATTAAGGACTTCAAGTACTGCAGGTCTACCCTGTCAGTGAGTTGCTTGTTAGCATAGGAGCTGGACTTGGTGTGGACCATCTAGCTGCCTGCTGCAGAAAGACATCGGAGTCTGTCAGTGAAGGCAGTGTGCAGTCTAACAGCAAGTGATTGTCTTGGATGTTTTTCTTGTGATTGCAAGACTCTGTTGGACACGGTAATGTAAAATATTGTAAATCCAGTTTACTGGTTGATTGGGAAGACTGACAGTGGGGAAAGCTATGTGGCCTTGGTTGTAGCAAGGACAAGGCCTCATGCCGCGGGTTTGCCTGTTGCAGCAGTCCAGGATGGATGATGCTGGATTGGGGGTTGGCCCCTCCTGTCGGTCCTGTCCTCGACAGAAAACTAGCTAAATTGTGCATGTGCATGTGTACGTTCATTTGCAAACTGCTGAGAACTGTTTGTTCTTGCCAACGATACCCATGCATCATCAATTTACGAGGCCCATCTCTCATTTACTGCTATCTTATATGTGCTATATGTTCAAAATTCAAAATATATTATTATCAAAGTATGTATATGTCAGCATAAACAACCCTGAGATTTGTTTTCTTATGGCCGTACATCGTAAATCCAAGAAATATATCCAAGAGTTTATCCAGAAATCCAAGAATATGTGCCTTGTGCTGTGTATACTGTTGGTACTGTGTTTTGCACATTGGTCCTGGAGGAACACTGTTTTGCTTAGCTGTGTTCATGTATGATTGAATGATAATTAAACTTGAACTTTATTCAGTTCTCTGTAAACTATGTGTGTGTCCAACTTCTGTCAGATTTTTGAACTGGTCATATGGGTGAATTAGTTGTAGATACCAGTTCTTGCAAAACTCCCAAATTGGTGCATTGAATGTGGATGTGTTTAGGGTGCTTCTAGAGCCTCCTGTATCCCAAAGAAATTTTATAGGGAGGCCTCCCACCCTACTTCTACAAGGGGTCTACTCGCACCACCCCACCTTGCGGTGCACACCCTGATACCATCATCATGTACTGAAGTCCGGATACAGTGGTGACTTCTCTGAGCTCTAGACATTTCATTGCTGGTAATGTGATGGACCTTCCAGGGGCAAAGGAGATATTGTTATGTCCTAACCATTCCCAACCCGCTCCTGGCAAAATGACCTTTGTGTCCTCAATTGAAACATTTTCATGGATATCCAGTATTCATAACAGGGGGAATGCAGGCATTCTGACCGGGTCCTTAACCACCCCCTCTACTAGGTGGCGTTGCTGAGCACAATGGTGACATACCCTGATGGCCAGTCTGTCTCCCTTCGTTTTGCCACTGCAGACCTTGTTCTCTCATCGGGGCCATTTTAGAACCCATTTCCACTTGCTTCCTTTACCCATACTTGTATCATCCTTCTGAAAACCCATGTTTCAGTGTGTGTGGAATCCGTCGGATCAAACATATCACCCATTCTTCTGCTCTCCTCAGTACAGTGCAACACCAGGGTCCTCAGCCACTTACTATTCTGTTCTTGAGTCAAATTCCGCCTATTCAAAGTAGGACCATAAACAGTTGAGAAAATGGGCCACAGTCTTGTCTCAAATGCAGTGGGGTGCTCCACTTTTTACCCTTGGCAAAATCTCCACTGAATCACCTTGAGTAGTCCCTGCAGCTTCTATTATAGACTCTTGTAAATCACCCAGTGTCCCCTGGCCTTTTGTTTGTTCCTCTGCAAGTTAGACACAGAACAGTTTACTGTAAACTGAATTATCCTGTGTTGCTGAGTGTACTGGAAAAGTTCTGGAGGATCATCTCCCAGCATACATTTTGGTATACTTGGCACACAATTGGGCCACATTAAAAGGAGTAGAATATCGAGTCACAACCAGTTCCCCCGGCTCTAGTGTTTCCTGAACTCTCTGTTACCGTTGGGGCAGGAGGTGCTGAAGGTTGCCTCCCCCTTGGAAAAGTCCATGGGGAAGAGGGCCACTTCCCCATTCATCCTCAGTATTACATAGTGTTGCCTCATACACCAAATCACCCCACTATACGTCACCACCATGATTAGTTCTTGCCCAAAATGCTCGTCATTCCTCTGACTTTCTCTATCTGTTTTAGACAATTGGTGTGATCAGCATTGCCTTTCTTCTTAGCTGCAGATTTTAGAATGACTTTCATAACAGTCCATCAATCCTGACACTGATTTTTCCCCTCCCCTCCCCTCTTCCCTCCCTCTCTCCCCTACACTTACACAATTTCTCTTCCAGTTTCTGCTTTTCTTTCTTCACTTCAATTCTATCTTTGTGCATTAATCCCATTATAAAAACTTCTTTAATGGGTTGTAATTTCTTTTGTTTCTTTTCACTGCTTTCCACAATGCATCTCCCAAGGTCCCTGACTCTCCACTCTGAAGCTTTGTATATAACAATGCACACAATCTCTCCAATCTTTTTGTCCTTTCCTTTTACCATTTTAATTTGGTTTGACTCGAAACTAGGGTCCCAGGCCTCTATTTTTCCTTTTTGAGCTGACTGGGGAATGCTAAATTCTGTTGACTATCATCAGCTGATCTAGGTTAGACAATTCACTACACAACTAATTAATTATCACTTCATTGTCATTGCACAACAACTTGGACCAACTTGAAGCATGAATTCTACTGTTCCCTCTGTACCAATACTCACTCAGACCACTTCTTCAATTTTCACACTGAAATCGGGTATCTTCTGTTGGCCATACAATTGATTCTTCTAGCCACAGGTGGGAGGATGGGGGAGGGGTTTCCTTGCAATAGATAGTTGTTGGAGTTCCACTGCTTTGCATTTGGAGCCCCTCGTTCTTATACTCTTTCCTTATCAGTTCAAATGTTGCTTTTCGATCACATTGGCTCTGTCTTTCATGCTCACCTGTGTCAGCTTCCCATTTTCTCTGGTCCAAGCCAGCATTATTTTATTGCCCTTCTCATAATTAACAACTTGTAATTAATGTCTGTGTTCTGAATCAGAGCAGACCAGCCAGTTGCTAGGCTCAGGTTATCAGGTAAGATAAACCTGTCTTACAAACGGACGCCTCAAATGACTTTTCATTTGGAAATGATCTCTAGTTTAGGAGCATCACTGTGCCCACTTTAAAGCACTTTGATATAAAACCATTTCACAAAATAGAGGATACAGAGCAGCTTCACAAAATGGCAACCTCCATTTCTTCCTGCCACTCAATGTCAGTAAGATGAAAGAGCTGATTGTGGACTTTAGGAAGGGTAAGATGAAGGAACACATACTAATCCTCATAGAGGGATCAGAAGTGGAGAGAGTAAGCAGCTTCAAGTTCCTGGGTGTCAAGATCTCTGAGGATCTAACCTGGTCCCAACATATCGATATAGTTATAAAGAAGGCAAGACAGTGACTGTACTTTATTAGGAATTGAAGAGATTTGGCATGTAAACAAATACACTCAAAAACTTCTATATCTTGTACCATGGAGAGCATTCTGACAGACTGCATCATTGTCTATTATGGGGGGGGAGGGGGCTACTGCACCGGACCGACAGAAGCTGCAGTGGGCTGTAAATTTAGTCAGCTCCATCTCGGGTACTAGCCTACAAAGTACCCAGGACATCTTCAAGGGAGTGGTGTCTCAGAAAGGCAGCGTCCATTATTAAGGACCTCCAGCACCCAGGGCATGCCCTTTTCTCACTGTTACCATTAGGTAGGAGGTACAGAAGCCTGAAGGCACACACTCAGCGATTCAGGAACAAATTTCACGTCACATGCCGGTGATAATAAACCTGATTCTGATTCTGAAACACATGGCAAGAACAAAGACCATTGGTTTGTGTACTTCCACTATTCTTGACCCATTTGTGTTCACTGTTTCTTTCCATGATTTAATTCCTTCATGGCCGACATCTCTGTCATTAAGTTGATCGTAATCAAGGAGTTTTTTGTGCAACATTGGGTGTTACTGCTGTTCAAGGCATTTGATACCACAGTGATTCATTATCCAATTATAAGATAAAATTGGCTGCCAATCAGAATCAGGTTTATTATCACCGGCATGTGACGTGAAATTTGTTAACTTAGCAGCAGCAGTTCAATGCAATACATAATCTAGTCGAGAAAAAAATAATAAAATAATAAATAAACAAGTAAATCAATTACATATATTGAATAGGTTTAAAATGTGCAAAAATAGAAATAACTGTATACTTAAAAAAAAAAGTGAGGTAGTGTCCAAGGGTTCAATGTCCATTTAGGAATTGGATGGCAGAGGGAAAGAAGCTGTTCCTGAATCACTGAGTGTGTGCCTCCAATTCACCTACCAGCCCCAACTAGGAGTTGAGGATGCCATCGTCTACCTGCTGAACCGTGTCTACGTCCACCTGGACAAGCCGGCGAGCATTGTGAGGGTCATGTTTTTTGACTTCTCCAGTGCATTCAACACCATCTGCCCTGCTCTGCTGGGTGAGAAGCTGACAGTGATGCAGGTAGATGCTTCCCTGGTGTCATGGATTATTGATTACCTGACTGGCAGACCACAGTACGTGCGCTTGCAACATCCTTTAACATCTGCCGGACGATGCTGAGGAAGTTCTACGAGTCTGTGGTGCTATCATGTTTACTGTTGTGTGCTGGGGCAGCAGGCTGAGGGTATCAGATACCAACAGAATCAACAAACTCATTCGTAAGGCCAGTGATGTTGTGGGGGTGGAACTGGACTCTCTGATGGTGGTGTCTGAAAAGAGGATGCTGTCCAAGTTGCATGCCATCTTGGACAATGTCTCCCATCCATTCCATAATGCACTGGTTAGGCACAGGAGTATATTCAGCCAGAGACTCATTCCACCGAGATGCAACACTGAGCGTCATAGGAAGTTATTCCTGCTTGTGGCCATCAAACTTTACAACTCCTCCCTCGGAATGTCAGACACCCTGAGCCAATAGGCTGGTCCTGGACTTATTTCCACTTGGCATAATTTACTACTTATTATTTAATTATTTATGGTTTTATATTGCTATATTTCTACACTATTCTTGGTTGGTGCGACAGTAACGAAACCCAATTTCCCTCGGGATCAATAAAGTATGTCTGTCTGTCTTCAGGCTTCTGTATCTTCTACCTGATGTTAACATTGAGAAAAGGACATGTCCTGGGTGCTGGAGGTCCTTAATACTGGATGCTGCCTTTCTGAGACACTGCTCCTTAAAGATGATCTGGGTACTTTGTAGGCTAGTACCCAAGATCTAGACCTAGTACATCAAAATATTATAGCCAGTTACTTGAATACAAGATAAGCCTTTGTTCAGAGAACATGCTCAAAATGTCTGTACTGGACCTGAGAATGAAGCTGTTTACCATGGAGCCTTGGTGAGGATCTGACTAATACAGAATTGTGGTCAGGATATTGGCAAGATCTTGTTCCTCAGTATATTTTGACCCCTTTTACAGGGTGCTGGTACGACAACATGGGCAGTTTTGGTCTGGTCATTAAAGTAAGGATGTTGATATGTTGGGAGTAGTTCAGAGAAGGTTTATCAGACTGACTGAACATCAGAAATAGGAGCAGGAGTAGGCCATCTGGCCTTCAAAGCTTTCTCTGCCATTCAATAAGATCATGGTTGATCTGACCTTGAACTCATCTCCACCTACCTGCCTTTTCCTCATAACCCTTAATTCCCCTACTGTGCAAAAATCTATCCAACCTTGACTTAAAATATATTTACTGAAGAAGCCTCTACTGCTTCATTGGGCAGAGAATTCTACAGATTCACCACTCTTTGGAAAAAGCAGTTCCTCCTTATCTCCATCCCAAATTTACTCCCCTGAATCTTGAGGCTTTATCCCCTAGTTCTAGTCTCACCTACCAGTGGAAACAACTTTCCTGCCTCTATCTTATCTATCCCTTTCTTTATTTTATATGTTTCTATAAGATCACCTCTCATTCTTTTGAATTCCAATGAATACAGTCCCAGGCGACTCAACCTCTCCTCATAGTCTAACCTTTCATCTCTGGAATCAACCTGGTGAACCTCCTTTGCACAGCCTCCAAAGCCAGTATATTCTTCCTTAAGTAAGGAGACCAGAACTGCACACAGTACTCCAGATGCGTCCTCACCAGTACCCTGTATAGTTGCTGCATAACCTCCCTGCTCTTAAATTCAATTCCTCTAGCAATGAAGGCAACCTTCCATTTGCCTTCTTGATAGTCAAATCAAGTCAAGTCACTTTTATTGTCATTTCGACCATAACTGCTATGTACAGTACATAGTAAAAATGAGACAATGTTTTTCAGGACCATGGTGTTACATGACACAGTACAAAAACTAGACTGAACTATGTAAAAAAACAAAAAAAACTACACTAGACTACAGACCTGGGACAGTTTGGCCCTCGCTGTTGTTAGGGCTGCCTTGTCGCCTGCTCTGAAGGCAGAGTCCCGGATCCTCAGCAGCGCGCGCGCCTCTGTGGTTATCCATGCCTTCTGGTTAGCGCGTGTAGTGATGGTCTTGGACAGAGTAACATCATCAATGCGCTTGCTGATATAGCTAGTCACTGATGCTGAGTACTCCTCTAAGTTGGTAGAGTCGCCATCGGTTGCAGCCTCCCTGAACATGTGCCAGTCAGTGTGCTCAAAGCAGTCTTGAAGAGCAGAGATAGCTCCTGCTGGCCAGGTTTTCACCTGCTTCTGAACTGGTCTGGAGCGCCTGATGAGCGGTCTGTATGCTGGGATTGGCATAACAGATGTGGTCTGAGTAACCGAGGTGGGGGCGGGGCTTTGCCCGGTACACGTCGGGAATGTTTGTGTAAACCAGGTCCAACACGTTCTCCCACCTTGTTGCAAAGTCCATGTACTGATGGAATTTGGGGAGCACTGACTTAAGGTTCATGTGGTTAAAATCACCGGCGACAATAAACAGACCATCAGGGTGTGCGTTCTGCAGTTCGCTAATAGCCCCATACAGTTCTCAGAGCACCTCCTTAGCATTAGTGCTGGGGGGAATGTAGACACCGAATATAAGAACAGAGGTGAATTCCCGTGGCAAATAAAATCGTCTGCATCGAACTGCCACAAACTCCACTAACGATGAGCAGTGTCTGGAAATCAGCACGGAGTTCTTGCACCATTCCGTGTTGATGTAAACACACAAACCACAGCCATGAGTCTTACCAGAGAGAGCTGCGTCCCTGTCTTCTCGAAACAAGGCAAACCCGTCCAGCTGAATGGCGGCGTCCGAAATTCCCTCAGTGAGCCATGTTTCTGTAAAAACGTATGCAGAGCAGACTCTGTACTCCTGCCGAGTATTTCATTGTAGTTGGATGTAGTCCAATTTATTGTCCAGGGAGCGGACATTGGAGAGCAGAATGGACGGGAGAGCCAGCTGGCTAGGGTTTGCTTTTTGCCTGGCATGGAACCCTGCCCGCTTGTCTCGCTTCCGCTTCCTTGCACATCACTTACGACGTCGCCATCTCCAGCTACCAGCATCAGGCGAGTCTGAGGATTATAGGCCCGTTCCCCTCAGCAAGCTGAGGTCACGTAATTTGACCAGCAGATCTTCGTGAAGGTTTGTTTTTGGGCGATCTCTGTATTGTAGTAGTATCTGGCGATGGTAGATAGTCGCTCTGTTATCCATGTGCCCTAATCAAAGTTGTGTATTCAAACTTAAATTAGAAAATTAAATTAAAGTAACACCAAGTCTGAAAGGCTGCTGTGCCGCGCCGCCTCATGGGATAGCTTGCTGCACCTACAAACCAACCATTTGCGATTCATGCACAAGGACTCCAAAGACCTACACACAGCAGCGTGCTGCGGTCTTTTACCATTTAACTAATAATCTGCTCTTTCATTTCCCCTTCCGAAGTGGATGACCTTGCATGTACCAACATTGTACTCCATCTGCCAGACCCTTACCCACTCACTTAGCCTATCTATATCTCTCTGCAGACTCACTGTATCCTCTGCACAATTTGCTTTTCCACTCAATGTAGTGTCAATAGCAAACTTAGATACACTACCCTCGGTCCCCTCTTCTAGGTTGTTAGTGTCTATTGTGAACAGTCATGGGCCCAGCACTGACCCCTGTGGCACACCACTCACCACTGATTGCCAACCAGAGTAACACTCATGTATCCCAACTCTCTGCTTTCTATTGGTTAACCAATTCTCTATCCATGCTAATATATCTATCCCAGCTCTGTATCCTTATGTATAAGTGTTTTATGTGTCATCTTATCGAATGCCTTCTGGAAATTCAAGTAAATAATCTATCCACTGCACTCATTATAGCCTCAAAGAACTCCAGTAAGTTTGTCAAGCAGGACCTTCCTTTGCTGAATCCATGCTGCGTCTGCCTGATGGATCCATTTCTTTCCAGATGCCTCACTATTTCTTCTTTAATGATAGCTTCAAGCATTTTCTGAACTAGAGATGTTAAACTAACTGGCCTATAGTTACCTGCCTTTTGCCTGCATCCTTTTTTGAACAGTGGTGTGACATTCGCTTTCTCCCAATCTGCTGGGACCTGCCCAGAGTCCAGAGAATTTTGGTAAATTATCACCAAAGCCTCAACTATAACCTCTGCCATTTCTTTCTGTAGCCTGGGATGTGTTCCATCAGGATCAGGGGACTTATCTATCTTCAGCCCCACAAGTTTCCTCAGCACTACCTCTTCAGTGATAGCTATTGTATCGATGAACAAGCTGTTGTATGAGGAATTATTGGACAGCCTGGGTTTATATCCTCTGGAGTTTAGAAAACTGAGGGGGCCTTGCTGAATCCAAACAGATCTGACTGTGGATGTTTCCTCTTGAGGGAGCATCTAGAACTAGGGGTTACCATCTTTAAACAAAAAGGCTCCTCATTTAGGATTTTTTTTTCTCCTCTCCCTGAACAAGGCTAATCTTTGGAAAACTATTCGCCAAGAGGTGATAGAAGCTGTGTCTTTGAATATATTTAAAGCAGAATTAGATGAGTTTAGCATTCTTGTATCTTTCCCATACCTCCTGATTATCTTTTTTTCTTACTTTTACAGTGGAATGGCCATGGTTATGAAATTGCAAAGACTTTTGGTGGAAAATTCACCTTCATTTCTCCAGTTTGGCTGCAGATCCAGAGAAAGGGAGTTCAGCTGTATTACCTGACTGGTCAGCATGACGTAGACCAAGGTGATGTTTCTGCTGCTGACACATCTCTCCGGACTTTAAACTTGTCCTTTCATTGTATAATTCCAATAGTCATGGTGAGGGCTGCTACCTCATTCTCTGTGTGTATTGCAGTGTTCCAGATCTGTGTTTAGTTTGAGTTCTTTTTCACTTAACCGTGTCCTGTCAAAAGTGCTCAGTGCTTAACCTAAGTGCCACGGGGGTGTGTTGGCCCAGAGATACCATTTGAAATCATCAGTGGGAGCAGGAGGTGTAGAGTCAAGGTTGAGTTTATTGTCTTCAGCACAAGTACATATATACCCAGATGCATTGAAAAACCTGCTGCAGCATCATAGTATCAGATAAGCAGATACAGTATCAGAAAGCATAAGTTATATAAAAAATCAGACAAAAAAGAACACAATTAGAAAATTAAGTCCATTTTTATACAATGTAATCAAAGTGGTTATAGTGTTCCGAAACTATAGTGATTAGGATTGTGCAGGTTGGTTCAACCACCAAATGGTCGAAGGGAAGTAGCCGTCCTTGAACCCCTTGATGCGGGACTTAAGGTTTCTGTACTTCCTGCCCAACAGTAGCTGCAAGAAGACAGTTTGGCCCAGATGGTGGGGATCTTTGATGAATATTGCCTTCTTGAGGCAGTGCCTCATGAAGATATTACCAATGGTGGGAAGGGATGGGGAGTTTATGCTGAGATGTGAACTTCCAGTCAGTAATTATCTTACCATCAAGTAGTGATTGATAATTGGTTATCTGCCACTTTAATTCTCCATCCTATTCTTACTTTGACTGCTCTCTTTGGCACAATGTTCCAAAATAGCCAAACCCTTCATTTTTCTTACATCCATGTGCCTATATGAGAGTCTCTTAAATATCCTTATTGTCTCAACCTCTACTAGCACCTCCCTCCCTTCGTACCTTAAATCTATGTCCTCTACTTTGAGTCCCTGTTACTTCTCTTTCCCTGAGAATGAGAAAATGGACACATTCACCCTCTCTATGCCCTTCATGACTTCATATACCTTTGTAAGGTCACCCCTCAGGTCTTCTATATTTCAGAGAATAAAGTTCTACCCTTTTTAACCAGCCAGCCTCCTGAGTACTGGCAATATCCTCTACACTTTTTCAAATTTAGTGACATCTTTCCAGGAGCCAAAACTGAATGCAGTACTTATCAACAAGTGCAAGTAATGTCTTACCCTCTGAACTCAATGCTCTAATTGATGAAGGCCAGCATGCCAGAAGTCTTCTTCACATTCGGTTGACTCTTTTGCCACTTCCAAGGAACCACACGTTTGTCCTCCTAGGTCCTTCTGTTCTCCAACATTCCCCAGAGCCCCACCATTCTGTGAAGGTCCCATCCTGGTATGTGTATCATCGGGCATCTTTTTGTGGCTGTCAGTGTCAAGAACTTCATAAACAGAAGCTGGAGAAAACCATTCAGTCCTTGTTCGGTCATTGCATATTTACTAACCATGCCTTGTACATTCTCATCCAAGTTGTTGATAGAGGTGACAAACAACTATGGGACTAGTACTGACCCCTGAGGCACACCACTAATCACAAGCCTGCAGTCCAAGGAATAACCTTCCACTTACGCCTGTGTGTCCTACCAGTTCTATAACCATCTACATAGTTCTCCCTGAGGGATTTAGCTGAGGGGAGCACCTGTCATTGTCCCAAGTATGGTGAAGGTTCAAAACTAGATGGGATTGTAATGATGGAGGAGGTGAAGAGTTTCAAAGGGAGGATAGCAAGTTTAGTGAGTGGGTAAGAAGGAGGCAGAGGGAATGAAAAGAAGAAATACGCAGTAATCTATTTTGGTGTACAAAGCAGGAAAGTTTTTGCTATGTGATGAGAGACTGGTTAGTGTCAATGTTCAAAGGAAGCTGGGTGTGTCTACACACAAGTCACAGAAGGACACCAATGCAGATGCATCAGCCAATTAAGAGGGTAATTGGTGTGTTAGCTTTTGTTACAAAGAGGATTTGAAAATGGGAGTAAGAAAGTCATTTTGAAATTGTACAGAGCCTTAATGAGATTGCGCCTGTACAGTCTTTGTCTCTTAATTGTAGGAAGGATATATTTACCAGCAAAGATCCACTAGACTGATTCTCATGATGGTGAATTTGCTGTGTGAGCAGAATTTAAAAAGGTTAGAACTGTTCTCTAGCATTTAGAAGAATGAGAGGCAATCTTATAAAATTGACAAAATTTGTAAGTAATTTGACAGGTTGGGTGCAAGGAGAATGTTTCCCTGCCTTTGGGATCCAAAACTGGGTGCTGAATGAAGATTAGTAATGTAGGACTGAGATGGTCACCATCACCCTGAGTGAATTACCGGGAGCAGGAGGTGCAAGAACAAGGCAGTGAACAATACTCAATCTTTGAGCAGGGACACACCAGAAGAGGAGGATAATTTTTGTAGTGTCGCATCCAGAATGAGGTAGTCTGCTGTGTTATGACTTATGTGATGGACTGAATGAATATCTCATGATCTAAATTACTCTACCCTGGAACTAGTACTCATGGGACGTCAATATGTACATGCTACTCCTGGACCAGGTGTGGTCTGTGAGTGTTTCTTTCATGACCTTGACCTGAATGCCAAGGTTGGAGAACATGGGATCTTCTGGCACGATGTGAGAGGCCAGAAGGAAAGTTGCCACCAACAGCACAGGTCTGACAAAATGCTTGAAGCACAACTAATAACTAAAATCTTGTTTGTGCATAAAGGATTACAGAACAGGTGACCGTGTTGCAACACAGTCCTGGTCCTGTAAATGTGGCTACTTGATCATCACCTAAAAGACAGACTGAGTGATGTCCACGTCACCTGCATCATGACCGCCGTTTAATCCACTGTTCTCTCCATCAACCTGCCCCCAAAACAATGGCAGCAGCAGAAACATTGGTACAATAAAAATCAATTTTGTCCCCACAAAATGTTGACTGCTGGCCAGCTAACTTTGGTTAGCTAACTTGGTACACAATTAATTCAAAATTGTAACTTGATAATATATATGCAAATATTCACAAATTACGTCGACCCCTGGCCAACCACCACTTCAGTTTATAATATCGCAATAGGGGATCTCCAGTTGGCTAAACTTTCTTCTTCCTACCCCTGGCATGAGACATCTTCTTTGTTTTAGTTAGGAATTCTCGCTACTCATTATCCAGAACCCTTCATTCTTATTGTCTTATCATTTCTGCACCATTATGCTTTGTCTTCACTGACTTTGGCTTGCCTGTGTCAACCTTTCATAGGCTATGACTCTAAGCTACAGGTCCCATTGCTCTTTTCCCAAATAAGGACTTTCTTCTGATGTCATCCCTTGCTTCACCTTCCAATTCAATCAGCTCCAGCCATTTCATCCAGACACTGAGTTCAAGTTCCTTCAGTTTGCAGGCACAGACTGTCCTTCCATACGTCTGCAGTTTTCCTTCTTCCCGATGAACAGTTCACAAGCGATGGCTTATTTGGAAAGAATCTTTTGTTGAGTAGGTTATTGTAATTTCCACTTCCAGTTGTCCCTGGCGAAGAACCAGTTCACAGAATGGTGGTCTCAGTTCCTTCCACCATGTGACAAGAACAAAAGCATTTGTTTTATCTACTGACACTGTTGTTTATCTGTTCCAGTTAGCTGTACTTCATATTTTAATTTCTTCTCATATAGCCCCTTATGGTCAACCCAATGTCAACCAACCAGCAAAACCTGCAGAGTATCTGCAGTGCCCTGAAGTCCCCAGTAATCAGTAACTGGAGAGATTCTTGGCCTCTCTGCCAAAAAGCCTGGTTTGATGAGAATAACTGGAAGGTCAAAGAGTGAATTAACTGAAATTCCACCAGGCTGTAATGGAAAGGAGGCTGGTCTACTGGCAGCTGAAGGCTTGGATCCAACAGAAGACTCAGGACCTAAAGGACAGTTGGTATGTGGAAAGAGTGCAGTAACTCTCTGACTGCCATGATGAGCCTTGCCCAACACTCCATTCGGAGCCAATGATAGAGGGTTGTTATCAAGAGCAGTGAGGTAGTTGGTGCCCACCTAGAAGATGAACCAAACCATGAGACTGTCCTCAAGTCTATCCTAAGGTAAACTGTCCAGTCCAGCCACACCAACATCCCAGACCAACATGAAGTCAAATTAAAAAAAAACACATAAGACCCCAGGAGCAGTTGGTATCCCTGCTGAAATTCTAGAAAACTACTTTTGGTCACAAGTCCACAGTCTCATTTCTTCTGGGAGGAGAATTATATAACTGAGGTGTCCTTAAGGAAAAGATATGTTTAGTTATGCTAACTTTAGGAGGATCTGTTGACTGTCAGTTGAGAGGAACTGTGTAGCAGACATCTTCAACTTGGCTGCAAGCAGAAACTCATCTCCCTTGCACCTTTGTTATGATGGTACACAGCTGTGATTTTAACTAAAGAGTCCACAACAGACCCGATTTCAATGCAGCCTGTTACCACCCCCAACACTTTTCTGTACCAACAGATTTCCTGCTGAAATAGAGTTCACCCACAAGGTAAACACACTAAGTGCTGGAGGAACTCAACGTGTAAGGAAGCTTTGCTAAGCCCTCTTCTCGTCACCATCCCATCTCCATGAGCCCTCTATGCCCTTCTCTGATCCCATGCCTGCCCTAGCTCAAACCCTCCCTTCTCTGAGCCTGACATCAGCAAAGGCTTTGCCTTCATACCTCTGCACCTGCACCTCAGTGAGCTTCAAGCCTACCATGACATTGAGATCTTACATTGCCTCTGCCTTCTGTTCTTTGGCAAGGATTCCCTGCCTCCCCTACTTCTCCCACCTCAAACCCTCCTCTTGCACACGCACTTTTGGCCTTTAGCGCTCGCTCAACTTTTTCATTCCTAATTGTTGATGTGATATCAACCATCCTGACTTCTCCAATCCAATCTTACCCCCTCTGACTGTACTGCTTTCTGCTCCCTGTGCTAATCCCAATCTCACTGTTAAACCAGCAGACAAGGGCAGTGCTTTTGTAGTCTTTTACTTCCACAGCTCCTTTTACCTACTCCTTGATGACTATCAGACTACAGAAATTATTGGCATATGCAGAAAATGAGATACGAGTCACAGACAAAGCATTCACCAAAATGTCCGAAAGAGTGGGTCATGTTCTTATGGGTTCATCTTTTGGATAGCAGAGGTCCTATACCACCTGTCCATGATGTACCATGCTGCCCTCTCACTATTAAGTTCTGTGGCATAATCTTTGGAATTCTGTTATCCTGGGGACCATCTTTCCATGAAGACCACAGAACTGACAATTGATAAAGCTGAAACAGATGGTGGGGTTGGTAGGACCTATTGAAGGAAAATTTAGAAAGTTTCAGAGAAATGGCAAAGCAATTTGTGTAGTACAGTAAAGTAAATAATAATACCCAGCATTTATCAAGACAAGCACAATAGTATTTCTACCAGAGGAGTGCACAAAGACAGAACTTTGTGAATGCATGCAGAAATTGTTACAGATGGGTGAGTTAGTAGCACAAACAGAAATGGATGGGTACATTCTAATAGCTGTTATGATGTTGCAGACTATTAAAACAGTGGAAGGACATTGAGGTGGGCATGGATGAGAAGCTGGCCAGTGCGGAGACTGAGCCAGGAATGTAACCTCATCGTCCTTGTGTCTGACAGTGGTTCTAATAGTTGTTCAAAATCCAGGATGTGTTCCAAGCCAGGAAGGAGGGTAGACTTGAGATTTAACACCTGTAATTTGCCTTTTGTTGAGCTGTTAAGCCACTAGATGGTAGTACTGTGTTACTGTTTAAAGAATCCTCTAAGCTTAACCCTGTTTACCATTGGTGAAATACTTCTTTTAAGTGAAGGTTACTAATAACAGGATTGAAAAGAATATTGAAGCTTAAGCATGGAACGTTTTTGTCCTGTATTTTGGAGTGTCGGCTTTTCACCTATCAAGCCACTATCACGATGGTGCTGGTGAACCATGGTGACATTCTGTGTGCTGCAGACAATACTTCTAAATATACTTTTAAATATACCTGTTACAAATTACTCTCACTGCAATCTGCAGCCTGTAATTTCTCTCTAAGGCCTAAGCAATGTAGTTTTAAATGAACTTAATGATCTACAGATTTCACAATTGTGTGAACTAGGCAGGTACAGCACATCTAAGTGGACTAAGCTTCATGGCTGTTGACAGAAGCAAGGCAGGAGAGGGGTACTCCAGAGCAGGCTGAAACGCGAAAGGATGAGGCCTCTTTTATCCAGCGTCTTGTTAGCAAATGTGCAGTCGCTGGAGAACGAATTGAGGACCCAAAGGCAAGATTGCTACATGGAAGGAAAATAAGGGACTATTGTTTGTTTGAATGAAACTTGGCTGTCATCTGGCACACATGATACATCTGTCAAACCAGAAGGCTTCTCGACTTACTGAATGGACTGAACTGTTGATTTGGAATAAGCAAAAGGTGGAGATGTGTGTTTCATTATTAACTCTTGGTGGTTCTCTGATATGGCTGTTTTGTCAAACTCGTGTTCCTTTGACCTTGAAGAGTCAAATGCTGTCCATTCTATTTACTTAGGGAGTTCTCCATAATCATGATGGCAGTTTACATGCCACCAGCAGCAAACTATAATCACTTGACATACTGCATGATGCCAACTCTAAACAAGAAACAGACCAACCATCCTGATGCATTTCAAATCATAGTCAGGCTCTTCATACAGGCTTGTTTGAAGAAAACCCTGCCAGTTACCATCAGTACATAACCTGTAGCACCAGAGGTCCCAACACACTGGATCACTGTCACCAACTAAGATGAGGAATGCCTACTGTTCCATACCCAGATGGCATTTCAGTAACTCGGATCACTTGGCTGTCCTTGTCCTAACTGCATACGTGCAGAAGCTAAAGAGCAAAGCTCCAGAGATTACGGCAACAGAGGTGGTGGTGGGAGGCAGAGGGGTGGCTAAGGTGCTGCTTTGAGTCGGTGGACTGGGTCGTGTTCAAGGACTCGTCTGTGGATCTGAATGAATTCATCATGGTTGTATTTTTCAGAATAATTGTAGATGAGTGTTCCCACAAAGTCATTCAAGGTCTTCCCCAATCAAAGCAATTATGAGATCCGCAATCTGCTGAGAGCCAGGTCAGAGGCAATCAAGTCTGGTGACCAAGAAAGTTACATGAGGTCCAGATACGATCCCCAGAAAGCCATCTCATGGGTGAAGTAGCAATTCTGGACCAAACATGAATCAACAAAGGATGCTTGACACTTGTGGCAGGGCTTGAATACTATCACCTCTATAAAGTTAAATCAAGCAACATAGTGGACAACAGGGTTTCGCTTCCAGATGAGCTCAGTGCCTTCTAAGCAAACTTTGACTGTCAAAACATCGCAAACTCGCACAGCCCCTGATGATCCTGAGGTTTCAGTCCGATGCCGATGTGTGAATAACCTTCAGGAGGGTGAACCCACAAAAAGCATTCGCTTAGATGGGGTACCTGGCCAAGTACTAAAGACCTGTAAACAACACACACAAAATGCTGGTGGAACACAGCAGGCTAGGCAGCATCTATAGGGAGAAGCGCTGTTGATGTTTTGGGCCAAGACCCTTCGTCAAGACTAACCGAAAGGAAAGTTAGTAAGAGATTTGAAAGTAGTGGGGGGAGGGGGAAATGCAAAATGATAGGAGAAGACCGGAGGGGGTGGGATGAAGCTAAGAGCTGGAAAGCTGATTGGCGAAAGTGATACAGAGCTGGAGAAGGGAAAGGATCATGGGACGGGAGGCCTTGGGAGAAAGAAAGGGGGAGGGGGAAAGCACCAAAGGGAGATGGAGAACAGGCAGAGTGATGAGCAGAGAGAGAGAAAAAAAACAACTAACTATGTCAGGGATGGGGTAAGAAGGGGAGGAAGGGCATTAACAGAAATTAGAGAAGTCAATGTTCATGCCATCAGGTTGGAGGCTACCCAGACGGAATATAAGGTGTTGTTCCTCCAACCTGAGTGTGGCTTCATCTTGACAGTAGAGAAGGCCATGGATAGACATATCAGAATAGGAATGGGACGTGGAATTAAAATGTATGGCCACTGGGAGATCCTGCTTTCTCTGGCGGACTGAGCGTAGGTGTTCAGCGAAACGGTCTCCCAGTCTGCGTCGGGTCTCACCAATATATAAAAGGCCACACCGGGAGCACCGGACGCAGTATGCCACACCAGCCGACTCACAGGTGAAGTGTTGCCTCACCTGGTAGGACTGTCTGGGGCCCTGAATGGTGGTGAGGGAGGAAGTGTAAGGGTAGGTGTAGCACTTGTTCCGCTTACAAGGATAAGTGCCAGGAGGGAGATTGGTGGGAAGGGATGGGGGGGACGAGTGGACAAGGGAGTCGCGTAGGGAGCGATCCCTGAGGAAAGCAGAAAGAGTGGGGGAGGGAAAGATGTGCTTGGTAGTGGGATCCCGTTGGAGGTGGCGGAAGTTATGGAGAATTATACGTTGGACCTGGAGGCTGGTGGGGTGGTAGGTGAGGACAAGGGGAACCCTATCCCGAGTGGGGTGGTGGGTGGATGGGGTGAGGGCACATGTACGGGAAATGGGAGAGATGCGTTTGAGAGCAGAGTTGATGGTGGAAGAAGGGAAGCCCCTTTGTTTAAAAAAGGAAGACACCTCCTTCGTCCTGGAATGAAAAGCCTCATCCTGAGAGCAGATGCGGTGGAGACGGAGGAATTGTGAGAAGGGGATGGCATTTTTGCAAGAGACAGGGTGGGAAGAGGAATAGTCCAGGTAGCTGTGAGAGTCATTAGGCTTATAATAGATATCAGTAGATAAGCCATCTCCAGAGATGGAGACAGAAAGATCAAGAAAGGGGAGGGAGGTAATTTGAACCAGTACTAAAGAGTTGTCCTGATCAACTGGCCAGTGTGTTCACTGAGATCTTTAACCTTTTGCTTCGACAACCTGAGGTACCCATCTGCTTCAAGTAGGCTTCAACCACACCAGTTCCAAGAAGAGCATGGTGACCTACCTCAATGATGATCGCCCAGTAGCACTTAAATCCACAGTGGTGAAGTGTTTTCATAGGTTGGGGATGAAACATCTGTACTCCTGCCTGAGAAGCGGCTTAGATCTGCTCCAATTTACATAGTGGGAGCTCTTCACTCAACCCTGGAACATCTGGATAGCAAAGATTCATACATCATGATGCTCTTTATTGACTACACCTCAGCATTCAATAGCATCATCCTCTCAGAACTAATAAATAAGCTCTGGACCTTGGAGATCCTCGTGCAATTGGATCCTCAATTTCCTCACTCTCAGACCCCAGTCAGTTTGGATTGGCAAAAACATCTTCTCCACCATTTCCACCAGCACAGGTGCACCATGAGGCTGTGTGTTTAGCCCCTGCTCTGCTCACTTCACACTTATGACTGTGGATAAGTACAGCTCCAGTCCCACATTCAGGTTTGTTGATGACAGCACTGTCATTTAACGAATCAAAGGTGGTGAGGAATGAACATACAGGAAGGACAGTGGAAGTCTGGCTGAGTAATGCCATAACAACAACCTCTTACTCAATGCCAGCAAGACCAAGGAGGTGATGATTGACTTCAGAAAGAGGAAGCTAGTCTTCATCAGAGCATCAGAAGTGGAGAGGGTCAGCAACTTTAAAATTCGTTGGTGGTGTTATTTTGAAGCACCTGTTCTGGGTCCAGCACACAAGTGCAATTTCAAAAAAAGCACATCAGCACCTCTACTTCCTTAGGAGCTTGCAGAGATTCAGCATGGCATCTAAAACTTCGATAAACTTCTATAAATGTGCAGTGGAGAGTATATTAACTCCTACATCACAGCCTGGTATGGAAACACCAATGTTCTTGAACAGAAAATCATCATGGTGGAGCCTACCCCACTGGTGAGCAGGAAAGCAGCGTCCATCATCAAGGACCCCACCACCCAGGAACTACCAGGTTCAGGAGCACTTACTACTGCTCAACCATTAGGCTCTTAAACCAAACGAGATAATTTCATTCAACTTCACTCGCCCAATCTATGAAATGTTCCCACAGCCAATGGACTCACTTTCAAGGTCTCTTCATCTCACGTTCTCAGTACTTATTGCTTATTTATTTACTATTATTATTATTTCTTTCTTTTTGTATTTGGCACAGTTTGCTGTCTGCACTCCGGTTGAACACCCAAATTGGGCAGTCTTTCATTGATTCTGTTAATGGCTATTATTCTGTAGATTTATTATGCCCGCAGGAAAATGAATCTCAGAGTTGTATATGGTAACATATATGTACTTTGATAATAAGTTTACATTGGACTTTGAACCAGTGCTAGTATTTGTGTCTCATTGTAATTAAATCATGGCAAGCTCATGATTTTGGTGCTAGTTGAGAAGATGTTCAGCACTATCAGTTGTTCTTCTATTTTCAGTCCAACACATTTTGAATAGACATTTCTTGTTAAGCTGTTACATGTTAGAATCATAAATTCACAGATACCCAGGTCCCAGTACGTGGAGAGGAAGTGCGGAAGCATTGCCTATAGGTCAGGTGCCAAACCATCAAGGTTTCTGAAGCAGGAGTTCCCTACCTGGGTCATGGACCCTTTGCTTAACGCAGTGGTCCCCAGCCTCCGGGATGCGAAGCGTGCAGTGGTGCGGCGGTAGCCGGAACGCAGTTGTTTATTTAGGCTTTTTTCTTAAAGATGTGCTGGGTGCGTTCCGGCTACCACCACACCCCTGCACGCTTCGCGGATCGGTATCGCTCCGCAGCCCGGAGGTTGGGGACCACTGGCTTAATGGTATTGGTGCATGGCTAAAAAACATTGGGAACCCCTGCTGAACAGTCAGATAATGGATTATGGTGTATACAGAGTGGCTGTGGAATGTAGTGCTGTGAAGTGTTTTAGTATTACTACAATTAACCCTAGCTGTGAGGTTTTGAGATGCTTTTTACTTTCTGTGGGATCACTAGAAGTGATGATGATAAAGAGAAGGAGAAAATGATAGAAAGTGTCAGAAGTATATGCAGGGGAATATTTTGTATCTGGTGATCAGAATTCCATTAGTTTCAAGATAATTATGGGAGCGATAGGTCTGATCCTCGGGTTGAAATTTTAAATTGGAAAAGGCCAATTTTGATGGCGTTAGAAAGGATCTGGCAGGTGCGGATTTTTATTTGGATTGTTTTCTAGCAAAAGGATGTGCGAGGCTCTCAGAAGTGAAATTTTGAGAGTACTGAATTTGTATGTTCCTGTCCGAATAAAAGACAATCATAGCAGGTTATGGAATCCTGGTTTTCAACAGATATTGAAGCCTGGGTTAAGAAAAAGGAGGTGTAGAAAGCAGGAAATAAACAAGATGCTTGGGGAGTATAAGAAATGCAAGAGGAAATTATGAGGATGAAAAGAAGGTTGGAGATTTCTTGGCAAATATGGTGAGGGAGAATCCCAAGGGCTTCTACAGATATATTAGCAGCAAAAAGATAGCAAGGGACAATATTGGTCATCTATGCGTGGAGTCGAAAGAGATGTGGAAGATTTTAAATGGATTTTAAGTACATATTTCGCATCTGTATTTACTTAGCGAATTGACACAGGGTCTGTAGAACTGAGGCAAAACAGCAGTGAGGTCATTCATTGTATGCAGATTACAGATCAGGAAGTGCTTGCTGTCCTTGAGGAAAATCCCCAGGGCTTGAGGAAATGTTTGTTTGTACCTTGTGTAGAAATTGCAGGGTCTCTGGCAGAGGTATTTGAAATGACCTTAGCCACAGGTGAGCTGCCAGAGGACTGGAAGATAGCTAATGATGTTCTTTAGTTCAAGAAAGATACTAAATAAGTTGGGAAATTATAGGCCGGCGAGCCTGATGTCAGTAGTGGGTGAATTATTGGAAGGTATTCGAAGGGACCGGATTTAAGTATTTGGATAGACAAGGCCTGATTAGGAATAAACAACATGCTTTTGTGCATGGGAAGTCACATCTGACCAATCTTAAAAAGTTTTACGAAGAGGTTACTAGGAAAGTTGAATTGCCTATGTGGACTTTAGCAAGGCCTTTGATGAAGTCCTGCATGGGAGGCTGGTCAAGAAGGTTCAGTTGCTTGGCATTCAGGATGAGGGAGTAAATTGAGTTTGACATTAGCCTTGTGGGAGAAGCCAGAGAATGGTAGTATGTGGTTTCCTCTCTGACTGGAGGTCCATGACTGGTGGTGTGCCATAGGGATTGTTGTTGTTTGTCATCTACATCAATGATCTTGATGATGTAGTAAATTGGATCAGCAAATTTGGGGATGACACCAAGATTGAATAGAGGACAATGAGAAAGGCTATTAAAGCTTGCAGTGGGGTCTGGACCAGCTGGAAAAATAGACTGAAAAATGGCAGATGGAATTTAATGCAGATAAATGTGAGTTGCTGCATTTTGGAAGGACAAACCAGGTTAGGACTTACACAGTATATGGTAGAACAGAAGGATTTCTCTTACTCTTAGGATCCTTAATTCCTTAAAGTGGTGTCACAGATAGATAGGGTCATAAAAAAAGTTTTGGCACATTATCTTTCATAAATCAAAGTACTGAGTACAGGAGCTGAAGTATTATGTTGAAGTTGTATAAGACGTTGGTGAGGTCTAAGTTGTGTGCAGTTCTGGTCACCTACCTACAGGAAACTAATAAATCTTCTCTGAATTCTTGCAATGTTATAAGGATGTTTTTGGGTCTTGAAGGTGAGTTATAGGGAAAGGTTTAATAGGTTAGAACATTATTTTCTGGAGCACAGCAGAATGAGGGAAGATTTGATAGCGGAACATCAAATTGTCACAGATATAGTGTAATTGCTATTAAGCTTTTGTCACTGAGCTTGGGTGAGTCAAGGGTTAAGGGGTGAAAGGTGAAATACCTGTATGTAAGAGGAGGCTGAAGGGGAAATTCTTCACTCAGTATGAGTGAAACGAATTGCCAGCAGAAATGGTGAATGCAGGTTCAATTTCAGCATTTCAGTGAAATTTGGATAAGTACAGTATGTGGATGGGAGGAGTATGGAGGGCTGTGTAACATGTGGGTCAATGGGATTAGGCAGAATAACAGTTCAGCATGAACTGGATTGGTGAAAAGGCCTGTTTCTGTGCTGTAATAGTTTATGACTCTAAAAAGAATTAGGACATTATAAACAGTGAACCATTTTCAAATTTTGTGTGAGCTTTATTGGATTAACATGTTTTTAATGAACAGATCCCTCACCCTGCTGATTCACAAGTCGTCTACATCACCCAAATCATATCAGTATGAGATTTACAGTAGGTAATGTGCACATAACCAAACTAGCTAAATGTAAATTATTTCAATCTATAGCAGAAGCCTTCTCCTTTAAGAGACAGTGATTCCACCTAAGCCTTGCCCCATCTGTTCCTGTTAATGCATTGTCATTCCATTTTCAAAACTGCAAACTGAAAATGTAACCATAAATCAATTCTTTGCTGAATATGTTTATAACTTTGTTACATGAAGAAAGAAGCTTGTTTCTAAGAGACCATTAAGTGGAATCTGCTAGCCTTGCTGTATTCTGCACATAACTAATTCTGTTCTTGTTATCTTTAAACAGGATGGATGAAGAAGGTGAGGGAGAGTTCCAGTGCAGTCCGTATTGGTGAGTGGTGAATTGTCTGTCAGCTTATTATTCGCAGTGGTACTGTGAACTCCAGTCTCCTTACCTAGATTTTGTGCTCCATGGTTATTACAGGGCATTGTCTTTAGAATATTGGATTTGGCTGGTCACCAACTGTTGCAGAGAACTGTTGGCTGGCTCCAGTCAATGTCAGTGATATTCTTATCAGAGTCGTGGTGTTACCCCTATAAGAGTCACGGCATTATACAGCAGTGAAACAGACCCTTCTGCTCAACTGATTTGTGCCATCTAAGCCAGACCCACGTCCCTCTAAATGTTTCTTGTCCATGTATCTGTTCAAATGTCTTTTTAAATACTGTGATTGTACCTGCCTTTACTGCATCCTCTGGCAGCTCATTCCGTATTCCCAGTATCCTGTGCGTGAAGTTTATCCTCAGCAATTCCCCACCTACCTTAGATCTGTGTTCCTAGGTTTTTCTAGATTCCCAACCCTGGGAAAAATCTGTGACACGCTACCCTATCTATCCCCTCATGGATTTTATAAACCTCTTCACTCACTCCTCCATCTTCCTCACTGAAGGGAACAAGCAGTCCCAACCTGTTCAGTCTCTCCTTATAACTCAAGCCCACCAGTCCAGATGACATCCTTGTGAAGCCCTTCTCCATTGTCTCTAGCTTCACTGCATCCTTCCTGTAGCATTTACACATAGTACTCCTAAGTGTGGCCTAACCAACATTTTGTACAACTGTAGAATTTCAGCAGTAGAGTGTGTTCTGGGGAGAGGCCACCTGTAGTCTGACCTCCCACACTGCAACCCTGAGCCCACTTCTGGGACTAGGGCCACTGCGATACTGACCTGATGAACTAAATTCACTTTGCATCTGGCCCCTCAGCATTTTAAACACTTGTGGGGGCATGTCCAGCATAGTCATATCCAGATGTGTGGGCTGTGTGGAAAGGAGCAAAGAGGATCCACTCCCACCCTCCCTGCCGCACCCCTGATTTATTTATTTATTGAGATACAATGAGGAATAGGCCCTCCTGGTCCTTTGAACTATGCCAGCTAGCTACCCCCGATTTAACTGTAACCTAATCATGTGACAATTTACAACGACCAGTCAACCTACCAGCCAGTACGTCTTTGGAATTTGGGAGGAAACCAGAGCACCCGGAGGAAACACATGCGGTCACGGGGAGATTTACAGACAGCGGCAGGAATTGAACCCGGGTCACTGCTACAGTAAAGCATTGTGCTAATGACTATGTTACGGTGCCTCTCTGTCTGCATGGCACTTACATATTCTCTCTCTGACTATGTGGGTGCTCGCTGTGACCTCTCTGGCTTCACCCCTCATTCCAAGAACATGCATCTTGGTGGTTAGTTGGCTGCTGTAAGAGTTGGCTGGCTGGTTCAACAATTTCCAGTAACATCAGTAGGGAACTACACCTGGTTTCAACACCTGAGCATGCTGCTCTGTGAATCTCATCTGAAGATCACTAGGGGTCTTATCATTATTGGAATGTCAAATTTATGGTTCTTGAATTTGTTGCTTTAGTGAGTCTAATGCCCCTTCCAGTCTATTATCTTTGCAGGTCTAACATGTGCTTAGCTAATGTGTTATTCTAAGGAACCACTTTTGGCTGTGACTCTGTGTAATGTACTGCTGCTATTTTCTGTCTAAACTGTACCATCTCTACAATTTCCCAGTTACCATTACTTTTCACAACTCTAACCAGGTCACATTGTGTTTTATTTTGGAACAGGGAAAGGTGTAAGATTATGTAAAGTTTCCAGAGTTCAAATGACCAATCTTTAAAAACAGATCCCTCCACCTCTTAAATATCAACCTTGGGCTATCCATTCCATGTATTCAATGCAAAGTTTGTTCAGCTTTTCAGCCCATTTCATTCAGATAAATTTGTAGTGATCTGACCACATTGGATGAACTGGCTTTAATGATCTTTAAATAATATCTCTCCCAGCTATCTTCTCCGCACAGCAGTCCCAAATCCCCTGCGTGCCCAGTGCCTTAAAATCAGTAGGAATTTGGAACCAAAACAGAGAAACTGATCCAATAATTGAATAAATTAGTTCTGTGGTGAATGGAGTGCTATCTGGCTCCTCAACATATCCATCCTCACATCCTGTGTACTAGTGCTGACTTTGCACTGTTTTCTGACCATTTATCCAACAGTTCCCCGTGTTCTCTTTGATGGTTGGACCTACCGCGATTATGAGAAGGTGTTTAACAGTGAGGATGAGATTGAGGATTTAGCGGAAGCCTTGGTGCAGACAGCAAAGGTTAGTCACTTCAGAGATTTTCGTTTCATCCATTCATTAGCTCTGTGGAAAACCTTAGCGAGGTTTTTCCTCCCTCAGTCACTTCCTGAATAAAGCCAGGGTTCTTCTCCTCCCCTTACCTCCTCTCCCATTAGCTGTGCAGTGAATCCCTGCTAGGCCCAAGTGTTTTGAGATAGCCGATGATCGGTTATCTCCTTGAGCACGAGCAAGGGAAGAACTAATAGGGCCTAACAGAATGTGGACGATTCCCAACAGTAATCAGGGTGCTAAGGATGGACAAAATAGGGACGTGGGTTGGGCCACAGCTGAGCTCGGAAGGTGTAAGTTTGGCAGGCTTGGGTCGGGCTTGGAAAGTTTGACGATGAAGTTAGGACTGTGGACTGCTTTTTCAACTGCATTGATAGATGAGGTTCAAAGGATCAGTGTGTCTGGATGTGATGTAACACTGCATGTTGAGTGACTTTCATTCCCCTGGGAAATTGTGAACAGGAATATTCTCAACTAAGATGACAAGAATGAAGGTGGGGCCACTAAAGGATAAAGAAGGCAACATGTGCCTGGAGGCAGAGGAGGTTGGGGGGGGTCCTAAATGAATACTTCGGTATTCACAAGTGAAAAGGACCTTGATCAGGATGAGGTCGAAATAGAAAATGAGGCCTGTGTGCTGGACAATGTGGAGATTAAGGAAGAAGTAGTGTTGGATCTTCTTAAAAACATCAAGATTGATAAGTCCCCAGGGCCAGATGTGATGTACCCCAGGTTGCTGTGGGAAGTGAGAGAAGAGATCACTGGAGCAGTAGCCATGATCTTTGATCCTCTTTGGCTGCAGGGGAGGTGCTGGAGGATTGGAGAATGGCAGATGTAGTTCCCTTGTTTAAAAAAGGTAATAGGGAGAATCCTGGGAACTATAGACCGGTGAGTCTTACGTCGGTGGTCTTGCAAACTATTGGAAAGGATTCTTAAGGATAGGAACTACGAGCATTTGGAGAAGTACAGTCTACTCAAGGATAGTCAACATGGCTTTGTAAAGGGAAGGTCGTGCCTCATGAGCCTAATTGAGTTTTTTGAAGAGGTATCAAAAGAAATTGATGAGGGTAGGGTAGTAGATGTGGTCTACATGGATTTTAGCAAGGCATTAGCAAGACAAGTTCCCTCATGAGAGACTTATCCAGAAAGCCATGAGGCATGAGATCAGTGGAACCTTGGCTGTTTGGATAAAAAATTGGCCTACAGGAAGAAAGCAGAGGGTAGTAGTGGAAGAAAAGTATTCTACCTGGAGGTTGTGACTAGTGGAGTGCCACAAGGATCTGTCCTGCTATTTGTGATTTTTATAAATGACCTGGATGACGAAGCGGAAGGATGGGTGAGTAAGTTTGCGGATGACACAAAGATTGGAGGAGTTGTGGATGGAGCTGTAGATTTTTGAAGGTTACAAGAGGATATAGACAGGATGCAAAGTTGGGCAGTAAAGTGGCAGATGGAGTTCAATCCGGATAAGTGTGAGGTGATGCATTGTGGAAGGACAAACCAGAAGGCTGAGTACAGGGTTAATGGTCGGTTATTTAAGAGTGTGGATGAACAGAGGGACCTTGGGGTTCTAATCCATACATTCCTCAAGGTCGTTGCACAGGTTGATAGGGTAGTTAAGAAGGCCTATGGGATGCGAGGCTTCATTAATTGAGTTCAAGAGTAGAGAGGTCATGTTGCAACTCTGCAGATCTCTGGTGAGACCACACTTAGAGTATTGTGTTCAATTCTGGTCACCTCATTATAGGAAGGATATGGAAGCTATGGAGAGGGTGCAGAGGAGATTTACCATGATGTTGCCTGGTTTGGAAAACAAGTCATATAAGGCAAGGTTAGCAGAGCTGGAACTTTTCTCTTTGGAGCATAGAAGAATGAGAGGGGACTTGATAGAGGTCTACAAGATTATGAGAGGCATAGATAGGGTGGATAGCCAGTACCTGTTTCCCAGGGCACCAATAGCAAACACCAGAGGGCATATGTACTAAGTTAAGGGAGGGAAGTTTAGGGGAGACATTAGGGGTAAGTTTTTTTACACAGAAGGTTGTGGGTGCCTGGAATGACTTGCCAGGGATGGTGGTGGAGGCTAAAACATTAGGGATATTTAAGAACCTCTTGGACAGGCACATGGATGAAAGAAAAATAGAGGGTTACGGGGTAGTGTGGGTTTAGTACTTTTTAAAAATGAATATATGGGTTGGCACAACATCAAGGGCCGAAGGGCCTGTACTGTGCTTTGGTATTCTAGTGTCTAGGGTGCTCACTTGGCTAGATAATCTTAAGTAGGAGGTTCACTCTTCTATCTCACTGTTTGTAGAATTAAATATAAACAGGCAAAGTTCAAAGGCAAGGCATAATTGTAAACACCCAAAAGGGCAGTGAGTCTACAGGAATCAGGCAGGACTGTGAAGGATGAAAAGGCTGCAATATCTTTGGTGATCTTAAGCTGAAACATCCAATGAAAGTTGGTAAATCAGATGCTGGAAATCTGAATAAAACCAGGAAATTTTGGAAACACTCAGTAGGTCAGGCAGTATCTGTGGAAAGGGAAAGAGTGCTGATCAAAAAACAGAGTTATTTAACAGAAGAGCTGGTGTCAGCATTAAATGAGTGGGTTGTGAAGATAATGGGTTTATGTGGAATTGTACTTACTTTGGAGACCAGCTCTCCAAAGGACATGCACACTTCCTGTTCCTCTCCCCATGCTTTCATATCCTGCCCTTCAAATAGTTTCCATTTCTCCTTTTGAAATTTGCATTAAAGACAGGGAAGACATTGGAAAGAAGAGAAATAAGGAAAGGTTGGCAAGTAGAAAATGTCCTCCCGTCTGGATGGGGTGCCCTCAGATGCAAATTGTAGAATGTCTTCTTATTCTCCCTAGATGAAGGATTTAAACAAAAAATGGGAGATAAACTTAAAAGCACTTCCTAGGCAGAGATGGTGAGGAATCTGGCTGGGGAAAATAGCATGGATTTGGTTTGAAGAAGCAACTGATTTTATTTCTGTACTTTTGTGTTTGAACCATCATCCTATTGACTTTTTCTGCTCAGTGTTGACCATCCCTTTTCCTATTTTACTGAAGAACCCCCATCTCTGATTCCACTTCATCTCTTCCCCTCCCTAGAGTCTTGGCATCCATTAAAGTGATATTTAAATTCGTCAAATGTTACTCATACATTAACCCTTCCATTCCCAGAATAATTCTCATGAACCTCCTCTAAACCCTGCCCAGTGCCAGCACATCTTTTATTAGATTAGGAGCCTAAAACTGCTCATGATTCTCCAAGTGCGGTCTGACCAATGCCTGATAAAGCCTTAGCATTACCGTTTTGCTTTTATGTTCTAGTCCTCTCAAATGAATGCTAACATTGCATTTGTCTCCCTTACCATGACTTATCCTGTAAGTTAGCCTGAAAGAATCCTGCATAAGGACTCCTAAATCCACTTGCACCTTAAATTTCTGAATTTTCTCTCCGTTTTAACAGTCTATGCCTTTATTCCTCCTTCTAAAATGCATTACCATACACTACACTCCATCTGCCACTTCTTTGTCCATTCTCCTAATCTGTCTAAGTATAATCCTCTATTAAAGAGCTCCCTTGAATTTAGGCAGACACACTTTTCCATATCAAATCCACTATCTTTTGCTGTTCATCCTTGTCCCAGTGCCAGTTAATTATGTATTTGATTAGGATTGCTGAAATTTCTCCCACTATGTATGAAAGTTCTATGTTTATCCCCTTACTCTTTATTTTAATCCTTTTTCTGGCATACCATCCATATCCAAGGAGGACTGGAAAATCTTGGCCTGACTCCACAAACTCCATCTGGCTTCAGATGGTGCTCCATCCGGACAGCCACCATCTCCTTATCCCACTTTTATTCTATCCAGTGTTGCTATTTCCTCCTCTTCTGCCTAATTGGCAGTCTCTGGCAGTAATACAAAGCATCAATATATTCCCTCAGTCATGTTTTCTGCCTCTGCATTCCCTTCCCTTATATTATTTGATTTCATGTAAGATGTTTATGTTCCCCTTTATTGCTGCTGCTCCTATTTATAGTTTCTGTATTCTGCTTTACCTGTTAAAGTAATATGAACAAGGCCATCATCATATGTTCCCTTACACATTCTTTTTTAAATTTTTGCCATCTCTAACAATGATTTTCTTTTTCCCATGTATAACATCTCAGTTCAGCTGTTTTTCTTCGTCCCCCTTCCCAATCACTGAAATCAACTCTTCTCCAGTTGTACTTTGCAGTTGATTTTTCCTCATCCTTTCTGTGCCCTCTTGAAAAATTATTATTCCCCAAATGTTACCTGACTTGGTACACTTAACCACAGATTGAGATTTAACTGTTTTCTTCTTATTGCATGGATCAAGAAGGTGCCTGACCTGCTGTGCTTCTTCAGCACATTGTGTGTATTGATCAAGAAGTTTTTTCTCCTTTATGTTCAACAGTTCCTTCCTTCCTTTGGCCTTGTACGATTACTTTCCCTATCTGTATTAAGTGAAATTCCATATTGTCACCACTCCCAAGTACTTTCTCCCCACTACAACTAACTATGATTTCCCTGAACCTTTTTCATAAGACTTAGTGACTTGCTCTCAACAGTGCATTTATCCCTTTGATATTCCTTAATTATAACCAAGTAGACTTCAAATGTCTTCTCCATCACATTATCCCTCTGCTATAGAACCATAGAACATTACAGCACAGAAACAGGCCTTTTGGTCCTTCTTTGCTGTGCCGAACCATTTTTCTGCCTAATACCACTGACCTGCACCTGAACCATATCCCTCTCATCCATGTACCTGTCCAAGTTTTAAGTGTTAAAAGTGAGCCCACATTTACCACTTCATCTGGCAGCTCATTCCACACTCCCACCACTCTCTATGTGAAGAAGCCCCCCCCCCATGCTCCCTTTAAACTTTTCCCCCTTCACCCTTAACCCATGTCCTCTTTTTTTTCCTCCCCTAGCCTCAGTGTAAAAAGCCTACTTGCATTCACTCTATCTATACCCATCATAATTTTATATACTTCTATCAAATCACCCCTCATTCTCATATGCTGCACGGAATAAAGTCCTAACCTATTCAACCTTTCTCTGTAACTCAGTTTCTCAAGTCCCGGCAACATCCTTGTAAACCTTCTCTGCACTCTTTCAACCTTATTAATATCCTTCCTGTAATTTGGTGACCAAAACTGCACACAGTACTCCAAATTTGGCCTCACCAATGCCTTATACAACCTCACCATAACATGCTATGTTTATAATGATGTATTTGATTAATGCTACTCACCTGTCTTTCTTTAATCTTTCCATGTTTTTCCTTATTGCCTTATTGTCAGGAATATTGTTCCCAGTCCTCTTTCTTTAAGAGAGTCCTGTAAGATTGTCACTATATTAAAATATAGTCTCACCAGCCATTTTTCTTACCGTATTTGTATGCTTTGGACTAGTGCACCCCAAGCCCATCTAAAAAATTTTTATATTTGACTTGAGTACAATCTTCCTTTCTCAGGGCTAGTTTGTGATTTGTTCTACTGCTCATCTCCTCTGCCTGCCTTGTTTTTCATTTAATTTTCTATCCTGGTGCCTGATATTTTAAACCTTTCTCCACACTGCTTGTTGGCTTCATATTAGGGCATGGACTCCTTTGCACTGGAGTCATTGTCAAGGTTTTCCCTGCGCAGTGATGTTTACTTTTTGTTTCTTTTCCCTAGGCTGACCAGTTTGATGGCTTTGTATTGGAGGTGTGGAGCCAGCTTGGTGGACAGAAACGGAAGTAAGTGGAGTCAATGTTAACGTGAGGGAGGGACTGCTGAGTGAACAGGTACAAGGGGTTATCTGCTCTTGGATTTGCTTTGTCTAATGTCGGGACAAATTAAGTGAAAATGAAAAAAAGAAACTGAAGCCAGCTGTGAAGGTTATTGAATGCTCCACCATTCGGTAAGATCACAGCTAATATGATTTTCCTGTCCAATGTCCATAACCTTTAAATGATACTAGTTTCCAAATTCTCTCTATCTCAAATAACTCAGTCTCCACATCCCTCTGGAGTAGTGAATCCAAAGAGTCTCCTCAGCCCACTGAGCGAAGAAACTCCTCCTTGTCTCAGTGTTAGTTGGATGACTCCTTGTTTTATATCCATACACTTTAGTTTAAATTTTCACCCAACAGAGGGGCATCTTCTTGACATCTACTCTCCCTTTGGCTTCTTCAGCTTCAAGGAGATAACCCTAGTTTATTCAGTGTCTTCTGAAATGCAAGTCTGAGTGTCATCCTAGTGAATCTTCGCTGTGTCACTTGGAGGGCCTGCTCTCTCACCAGGTTGTTGGTGAGAGAGCAGGGGAAGAGGCAAGTGCTATATCCTCTATGGTTTCAGGGGAGAGTGCCAAGGGAGTGGGAGGTATGGGGAAGGGTGGTGAGAGACATGGACCAAGAAAGCAGGGATGATAGGCGAAGATGTAACTGGTGGTGGAATTGGATTGGAGTTGGTGGAAATGGCAGAGGATGATGAAGGCTATGGGATGGTGAAAGGCAAGGGCTTAGAGAACTTGACCACTGTCTCACTTAGCAAGGGAAGGGGGTTCAGAGCAAATGTCTTCAAGGGCTCCATCGACTATGGCAGAGGGAAAGCCGCAGTTCCTGAATAAGGACATTTCCGTGGTCATAGAGCAGAAGGCCTCATCTTGAGAATGAATGTGACAGACGCAGAGAAATTGAGAAGGAGGGCTGGTGTCTTTTCAGGAGGCAGGGAGGCAGGAGGTGTAGTCATGGTAGCTGAGTCACCTGAAGGGATCCAGGTAAAGAAGAGAAGTGACAGAGTTGATCCTCCAGAGAAGGGGGACAGATGTGAGGTCACTAGATTATATTTCTGTAGAACATTAGTAGTTGGCTTTGGCAATCCAGTTGCTTCAGGTTTGCTTTTACCAATGCTAAATTTTTATTTGAGATTTATTTAATTATATTTAAGTTCCCAGTTGCTGTTATTGTAAATAGATTGCTCTTGACTAGTATTCAGCTTGGTCCCATTGCTGATAATGCTCCAAGTCCCATGAATGCTCATGTGTAAATAACTGCTTAGTATGAAATAAACTCCCCTCTCTGGTGTGTGCTGCCCTTCTGGGAACCAGCTCAAACCCTGTCCTCTGCTTGTGCTCTGTGAAGAGGCTGCAGCTTTTGGTGTGCAGTGGGGCTCAGGGCTGCACTCTACTGATACAGTGAGTGGTCTGCTGTGTCTGATAGCTGGTAGCAGCTGTTCGATGTGCTTGCACTGCTCTAGCCAGGCCAGAGGTTGCAACAGTGGTGACTGGGTTGACAGGTCTCTGTCAATAGTGCTCCTCCCTGTTCATACTGTCTTGCTGATATTTATTTATTGAGACACAGCAAGGAATAGGGCTTCTGGCCCTTCAAGCCGTGCTGCCCAGTGACCCTCGATTAACTGAGCCTAATCATGGGAACACTTATGGTGACCAATTCATCTACTAAATGGTTCGTATTCGGACTGTGGGAGGGAACTGGAGCAGCCAGAGAAAACCCATGCATTCCACAGGCTCCTTACCGATGACATCGGAGTTGGACTCTGAACTCCGACGCTCCGAGCTGTAATAGCATCGTACCTACCGTTATGCTACCCTGGTGCTAGTGTTATGATGGCTGCATCTGCTAGTGTATTAGTACCTGATTATTTGACTTTAGAGCTCTCCATTACTGACAATTTCTTTTGTCATCGGACTCTGCACTGCATGCATTAAGCCTTTCTCTGCTGCTTTGCAGCCTTTTTCTATATGTGATGCATTGTGACTGTGTGGATGTGCAGTGCATTATCTGAAGATGCAGCTTGTGAAGTGTCACAGCTACTGGAGTTGCTGTTGTACTGCTTTCATTAGTGTGGCCCAGGTAATGAAGTCCCATGGTGCACTGTAGTAGCTCCGTAAGACCTAAAATACAAGAGCTTGTACAGACACTGACTATCTCCAAACAATGTTGTCAGCATGAAGTGTTGTAACTGTTGTAAGAATGTAAAGTTTAGGAGAAGGAGTGGACTGTATAGCCCTTATACAATTGTTGGATTAGGGTTCAACACAGACAAAATGGTAGAGGAACTCAGCAGGTCAGCCAGCTTCTATGGAGGGAAATGGACAGTTAATGTTTAGGGTAGAGACTGTTTATTTCCCTCCGTAGATGTTGCTTCATCTGCTGAGTCTCTCCACCGTTTTGCATGTGCTGTTCGAGATTTACACCATCTTCAGAATCCATTGTGTCTTGGATTAGGGTCCAGATTGTTGTTTTTACTCTGCTTGCCCATGTAGTTTTAGCTTTATTTACAGTTACGTTTGTATAATCACCTGTTTGTCATCTTTAAGTAACTTGCGGTGTATTTGGTTCTATACGTAGCTTCTTTGTCTGAAAAGCTGAAGTGTGATGCAGTCAGTACCTGACTAAACTGCTGTGTTGTCTAAACTGGACCAAACTGGTTTGCAAAACAAAAGGAAACCCTGTGCTCATTTTTCTTTGTTTCAGCCAGGCTGACTCTGTCTGACCTGTACTATGTACAGAATGTTTACTGGTACAGGTTTGACCTGTTTTGTGTATAGTGTTTGTTGGTACAGGCTGACTCTGAGTGACCTGTTGTATGTACAGAGTGTTTGCTGGTACTCACTGACTCTGTATGACCTGTACTATGTACAGAATGTTTGTTGGTACAGGCTGACTCTGTTCGACTGGTACTATGTACAGAATGTTTACTGGTACAGGCTGACTTTGACCTGTTTTGTGTATAGTGTTTGCTGGTACAGGCTGACTCTGTCTGACCTGTACTATGATGAACATCTAATAAAACTATGTGACTGTAAGATTTACACCTTATTTTTGATTTCCAACCTTCTGGACAACATCATCTCTAGATCCAACAGGCTGCTCTGCCATTTATCAAAATTTTTGTTGATCATCTTCAGAGCCATTTTCCTGCACTATTTCCATCTATCCCTTCATCTTCTCAACCTTCACAAATCTAAGTATCTCTTTTTTCACTAACTGAGTGAAACCCCTGTTTTCTCAGGAAACATTTCATTAGCCCTTGCTGGCAGTCTTCCGACTCTGCGCCAAAAAACCCGCGGTTCTTGGGTCATGTAAGTCTCGGGAAAACCCTCTCCGGTCCCGCCAAATCCATGAGATTGGGATGTCTCTCCCACCAAACCCTGGTTTGTGTGAATGCTGTGTGATTTGCTGTCCTGTTATAGCTATGAAAGAACAGATAGCACACTGCATATAATAAAGGAAGTATATTTATGAATATTAACTAAAGGCTTGGTAAAGAAAAGGAAAAAACAAAAAGGGCTCATTATAATTAAACAGTCAAATATGCACAGGCTGAAGCTCAACTCTTCCAAAAGCCATACTCACCGATCTTCAGTAGACTCCTGCACCGTGCTCCATCGAATCATGGCCCCCGCCATATCGAATCCTATGACCAGTTTCTCTCCAGCATCTGCTCTCTTCATTTTCTGCTGACCAAAGACCAAAGCTCACACCAGTGTCAGGCACACAAAAAAACCCCCAGTCCCGATTGGACGGCTCACATTCCGAAGCACCCATTATCTCCAGCCGTAACCCAAAGACTGCTTCTACAGAAAGAGCATTACGTGAACCACCCTGCAGTGTCAGCAGTGAAACCTTTACCAGGGCATTACATTAGTCTCCACTAAATTCAATTGTCTCTGTGTGAAGAAATTCTTCTTTTACCTCAGCTAAAAGGCCTACCCTCTTACTTAAAGATTAATATTGAGCTAAGGATGTCACCCAGCCCGCCAAGCCTCACGAGCATCTTGTAAGTCAATGGGATTTCCTTTCATTAATCTAAACTCTGCAAAATCTAATCTATCCGATTTCCGCGTACACCAAACCCCTCATTGTCTAGAAAACATGTACTGTCCTCCCTCTATGGAAAGTATATCCTTTTATTTCTGAACTAAGAGACCAAACCTGTAAACAATACTCCAGGTATGGTCTCAGCATACCTACAATAAGACATCTCTACTCAAATTCTGTTGTAATAAAGGCCAAGAAATTGTTTGCATCCCTCACCACCAGCTGCATGTTGGCTTTCGGTGTCCTGTGTGCAAGGATACCTATGAACATCAACATTGTTCAGTCTTGAAATTATGCACCATCTTAGTGTGTGCCAAATGGGTTACTTCATATTTTTGCATGTTCATACAGCAAAGAAGCAGGCACTTCAGACCACCATGATCACACTGGCTCTATTGCCCTTGCAATGCATATGTGCAAAGCTATGCAGCAAGTTAACCACCTTGTCAAAAATAACCCAAGACAGAAGCTTCCTTCAGGGTTTTTAACGAGGTCTTACTTGTGAAATTGCAGGAAGTTAAGTAAAGTAAGTATTAAATTCAATACAGAATATAGTAATACTGTGAATTCTTCTCACAACTGGTGCTATCCAAGGTAATACACACACTCCACACTACATAACTATGCCACGTAACCAAGAGTAAACTTGTGGCACCAAAATATCTTGATAATGATAGGTGATAAACATACTGATTGATTCAAAATATATCTTCTAAATGTTTACTGAAATTAACAGAACGTAAGACTCACAGGTACTGCTGTTTCAAGGGCAAATAAAGGGAAAATGGGGGTGGATGTCTTTCCACTGTGTGCTTCAAATGATATAAAAAAATTTGCATATGGGAAGTGATGTTCATACTGTGCCTCGAGGCCAGAAGACTTCTGCCCAGCATCCATAGGATGTCAAACTTAACTACTGAAACTATAAGTCAAATAACTATTTTGTTAAGTCTTCTGAGACACTGATCTTGAAATCAGCCTTACTACACAGTCTTTAACCATTCTCACTTTGAAGATGCTGGTTTTGATGACATACTTGCTTGTGGTAATCTCTGATGAGCATAGAGGTGACATGATGCCTACCTGCTGTGTGCATACATCTACTGATGCTTCTGGACACATCATCAGTGATGTTCCTGGAATCATCGGGTGTTTCGGGTCTTTCAACATCATACACCCTTCTCCAGGTGACCCAGCCGGGGCTGATCAGATGCCAGCTTGTGTCCAGATGGCTAGCTACACATGACTCCATGGCTCCCCTCTCTTGAGCCACAGCCACCTTGAGGCCCTCTCTGCCGCATCGGTGGTACTGCGGATGGCTCTCCTCTTCCTCTCTCCCTTGATGCCCAAATTGCTGTAGGCTCTGGCTAAGGAACAGGCTGCAAATCCCCTACAACCAACTTCCACTGGGAGACACCTCGCTCTCCACGCAGTCTGCTGGCAGTTGCTGACCAGTCCTGCGTACTTAGATAGCTTCCTTTCAAAGGCCCCTTCCAAGTGATCTTCCCATGGGACTGTCAGCTCCAGCATCACCACCTGCTTTGTAGACTCAGTCACAAGGACAATGTCTGGTCGCAGGGTAGTGGCTGCGATATGTTCGGGGAACTTCAGCTGCCTTTCAAGGTCCACCAACAGCTGCCAGTCTCTTGCAGAGGTCAGGATACCTGCCAATGTTCTTTTGCTTCGCCCACTCCACTCCTGCGCTGATGGCTTCAGCGATGGTCTTCAGGACCTCCATCGGTACCGTCCCTCACCTAGTGCCCTTGTGCAGCTGCTGAGGATGTGCTCCAGGGTTCCTCGCTTGAAACACAGTGGGCATGCTGATGACTTTGCCCCATGTGTGCAGGTTTGATGGACTTGGAAGCACATCATACACTGCCTGGATGAGAAATTGGATGCGGTGTAGCTCGGCTTTCCAAAGCTCAGCCCAGGTCACTTTCCTCTCCACCGCATTCTCCCATCTTGTCCAAGCTCCCTGTTGCTTCATTCCCACCACCTTGCATGTTCTCCTCTCCTGCACTGCTGCTCTCACCTCCTCCTGAACTAGGCGGCGCCTTTCCTTCCCTCTGATGGTGTCCATTTGGGGAGTTGGAAAGGATCCTAGCCCAGCTCTACCTCGTGTGACCACTCCCACCAGCCTCCTGTGATGCAGCCTTTCCTCTGCTTCCTGATCAGCTTCCTCTGCCCTCCACTTCCTGCCAGTCCTCACTTGGATCCCTGCTCGAGCCACCTTCGGATCACTTGAGTCCCTGTACTGTATCACTTCTCTGGCTCTTGTAACTTTGAATTCCTCCTCCAGGGATTTGAAGGGCAGTTGCAGTTTATTGTAGAGTGCGATGCTGCTCAGGCTCCTTGGCAGCCCCAGCCATCTTCTGAGGTGCTTACTGACCCTCCTCTCTAAGGTTTGCCCATAATGATGACTGGCTGAGTTACCTGTAATGTGACTTAATACACCCCCTCAGAGTCAAGAAAGGGACAGTGTTTACTAATGGAACTTTGGTTTGAGAGAAGTTCCTGTATACTATGTTCCTGCAACTTCTACAGATGTACTGTGGAGAACACTCTGACAGGCTGCATCACTGTGGTACGGAGGGGCTACTGCACAGGACCGAAAGAAGCTACAGAAAGTTGTAAAGTTAGTCAGCTCCAGCTTGGGTACTAGCTTCCGTAGTATCCAAGACATCTTCAAGGAGCGGTATCTAAGAATGGCGGGGTCCATTATCAAGGATCCCCATTGCCCAGGTCATGCCCTCGTCTCATTGTCACCATCAGGAAGGAGGTGAAAAAGCCTGGTAATTTCCATGGTGCTGAGACTATGAAGACTTCCTTGTCTGGTGTGCTCCGTGCCCACTAATATGATGAACTGAGAAGCAAGTCTTTTAGGCCTGCAAAAGAAACTGTGCCGAGGTTTGGATCTGAGGACTCGTTTTTGGTCCAGAGTGCTGTTGTTCACTTCAATTGTTCGTATTTTTTTCTCTTTCTTGCACATTGAGAATTGGTCTTTATATTTTTATTCTTTTTTCTTTAAATGGGTTCTTTTGGGTTTCTCACTTTGTAGCGATCAGTGAGCAAGCAAATGTCAAGGTTGAACATTTAATAATAAATGTACTTGAATCTTGAAGGCACACACTCAGCAATTCAGGAACAGCTTCTTCCCCTCTGCTATCCGATTCCTAAATGGACATTGAACCCATGAACACTACCTCACTTAAAAAAAATAATTTGTTTTTGCACTATTTTTAATTTAGCTATTTAATATACATATTAAATGTCAATATTAAATATTAATATTCATATTACTAAACATACTTACTGGAATTGATTGATTCTAAATTATCATGTATTGCATTGTACCACTGTCGCTAAGTTAACAAATTTTGCGACATAAACTGGTGATATTAAACCTGATTCTGATTCAGCTTCCGATCTTGTTGCGGATCAGCAAGAAATGCTGGGCCAGTTAACCATGAGGGGAGAGTGAGCTGATTAGCTTGGATCCCCTTGTGGCATGATCATACAGGTTGATATCACTAGGAACATAGTTCCATTGGCTCTTCTGGGTTGATCACCTGACACGTTATTTAATATTATGTATATAAACACAATCTTGTTCCATTAAATATATAACTGAGCACAGTCTTGCTATTGCTAAAGAACTTGATATTATCCAGTTCTGTGTCCAACTCGTGGGTTATCATCCCTGTAATTTCAACTATTAGAATAGCAGCACCAAGTTCAAGCCTTGGTATGGTGAGATCCGGTTAGGGAGCAAGATTTACCTTGCCCAGGATGAATACAACTTCACTATATCCAGTTCAGCATCTGTGACCTTCAGATATGCACCACCAGCAGTAGTTTTAGCTGACACACCATAGAAGATGCAGACCTCTTTCTTTTGGGCAGTAGATAGTGGAACTGTTGTGTAGGTTCTTGGAATTTTCAAACGTTTATGATCCTGAAAGGAAGAACCCCACTGCTGCCGCTGTTCATGTATTTCGTTAGGGAGTGGGGCATCCCATCCACAAGTATCCGAGGTCATCTCTCTTAACATGAAGCGTCCCTGGATACTGACTGAAGCAGCAAATCCAAGGGGGTCAGATGGGCTGTTGATAGCAGGCCACAACTCGTAAAGTGTCTTTTGGTATCAGCAACCTGGAAAGTAAGGGTGTTGATAACAAGGTCCCATCCAAGGCCCAGATTGTGCTTCACAGGAGAGAGGTCCTGTCCAAGGGGGTCAAATGGGCTGTTGATAGCAGGCCACAACTCGTAAAGTGACTTTTGGTATCAGCAACCTGGAAAGTAAGGGTGTTGATAACAAGGTCCCATCCAAGGCCCAGATTGTGCTTCACAGGAGAGAGGTCCTGTCCAAGGGGGTCAAATAGGCTGTTGATAACACAGCATGACATATAAAAGATCTTTCGATATCAGTGACCTGGAAGTGAAGGGTGTCGATAAAGAGGTCCCATCCAAGGCCTAGACTGCACTGCGTAGGAGGTAGGGCTTGTCCAAGGTCAAGTTCTGTAGTCCTTTGGCCAGATCGTCAGACATTCCACAGTCTAAAGACGTACTGGTTAGTAGGTTAATTGGTCATTGTAAATAGTTTTGTGATTAGTTTAGGGTTAAATTGGGTTGTCAGGGGTTACTGTGTGGTGGGCTGGAAGGACCTATTCAGCACTGTATCTCTAAATAAATGGACAAAGGTGGGGAAACGTTGCATGACCTCAGCACTGTTGGCTGCAGCCCAACATTAGACTGTGACGACACGTTTTGTGCTGCTTTCAACATGCTATCTGATTCTGCACTAGAAAATGATTTAAGTCTATCGTTAACATGGAAATGTCTCTCTATATAGCTCTGTGCATCAGTCCCAAACTCCTCCTCTCTTTTGATTAATGCCATTGATAGTCACAGCTGGTGAGGGTCAGTTACCAAATACATGAACCCTCATGTGGTACTCCAGAATCTCCTTGTCCAGTTGGTGGTCATGAAACCACAAGTATCTGAGGTAGGCTTGATGATCCTCTCTCACTAGGATTCTGTGGAACATTAGTTCAATGTCTAGTTGTAAAGCGCATGAGAACCCCGAGCAGGCTGTTGTTGAGGTCTGGACCCCACAAGAGAACATTTTTCAGTGATATGCCTTTGAACTGCGCACTTGAATCAAAGGGAACTCATATTCGTACAGGGTTCTAGGGATGGTAAACACCAAAATTGGACAAATACCAGTTTTCTTTGTTGGGATCTGGTGGAGGCACTAACTCAGCATGACTGTTCCTGAAGAGCCTCTCCATGAACTCCAAGTGATGGTCTTTCATTTCTGGTTTCCATCTCAATATGTGACTGAGGGACACGAGTCAAATGAGGGCTTGCTCTCAGTTGTTTGGTAAGAGTTATAGTGGCGAGCTAAAAGGAAAGGGAGCTATCCAACTGTTTGACTTGATTTGCTAAACTCCTTGTTCATGATTCAAAAAAAAATCCCTTTCTTTGTTAGAAGGTGCCAGCTTATAAACATCTTCCGAGTGACAGAAGACAGCTTGCCTAAGTCTGATTGAGCAGAGGTAAATATAGTATGCCACAGGGCTTGGTTTGCTTATCAACCATCTTCTACTTCATTCAGATTCCACTCTCACAGGGTCTGAAATCAGTTGGGTGCCTGTTCTCCAGGACATTAGTCCGAAATGTACTGTGAGCACCATCAGGGCAAACTTCACCCACTGTGACCCAATCCAGGTCTGGCTGTAAGGTGCATCATGCCTACCATTGTGCTGCTCGCATACCTTATGTGCATGGATCGTGTCTCTGCCACCCAGCAGAAATGTGAAAGAACCCTACTTTTATGCTCTCAATTCCAATAACATGTCACTCAAAGAGTAGGGTAAAAGTGAAAAGGAGAACTTGGAATGGGACATTACCTGCCGTGGGCATGGAAGACGAGGGTTGGTGTTTTGTGAAGGCCTTTCACTTAGAAGTTGGAACTGGTGAAGGCTGCTGTTGAGAGGCAGGAGGTTGTTCATTGAAGACAAACTGAGCTCTACTGGTACAGGAATTGGGAGGGAGGGGAGGCAGAGAGAGAGAAGGGAAATGCAAATCTATGACTGGGACAGAGGATGAAGGTTCTCCTGCATGACAATGAAATCTATGAGGCTCTTACATTGTTATGAATTGGATAAAGTTAGGGATGTAATTTGCGTGTTGTTCTGTGATGATGAAAGAACAGGAGTACCTATGCTACTCAGGACAGTACACAAATCGGGAAAATATTGCTGCTGATGCTTCCCTTATAACTCTTTTTCTCCAGCACACAATGCATCATGCTGTAATGTTTACACACTGCCTCCTAGAAACTGGATCACGCGACATCGTGCATTGACAGACTTTGTGACTGGGTTTTAGGTTTTGAGTATAAATCACAAGCATGTGATGACTGAAGGAATCAGTGCAGGTGGTGAAGCTGTGCATGGTCCTCAGGATATGGAGAATGTAGGCAGCTGCCACCTGGAACAATACAATAGGATGTTCCCGGTGCTCATAGCCTTGGCTTGCAGGAGCAGAGCTGTCTGGGCATAGTGTGTGGATGGAGTTCAGCTCGAAGAAGGTCCATGCTCTCTGTCACCTATTAGGTAGAAAACATGACGTTCTGGATAGTTTGTCCTTCAAATGAATTGGAACTCAAGTGGCTCCCAAGCCACCGCTGACACTTAGAGGTCTTTGGGGGGCAAAAGCAAAAAGAGTGATGAATGCAGGATTGAAGGTGTTATATTTGAATGCAAGCAGAATACGGAATAAGGTAGATGATCTTGAGGCGCAGTTAAGACATGGTGGGCATCACTGAGCTATGGCTAAAAGAAGATTATAGTTGCGAGCTTAACATATAAGGATACACATTGTATTGAAAGTTCAGGCAGGTAGGCAGAGGGGATGGGGTGGATATGCTGGTTTTTTTAAAAAAAAAATCAAATCCTTAGAGGTGAATTGTAGAGTCCTTGTGGGTAGAGTTAAGAAACTGCAAGAGCAAAAAGACCCTTATGGGAGTTATGCAGTATACAAGCTTCTGACAGTAGCCAGGATATGAGATATAAGTTACAATGGGAGACAGAAAAGGATGTAAAAGGGGAATGTTATGATAATCATAGGAGGTTTCAATATGCAGATGATTGGGAAAATTAGGTTGGTGCTGAATCTGGAGAGAGAATTTTTAGAATGTCTATGAGATGGTTTTTTAGAACAGCCTCTGGTTGAGCCCACTAGGGAAGAGGCTGGATTGGATGTTGTCTAATGAACTAGATTTGATTAGGGATCTTAAGGTAAAGGAATCCTTAGGAGGCAGTGATCATAATATAATAGAATTCATCCTGCAGTTTAAATGGGAGAAGATAAAGTCAGATGTATCAGGATTACAGTGGAGTAGAAGGTATACAGAGGCATGAGAGAGTAGTGGGCCAGTGTTAATTGGAAGAGGACACTATCAAGGATGAAGGCAGAATAGCAATGGCTGGAATTTCTGGGGACAATTTGGAAGGCACAGGATAGATACATCCCATAGATGAAGATGTATTATAAAGGAAGGATATGCAACCATGGCTGACAGGGGAAGTCAAAGACAGCATAAAAGGAAAAGAGAGGACATATAATGTAGCAAAAATGGTTGGAAACTAGAGGATTGGGAAGTTTTTAAACACCAACAGAAGACAATTAAAAAACCATAAGGAGGGAAAAGATGAAATATGAAGGTAAGCTAGCCAATAATATAAAAGAGCATACCAAAAGTTTTTTCAAATATGTCAAGAGTAAAGGAGAGGAGAGATTGGATATCAGACCACTGGAAAATAATGCTGGCAGGGAGTAGAAGTGAGTGTCGTTGATATTATGAAGTGCTTGGGAAGTTGAAAAACCTGAAGGTAGATGAGTCACCTGCATCAGATGGACTACACACCTGGGTTTTGAAAGAGGTACAGTGTCTATAAGAGGTATTCACCCCCCCCCCGGAAGTTTCCATGTTTTATTGTTTTACCACATTGAATCACAGTGCATTTAAGTTGGCTTTTTTGATCAACAGAAAAGGACTCTTGTGTCAAAGTGAAAATAGATCTCTATAAAGTGATCTAAATGAATTACAAATATAAAACACAAAATAATTGATTCACTCTCTTTAATTATCACTGGCGTAGCCAATTGGTTTAGAAGTCACATAATTAGTTAAATGGAGATCTGTGTGCATTCAAGGTGTTTCAAATGATTGTGGTAAAATACACCAATGTCAGGAAGGTTCAACTGCTGGTGAGTCAGTATTCTGGCAAAAGCTACACCGTAAAGACAAATGAACACTCCCAAGTAATTCTGCGAAAATGTTATTGAAAGGCACAAGTCAGGAGATGGATGCAAGAACATTTCCAAGTTGCTGAATATCCCTAGGAGTACAGTTAAGTCAATCATCAAGAAATGGAAAGAATATGGCACAGCTGTAAATCTGCCTAGAGCAGGCCGTCCTCAAAAGCTGAGTAATTGTGCAAGAGGGTGGTCTTGTGTGGGAGTCCACCAAGAAACCTATGACAACTCTGGAGGAGATACAAGCTTCAGTGGCTGAGAAGGGAGAGATTGCACAGGTTGAGTCAGTGGTAAGGAGGGCAAATGCAATGTTAGCATTCATTTCAATAGGACTAGAATATAAGAGCAAGGTTGTATGCTGAGGCTCTATAAGGTATGGTCATACTGTATTTGGAGTATTGTGAACAGTTTTGGGCACCTTATCTAAGAAAGGTTGTGCTGACATTGGAGAGAGTCTTGAGGAGGTTCATGAGAATGAAAGGGTCAGGAATGAAAGGGTTAATATATGAGGAGCTTTTAGATAGCTCTGGGCCTGTACTTAGCAGAGTTTCGAGGGGGGGGGGGATTTTATTGAAACTTACTGAATGTTGAAGGGCCTAGATAGAGTGGATGTGGAGAGGATGTATCCTATAGTAGGCGAGTCTAGGTTCAGAGGGTACAACAATTTAGAACAGAGATGAGGATGAATTTCTTCAATCCCAGTATTCTTTGAGAGGAGTCTCTGTACATCCTCTCCGTGGAATGCGTGGGTTTTCTCCAAGTGCTCAAAGGGTATTGTAAGTTGTCCCATATTCAGGTTAGGATTAAATTGGGTTTGTTGGGAGCCACTGGCTTGCACGGCTCACAGGACTGGAAGGTTCCATTCTGCACTGTCTCCCCAAATAAATAAAAATTAACTCTTTAGCCAGAAGGTATTAAATTTGTTTAAAGCAGAGGTTGATAGGTTCTTGATTAGTCTGGGTATCAAAAGTTTACTGGGAGAAAGCAGGAGAATGTGGCTGAGAGGGATGTTAAATCAGCTACGATGGAATGGCAGAGTAGATTCAATGGGCAGAATGTCCTAGTTCTGCTCCTATGTCATATGGTCTTGTTTCCTGTCTCCCTCGGAAACTCCAGACACACTAGCCTTATGTCCAGTGTCCGTTCTGCAGAAGAGTGAGCTGAGGAATGGCTGTGCCCCTCTGCCAGAGTGTCCCATCGGACGGCTGACCTCCCTGCAGCTGACTGCAGGTTTTCAGAGTTGGGATTGACTGGCCCTTTGGATTGCACAGCTGCAGTGACTTGGGGAAACATGCCCCAGCTCCAGATGTTTGCTGAATGCTGGGTGACAAGACAGGACGTGCCAGTTACTGTGCTCTGCTGAATCACTTCAAGTGGAAAGATACTTTAAATGTCACCATTTCCTTACGATTCATACTTAAAACCTGAAATCCACTCACAAAATGTGTCTGAGTATAATGTTACGTGACCCAATTTCTGAGCAGTAGTGTGTAAATATTGCAACTGGATGTATAGTGTGTGACACCTCATCTATCTGTGAAGATCTTCCTCCATCTCTCTGCTGACATGCCATTTGAGATGGGTGTAATTACTGGAAGTGGTCTGCATGGACGTGCTCTGTATTTATGAGCTAAGCTGTTATCATAAATTGTAATGTTGAAGAATATCGGGTGCACTGTATGTCCTTGAGACCTTGAGCAGATTCATTGCTTTATTTGCTAGAAACTTTTGATATTTTCTTTCCCTGTTGGAACGTCTTTGAGTCATTTGTATGTATTATTGAAATTTATAAAGCTGCAGAACCTTTTTTTATTGTTCTGGAAGAACTGCAGGATAGGTCAGCTGGTTGCATAGGAAAAGGAGCATGTTGTAGCCAATAATTTAGTGTGTTGTGGTGGGGGTGGGGGCTGCTTCAATATCCAGTGAAATGCGATCTCTTGCTGCAGTATGTAAACCATGCTGTCAGATCGGCTAAATCACTCTGAAGGCGGATGCTAGTTTTACTGAATTAGCCTGTTGTCAAATGATTTCTTCTCATTCATTTGACCTCCATGTACATCCTTGAGTTTTAAATGGGGTCTCTTTCCCTCAGAGTTGATCATTTTGTTTGTGATAGGTATTTAAATCACCAGGCCTTCGTAGCCTGAAGGAAGAATTTCTTCATTACATGTGATTTTTAAAAAATAAGCAAAGGGTTTTCCATTTCTTTTATGGATTTTTGTGGGTGATGGCTTTGGAGCCTAAGGAGTTTATTGTGCATCACACTTCTGTGTCAGAAAGCAAATTTTTATCCATAATCAGAATCGGGTTTATTATCACTGACATATGTCATGAAATTTGATGCTTGAAGGAGCAGTACAGTGCAAGATATAAAAATTACACTAAATAATAAATAAATGGTACAAAAGAGGACTAGAGAGATAACGTTGATGGACAGTTCGGAAATCTGATGGTAGAGGGGTAGAAGCTGCACATTCAGCTCTCTGGTAAAGAGGAGAAGAAGGCAGAATCAGAATCAGGTCTATTATCACTGGCATGTGTCGTGAAATTTGGTAACTTAGCAGCACTTCAATGCAATACATGATATAAAAGAAAAGGAAAAAATAATAAATTACAGTATATGTATATTGAATAGATTAAAAATCATGCGAAAAAACAGAACTACCGTAGATTCCGGACTACAGAGCGCACCTGATTAAAAGCCGCTGGCTCTAATTTTAGAAATAAAATCAATTTTTTAATTGTAAAGGCCGCATCGGATTTTAGGCCGCACCGGATTTTAGGCCGCAGCGGATTTTCGGCCGCAGGTGTCCCACGTTGTAATATGAGATATTTACACAGAAAGATATTACACGTGAGGATTTTTTTAACTTTTAATTAAATCCATATGGTAACAAAAACAAATACATATTGCAAATGCTTTTTTTCGAACCGTGCCCGTACGCGGCTACTTTTAAATATACGTTGCGTATACTTCTTTACTGAACAACATTCCAATATCTCCTAACGACTGGTAAAAAAATATATATATTGCAGCCTACCAGGAAAAGTTATTGATACCTTTAACTTAAAAGCAGAGTTCGCTCAGATCCAAAGCCGCTCGCGTAATGCGCTCCCCCCCTCCTTTCCGTTTATCGCAAACCGGCATTTTCCCACAAGACACCGCGAAACCGGGTGTGACGTCATAGCATCCCGCGATGTAGTACAGAAAACAAATATAGTTTAAACTAAGTAGGCAGCACAATGCTTCGAGTGTTTTCCATGTTGATGAGGGTGAGTACAAATGACTGATTTACAATAATTTAATTGTGAAAGTGCGCTTGATTTATCGTACAATTTCATTGGACCTCTGTGAACTACTCATCAATTTTATTGGTCTACTGTTATGAGGCAAAATGTTTACGAGGCGGCATGAAAAAAATCATGCATTAGCCGCTTCGGATTATTGGCCGCAAAGTTCAAAGCTGTTCAAAATGTGGGAAAAAAGTAGCGGCTTAAAATCCGGAATCTACGGTAATACATATTAAAAAAGTGAGAATACGTACACAACGCTGGAAGAACTCAGCAGGTCAGGCAGCCCGAAACGTTGGCTACTCTTTTCTCACGGATGCTGCCTGACCTGCTGAGTTCTTCCAGCGTTGTGTACGTATTCTTTGATCCACAGCATCTGCAGTTGTATTTTTGTGTTTTTAAAAAAAGTGAGGTAGTGTTAACATGTTCAATGTCCATTTAGGAATCGGATTACAGAGGGGAAGAAGCTGTTCCTGAATCACTGAGTGTGTGCCTTCAGGCTTCTGTATTTCCTACCTGATGGTAACAGTGAGAAAAGGGCAGCCCCTGGGTGCTAGAGGTCTTTAATAATGGATGCTGCCTTTCTGAGACACCGCTCCTTGAAAATGTCCTGGGTACTTTGTAGGCTAGTACCCAAGATGGAGCTGACTAAATTTAAAACCCTCTGCTGCTTCTTTCGGTCCTGTGCAGTAGCACCACCCCCCATACCAGACAGTGATGCAGCCTGTCAGAATGCTCTCCGCGATACATCTATAGAAGTTTTCGACTGTATTTGTTAACATGCCAAATCTCTTCAAACTCCTAATGAAGTATAGTCGCTGTCTTGCCTTCTTTATAACTGCATTGATATGTTGGGATCAGATTAGGTCCTCAGAGATCTTGACACTGAGGAACTTGAAACTGCTCACTCTCTCTATTTCTGATCCCTCAATGAGGATTCGTATGTGTTCCTTCATCTTACCCTTCCTGAAGTCCATGATCAGCTGTTTTGTCTTACTGACGTTGAGTGCAACATTCTTGCTGTAACACCATTCCACTAGTTGACATATCTCTCTCCCTGTACGCCCTCTCATCTACATCTGAGATTCTACCAACAAGGGTTGTATCATCAGCAAATTTATAGATGGTATTTGAGCTGTGCCTAGCTACGCAGTCATGGGTATAGAGAGAGTAGAGCAGTGGACTATGCACACACCTCTGAGGTGCACCAGTGTTGATCATCAGCGAGGAGAGGAAATATTATCACCAATCTTCACAGATTGTGGCCTTCCAGTTAGGAAGTCAAAGATCCAATTGCAGAAGGAGGTACAGAGTCCCAGGTTCTGCAACTGCTCAATCAGGATTGTGGGAATGATGGTATTAAATGCTGAGCTATAGTCGATGAACAGCATCCTGACATTGGTGTTTGTATTGTCCAGGTGGTCTAAGGCTGTGTGGAGAGCCATGGAGATTGCATCTGCCGTTGACCTATTGTGGCGATAGGCAAATAGCAATGGGTCTAGGTCCTTACTGAAGCAAGTGTTCAGTCTAGTCATGACCAACCTCTCAGAACATTTCATCACTGTAGATGTGAGTGCTAATGGGCGATAGTCATTAAGGCTGCTCACATTAGTCTTCTTAGGCACTGGCATAATTGTTGCCTTTTTGAAGCAGGTGAAAACTTCTGCCCATAGCATTGAGAGGTTGAAAATGTCCTTGAATACTCCTGCTAGTTGGTTGGCTTGGATTTTCAGAGCCTTACCAGGTACTCTGTTGGGACCTTCCACCTTGTGAGGGTTCACCCTCTTTAAAGACAGCCTAATGTCAGCCTCTGAGACATATATATCTCAGATGTGAGTGCCCTTAATGATGGATGCTGCTGTCTTAAACCTTGCTGCTGGGGAGTGTAGTAGCCATGATGGAGCTGGCTGAGTCTGCAACCTCCTTCAATCCTGTGGCTGCTGTCGTAACCAGGTCTTCCATGCACTTACCACTTCTCCAGAAATCTGATCACCACCGCTTGTATGTCAGATGTTAATGGAGACGACTGACTGTGATAAGTGACCTTTATCAGCGTATAACATAACATCAGTCTCACTCTTAGTTGCATTGTGTTGGTACTTGAAACCTCATCAGGGATAGAGAACATTGCAATGAAGTTTAGGATGAAGAAAGTTCAATCAGACTAGATTAGAAAGTGGGACTTCAAATAATTTTAGTATAACTATTCTAGAATCAGAATCAAGTTTTTATCACTGTACATATGCTGTGAAAATTGTTTGTGGTAACAGTATCAAAGGTTTTAAAGGTTTCAAAGGTACATTTAATGTCAGAGAAGTAAGTATCATGCAATAAATAAAAATTAAAATAAACTACAATGAGAATATATAAAATATAGATCAATAGTGCAAATGAAAAAACAAAGCAAAATAATGAGGTGGTGTTCATGGGTTAATGAACCGTTTAGAAATCTGATGGTGGAGGGGAAGAAGCTGCTCCTGCACTTCCTCATTGATGGTAGTAATGAGAAAAAGATACGTCCTGAATAGTGAGGGTCCTTCATGATGGATACTGTGTAGCCTTTAAAATTTTTCTCAATGGTGGGGAGGCCAATGCCCATTACAGAGCTGGCTAAGTTTACGATGCTCTGCAGTGCTTGCCAATCCTGTGCAACTGGTCAGAATGCTCTCCACAGTATATCTGTAGAAATTTGCCAGCCTTTGGTGACATTCCAAATGTCCTCAAACTCCAAATGAAACGCAGCTGCTGTCTTTGTAATTGCATAATGTGTTGGGCTCAGGATAGGTCTTCCGAGATATTGACACCCAAGAACTTGAAGATGCTCACTCTTTCCACTGCTGAGCCTTCAACGAAAATTGCTGTGTGTTCTCCCAGTTTTCCTGTACTGGAGTTCACGATCTGTCTTATTAACATTGGTTGTTGCGACGCTACTGAGCATGCGATCTATCTCACTCCTGTATGCTTCTTTGTTACAATCTGAGAATCTGTCATTGATGTAGAGATAACAGAACAGTAGAACACAGAAACAGGCCCTTCAGCCCATCTAGTCCTGTCTAGTTATTAATCTGTCAAGTCCCATCTACCTCCAAAAGCACCCCCCCATCCATGTACCTGTTCAAATTTCTCTTAAATTATAAAATCAAATGCACATCCACTACTTGTGCTGGCAGTGGGTTCCACACTCTCACCACCCTCTGAGTGAAATGTTCTTAAACATTTCATCTTTCACCCTTAACCCATGACCTCTAGTTGTCGTCTCACCCAACCTCAGTGGAAAAAGCCTGCTTGCATTTACCCTATCTATACCCCTCATAATTTTGTATACCTCTACCAAATCTCCCTTCAATTTTCTATATTCTAGGAAATACAGTCTTAACCTATTCAATCTTTCCCTATAACTCAGGTCCTGAAGTCCCGGCAATATCCTTATAAATTTTCTCTTCATTCTTTCAATCTTATTTATATCATTCCTGTATGTAGGTAACCAAAGCTGGACAAAATACTCCAAATTAGGCCTCACCAATATCTTACGCATTTTCAACATAACATCCCTACACCTGTACTCCTTTCTTTACAGCTCTATCTACCCACAACACCACTTTCAAGGAATTATGGATCTGCATTCCCAGATCCCTGTGTTCTGCTGCACTCCTCAGTGTAAGGCCTACCCTGGTTGGTCCTCCCAGAAGTGCAACTTGTCTGCTTTAAATTCCATCTGCCATTTTTCAGCCCATTTTTACAGCTGGTTCAGATCTTGCTTCAAACTTAGTCTTCCTTATTGCCCACCTTGCTCCCAACCTTGAAGTCATCTGCAATTTTGCTGATCCAGTTTACCACATTATCATTCAGATCGTTGATACAGATCACAAACAGCAACTATACATGTGGCACTCCAATAGTCACAGGCCTCCAGTGAGAGAGGCCTCCATCTACTACCACTCTATGCTTTCTCCCACGAAAGCTTAAGGTAGTAATCTCCCTTTCTTGACCAGTCTCCCCTGCGGGACCTTGTCAAATGCCTTGCTAAAGTCCATGTAGACAACATCCACTGCCTTGGCTTCATCAACCTTCCTGGTAACTTCCTCAAAAAACTAAGATTTGTTAGATATAACCCACCACACACACATCCACGTTGAACATCTCTGGTTAGTCCTTGTCTATCTGGATATTATATATCCGGTCCCTGATAATACCTTCCAGTAATTTTCCCACTACTGATGTCAGGCTCACTGACTATAATTTTCTGGCCTCTTCTTAGAACCTTTCTTGAACGATGTAAAAACATTAGATATCCTGCAATCCTCCTGCATCTCAACTGTGGCTAAGGGTGTTTTAAATATCTCTGCTAGGGCCTCTGCATTTTCTGCACTGGCCTCCCACAGGGTCCAAGAGCACTCTTTGTCAGCCCCTGGGAATTTATCCACCTTAGTTTTATTCAAGACAGCCAACAGCTTGTCCTTTGTAATCTATATACAGTCCATGACCTCACTGCTACCTTGCCTCAGTTCTATAGACTCTGTCTGCTGAGTAAATACAGATGCAAAAATATCCATTTAAGATCTCTCCCATCTCTTTCAGCTCCATGCATAGATTATCACTGATCTTTCAGAGCACTAATTTTGTTCCTTGTTCTCTCAAAAACCAAGGATCCCTAAACCTGTTATCCTCGCCTTTTATTCTAACAGCCTCTGTACTCCAAAATTTCACTTTTGAAGGCCTACCATTCACCAAATACACCTTTGCCATCAAAAGTAGCATTCCTCCGATTTAGAATCTCAATCTGAGGACTTGACCTACCCTTTTCCATAATTACATCGAAACTAATGGTATTATGATCACTAGATGCAAAGTGTTCCCTACACAAACTTCTGTCACATGCCCTGTCTCATTACCAAACAGGAGATACCGTATCGAACTCTCTAGCTGGGACTTCTGTATATTGATTAAGGAAATTTTCCTGAACACACTTGACAAGCACTTTCCCATTTAGCCCTTTTACAGTATGGAAGTCCCAGTCAATATGTGAAAAGTTCAATTCACCTAATATCACTACCTTGTACTCTTGCAACAGTCTGCGATCTCTCTACAAATTTGTTCCTCTAAATCCCATGGACTGTTGACTGGTCTGTAATATAGCCCCATTAATGTGGTCATATTTTCTTATTCCTCAGTTCTTCCCATAAAGCCTCACTAGACGAGCTCTCCTGTCAGTTCTGACTGAGTGCTGCCATGACATTTTCCCTGACTAGTAATATCACCCCCTGTCTTTAAAGCTTCCCGTTCTATAATGCCTAAAACAACAAATCCCTGGAACACAGAGCTGCTAGTCCTTCAACCAAGTCTCACTAATAGCTACAGTGTTGTAATTCCATATGCTGATCCATGCCCTAAGCTTATCCACTGTTTCTACATTGCCCCTTGCTTTGAAATATACACAGCACAGACATTAGTCCTACGGTACTCAACCTTTTGATTCCTAACTTTGTATGTAGGCTTACTATCTTTCTCCACAACCAATCAACTATCGGTTCTGGCACTCTGATTCTCATCCCCCTGCAACTCTAGTTTAACTGTCTCTGTGTAGCACTGGCAAACCTTCTTGCAATGATATTAATCCCCTTCTAGTTCAGTTGCAAACCATCCCTTCAATACAGGTTACACTTTTCCTGGAAGAGAGAGCCCAATAATCCAAAAATCTGAAGCCCTCTCTCCTGGTCTTTCTCCTTAGCCACGTGTTAAACTGTATGATTTTCCTATTACTGACCACTCTAGTATGTGGCACAGGCAGCAAACCTGAGATCATAACCCTGGAGGTCTTGTCCTTTAACTTAGCATCTAACTCCCTGAACTCTCAGTGTAGGGCCTTCTCACTCTTCCTACCCATGTCATTGGTAATGGCATGGAGCATGACCTCAAATTTAAGAATGCTGTGGACTTGATCTGAGATGTCCCTGATCCTGTCAGCCTGGGGCAAAATACCATCCAGAAATCTCATTCTAGTCTACAGAACCTCCTTTCTGTTGCCCTTACCAACAAATCCCCTATCACTTCAGCTAGCCTGTTCTCCCCTCTTCCCTTCTGAGCAATAGAGCCAGATTCACTCCCAGAGACCTGACTGCTGTGGCTTTTCTCTGCTAGGTCATTCCCCGCCCCTTCCCCCCCAATGGTATCTAAAATGGAATACCTGTTATTGGGGGAAATAGCCATAGGGGTACTCTGAACTGGCTGCCTACCCCCTTTCCTCCTTCTGATGGTCACCCAGTTTCCTGTGTTCTGTGCCTTGGTTGTAACTATCTCCCTGTATGCCCTCAGCCTCCTCATCTGCAGTTCATCCAGTTCCAGCTCCAACACCTTAACACGGTCTGTTAGAAGCTGCAACTGGATGCACTTCTTGTAGGTGTAGTCATCAGAGATACAGGACATCTCCACATCCCAGAAGAGGGGCATTCCACTCTCCTGTCAGCCCCACTGCTCTAAATGTGCTACAAGCAAAGAATAAATAACGGGAAAAAAATTGCTGTACGGCCGACGCCTCTCCTCACCAAATCCTCAATGAGCCAAGGCCTCAACTTCCCCTCAAGCTATCGGCGAATTCATTGATGACATATGAGTATAGAGAGAGTAGAGCACTGGCTAAGCACGCATCCTTGAGGCACGCCTATGTTGTAGCCAGCAAGGAAGAGTTCCACACTGACTGTGGCTTCCCAATGAGGAAGTGAAGGATCCAGTTGCAAAGAGAGGTACAGAAGCCCAGGTTTTGAAGCTTGTTGAGCTGAGATCAATGAACAGCAACTTGACATAGGTATTGCTGTTGTCCAGGTGGGCCAAGGCTGAGTGGAAAGTCGGTGAGATTGCATCTGCTGTGGACCTGTTGCTACGGTAGGGAAATTGCAGCAGGTACAGGTCCTTGCACAGGGAAGAGTTAATTCAACCCAAGACCATCTGCTCAAAGCACTTCATCACCGTAGATATGGGTGCTACTGGGTGATAGTTATTGAGGCAGTTCAGCCTCCTCTTGATTGATGATTGATGCCCTTTTAAAGCAGGCAGGGACTGCCGACTGCAGTAGTGAGACGTCAAAGATGTCCTTGAACACTGTGGTTGGCATGGATTTTCAGTGCCCTGCCATGTACATCATTGGGGCCTAATGCCTTGAAAGGGTTCACAGGGTCACCAGATGCTTGCAAGTATTCACACAGGTGTAGCTTCATTCTTCCTATCAAAGTGTGTATAAAGAGTGTTCAGTCTATCTGAGAGTGAAGCATCGTAGCCATTTATGATATTAGATTTCACCTTGTAGGAAGTAATTGCCGGCAAACTCTGACACAGCTAACAAGCATTCCATTTTGTCTCTAACTGTACTCAGAATTGTTTTGTTTTGCTCTTAAGATAGATTTCTGTAGGTCGTAGCTGCACTTCTTATGGAGTTCTCTATCACTGGTCTTAAACATCACATATCCAGCCCTGAGACGGCAAATCCCACAGTTGTTCCATAGCTTCTGGTTGCAGTGTGTCCATAATGTTCCTAAAGGCACACACTCATTCACATAGGTCTTGATCAAAGGTCCAAGGTCAAAGTACATTTATTATCACAGTATATATACTTTACACAACCTTGAGATTCCACTTCTTACGGGCAGACACAAAACAATGCAGTTAGAACCACAATCTCGTTGTTTTGAGCAATGGCAATAAAGTTGTATTCTATTCTATTTACTATTCAATAACATCACAGAAGATGACATTCAAAAGCCCTTTGACGGAGAACTGACAGAGCAAATAAACTTTAATGGAGTTAAATGTGAGGTGGTGTGCTTTGATGGGAAATAAAAAATCTCACCTAGAAAATAAGAAACTGGAGTAGAAGAATCAAGGATTCTTGGGAGAAAATATCATTAAATACAGAACTACAGATTTAAAAGCAATAAGAATTACTAATATACCGGTAGTTCTTGGGTTTATTTGTAAAGTGCTGACTGTAAATGTAGTGAAGTTTTGTTGAATTTGTGACAAAGCTACTGTAATGACATAGAAGCTGGGCAATCATTTTGGCATAGAATGGACCAATACCCTCTGGCAGGGTGATTCGTCACTCCTATCCTGGACAATCCTATCCTCTAAGTGCTGATCCAATTGCTCTTTGAAGACCCTCTTTGACACTATTTCCACCACTCCTGCAGTCAGTGAACACCAGATCATAACTTCTCTGCATTCCTAATAAAATTCCTCATAACACCACATCTTTCACTTCCCACTTTTTTCCTGAACTTCACATCTTTGCCCCTTAAACCATTTGTTATGGAAACAGCTTCCCTGTTTGATCACAAACAAGAGAAAATCCAAGCAACACACTGATGAAGGGTCTCGGCCTGAAACGTCAACTGTACTCTTTTCCATAGTTGCTGCCTGGCCTTCTGAGTTCCTCCAGCATTTTGTATGTGTCCCTCTGTTTGAGTTATTTAAACCAGTCACAGTCTTTTCAACCACTATCAGATGTAACCTTAGCTTTCTTTCCTCAAAGGAAAATACTCTAGCTTCTCCTTTTACACCTTGTATGAAAGAAGGTTTTACACCCTAGGTCTCTTCCAGATAGTCTAAACCAACACTTTCTGAAGCCATTAGTGTTTAAGTGATGCTGTGACCAAAACTGGACATGATAGTAAACCATCTAACATAGCCACAGTAGAAAATGTAATAAGATTTGAAAGCTGGCATCGACATAGAGAGCTTCCATTGAATAAGATTGCACAGTTTAGGGCTTTCCTTTTAGAACACAAGACCACAAGACGCAGGAACAGAATTGGGCCATTCAGCCTATCGAATCTGCTCTGCCATTCCATCATGGCTGATCCTGGATCCCACTCAACTCCATACAGCTGCCTTCTCGCCATATCCTTTGATGCCCTGAATGATCGGGAAACAATCAATTACTGCCCTGAATATACCCACGTACTTGGCCTCCACTGCAGTCTGTGGCAGAGCATTCCACAGATTCACTACTCTCTGGCTGAAAGAATTCCTCTTTACCTCTATTCTAAAAGATCGCCTTCAATTTTGAGACTGTGCCCTCTAGTTCTGGATACCCCACCATAGGAAACATCCACCTTATCTTGTCCTTTCAACATTCAGTAGGTTTCAATGTGATCCCCTTGCATTCTTCTAAATTCCAGTGAGTACAGGCCCAAAGCTGCCAAATGCTCCTCACATGTTAACCCCTTCATTCCCAGAATCATTTTGGTGAACCTCCTCTGGACTCTGTCCAATGACAACATATCCTTTCAGAAAATGGGGCCCAAAACTATTGACAATACTCCAAGTGCTGCCTGACTAGTGTCTTGGCTCAGCATTATCACCTTGTTTTGAATCTTCTATTCTCCTTGAAATAAATGCCAACGTTGCATTTACCTTCTTTACCTCAGACCCAACCTGCAAATTAACCTTCTGGGAGTCTTGCACAAGGACTCCTAAGTCCCTCTTCACCTCTGATGTTTGAACCTTCTCCCCATTTAGATAATAGTCCGTACTGTTGTTTCTTTTACCAAAATGCGTTATCATACATTTACCAACATTGTATTCCTGCTGCAATTGCCTTGCTTCCTCAGCACTGCCTAAACCTCCACTTACCTTTGTATCATCCACAAACTTTGCCACAAAGCCATCAATTCCATTATCTAAATCAGTGGAAACTTTAGCTTATAGGGTTTTCACAATTATCAATGAGTTAGTCATTCAGGCTAAGAAAACAATATAGAAAAGATAAACAAAGGACAGGCCCTTCAGCCCACAATGTCTGTGCTGAGTGTTATGCCAAAGTTTGCTAATCCATTCTGTCTGTACATGGTCTATGTCTCTCTCTTTCCTGCCTGTTCATCTGTCTGTCTAAGCGCAGTTGTATTTTTTCCACCACTCCCTTCCAGCACTTACAGTTGCTGGTGTGTATGTGGTGGTTTTGGGAGTGGTGTAGAAGGAAGGAATAAACTTGTAGCTCTCCTTTAAACATTCCCCCTTTCTTCACAAACCATTCCCTCTAGTACTTGAAGTTCCCCACTCTACGAGAATGACTGATAAAATGACCCTGTCAATGTCTCATAAAATTATAAACCTCTACCAGATTTCACCTGTGCCACCGATGCTTGAGTGAAAACTATTCAAGTTTGTATGACTTCTCCTTGTCATTAATGCTCTTTGATCCAGGTAGCATTCTGGTGAATTCTCTCTGCACCTTCTCCAAAGCCTCCGCACCCTTCCTGTAATGCAGCAACCAGAAATGCACATAGTATTCCATACATTCCCTAACCAAAGGTTTATACAGCTGCTACATCACGTCTGTGATGGTTTTAACAACATTAAGGATCAAATACCCATCGTGTCAGAATCCAAAACTAGGAGCTTGTATATGAAGAAATGAGGAGACTCATTTGTCCATGGAGAAATGAGGAGACTGACCTCTTTTTAAAAAATACTCAAACAATTGTTAAAATATGGAATCTACTACCTCTTAAAATAGTTGAAGATGTGAGAGAAAAAAGGAAAAAATGCAAAAAGTCTAATAAAATAGACAGGTTGGGGGCTAACACTTTCATGGATTCACAGCACAGATTAATTAAGGCAAATTACTTATGTAAGTTTTATATAAAATGAATAGGTCCCAAATCTCTTTGTTACCTTGCAATCTGTGTGAGAACAGGAGTAATTACCTGCCTCTTTTCTGTAACGTCTAAAATATCCAAACACTTGTGTTCTCCCATCCCTCATAACCTAAAGTCCCATATACATCTCCTTACCCATCTTAGGATGTATTGGATTTTCATGCCTTCTGTCCTTCACTTTAACGTGTGAAAAGCTCAACGATCCATTGATACATCGAACAATCTATTGAAGGGTCTCAGCCTGAAACATCAACTGTTTATTCCTTTCCATAGATGCTGCCTGACCTGTTGAGTTCCCCCTATCTGTTACTCTAGACTTCCAGCATCTGTAGAATGTCTTGTATTTACAGTGCACTGATATTTATGTGAGTTTCCACCTCAACTCATGTAGCCCTCTGCCAAGCTAATCATCTCCAGTAATGTTTAACATAACACACTGTGAGCAGAATACAAATTGACTTCACCAGATGTCATATTACAGAATGTGTTGCTCAAGGTAAATTGAGAGAGATGTGAAAATTGCCACCTTTGTTGTCATTTAAATAACATGTTCAAAATTGACTGCCAATCCTTAAAATAACTGAGTGATCTAGACAAGGGCTGTGCTCAGGAGTTAGCTGATAATGGGTTCATTTTAATGGAGCAGCAGTTTAAATAAAGTGATAAAGATCAAAACATATTTCTATTTGTGATAAGTGAAAATCTGGCTCTTGCAAGTGTTCTGTCATTTAACAAGATATGAAGACAATTACTTCTGGACTGTTCACTTACAAAGTTGCAAGGGCATACAAAAGTCATTCACTGTATCTTGCTGCATATACCAATAACAAAGCAATTCCACATTTGCCTCTAATAATGTCTGAGTGAATTTGGATGACTCCAGATCTTAGCCAGTATTTATCTGGGAGTTCTATTGTGTTTTATTGTGACTCTTGCACAAACAGCGCTGGGGATTTTCTCTACAGAGTCACTGGATAAACCAGACTGTCAAAACAACAGTGCCATTTTGTGAAGTGTAAATTGCTGGTAGTGCTTTGCAGTCCTTTATTCAGTTTCATAATGAATTGCAAGATCTTTGTTCAAAATGATGCTTGTTATCAATTTAACAGCATGTTCTCAGGCAGTATCTTACTAGGGGCTGTTAGTTTGAATCAAGAATGTACTACAGCAGCAACCTGTTGCCTATTTAATACTTCAGTAATATTTGAATAATACTGTAAATATATTGTTTGATTGAGCATTCTTTGTTTATATAATTCATTTTAGGTTACATGTAAAAATACGTGAATGGCATACGTCACCACGTCATTTGTGAGCACCTCACTAAAGTAAAACTAAACATAATTGTCCAAGAGCTGTCAGTTCAGTGATGAGCTTAATGATGCACTGAGAGATCGTTATAGTGACATTCAAAAATGGCTGCTAACTGAAACATAACTCACATTTAAAAGAGCAGTTGAAATCGCTGTATCAATGGAAACAGCAGCTAGAGTTGCAGTTAGAAATGAAAGTAAACATGAAAAAATTGCAACATCTAAACAGAAACTGGCCTAGACAAACAAATTGTGTTACCATTGTGGCAGGTGCTCTCATACACCAGACAAGTCAAGTCAAGTCACTTTTATAGTCATTTCGACCATAACTGCTGTACAGTACATTGTAAAAATGAGAATGTTTTTTCAGGACCATGGTGTTACATGACACAGTACAAAGACTAGACTGAACTAAGTGAAAAAAACAACATGGAGAAAGCTACACTAGACTGCAGACCTACACAGGACTGCGTAAAGTGCACAAAAACAGTGCAGGCATTACAATAAATAATAAACAGGGCAATAGGGCAAGGTGTCAGTCCAGGCTCTGGGTATTGAGGAGTCTGATAGCTTGGGGGAAGAAACTGTTGTATAGTCCGGTTGTGAAAGCCCGAATGCTTGGGAGCCTTTCCCCAGATGGCAGGAAGGAGAAGAGAGTGTATGAGGGGTGCATGGGGTCCTTCATAATGCTGTTTCCTTTGCGGATGCAGCGTGTAGTGTAAATGTCCGTTATGGCGGGAAGAGAGACCCCGATGATCTTCTCAGCTGACCTCACTATCCGTTGCAGGGCCTTGCGATCCGAGATGGTGCAATTTCCAAACCAGGCAGTGATGCAGCTGCTCAGGATGCTCTCAATACAATCCCTGTAGAATGTGATGAGGATATATACATTGATGACCAATGTAGGTTTAAAGACAAAACTTGACGAAAATGTATCAAAATAGGACACATACAAAAAGCATGTTGGGCAGACAAAAATAAATGGTCTGTATAGGGAAGAGAAAAAGATAAAAGTGAAGTTGCAGTTTCAGAAAGAGCACTAACCTGCATGCTGCTGATGAAAAATCTAGTAATGATGAGAGTGACATAGGACTGGGTAGCCTTGAAATTTATAATGTGAAAACTAACCAGAGAACATAGAATAGTACAGCACATTACAGGCCCTTCGGCCCACAATGTTGTGCCAACCCTCAAACCCTGCCTCACATATAACCCCCCACCTTAAATTCCTCCATAAACCTGTCTAGTAGTCTCTTAAACTTCACTAGTGTGTCTGCCTCCACCACTGACTTAGGCAGTGCATTCCACGCACCAACCACTCTCTGAGTGAAAAACCTTCCTCTAATATCCCCCTTGAACTTTACTCCCCTTACCTTAAAGCCATGTCCTCTTGTACTGAGCAGTGGTGCCCTGGGGAAGAGGCACTGGCTGTCCACTCTGCCTATTCCTCTTAATATCTTGTACACCTCTATCATGTCTTCTCTCATCCTCCTTCTCTCCAAAGAGTAAAGCCCTAGCTCCCTTAATCTCTGATCATAATCCATACTCTCTAAACCAGGCAGCATCCTGGTAAATCTCCTCTGTACCCTTTCCAATGCTTCCACATCCTTCCTATAGTGAGGCGACCAGAACTGGACACAGTACTCCAAGTGTGGCCTAACTAGAGTTTTATAGAGCTGTATCATTACATCGCGTCTCTTAAACTCTATCCCTCAACTTACCAAAGCTAACACCCCATCAGCTTTCTTAACTACCCTATCTACCTGTGAGGCAACTTCCAGGGATCTGTGGACATGTACCCCCAGATCCCTCTGCTCCTCCACACTACCAAGTATCCTGCCATTTACTTTGTACTCTGCCTTGGAGTTTGTCCTTCCAAAGTGTACCACCTCACACTTCTCCGGGTTGATCTCCATCTGCCACTGCTCAGCCCACTTCTGCATCCTATCAATGTCTCTCTGCAATCTTTGACAATCCTCTACACCATATATGTCAAACTCAAGGCCTGCGGTGGAATTATCTTTGGCCCGCGAGATAATATCTAATTACTATTAAAGCTGGCCCCAGTAATCGAAGCGCCTATGGCGTATGATATGGCTAATGCTGAGTTTATTCAGGTACCAAGTTTTCAAGGTTTTTAGTGTTTATTCGGCAGTCTTGCTCGGCAGTCTTCTTCATAAGAAACGGAATTTGTAAAGTGAAACACTTTGTAGTTATAGCAGAGACTGAGACACATGAGAGCAGGCTGAAAAAACGGAGGCAACGAAAGCTGCGTTCGCACGCGTCCGACTGATCTGGCCTGCATGAAGCTGCATTTTGCTCAATCCGGCCCGTGACCTAAAATGAGTTTGACACCCCTGCACACAACACCACCAACCTTTGTGTCGTCTGCAAACTTGCCAACCCACCCTTCTACCCCCAGATCCAGGTCGTTAATAAAAATCATGAAAAGTAGAGGTCCCAGAACAGATCCTTGTGGGACACCACTAGTCACAACCCTCCACTCTGAATGTACTCCCTCCACCATAACCCTCTGCCTTCTGCAGGCAAGCCAATTCTGAATCCACCTGGCCAAACTTCCCTGGATCCCATGCCTTCTGACTTTCTGAATAAGCCCACCGTGTGGGACCTTGTCAAATGCCTTATTAAAATCCATGTAGATCACATCCACTGCACTACCCTCATCTATATGCCTGATCACCTCCTCAAAGAACTCTATCAGGCTTGTTAGGCACGATCTGCCCTTCACAAAGCCATGCTGACTGTCCCTGATGAGACCATGATTCTCTAAATGCCCATAGATTCTATCTCTAAGAATCTTTTCCAACAGCTTTCCCACCACAGACGTAAGGCTCACTGGTCTATAATAACCTGGACTGTCCCTACTACCTTTTTTGAACAAGGGGACAACATTCGCCTCCCTCCAATCCTCCGGTACCATTCCTGTGGACAACGAGGACATAAAGATCCTAGCCAGAGGCTCAGCAATCTGTTCCCTCGCCTCGTGGAGCAGCCTGGGGAATATTCCATCTGGCCCCGGGGACTTATCTGTCCTAATGCATTTTAACAACTCCAACACCTTCTCTCCCTTAATATCAACATGCTCCAGAACATCAACCTCACTCATGTTGTCCTCACTGTCATCAAGTTCCCTCTCATTGGTGAATACCGAAGAGAAGTATTCATTGAGGACCTTGCTCACTTACACAGCCTCCAGGCACATCTTCCCACCTTTATCTCTAATTGGTCCTACCTTTACTCCTGTCATCCTTTTGTTCTTCACATAATTGAAGAATGCCTTGGGGTTTTCCTTTACCCTACTTGCCAAGGCCTTCTCATGCCCCCTTCTTGCTCTTCTCAGCCCCTTCTTAAGCTCCTTTCTTGCTACCCTATATTCCTCAATAGAACCATCTGATCCTTGCTTCCTAAACTATATGTATGCTGCCTTCTTCCACCTGACTAGATTTTCCACTTCACTTGTCACCTATGGTTCCTTTACCCTACCATTCTTTATCTTCCTCACCGGCACAAATTTATCCCTAACATCCTGCAAAAGATCCTTAAACATCGACCACATGTCCATAGTACATTTCCCTGCAAAAACATCATCCCAATTCACACCCACAAGTTCTAGCCTTATAGCCTCATAATTTGCCCTTCCCCAATTAAAAATTTTCCTGTCCTCTCTGATTCTATCCTTTTCCATGATAATGCTAAAGGCCAGGGAGCGGTGATCACTGTCCCCCAGAAGCTCACCCACTGACAGATCTGTGACCTGACCCGGTTCGTTACCTAATACTACACCTAGTATGGCATTCCCCCTAGTCGGCCTGTCAACATACTGTGACAGGAATCCATCCTGGACACACTTAACAAACTCTGCCCCATCTAAACCCTTGGAACTAATCTAGGGAAGTTAAAGTCACCCATGATAACAACCCTGTTATTTTTGCACCTTTCCAAAATCTGCCTCCCAATCTGTTCCTCGGTATCTCTGCTGCTACCAGGGGGCCTATAGAATACCCCCAGTAGAGTAACTGCTCCCTTCCTGTTCCTGACTTCCACCCATACTGACTCAAAAGAGGATCCTCCTACATTACCCACCCTTTCTGCAGCTGTAATAGTATCCCTGACTAGTAATGCCATCCCTCCTCCCCTTTTCCCCCCTCTCTATCCCTTTTAAAGCACTGAAATACAGGAATATTGAGAATCCATTCCTGCCCTGGTGCCAGCCAAGTCTCCGTAATGGCCACTACATCATAATTCCATGTATGTATCCAAGCTCTCAGTTCATCACCTTTGTTCCTGATGCTTCTTGCATTGAAGTACACACACTTTAGCCCTTCTACCTTACTACCTTTACACTCTTTATTCTGCTTCTCTTTCATCAAAGCCTCTCTATATGTTACATCTGACTTTACTCCATGCACTTCTTTCACTGCTCTATCGCTCCGGGTCCCATCCCTCTTGCAAATTAGTTTAAACACTCCCGAACCATGCTAGCAAACCTACCTGCAAGGATATTGCTCCCCCTCGAGTTCAGGTGCAACCCATCCAATCTGTACAGGTCCCACCTTCCCCAGAAGAGATCCCAATGATCCAAAAATCTAAAACCCTGCGCCCTGCACCAACTCCTCAGCCACGCTTTCAACTGACATCTCCTCCAATTCTTACCATCACTATCACGTAGCACTGGCAGCAATCCTGAGAACGCCACCCTTGAGTTCCTGTTCTTCAGCCTTCTGCCTAGTTCCCGAAACTCACACTTCAGGACCTCATCCCTCTTCCTGCCTATGTCATTGGTACCAACATGTATCACGACTTCTGGTTGCTTTCCCTCTCGTACCAGGATGTCATACACCCGGTCAGAGACATCCCGGACCCTGGCACGCGGGAGGCAACAAACCATGAGGGTGTCCTTCTCACGTCCACAAAATCTCCTGTCTGCTCTCCTGATTATAGAGTCTCCAATGGCGACAGCTCTCCTCCTCCGTCCCATCCTTCTGCACCACAGGGTCAGACTCAGTGCCAGAGGCCCTGCCACCGTGGCTCACACCTGGTCGGTCGTCCCCGCCAGCAGTATCCAGGATGGTAAACCTATTATTCAGGGGAATGGCTACAGGGGTGCTCTGCACTACTTGTCTACTCTCCTTCACTTTCCCCCTTCGGACTGTCACCCAACAACCTGCTTCCGTTAGCCTAGGTGTGACTACCTCCCTGTAGCTCTCATCTATGACTGCCTAATTCTCCCTTATGAGTCAAAGGTCATCCAGCAGCTGCTCCAGATTCCTCACATGGTCTTCCAGATCGCCCAGCCGCAAGCACTTCTGGCAGATGTGACTCTGCGGGAGAGGGGAGTTCCCCCAAGACTGCCACATCTCACAGGAGAGGCACATCACCGTCTCAGGAGGCATTGCAAAGACTAACTGGGAACAAGCTTGTCCTCCACCTCTTCTCGTCGAAGCCTCTTGAGTCAAAGCCTCAAATCTCCACTCCTTCACTGGCCCACTCACTCACTGGCCGCTTTCCACTGGATGTGAATGGCAAATTAATTAAAATGTAATTGGGCATTTGCTCAACTGTATCAGTCACTCCACAAAGTAGATTGAATGTCATTTCAAAGCAGTGTTCTACGATGACATTGGAAAACTCAAACATATCAAGGATAAAATAGAGTGAATGAAAATGCCACACCCAAGTTTAACAAAGCCAGTCCGGTTCCTAATATCATCCATGATAACGTAGACAGTGAGCTAGATCACATGGAGGCTGAAGGAATTCTCTCCAATGTTGAGTGGAGCCCATCGGCAATACCAGCAGTCTCAGTAGCCAAGAAAGATGAGTCTTTCAGGATCTGAAGTGATTTAAGGTCACCAGTGCTGAAAGTAGATAATCCCTCTGCTCAGGATAGAGGATATTTTTGCAAATCTTTCTGGAGGAAAACACTCCAGCAAAGTTTATGTTGCTGAGGCCTACCTTCAGATGGACATGGAAGAGTCCAAAGTGTTTCTCACCATAAACACTCACAAAAGGCTTTATCGCTATAACAGGCTTATTTTTGGAGCAGCATCTGCACCTGTACTCTGGCAGAATGCTATGGACCTGCTGCTGCAAGGCTGCCCAGGCATTCACTGTTACCTGGATGACATCATTGTTACCGGTGAGGGTAACAAGGAACACCTTCAAGATCTCAAGACAAGTATTAAAAACATTAGAAGATTATAGAGAACGACACAAGTGTGAATTCTTTAAACCAAACATCACTTACTATGGTCACACCATTGATGTTCAAGGATTGCATAAGTGTTTTGTGAACATTTGAGCAACGGTGGATAGCCCAAGGCCAAAGTATGTGTCACATTTGTGGTCTTTTTAAGGATATGTCAATTACTAAAACAAGTCGGTTCCTTAGATTCAGGATCAGTCCCTGAGGATTGGAGAATGGCTAATGTTATCCCGCTTTTTAAGAAAGGAGGGAGGGAGAAAACAGAGAACTATCGACCTGTCAGCCTGACATCGGTGGTGGGAAAGATGCTAGAGTCCATTATTAAGGATGAAATAGTGGCATATCTAGATAGCAGTGATAGGATTGAGTCGAGCCAGCATGGATTTACCAAGGGTAAATCATGTTTGACTAATCTTTTGGAGTTTTTCGAGGATGTAACCAGGAAGTTAGACGGGGGAGATCCAGTGGATGTAGTGTACCTCGATTTTCAGAAGGCATTTGATAAGGTCCCACATAGAAGATTGGTGGGTAAAATCAAAGCTCAGGGCATCAGGGGGAAGGCATTGACATGGATAGAAAACTGGTTGGCAGATAGAAAGCAAAGGGTAGCGGTGAATGGGTGTTTCTCGGAATGGCAGGTGGTGACTAGTGGGGTGCCACAGGGCTCGGTATTGGGACCACAGCTGTTTACCATTTACGTTAACGATTTGGATGAAGGCATAGAAAATAACATCAGCAAATTTGCTGATGATACTAAGCTGGGTGGCAGTGTGACATGTGATGAGGATGTTAGGAGAATTCAGGGTGACTTGGATAGGCTGGGTGAGTGGGCAGATACTTGGCAGATGACGTTTAATGTGAATAAGTGTGAGGTTATCCACTTTGGGAGTAAGAACAGGAAGGCAGGTTATTATCTGAACAGTGTAGAGTTGAGTAAGGGAGAAATACAAAGAGATCTCGGAGTCCTTGTTCATCAGTCACTGAAGGTGAATGAGCAAGTGCAGCAGGCAGTGAAGAAGGCTAATGAAATGTTGGCCTTTATTACAAAGGGAATTGAGTACAAGAGCAAGGAAATCCTCTTGCATTTGTACAGAGCCCTGGTGAGACCACACCTGGAGTATTGTGTACAGTTTTGGTCTCCAGGGTTAAGGAAGGATATCCTGGCTGTAGAGGAAGTGCAGCGTAGATTCACGAGGTTCATTCCTGGGATGTCTGGACTGTCTTACGCAGAGAGGTTAGAGAGACTGGGCTTGTACACGCTGGAATTAAGGAGATTGAGAGGGGATCTGATTGAAACATATAAGATTATTAAGGGATTGGACAAGATAGAGGCAGGAAATATGTTCCAGATGCTGGGAGAGTCCAGTACCAGAGGGCATGGTTTGAGAATAAGGGGTAGGTCATTTAGGACAGAGTTAAGGAAAAACTTCTTCTCCCAGAGAGTTGTGGGGTCTGGAATGCACTGCCTCGGAAGGTAGTGGAGGCCAATTCTCTGGATGCTTTCAAGAAGGAGCTAGATAGGTATCTTATGGATAGGGGAATCAAGGGATATGGGGACAAGGCAGGAACCGGGTATTGATAGTAATTGATCAGCCATGATCTCAAAATGGCGGTGCAGGCTCGAAGGGCCGAATGGTCTACTTCTGCACCTATTGTCTATTGTTCCTGCCAACCCTGGCTGCTGTGCTCCTCCCATTGAACTCATTACTACAGATTGGGAAGAAATGGAAAAGGACAAAGCAGTGTGAGATGGCTTTCCAAAAATCAAAGGAAATGGTGATGTCAAACACTGTACTGACACATTATAATCCACATCTTTCAGTGAAGCTTGTATGTGACACCTTGCCTTATAGGTGCAGTCATGTCACATGCAATGAGAGATGTAAGAGAATGCCCTATAGCCTTTGATTCATGTTCCCTTACCACAGCAGAGAAAAAATATGTGCAGATTGACAGAGAGGCCTTGAATCTGGTTTGGGGTGTACTGTAAAATATTTCAACCAGTACTTGTATGGGAGAGATTTTACCCTCATTACTGATCATTGATCACCAGTATCTATTTTCAATCCATTGAAGGGTGTTCCACTAACAGCAACAGTACACGGAGGAAACAATTAGAAAATTGAATTCAAGAGGACAACTAATCATGAAAATGCTAATGGATTGTCCCATTTACCCTTGGAAAAAGAAATACCTGGAAATTTTACAAAAGTAAACACTCCTTAGTGTAATCTTCCTAATGCAAATCAAAAGTCTCCCTATTACAGCAAAGATAGTCCAAAGGAATACCAGAAGACCCACACTGTCACAGGTTTACATGTCTACCCAAAATGGCTGGAATGTGCAACAGAAACTCCAGTTCCCCCATTTTTACCAGTGCCAGGATGAACTTGCCCTTGACCAGGGTTGCTTTATGCAGGGATTGAGAGTTGTTGTACCATCAAAGCTGAGAGCTAAGGTGATGGAGGAGCTACATGCCAGTCCTCTAGACATGGTCAAAATTAAAGCGTTGGCTCAAAGCTTTGGTGGCCTGGGATAGATTAGCAGATCAAGCAGTTCCATGCACTGCTCGGGATGCAAACACGTTCAGAAAAGCTAAAAGTAGCGTCTCTCCCTCCCTGGAAATGACCTGCATTGCCCTGGCAAAGGATTCATGTGGACTTTGACAGACCATTCATGGACACAAATTTCTTGCTAGTAGCAGATGCAGCTACAAAGTGGCCAGAAGTGTTCCCAATAGCCTCCACTACAGCCTCACACACTGTTGATGTGTTGAGAAACATCTTTCAAAGACTGGTGTTCCAGAACAATTACTCATTGACAATGGACAACAGTTTGTTGTGGAACAGTTTAAGTTTATCCGCACCATACTACCCAGCTACTAATGACTTGGCGGAAAGGAGTCTAAAGAACGCACTGCAAGCAACGTCAGCAGTGCACACTACACTGACACTGAATCAGAAGCTTGCAAATTTCGTCCTTGCACATGGCAATGCAGCAGACTCCACAACCAACATCTCACCAGCTATGCTGTTTGTGAGACATCCCTTGCGTTCATGTTTGGATCTCCTCAAACCCAATCTCAGAAGGAGCCTGCAGGACAAACAGCTGAGAGAGATTGAGGGCTCCTCAAACAAGGAGGTTCGATGTTTCACTCCTGGGCAAGCAGTCCTGGTGAGGAACTGGAGATGATCAAAAGTGGATACTTGGAAAGATTAAGGATAGAACTGGATCACTGTCCTACACAGGGGAACTGGCTTGTGATGCCATCTGGAGGCAACACATCGATTAGGAGATTAGAGATGATTGTTGGAGGAAAAAAGGTATCCAGAGCTGTCAGAACTACTTCCTGAAGTCCCAAAGTCACTTCTACAACCACCATGGTGGGAGGGGGGGGGGGGTGGCACAAGTCTCACCTGCTAAGCAGAGTGACCCATCTCCACCCCGTCAGGAAGGACATTATACCACAATGTAAGAACTCTTCCACAGCGATGAAATCTTTAGGCCTGAATGGGACAATTTAAAATATACTATGCTGTGGATATCTATGTAGTAACTGTATAGTATATATGTGAGGAGTGTTGTGTATTTACTGTTTCAGTAACATTTGAGTGATATTGTACAGATATATTTGAGTGGCATATGTCATCATGCCACCATGTCATATGTGAGTGCCTCACTAAATTAAAACTAACCGTACATGAATTATCTGCAGCTCTCATGTTCTTTCTTTCAATGAGTTTTATGTTTTGAAGTTACAAAACACAACACAACCTACAATTAAATATTGACGTCAGTGTTCTGAAAAGCTTGCAGTGAATGGAGAATGGCAGTGTTGTGGATGTAGGAAATATAAAGGAATTCAGAACTGTGCTTTTAGATGCCTATGGAGGATGGAGGTGAGAGGAGAACTACCAGACCACGGGAGGGTGTATGTGGTAGAGGGCTTTTGGAAGGATTACATAGAGACCTAAAAGGTCATCCACTAACAATGAGGTGGAGAGAAATGTTTGCTATCAAATGATAAAATGGACTCGACTTCCCAAACAGGAGAAAATCTGCAGGTTCAGGAAATCCAAGCAACACAAAATGCTGGAGGAGCTCAGCAGGCCAGGCTGCATCTATAGAAAGGAGTACAGTTGGTGTTTTGGGCTGAGACTCTTGGGCTGTGACTTCACAATCTACTTTGTTGTGATTTTTCACCTTACTATCTACCAGCACAGCACTATCTCTAACTGTAACACTTTATTTTGCCTCTAACTGTTTTATGTTGCATAACCTGAATGTACTTGTTGTAGTAAATTCATTTGTATGGATGGTATGCAAGGCAAGTTTTTCACTGCACCTTGGTAGATGTGACAGTTATAAATCAATAATGATGATGAAGGGTGTAGATGGTTTACAACCGTGGTAGGAAATAGAATTTGAGGGTACAGTGTTATATGCCCCTAGGGGGTATATTTTTTCTGTGGCTTGTATTGAATATACAAGGATACAGAGACAGACACATAGTCAGAGTCGAGGTGGATTCGGTCAATGGAAGATACCAGTGAGTGGGTGGCTGGTTTAAACTTTCAATAGCCCAAAGGGGTGAGTTGAGTTCGATCCAGAGTATTGATAAATGACTCTCACAAGTGTTGCAACTAGAAGAAATTTGTGGAGAGGAGAGGAAGGTTTAAAACAGAAGATACCTAGTGACATAGAGATCACTGTTTGGTCTCTCTCCAAGTAGCCTGTAAGGGTGAATTTGTTTCCATTCGAATATAAAAGTGTGATTGTCACATAGTTAATCCATAGGAGTGGGTTCTCTGGTGAGGGGAAACCTTTGTGAATACCACTTGTGTGTTTACCCTTGTCTGGGTGTGGTATTTCACTGAAGGAGGCACCCTATGACAAATCACTGTTGGACTTATTTTGTTTGGGGGCAAAAGTTTAAGGATAACATGAGGGAGAATTTCTTTACTCAGAGAGTGGTAGCTGTGTGGAATGAGCTTCCAGTAAAAGTGGTAGAGGCAGGTTCGGTATTGTCATTTAAAGTAAAATTGGAGATGTATATGGACAGGAAAGAAATGGAGGGTCATGGGCTGAGTGCGGGCCACTGGGACTAGGTGAGTGTAAGCGTCGGCATGGACTAGAAGGGCCGAGATGGCCTAGATAAGTGGCTATCATGTTGCGTGGTTGAAGTAACCTTGTGGAATCTACCAGTGTGTCTACCCTTGCCTGGGTGGTAGTTTTCCCTGGAAGAGGGTTCCCATTGTGATAAGGTATTGTTGGTGCTAATCCCTATGTGGATTTGGTTTGAGTATCCTGTGGCCACCACTTTGGGATGTCCTATAGCTGGATTCGGGTGTGGTACCACTTGTGTTGAAAGGATATTCGTTGAGGATCACTGTTGGTGATACTTGGTGTGCGGAGTGGAACAACTTCAGAGATAAAACCTCCCACTATTGTTATTTTGTATTGCTGTTGTGGAATATCGACGTAATTGCCTTCTCACAACATTCGCCTTTGGATTACAGATATCTAGGCATGGCTTGACTCGACTTCCGGGTCATCAAGGGAATGGTGGTGTAGGGAGAGGTCTCTCAACAAAAAAGAAGGTAAACTGCCCCAAAGCAGAAATTAGACAAATATTTAAAATTGAATAACTATATTAATAAAAGGGGCAAGCATGTTGTTTAAGAGCAAGAGTAAAAAGCCCGCTCAGAAGGTTGATAAAAACAAAGAGATGCAGCGAGACAACAGGCCTAGCTCCCCCATGGCTAGCCAAGACGGAGACAGTGAGGAAGAATCAATGAATTTGACTTTGATTCTCAGAGAGATTCGCGAGTTCCGACAAGATAACAGCAAACAGTTGGAAGATATTAAAGGAGAAATAGTAAACACTAATTTGAGGTTAGATGAAGCCGAAGCGAGGATTGTAGCGACTGAGGAGAGGCTGCAAAAAGCCAAGGAAGTGATAGAAATAATGCTAAGGCTGCAAGAGCAGCTCCAGTGGAAGCTAACAGACCAAGAAAGCCGCTCAAGAAGGGAAAATGTGAGGATCTACGGAGTTCCCAAAGGAGCTGAAGGTAAACCCGGATTGATGATTCCCTTCGTGGAGAAGCTGCTTAGAGAGAATCTTGATATACCGGATGCAGAAGACCTACAGATAGAAAGGGCTCACTGCACGTTAGCTCTGCTGCCCCCGGCAGGCGCCCATCCCAGATCAATTGTAGTCAGATTCCTCAGCTACAGAATGAAGGAAGAGGTGCTTAAATGTGCATGGCAAAAGAAAGGTTTCATGTTGAACAACTGTAAAATCAGTTTAGACCACGATTACGCACCGGAGATCCTTGCCAGACGGAAGGAATATGCGGAAACGCGGAGAGTCCTGAAGGAAAACAATATCAGATTCTAGACCCTGCATCCAACTCGGTTAAGAGTCTTTTACAACGAAGGGATAAAAACCTTCGCTACAGTAGTAGAGGCAACGATGGACGTGGCGGACCGAGGTCTACCTATAAAAGTTATCACCCAACTGGAGTCGTTACTGGAGAGGATTCGGCAAAAGTCATGGCAGCCAGCGAGGGGAAGACGCTACCCGAGAAACAGAGTGTCAAATTACAAGGAAAAGCTGCAAATATTCAGACGTACAGAGAATATAGATTAATTAAGAGAAATGACTGATAAGAGTAAGTCGGACTTGAAGGTAAAATGAAAGTTGGTAACTGAAAATAAACTAGACGGAATAACTTGAATATAACAATATGGTCGAGACATAAAAAGGAGAGAATTCTCTATGATTATTCATATGGCGGAGGGCCCTCTAACACAAGGTGAAGATAGAGGTATTCTCTCTGAACTGAGGCGGGTTGGTGCTCAGGCCTCACTGTTGGAAGTTGGGAAAAATTTACAAATGTTTTTTGTTCAAAAATGTCCAGGGTGTGGTTGTATGTTTTGGTTTATTGTTGAGAAGGGATTGCTTACTGTTTGGTTAGAAATGGAGAGTGTTTTTTTTATTAGAGAAAAATACAAACTGCACTGGTAAAAATAATTTCCTATAATGTTAATGGGGTTTTGAATCCAATTAAGAGAAATAAGATTGTGTCTAAATTGAAAAAAGAGAGGGCACAAATAGTTTTCCTTCAGGAAACACACGAGCCAATCCGAACATGTAAAATTAAAAAGAATGGGTTTTAAACATGTATTTTATTCATCATATAAATTGAGCCACAAGAGAGGGGTAGCAACTCTAATATCAAATGCTCTTAATTATGAACATATTTCAGAGACTAAAGACAAGGATGGACGATTTGTAAAAATTACAGGAAGAATAGAAGATACAGAAATAACATTGCTGAATGTTTATGCTCCACCAGGTTGTGAATGGTCATTCTATAGGCACATTTTTGACCTAATGGTCAATTCTCAAGGGGTGGTAATCTGTGGAGGGGATTTTAATATTAAGTCCTGCATTAGATTCTTCAAGAATAGTCACTCAAAATAAACCTTTGACTAGGAAAATGAAATCATTGATCGAGGAGTTGGGAATTATAGATGTGTAGAGGGAATTACACCCCACTAGTAAAGATTATACACATTACTCTTTCCCTCATTCAGCTTATTCAAGGATAGACTTTTTTTTATATTTAACATAGATAGACTCAGGATAAAAGACTGTAACATTGCAACAATTGATTTGTCGGATCATAGCCCAGTCTCTATGTCCCTGATCCTGGAAAGGACAATGAGGAAAACACTATGGAGGTTAAGTTCACATATACTCAATAATCCGGAAGTAATGGAGAGATTAAGGGGAGAAATTAAAGAATACCTAGACCTTAATGACACGGGGGAAACATCACCAGTGATCTTATGGGACGCATTAAAAGCTGTACTGAGAGGAAAAATTATTTCCATAACCACTCACATGAAAAAATTTAATGCACAAAAATTAGCAGACCTTCGAGGAAAATTAAAACAACTTCAAGTTGTAAATAGCAATAAAATTAATTCTAATTTAAAACAGGAAATTAAGAAATTGCAAAGTGAAATTGATGATATTTATACATTGGAAACTCAAAGAAATTTTCTTTACTTGACACAAAAGAATTATGAAGTAGGAGGTAAATCAGCTAGATTATTAGCATATAAATTACGTAAACAACAAGCAGATAATACAATTTACAAAATAAAGAATCCAAAGACAAAGCTGGTGGAGAGCACAATAAGGAAAATTCAAGAGAGTTTTGAAACATGTTATCGAGAACTGTACTCTCAACCCCGGGCCTCAAATGAGCCCTATATAGACACTTTACTGAATTCTTTAGATCTACCCAAGCTCACAGATTTACAAAACAAATGCCTATTAGAACCAGTAACTGTCAAAGAACTGAACGTGGCCATCTCTAGATTAAAGACTGGAAAGTCTCCAGGTTCTGATGGATTTACCTCAGTGTGGTACAAACCACTGAAGTCACAGTTAGTCCCACTGCTACTTAACACCTTTAATTGGATATTACAGAGAGGAGAAATTCCACCTTCCTGGAGAGAAGCGATTATTTCAGTTATTCCTAAAGAGGGCAAAGATAAACTAGAATGTGGCAATTACCGGCCAATCAGCGTTCTTAATGTGGATTACAAATTATTTACATCTATAGTAGCGCGCAGACTGGAAAAGTTTTTACCTGGCCTCATCCACTTAGACCAGACTGGATTTATTCAACAAAGACAAACTTAGGACAACATAAGGAGAACTTCACACATACTAGAACAGGTTACTAAGAGTGGGACAGAGACAATGATAGTGGGGCTAGACGCTGAGAAGGCTTTTGATTCAGTTAGTTGGGCATTCCTATACAGAGTGTTAGGAAGATTTGGCTTTCAAGAAAAGTTTATTAAAGTAATCCAGACTTTATATCACAGTCCCACAGCTCAAATTAAGATAAATGGGGTCCTCTCTGACTCCTTTATTTTAGAGAGAGGAACTAGACAGGGATGCCCAATTTCTCCTCTCCTTTTTGCGTTATACATTGAACCGCTTGCCCAACTAATAAGACAGAGCGAAATTGTAAAAGGTGTTAAGGTGGCAGGGATTGAACAGAAAGTGGCGTTATTCGCAGATAACGTTTTAGTCTATCTGAGTGAACCAGAAAAATCATTTATAGGATTGTTTACACTGTTGGATGAGTTTGGGAAAGTATCAGGTTATAAAATAAATGTAAAGAAAAAGCAGGTTATGACCCTAAATTATACAGTATCCAAAAAACTGCAGGATACATATGGTCTTGAGTGGGAAGCTAAATCATTAAAATATTTAGGAATAACCCTGCCAAAGGATCATTCAACGTTATCACAGGTAAATTATGAGCCATTAATTTCAGAGATAAAAGCAGATATACATAGATGGAATTTTATACCCTTTTTAAGTTTAAATTCAAGGATAAATACTATAAAAATGAATATTCTCCCTGGGTTACTCTATCTTTTCTGGACTTTACCTGTAGAGGTGGACGATAATCAATTCAGGGAATGGGACAAATGGATTTCCCGCTTTATCTGGCAAGGAAAGAAACCTAGAATTCGATTTAACACCTTACAGTTAGGGAAGGAAGGGGGAGGAATGGCACTTCCTTGCTTGAGAAATTATTTTTATGCCTCACAGATAACCCCTCTGTTATACTGGTGTAATAAGGAATATAAGGCTAGATGGAAGGAAATAGAATTTGGATTGATTGACAGTTTTCCTCTGCAGGCCTCAATAGCAGACAAAGGATTGATAGCCCAATTGGAAAAGTCTAAAAACAGCTGGATAAATCTTACATTAAAAGTATGGCAGAAGGTGGCTAATTCATGTGGATCTAATAACATGTTAAAACTTTTTAGATGGTGTGCATATGATACCGAATTTCTTCCCAACAGAGTAGATAAAAGATTTGAATTATGGATAAAGAAAGGTCTTACAACCTATCTTTCATTTACACAGAAAAGAGTATTACAAAGTTTCCAATCCTTACAGGACAAACATGGCCTAGAATATAATGACTTTTTTAGGTACCTTCAAATACGACATTATGTTAACCAGAGTGGTAGATATACAGATTTATCAACAGTAGAATTAGAAGTTTTCAAGATTCTGAATTCGGCTTACAATTCAATGCCAAGTAAATCAATTTCTCGATTATACAATGTATTCTTACATGCTAAAAATGAAAACACATTGTATATTAAAGAGAAGTGGGAGAAAGAAGCGGGGTTGGTACTTTCAGAGGAGGTTTGGGGGAAAATATGCAGCTTTCAGTGGTCTTCGACTAACTCTTTGATTTGGAGAGAGCATTGTTGGAAAAATATTATAAGACCCCATATCAGGAAAAATATAAAGATACAAACGTGACGTGTTGGAGAAGGTGTGGCTCCAAGGAGGCAAACCATCTCCATATTTTCTGGGATTGCCCTAAATTAAGATTATATTGGAAAGGTATTCATAGAACTTTAGGTCAGGTATTTAAGACCCAGATACCTCTGAACTTTGAGACGTGCATGTACTGTTTTTGGATCAGAAGAAAGACATAAAGTTGCTACAGGTCCTCTTAGCGGCAAGTAAGAAATCAATTACCAGAAAGTGGCTAAATCCAGTATCACCTACATTAGAAGATTGGCATGAAATTATTTTGGAAATATTTAAAATGGAAAAGATGACCTACTCTTTGAGAATTCAAAAAGAAAAATTTAATCAAATTTGGAATAAATAGATTGAATTTATAACCCCAAAGTGAGCAGACTTTGGAGGACTCTCCTAATGATTTACACTGCATTTTTTCATCAACACTGTAATATTGCTAATGTAAGCACCCTTGGATCGATTGTTTACTGTTTTTTTTTAAACTAGGGAATTAACACAAATAAAGGAAAAGATTTGGGAAAGGGGAAAAATATGGAAAAATTAAGTAAATAAGTACATAGGGATTGGAAAATTATGTTTGGGGGTAGGAGCAAACATGAACGAGTTAGGATATAAAATTCTCCAATGGTAATTACATAGGGTTATATATAATATTTTGGACCAGAAGTAATGGTTCAGAAGAGATACATGGAATTATTATTAATCCACTATTATTACTATTTTTCTTAACAATTATTGTCATTGCTTAGTCTAATAGGGTGGAACTACAATGGCACATAATTATCTATTTAGGTGCCTTATTACTTTTATATTATCTCAATGTGTGCTTATGAATATATAAAAAATTATAGATTAAAATTAAATAAAAAAATTTTAAAAATAGATTACAGATATCTCACATTAGTTATCCTGGGGATTGAACTGAACTTTCTTACATACCATCGTAAGACTGTAACTCTTGCCACCTGAGCTTGAATGAGTTTGGGAACTTTAATTTTACTCCTATATATGCATAACACTGCTAACTCTTGGTTTATCTGGTTTAAGTTACTATATTTGGTAGTTACTAGTAATTTGTTAACAGCAAAACCTGACTCCAGGTGTGTTCTTTTGCTGCTGATACCTTTACATGGGTGTGTGTACGTAACATAATTGGGGGCTCATCCAGGATATGAACAAATGTTTGCAGCCATTTTAAAATTGTTTGGGGGCTTAATTGGTTGATTAATGATTGATCTGCTTTGGGGAAATCCCTTTTGTTTTGCTTGAGTAGAAAATCAGCAGCAATGAATGTTGATAAATTTTCAGAAACGCCAACCTCTGAGGCATTAGAGGATGCCAGAAGGTTTGAGTTGTTGAGTATTGCTAAAAAGTTGAAACTTACTAAGGTGAAATCGACAATGAGGAGGTCACAGATGCAGAGGACAATAGCCGAGTATTATGTATCTGAGGATGTGTTTAAAGTGGAGTAGTTGGAGTTGTTTCCTGAAAGCACCAGTATCAGATGGAAAGATTAAGGTTCGAGGCTGAGGAGAAGCAAAGGCAGCAACAGCTTGAGTTTGAGTTACGAGTAAAACAGCTCAAGGCTGACGAAGCAGAAAGACAGGCGGTTTGAGCTGGAAAGATAGAGAAATTGCAGCAAGGAGGTCTAGTGTTAGACCCCGGCGGTGGGTTTAGTGTCAGTTGAGAAATTAAGTTGGTACCACCATTTGATGAAGCAAAAGTTGATAAGTACTTCCTGCATTTTGAAAAAGTGGCCCAGAATCGGCAGTGGCCAAAGGACCAGTGAGCTGTTTTGTTGCAAAGTGTAATTAAAGGGAAAGCTCAGCAAGCATATTCTGCCCTGACACTTGCAGAGGCAGCTGATTATAATACAGTGAAAGATGCTGTGCTTCAGGTTTATAAGTTGGTTCCATAGGCATACAGACAAAACTTTAGACATTTGAGTAAGTCTGGGAGCCAAACGTATGTGGAGTTTGCCAGTGAGAAACTTGTGTACTTCAATCGTTGGTGTGCCTCAAAAGGGGCGAATGAGGATATTAACAACTTGAGAGATTTGATTTTGGTTGAAGAATTTAAAACATGTGTCCCTGCTGAAATAAGGACGTACCTAGAGGAGAAAGAGGCTGCGACCCTTTCAGAGTCTGCTAGATTAGCAGATGAGTTTGCTTTAACCCATAAGGTTAAGTTTATCCCGAATGAGAGCTTCCAAGAGAGTAGCTGGGGTGATCAGGGGGAATTAGAATTTGAAACTGGGATTAGTGATGAAAGCGAGGAAGAGGAGGCAGTCCCAGTTGCCTGTGTTCAGGTTGTTGAAGCATCTGTAAACCTGCAGGATGCTGAACATTGTGTTGAAACTCAGTTAAAACCTGAGATGTCAGATTTGGTTGAAAAGGAATTCAGTCATTCTGTGAAGTCTGGATTGGTTTCAAGACCTTTGACCTTGTTGGAGGGAGTGGTCAGGTGAGAAAGTGCCTGTTAGTCTGTTAAATTTTGCTTTGGTATTTAGAAATAAACACTTGGCGATGTTGTTCAAGTTTGTGATTTGGAGAGACAGGGTTTGGAGACTTCTCAAAACAAAGGGCAGTGTTGTTTTGACCAAGAGGGACCATCTGCGAATGTTGTTAAGGAAACCTGGAGAACCAAAGATCTTGAAAATGGAACAAATGACTTGTTTGGAACTTTTTTCAAGGTAAATAATAGTGATGAGTTGGCACCTGTGCAGGGTAAAGTTCAGGCAGTCTGTGGAGTACCTATTTCAGCTGGTAAGCAAGCTGATCACGTGATGGCTAAGTGTTCTGCTTTGAAGTGGAAAAGGGAAAATGGTTGACCAAACGCTATTTTGAATACAACAGGATCTGGTTTTGCAGGAATTTGATTTTTTTTGTACTAAATCATGTGATAGGTGAAGACAATATCATGGCAGATTGACTGTCTGGATGTTAAGTTTAGAATGTTAAGTTAATGAAATAGAAACTAGTATCTATATAAGCAGCACACACAAATTGCAGGTGGAATGCAGCAGGCCAGGCAGCATCTATAGGAAGAAGTACAGTCGACATTTTGGGCCGAGACCCTTTGTCAGGACTAACTGAAAGAAAAGATAGTAAGAGATTTGAAAGTGGGAGGGGGAGGGGGAAATCTGAAATGATAGGAGAAGACAGGAGGGGGGAGGATAAAGCCAAGAGCTGGAAATTTGATTGGCAAAAGGGATACAGAGCTGGAGAAGGGAAAGGATCATGGGACGGGAGGCCTAGGGAGAAAGAAAGGGGGAGGGGAGCACCAGAGGAAGATGGAGAGCAGGCAAGGAGTGATTGTGAGAGGGGCAGAGAGAGAAAAAAAGGAGAGAAAAAAACAGGGGGGGGATAATGAATAAATCAATAAATAAATAAGGGATGAGGTAAGAAGGGGTGGAGGGGCATTAACAGAAGTTAGAGAAATCAATGCTCATGCCATCAGGTTGGAGGCTACCCAGATGGAATATCAGGTGTTGTTCCTCCAACCTGAGTGTGGCTTCATCTTGACAGTAGAGGAGGCCGTGGATAAACATATCAGAATGGGAATGGGCCGTGGAATTAAAATGTGTGGCCACTGGGAGATCTGATGGATAGAGCGTAGGTGTTCAGCCAAACAGTCTCCCAGTCTGCGTCGTGTCTCACCAATATATAGAAGGCCACACTGGGAGCACCGGACGCAGTATAACCGACTCACAGGTGAAGTGTCGCCTCACCTGGAAGGACTGTCTGGGGCCCTGAATGGTGGTGAGGGAGGAAGTGTAAGGGCAGGTGTAGCACTTTTTCCACTTACAAGCATAAGTGCCAGGAGGGTGATCGGTGGGAAGGGCTGGGGCGGACGAATGGACAAGGGAGTCGTGTAGGGAGCGATCCCTGCAGAAATCAGAAAGGAGGGGAGGAAAGATGTGTTTGATAATGGGATCCCGTTGGAGGGGACGGAAGTTATGGAGAATTATATGTTGCACCCGGAGGCTGATGGGGTGGTAGGTGAGGACAAGGGGAACCCTATCCCTAGTGGTGTGGCGGGTGGATGGAGTGAGAGCAGATGTGCGTGAAATGGGAGAGTTGCGTTTGAGAGCAGAGTTGATGGCAGAAGAAGGGATGCCCCTTTGTTTGAAAAAGGAAGACATATCCTACATCCTGGAATGAAAAGCCTCATCCTGAGAGCAGATGTGGCGGAGATGGAGGAATTGCGAGAAGGGGATGGGACAGATTTTAATTCCACGTCCCATTCCCATTCTGATGTTTCTATCCATGGCCTCCTTTACTGTCAAGATGAAGCCACACTCAGGTTGGAGGAACAACACCTTATATTCCGTCTGGGTAGCCTCCAACCTGATGGCATGAACATTGACTTCTCTAACTTCAGTTAATGCACCTCCTCCCCTTCTTACCCCATCCCTTATCTATATATCTACCTATTTATTTATTTATTTATCTATCTATCTCTCTCTCTCTCTCCCCCCCCCCCCTTTTCTCTCCCTGCCCCTCTCACAATCACTTATTGCCTGCTCTCCATCTCCCTCTGGTGCTCCCCTCTCCCTTTCTTTCTCCCTAGGTCTCCCGCCCCATGATCCTCTCCCTTCTCAAGCTGTATATCCCTTTTGCCAATGGCCTTTCCAGCTCTTAGCTTCATCCCTCCCCCTCCTGTCTTCTCTTATCATTTCGGATCTCTCCCTCCCCCTCCCGCTTTCAAATCTCTTACTATTTTTTCTTTCAGTTAGTCCTGACGAAGGGTCTCAGCCCGAAACGTCGACTGTACTTCTTCCTATAGATGCTGCCTGGCCTGCTGCATTCCACCAGCATTTTGTGTGTGTTGGTTGAATTTCCAGCATCTGCAGATTTCCTCGTGTTTTAGTATTTGTATACGCTTCTGTAATGTGCTACATGGTAATCACATATGTATTGCTTTATACTCTGTAACTTACAAAATTGCAGAGTATAAAAGATCAAAATTTTCTCGCTTGGGGGAGTTGTTATATACCCCTAGGGTTCATTTTTTCTGTGCACTGTCACTTTAAGGTGGCGAGAGATTGAGACTGACTCAAGCACACTGACTGCTGCTGTCGGCTTCTGACTTGCTATGGTGAGAGAGGTGGAGTTATTTGATGGACAATGAATGTTTACATTTTTTGTGCGGCTTGTTTTGAATATACAAGGACACAGAGACACACACAGTCGGAGTCGAGGTGGATTTGGTCAGTGAAAGACACCAGTGAGTGGGTCGCTGGTTTAAACTGTCAGTAACCCAATGGGGTGAGTTGAGTTTGATCCAGAGTATTGATAAATGACTCTCCCAAGTGTTGCAACTGGAAGAAATTTATGGAGAGGAGAGGAAGGTTTAAAACAGAAGATACCTAGTGACAAAGAGATCATTGTTTGGTCTCCCTCCAAGTAGCCAGTAAGGGTGAGTTTGTTTCCATTCAAATATGAAAGTGTGATTGTCACATAGTTAATCCACAGGAGTGGGTTCTCTGGTGAGGGGGAAACCTTTGTGAATACAATGTGTGTGTTTACCCATGTCTGGGTGTGGTATTTCATTGAAGAAAGGCACCCCTGTGGCAAATCACTGTTGGAGTTACTTCGTATGTGACCGAATTGGATAAGTGACTGTCACATTTTGTGGTTGGGGTAACCTTGTGGAATCTACCGGTCTGTCTACCCTTGCCTGGGTTAGTTTTCCCTGGAAGAGGGTCCCTGTTGTGATAAGGTATTGTTGCTGATAATCCCTACGTGGATTCGGTTTGAGTATCCTGTGGCCACCACTTTGGGATGTCCCGTAGCTGGATTCGGGTGTGGTACCACTTGTGTTGAAAGGATATTCGTTGAGGATCACTGTTGGTGATACTTGGTGTGCGGAGTGGAACAACTTCAGAGATAAAACCTACCACTATTGTTATTTTGTATTGCTGTTGTGGAATATCGACGTAATTGCCTTCTCACAACATTCGCCTTTGGACTACAGATATCTCACATTAATTAACCTGGGGATTGAACTGAACTTTCTTACATACCATCATAAGAGTGTAATTCTTGCCACCTGAGCTTGAATTAGTTTGGGAACTTTATTTTTACACCTATATATGCATAACACTGCTAACTCTTGGTTTACCTGCTTTAAGTTACTATATTTGGTAGTTACTAGTAATTTGTTAACAGCAAAACCTGACTCCAGCTGTGTTCTGTTGCTGCTGATCCATTTACAGGGTTACCTGTAAGTAACAAGAGAAAGGAGTTAAATTGCCATGCATAGGGCTGGAGAACTAGTTGTGCAGAGACTGCTTGGGACTGCATTTTGGTCCATTTAGAATTGTTGGTGGATGAATACTAATTAGAAATTATTGGAGTAGTAGGATCTGACGTTGAGCCATACAGTGTCCAGGAGTGAAGTCAGCACAAAAACTGCAGGCTTCCTCCTTTTAGGCTGGGTGATTGATTTGAGAAAACAGTATGTCAAAGTGTCCACTGCCATAGAAGGCAGGCAATTCTCATTTTGAACACTGGCTGTCCCCTCTAATATAGTGCTGTGGGTAACCTCAACTCCTTTTCTCCCTCTCTGTCATGCCAAGATGCTCATGGTGTTGCAGGAGTTTGTGGTCTGTGCCCCAGCACCTCGTGCACCACCGTTCTCAGAGCCTGATCCTGTCTTGGTTCCATCAGCCTCATTGCTGCTATGTATTCGCCTCAGTTCATGCTCACATTATAGTGATTTTCAAAGCGAAAATAATCCTACTTATAATTATTTTCTCGATTACCTTCAGATTGTTTGTTAGTTCTCCTTTTGCTCTATTGAAAGGTGTAGATTTTGTTGTCTGCAATTTTTTTGACATCCCCAGTTCTTTCTTCACTACCTCCACTAAAAGATAGCAGAGTTTTAATTACTTGGCCAGTATCTAGCCTTCTGCATACGTGTATTCATTTCGCTTGGAAGTTTTCATGTTTTATTGCTTTACAACATTGAATTATGGGGGATTTAATTTGACCTTTTTGACACTGATCAACAGAAAAAGACTCTTTTGGGTCAAAGTGAAAACAGATCTCTACAAAGTGATCTAAATTAATTACAAATGTAAAACACTAATTGATTTCATAATTATTCACCTCCTTTAATATGACACACCAAATCATCAGTGGTGCAGCCAATTGGTTTAAGAAGTCACATAATTAAATGATCTGTTTTTGAAGACCTGTGTTCAGTCAGAGTGTTTTAATTGCTGGCAATCCAGTATCCTAGTAAAAACTGCACCATGAAGACAAAAGAACACTCCAAGCAACTCTGTGAAAGGGTTATTGAAAAGCACAAGTCAGGAGATGGAAACAAGAAAATATCCAAGTCACTGAATATCCCTTGGAGTTGCAGTTAAGTCAATTATCAAAAAATGAAAAGAATATGGCACAGCTGTAAATCTGCCTAGACCAGGCCGTCCTCAAAAACTGAGTGACTGTGCAAGAAGGGGACTCATGAGGGAGGCCACCAAGAGACATATGACAACTCTGGAAGAGTTACAAGCTTCAGTAGCTGAGATGGGAGAGACTGTACATACAACAACTGTTGCCCGGGTGCTTCACCAGTCGCAGCTTCATGGGAGAGTGGCAAAGAGAAAGCCACTGTTGGGGGGGAAAAAAATCACATGAAGTCTTGGCTAGAAAATTGCCAGAAGGCATGTGGGAGACTCTGAAGTCAGCTGGAAGAAGGTTCTATGGTCTGATGAAACCAAAATTGAACTTTTTGACCATCAGACTAAACACTATGTTTGGCGTAAGGCAAACACTGCTCATCATCAAAAACACACCATCCCTACCATGAAACCTGGTGGTGGCTCCATCATGCCATGGGAATGCTTCACTGCAGCAGGCCCTGGAAGGCTTGTGAAGGTAGAGGGTAAAATGAATGCAGCAAAATACAGGGAAATCCTGGAGGAAAACTTCATGCCGTCTGCAAGAGAACTGCGACTTGGGAAAAGATTTGTTTTCCATCAAGACAATGGCCAAAGCATAAAGCCAAAGCTACACAAGAATGGCTTAAAAACAATGAAGTTAATGTCCTGGAGTGGCCAAGTCAGAGTCCAGGCCTCAATCCAATTGAGAATATGTGGCTGGACTTGAAAAGGGCTGTTCACTCACGATTCCCATGCAATCTGAAAGAGCTTTAGCAGTTTTGTAAAGAAGAATGGGGAAAATTTGTGGTATCCAGATGTGCAAAGCTGATAGAGACCTATCCAACAAGTTCAAGGCTGTAATTGCTGCCAAAGGTGCATCCACTAAATATTGAGTTGAAGGAGGTGAGTAATTATGCAATCAATTATTTTGTGTTTAATAATAGAAGTTTAGACCAATTTAACCAAGGGGGGGGGCAAATACTTTTTATAGTCTCTCCCTCTCCCTGCCCCTCTCCCTCCCTTATATGAATGTATGTGTGTCGTGCTACAAATTCTAAGCTCCATCCCACAACACAGTGCACTCTGAGAATGGTAGATACAGGTGCAGACTGTGAGCATGGATAGCCTCTGATGAGATGTGTTTGCTTTGCAGGGAACTCTCTCACATGATTCGGCACCTGGCAGAATCGCTGCATGGAGCCATGCTGAACCTTTTGTTAGTGATCCCGCCAGCAATCACACCAGGGTAAGCACCAGATTACATAACAGATCATTATGGCCAGCAGAACTATGAAAACAAAATACTTGGATCACTGAGCGGTGAGAAGTATCTCTACTAATGACAAGGCCATAAGACATAGGAGCAGTATTAGACCATTCAGCTCATTGAGTCTGCATTGCTTTTTCATCCATTTCCCTGTGAGCACCAATGTCCTGCCTCCTTCTCTTAACTCCTCATTCCCTGACTGATCAACAATCTATCAACCTCTGCCTTAAATGATAGATAGATAGATAGATAGATAGATACTTTATTCATCCCCATGGGGAAATTCAACTTTTTTTCCAATGTCCCATACACTTGTTGTAGCAAAACTAATTACATACAATACTTAACTCAGTAAAAAAAATATGATATGCATCTAAATCACTATCTCAAAAAGCATTAATAATAGCTTTTAAAAAGTTCTTAAGTCCTGGCGGTTGAATTGTAAAGACTAATGGCATTGGGGAGTATTGACCTCTTCATCCTGTCTGAGGAGCATTGCATCGATAGTAACCTGTCGCTGAAACTGCTTCTCTGTCTCTGGATGGTGCTATGTAGAGGATGTTCAGAGTTTTCCATAATTGACCGTAGCCTGCTCAGCGCCCTTCGCTCAGCTACCGATGTTAAACTCTCCAGTACTTTGCCCACAACAGAGCCCGCCTTCCTTACCAGCTTATTAAGACGTGAGGCGTCCCTCTTCTTAATGCTTCCTCCCCAACACGCCACCACAAAGAAGAGGGCGCTCTCCACAACTGACCTATAGAACATCTTCAGCATCTCACTACAGACATTTATTTAAATATATTTAAATATATCCAATGACTTGGCCTCCACTGCTGTCTGTAGCAATGAATTCCACAGATTCATGCTACAGAATTCACCACTCTCTGGCTAAAGAAATTTCTCCTCATTCTGAATAGACATCCCTCTATTCTGAGGTTGTGTCCTCTGTTCTTAGACTCCCCCAGCACTGGAAACATCTTCTCCAATCTACTCTGTCCTGGCCTTTCAATATTTGATAGATTTCAATGACACCCCCCTTCATACTACTAAATTCCAACAAGTCCCAGAGCCTTTAAACACTCTTCATATGATAAGCCTTTCATTTTCATTTTCATGAACCTCCTTTGAGCCCTGTCCAATTCAGCACATCCTTTCTTAGATAAAGGGCACAAATGTGCTCACAAGTGAGGCCTAACCTCTGCCTTCAAAGCCTCAACATTACATCTTTGCTTTTATATTCTAGTCCTTTCAAATGAATGCTAATATTGTATTTGCCTTTTTCACTGCTGACTCAACCTACAGATTAATCTTTTGGGAATCATGCATGAGGACTTCTAAATTCCTTTGCAGCTTAGATTTTTGAGCTTTCTCTCCTGTTAGAAAATAGTCTACCCTTTCATTTCTTCTACATTGTATCCATCTGCTACATCTTTGCCCATTCTCCTAATCTAAGTCCTTCTGTAGCCTCCCTGCTTCCTCAACACTAATGCCCCTCTACTTGTGTTTGTAGTGTCTGCAAATTTGACCACAAAGCCATCAATTCCGTCATTTAAATCATTGAATACAACGTTAAATGAGATGGTCACAACCCAGACACCTGTGAAACACCACTAGTCACTGGCACCCCATCAGAAAAGGCTTCGTTTATTCCCACTCTTTGCCTCCTGCCAATCAGCCACTGCTTTATTCATACTAATATCTTTCCTGTAAAACCGTGGCCTCTTAACTTGTTAAGCAGGATCATGTGTGGCACCTTGGTAAAGGCCTTTTGAAAAACCAGTTAGACAACATCCATCGAATCTCCTTTGTCTATCCTGCTTGTTATTTCTTCAAACAATTCCAACAGAGTTGTCAGACAAGATTTCCCCTTAAGGAAACCATGCTGATCTTGGTCTATATTATCATGTGCCTAGAAGTACCCTAAAACCACATCCTTAATGATTGACTTTAACATTTTTCCAACCATTGAGGTCTCACTAACCGGCCTATAATTTCCTTCCTTCTGCCTCTCTCCCTTCTTGACAAATGGAGTGACATTTGAAATTTTCCAGTCCTCTGGAAACATGCCAGAATCTAGTGATTTTTGAAAGATCATTACTAATGCCTCCACAATCTATTCAGCCATCACTTTCAGAACCCTGGGGTGTAGTCCATCTGGTCCAGGTGATTTATCTACATTCAGACCTTTTAATTTCCCAAGCACCTTCTCCATATCAATGGCAACTTCATTTATTTCTGCCCCCTGACACTTGAACTTCCACCATACTGCTAGTGTCTTCTTCAGTAAAGGCTAATGCAAAATACTTATTCAGTTTGTCCGCATTTCCTTATCCTCCATTACTACCTCCCCAGCATCATTTTTCAGTGGACCAATATCTTCTCTTGCCTGTTTTTTTACTAATAATATATCTGAAGAAACTTTTGTATCCTCTTTAATATTATTGACTAGCTTGCCTTCATATTCCATCTTTTCCCTCTTTAGTTGCATTCTGTTCTGTTGTCTCATGCCTCTGGAATTCCGTATACTCCACTGTAATACCGATACATCTGACTTTAGCTTCTTCTCAAATTGCAGGGCACATTTTATCATATTATGATCGCAGTCTCTCAAGGGTTCCTTTACCTTAAGCTCCCTAATCAAATCTGGTTCATTACACAACACCCAACACAGAAAATGCGTTTCTCCTAGTGGGCTCAACCACAAGCTGCTCTAAAAAGCCATCTTATAAGCATTTTACATTAAATCTCCTGCACTGTGCAAATTAATGGAGCTTCCCATTGCATTGTTTACATCTCAACTGCTCAGCCCACTGAAAGAGCCAGCATGGTAACTTGATTCCAGATCTATTTTCTGATGACGATTTCTGATGATTGTGTAGTATTCATTTCCATTCATGTTCCCCTGTTGTGAGCTGTATCAAAAGGGGTATCAAAATCAGCATATAGGAGGGAGATTGAAAATTTAGCTGAGTGGTATAATAACAACAACAACAACCTCTCACTCAATGTCAACAAGACCAAGGATCTGATTATAGACTTAAGGAGAGGGAAATCAGAGGTCCATGATCCTGATTGGAGTAGCAGAGGTGGAGAGGGTCAATAACTTTAAAATCCTGGGTGTCACTATCTCAAATTCCAAAGAAAGCATGACAGCACCTGTACTTCCTCAGGAGTCTGCAGAGATTCAGCATGTCATCAAAAACCTTGGTAAACTTCTATGGATGTGTGGTGGAAAGCGTGTTGTCTGGCTGCATCATAGCCTGGTATGGGAATGCCAATCCTTTGAGTGGAAAATTCTACAAAAGGTAGTGGATTTGGCCCAAGTATATCATGGGTTGAGTGGCATCAGATAAGGATCAATAACGCTTGTCAATGCAACACCCTCTTCCTGCTGTTAATTATCAAAGCTGACTTTGTCTCTTCCACTTTCAAGGACCAATCAGTCTGGGATGTTTAGGAAGCAGGACTTTGACCAGCTGGCCCAAGTTGTGGATGGATTCAGTCTCATGACGTATGACTACTCAAGCACACCTCGGTAAGATCTGTGGTGAGACAGTTCCACCCTTTATCATGATGTCATTACAGACACTAAGTCTAAAGCAGAATGTGATTGTTTTCCTGGGTCTCTGACACTGGGTTTGCATCTCACCTGCACTATGCCTGATCTGGCCCCACCTACCCCTTATCTCCAGGGTCATGTTTGTGTGTTTATCTATCTGTGAGTGTTTGTATCCCTGTATATGTGTGTGTCTGGATGTGTTTGTGTGTGTGTATGTGTGTTCATGGATATGTATGTTTATATGTGCTTGTGTGCACAGAACCATTATTATGGGTTCTGTGCTGATTGGTTAAGTGGAGTGTTGCCAGGGGACATAGCCACACCTTGTCTATCATTGTCTGGGGCCTCGCTTCTCACAAGTACAATGCAGTGAGCCACTTCCCTCTCATTCCAGAGAGTGGTGAATCTTACAAGCTGGAACTGGACTATGAGAAGGAGCAGAGATTGGGATAGGGAAGAAGTGCCCCTACTCAACCTGACCTCCCTCCTCTCCATCACATTCACTGCCACCAGTTTTGGAACATGAGCTGGAAGAGAGAACGGTGGTTCCAGGGAAATGCAGAGGCCAACAGATACCAGCAGGCTGCTGGTACAGACTGCCAGTCCCCTGCTGCGAGGGAAAGAATACTTACATGTGAACATAGGGAAGTGTAATCTAGCTCCACTCTGGAGCAATGGCCAGGCAGAGGGTGTGTGGATTGGAGCTAGGAGCTAAGGGTGGTGCTTTTTACCTATGTATCAGGAAAATAGTTCAAGACTCAGACCTAACTTCTGAGTTCCAGAAGAGAAGGTGTTGACTTTTCAAAAGACCATGCAATAGTTGATTACTTTTTCAAAATAGTTTTACAAAATAAAATGAAGGTTGATCTCAATAAATTTTATATGGCATTCTGCATTACATCCCCTCATTCATATTGTGCCTACACTGAAGAAATGCAAGTTCAGTGGAAAATCATCTTTGATTCCTCAATATTCTCTGCCTCTATTTCCAAAGGACCTATTCTGCGTGTCTGTTGAGAGGAGGGTGCATGTTCTGTTGGCTTTGCATGGTAAACATCTGTCTGTACCACCACTAACCATTACCAGCATCACACTAGCATGCTGGGGAAAGGCTTCTATCTGAGCAGTAATACAATGAATAGAGTGCCAGGAAAACCTGGTTCTCCACAAGTGGCCAACAATCTTCTATAAATCATAAAAGTGATCTTCCAAAACTTTAACATGAGGAAATCTGCAGATGCTGGAAATTCAAGCAACACACACAAAAAGCTGGTGGAATGCAGCAGGCCAGGCAGCATCTATAGGAAGAAGCACATTTGACATTTCGGGCTGAGACCTTCCGTCAGGACTAACTGAAAGATCCGTGCTGGGTCTTTACCATCCCCTCCGACCTTCAACTCTCTTAGGCAGAGCGCTCTGTCCTCAGTAAGGGCCTCACCTTTGTCCCCCTTCGCCCACACCTCAGTGAGTTCCGCGTACGCCATGACGCTGAACTCTTCTTCCATCGGCTCCGTCTTCAAGCCTACTTCTTCGGCAAGGACTCTCCCACCCCCACCGATGATCCCATCTCCTGTCTTCAACCCTCCTCCTCTTCATGGACACCCTGCTCTGGTCTTCTGCCTGCTCTGGATCTCTTTATTGCTAACTTGCTGATCGGACATCAACAGTCTTCACTTCACCACACCCTGTTCAAATTCCAACCTCACTTCTTCCGAACTCTCTGCTCTCTACTCCCTCTGCACCAATCCCAACCTCACTATAAAACCCACTAAGTAGTCTGGCGTACTGACCTCTACCTTGCCGAGGCACAGCGACAACTCACTGGTACCTCCTCTTATTTACCCCTCAATCATGACCCCATTAAGGAGCCCCAGGCCACTGTCTCCTTACACCATCACCAATCTTATCAGCTCTGGGGATCTCCCATCCACTGCCACCAACCTCATAGTTCCCACACCCCGCACTTCCCGTTTCTACCTCCTACCCAAGATCCACAAACCTGCCTGTCCAGGTAGACCCATTGTCTCAGCTTGCTCCTGCCCCACCGAACTCATTTCTGCATACCTTGTTTATCCCCCCTTGTTCAATCTCTTCCCACCTATGTTCGTAACACTTCTCACGCTTTGAATTTTTTCAATGATTTTAAGTTCCCTGGCCCCCACCGCCTTATTTTCACCATGGACATCCAGTCCCTATATAGCTCCATCCCCCACCAGGAAGGTCTTAAAGCTCTCCGCTTCTTTTTGTATTCCAGACCTAACCAGTTCCCCTCTACCACCACTCTCCTCTGTCTAGCGGAATTAGTCCTTTCTCTCATAATTTTTCCTCTGGCTCCTCCCACTTCCTCCAAACCAAAGGTGTAGCCATGGGCACCCGCATGCGTCCCAGCTATGCTTGCCTTTTTGTTGGCTTTGTGGAACAGTCCATGTTCCAAGCCTATACGGGTATCCATCCCCCTCTTTTCCTTCGCTACGTGGACAACTGCATTGTCGCTGCCTCCTGCACACATGCTGAGCTCGTCGACTTCATTAACTTTGCCTCCAACTTTCACCCTGCCCTCAAATTTGCCTGGTCCATTTCCGACACCTCCTTCCCCTTTCTTGATCTTTCTGTCTCCATCTCTGGAGACGGCCTATCTACTGATATCTACTATAAGCCTACAGACTCTCACAGCTACCTGGACTATTCCTCTTCCCACCCTGTCTCTTGCAAAAATGCTATCCCCTTCTCACAATTCCTCCATCTCCGCCGCATCTGCTCTCAGGATGAGGCTTTTCATTCCAGGACGAAGGAGATATCTTCCTTTTTTAAACAAAGGGGTTTCCCTTCCTCCACCATCAACTCTGCTCTCAAACACATCTCTCCCATTTCACGCACATCTGCTCTCATCCCATCCACCTGCCACCCCACTAGGGATAGGGTTCCCCTTGTCCTCACCTACCACCCCACCAGCCTCCAGGTCCAACATATAATTCTCCATAACTTCTGCCACCTCCAACGGGATCCCACTACCAAGCACACCTTTCCCTCCCCCCCCTTTCTGCTTTTCGCAGGGATCACTCCCTACGTGACTCCCTTGTCCATTTGTCCCTCCCATTCCTTCCCACCAGTCACCCTCCTGGCACTTATCCTTGTAAACGGAACAAGTGCTACACTTGCCCTTACACTTCCTCCCTCACCACCATTCAGGGCCCCAGACAATCCTTCCAGGTGAGGCGACACTTCACCTGTGAGTCGGCTGGTGTGGTATACTTCGTCTGGTGCTCCCGGTGTGGCCTTTTATATATTGGTGAGACCCGACGTGGACTGGGAAACCGTTTCACTGAATACCTACGCTCTGTCTGCCAGAGAAAGCAGGATCTCCCAATGGCCACACATTTTAATTCCACATCCCATTCCCATTCTGATATGTCTATCCATGGCCTCCTCTACTGTCAAGGTGAAGCCACATTCAGGTTGGAGGAACAACACCTTATATTCCATCTGCAACTTCTGTTAATGCCCCTCCTTCCCTTCTTACCCCATCCCTTATTTATTTATTTGTTCCCCCCTCTTTTTTCCCTCTCTGCCCCTCTTACAATCACTCCTTGCCTGTTCTCCATCGCCCTCTGGTGCTCCCCTCCCCCTTTCATTCTCCCGAGGCCTCCCGTCCCATGATCATTTCCCTTCTCCAGCTCTGTATCCCTTTTGCCAATCACCTTTCCAGCTCTCAGCTTCACCCCACCCCCTTCTATCTTCTCCTATCATTTCAGATTTCCCCCTCCCACTTTCAAATCTCTTACTATCTTTTCTTTCAGTTAGTCCTGACGAAGGGTCTCGGCCTGAAACGCCGACAGTGCTTCTCCCTATAGATGCTGCCTGGCCTGCTGCGTTCCACCAGCATTTTGTGTGTGTTGCTTCCAAAACGTTACTCACTATCAGTAGCTCCTTACCAAATCCCTGATGCCAGTACCAATATTCCAAGTCACACTTTGCTAACTAACAAGGTTCTTGAGAATTACTTGTGCTTTCAGGACTTGTATTTGCATGGCACATTAAATATTTTAGGGGCACAGTTGGCTGCAGATGCTGAAAGCTGAAGCTAAAAACAAACTGCTGGAGGAACTCAGTGAATCAGGCAGCATCTGTGGAGGGAAGTAGACAGTCAGTGTTTTGGGCCACTGCTCAAGTTCCTCCAATAAATTTCTTTTTTTTTCTCTAGAATCTTTAGGCTTTCATTTGTTCTTTTTCCTTAGTTTGGATTCAGTTTGATCCAGTTTGATGTGCTGTAGCTTTGAGAGCTGACCTTCCATTTGCCTTCCAGACCTGGCCCCAACTCTCCTATCCCCTGGATACAAGCCTGCGTTAAGGAATTGGATCCCGAAGCAAAATGGAGGAGTAAGATCCTGCTGGGCCTGAATTTCTACGGGATGGATTATGGTACATTTGCAGGAAATGGGGAACCAATTATAGGGCAGAGGTAAGATGTACCATCTGTCTTTTCATTCTCTTTCAAAGCAGGGATTATTCACGCTATAAATTCCACCTGGATCCTGTCGCTGTTCCATGCTGGAAGTGTTGACAGAGCAGATTTATTGACCATTGAATGAACTAGGACAAGTCGGACCACTGAAGGTCAAAGGTTTGAATTCGGTGCTCTGAGGTCTCATACAAATGATAATGACTTTCTGTAATCTGCAGTTTTAACTTTAACTGTGAATAATATTTGTTTCACGTCCCTGAGACCTTGTACACAAAGATAGTTCTATAGCACAACAAACAATCTGCTGGAGGAATTCAACCGGTTGAGCAGCTTTTGTGTGGGTGGGGGGGGGGGGGGGGGGAGGATGAATGGAATTTTATTTCGGTCAGTACAAACAACAAAAAGCATCATTTTCAATGATGACTTCATAAGACAAAATTACAACAAAAGAAACATAGATATTCTTTAAAACAGACGGAAAGGGTTTAAGGCTGAAGCCACAGCTTATTACGCCTACCCTTCTTACTTATACAACAACGTATGAAAGAATTGGTGACATTTCAGGTGGAAACCCAGCGTCAGTCGATCTGAATACCCATGAAACTTAAAACAATACAGCACAGGAAAACACCCTTTTATCCATGCTGTCTGTGCAAGGATAATGCCACTTTAAATTACACATCTGCCTGCACATATCCTTCCATTCCCTGCCTGTCTAAATGCTTCCTAAATATTACTATCTTATCTGATTCCAGCACTGCCCATTCCAGGCATCCACCACTCAGTGTGTAAAAAAAACCATTCTCCTCACCTTAAAGCTATACCCTCTAGTATTATTGTATCCTCCTTGGAAAATGAATCCTATGAATCCTGATGAAGAGTCTTTGGCCTAAAATATTAAACTCCGATTATTTCCCACAGATGCAGCCTCAACTTCTTAGTACTTCCAGAATTTTCTGGTTTTAGTTTAGATTCCCAGCATCTGCAGGTTTTCTTTTAAATTTTCTCTTTCTAGTTGAATTCACTGCTACTTCTCTTCTAGGACTTTCAAACCTGAAGAAGTTCTGTTTTGCTCTGATGTGAGATTTCTATCTTTCTCGCCTGCCTTGTTCACCCTGTCTTTTAACCCAGTTATGATGAAAGGACTTCAACCTGAAACATTAATTAAGTTTCTCTTTCACAGATGCAGCCCAACTGCTGAGGGTTTCCACCATTTTCTGTTTTAATTTTAGATATCCAAATAACACCTTCCCAAATCTTATAGCAGTAGTATACCAACCATGGAGCATTGAGTAAACTTCGGACAGTTGCACAAGCTGTTTCTTTAATTCTCAGGTAATGTCAATTCGGTAATTCACATGTTTCTAATCAAGTGTTGAGCAAAGCAGACAAGGATAGGAATTTCCATTCCTTTAAGAGCAAAAGTGAGCCAGACTATATTTTTAATGATTTTTATAGTTTTGTGGTCTGATTAAACATATTGTTGTGTGCTTAATTAACTAAGTTTAATTTTTCTATGGTGCCATGGGAGAACTTGAATGTATCACTGGATATTTAGTCAGCTATCTGGATTGCTGGATCCACAGTTTAATCCTTGGTTTACCATGGTTATAAGCATTTCTTATGCTGCTGAATACATGTTCTACAGTTAAGTGTAATCATTAAAAGAAGATTAACATAAGAGGCTTAAAATGTTACCAAGAATAGTATTCCAAGGATTGGAAGAGTTTTAGGAAGCATCAACCAATGACCAAAAAACTGATAAAAGGCTAAAAGGCAGATTTTGAAAGCAAATTAGCAAGTAATTAAAAAAAATGTTTGTAAGAGCTTTCACATCTAGGTAAAAATAATGCAAGTTCTAGGAGAAATTATTGTTGGAGGATAATGAAATATGTGCAGGAATATGGAATATTTTGTTACTTCATTGAGTAGGATCCCAGGTCTGATGGCGGTGAGAACTTAGCCCATACATGAATTTTGCTGAAGAGGCTATGTTAAAAATAAAAGGGACTTAAACCAGACATGAACCACACACACACACACACACACACACACACACACACACACACACACACACACACACACACACACACACACACACACACACACACACACACACACACACACACACACACACACACACACACACACACACACACACACACACACACACACCCCTCCCCCCCACCTATTAACATTATTACCGGAGAATAAAATAGGGAATGAAAGACTAGTCAGTTCTCCTCAAAATCTTGGAATCTCTCATTAGTAATGACAACCAGAGCATAACACATTAGACAATATGGTGGCTTTTGGGAATATTTATGGAGTGGATTTAGTTATTACTGTGCAGCAGTGGCTGTAATCTGTGTGGATTTTCAAATTACATTTTATAGGAACTGTTTCATAAAATAAAAGCTCATCAAGTTAAGGACAACATACCACAAGAATCCTTGTCCAAATATTTGTTTTCCCAAATGATCCAAAATGTAGATTTCTGTAGTGATTGTTCAAAAAATATTTATGACTGTTAATGTGTCCATTGAATTAATACAATAAATATATCTTAGTAAGATTTATTTATTCATAGAGGGCAGCCATCGATCCCAGGGGATCGTGGGTTTGTGCCTCTGGTGGACTGTGTCCTCTCCAAGGCACAAGCCTGGATGGGAAGATTTGAAGAACCGGCTGTTGCCCATGCAGCAGAATCCCCCTCTCCACGTCACTGATGTAGTCCAAGGGAAGGGCAAGTGCCGATACAGCTTGGCACCAGTGTCATCGCAGAGGTTGCCAGAGTACAATTACCAACAACATCAAACTGCCTTAGGGACTCAGCTCTGGATTTCTTCTTCAGGGTGTACTCCTGAAGCCTTTCCTATGGGTGGGTATGGACACAAGGCAATGGAGGTTTGACATCAGAGTTTTCCTTCTCCTCGGCAGGCTGCCATCCAAGGCAAACGGGCTCCACCTGCCCGAAGCAACTGGTTTTGAGGTGCCAGTGGTCCGCCTTTGCCCATTCTTTCATCAGTAGAAATAGTTCCGCCGGGCCTAGTAGCTAAGCCACACGTGAAGGCGAAGAGTGGACTTGGTTGTCAGAGGTTGTTAGAGTCGCACGCCATTTGGAGCATTTTATAGGTAGTAGGAGCTTATCCCCACTGCCACTCCCAGCTATGACAACCTTAGGAATCTATTTATTCATAATATTACTTGTAAAACATAATGTGCCAAACAAAGTAACGTTTAAAATTAAAGGGGGTGAACAATTCCAACACTCAGTGGTGAACTCTGTCATTGAAACTGGTCTGTAACCCAAACTGGAATTGGAATTGGTATCATTGCCACAAGAACCAAGGTACAGCAAGGAACTTGTCTTGCATTCTGTTCATACAGATAAGATCATTTCACAGTGCATTGAGGTAGAACAAAGTAAACCAATAGCAAAGCAGAATGAAGTGTAACAGCTAGAGAGAAAATACAGTGCAGGTAAGCAATAAGGTACGGGATCATAATGAGGTCAAGAGTCCTATTTATCATACTTGGGAACCATTTAATGATCTTATAACAGTGGAAGCTGTCCATGAGCCTTGGCAGTCCCAAGAAAACTGGACTGGAGATTTTCCACTGAGCTAGCATGGTGAGAGTATTGATGAAGGAGAGAAGGTAGAGATGAGGGCGGAGGGTTGGTGGGTTCTGTACTGGGTTTTCTGATGATACAAAGTGAGTGTAAAGAGAAGCATTAGTAACACTCTTGAATGGGGTATAGGAGGGGGAGGGGATTGTGACCCTAGAGAGGGTACAGGAAGGGGATGAGATCTTGAGGTGGGTGCCAGAGGTGTTACTGATCTGAGGAGGTGAGTTGTTATATGATTGATGTGGGGAACGTGAAGGTGCGGTGGGAAATTCATGAAAGTGGTAAGGTAAGATGCAAAAAAGAATACGTCCTCTCAGTTCATGTTCCTGTTTTTCCATGTTCTAGTAGTACCAGACCTGCAACCACTTCGTTGAAACCTCCTCTTTGGCCATGAGGTCCTTATGGTGCCTGTGCTTCATTGCTCCTAGTACTTGCCCTTTGGCTGGTGCTGAGACCAATAATGCATGTAGGGTGTGGACACGGTTACCTCACAGTCTGGGCAGCCTCTGGAAGCACCTGGTTAAAATGCCACAAGACTCACCATCTGTTTATTCAGCAGTCTGCATTGTATTATCAGAATTAAAATGTCATAGCAGTCTCAGATTTAAATGTTTAATTAACTGCAATAAAAATGATGTGTATTAGAATTGATTTGTAATCCCACACTAATCATGTACATAGTGGTGTTGGCCTGTAATGAGATTTTCAACTGGCAAGTAATGGGGCTGAATGTGTTGGGTGGAATTACAGGCACACATAATGAATGGAGTCACTCTGTCTTTCTGTGATGCTCTTCATTAGTCACTGTATCTGGGGAATTGCTGTACCTTTGAATTGTTAGCGTGCAGTTTAAAAAGTAGGGAGTCAGAGCTGCCCACCCACGTAAAGACACATAGGCTTCTGCACACCCACATAAAGACACATAGGCTTCTGCACACCCACGCACCCCTCTGTCTTGCAGTTAAATCTTACACTTTTTGTAAGTAGTTGTGTATAGTCCTGTTGTAATGAGCTGTGCCACCTGTACTCTGACTATCACTCCATAAGGACCCTTATCAGCATTTAACGCGCTGCCTTCTCATATGTTAACCAAGAAGCAAGCTATTCTTATCTATACTGGCTCTCAGCACAGCCCCATTAATCTCTTTCCTCATTTATTCCTCTGAAACATTTTCTAGCTCAAAGGATTGTGACTCTTGACTCCACCCACCTTCTGTCTATACTTGGAATAAGAGGAAATCAGGAACCCCTAGAGAAATCCACATGCTCACAAAGAGAACGTGCACACTCCACACAGACAGCTCACAAGGAGAACGTGCACACTCCACACAGACAGCTCACAAGGAGAACGTGCACACTCCACACGGACAGCTCACAAGGAGAACGTGCACACGCCACACGGACAGCTCACAAGGAGAATGTGCACACTCCACACGGACAGCTCACAAGGAGAACGTGCACATGCCACACGGATAGCTCACAAGGAGAACGTGCACACTCCACACGGACAGCTCACAAGGAGAACGTGCACACTCCACACGGACAGCTCACATGGAGAACGTGCACACTCCACACGGACAGCTCACATGGAGAACGTGCACACTCCACACGGACAGCTCACATGGAGAACGTGCACACTCCACACGGACAGCTCACAAGGAGAACGTGCACACTCCACACGGACAGCTCACAAGGAGAACGTGCACACTCCACACGGACAGCTCACAAGGAGAACGTGCACACTCCACACGGACAGCTCACAAAGAGAACGTGCACATGCCACACGGACAGCTCACAAGGAGAATGTGCACACTCCACACGGACAGCTCACAAGGAGAACGTGCACACTCCACACGGACAGCTCACAAAGAGAACGTGCACGCTCCACACAGACAGCTCACAAGGAGAACGTGCATACTCCACACAGACAGCTCACAAGGAGAATATGCACACTCCACACGGACAGCTCACAAGGAGAATGTGCACACTCCACACAGCTCAGAAGGAGAATGTGCACACTCCACACAGCTCACAAGGAGATAGTGCACACTCCACACAGCTCACAAGGAGAATGTGCACACTCCACACGAACAGCTCACAAGGAGAATGTGCACACTCCACACAGCTCACAAGGAGAACGTGCACATGCCACACGGACAGCTCACAAGGAGAATGTGCACACTCCACACGGACAGCTCACAAGGAGAATGTGCACACTCCACACGGACAGCTCACAAGGAGAATGTGCACACTCCACACAGACAGCTCACAAGGAGAACGTGCACACTCCACACAGACAGCTCACAAGGAGAATGTGCACACTCCACACAGCTCACAAGGAGAACGTGCACACTCCACACAGACAGCTCACAAGGAGAATGTGCACACGCCACACGGACAGCTCACAAGGAGAACGTGCACACTCCACACAGACAGCTCACAAGGAGAATGTGCACACTCCACACAGACAGCTCACAAGGAGAACGTGCACACTCCACACAGACAGCTCACAAGGAGAACGTGCACACTCCACACAGACAGCTCACAAGGAGAATGTGCACACTCCACACGGACAGCTCACAAGGAGAATGTGCACACTCCACACGGACAGCTCACAAGGAGAACGTGCACACTCCACACGGACAGCTCACAAGGAGAACGTGCACACTCCACACAGACAGCTCACAAGGAGAATGTGCACACTCCACACAGACAGCTCACAAGGAGAATGTGCACACTCCACACGGACAGCTCACAAGGAGAATGTGCACACTCCACACGGACAGCTCACTAGAGTGAGGGAGCTGCCGTACCTGCTGCACCACTTACCCATGCCTGAATAAAATTGTTATTCTCGTGTTCTTCTTGCCACATCCCCTTCGCCAATTCCTTTGTTTGTTTGTGTACTTCTAACTGCTGTCCTGAATTCTCATAGCGCTGATACAACTGCAGTCCTCTTCCCTGTCCAGTCCTCGTGATGATGCTCACATACCTGGGAGAGCAGCTAGCATAGTGGCCAGCTTTACGAACGCTAGCTCAGTGGTGAAGTGCAGCGGAAACATGATCCACAGGAGGCTGGCAGCACTGAATGCAGCCAGGAGTGACCGACACTGACTAGACTACTGGATACTGGCTAGACCAGTATATGTTAGATATGTCAGCTATTCATAGTCAGTTTTCTTTGATGTATATGGTCAGACATGGGACTTAGTGAATCTGACAAGCAGATTGTATTTCTTCAGGCAGATTCAGTTTGGCGCATGATATATTGATCAGTGCTAATGGTGTGAAAGAGGGCAAGGCTTGCGTTTACTCTTTTTACTTGTTTTCCGGGGAAATCCAATCTACTGTTAACTACCTCACGAAGTATGAGGAATAAATATAGCTGAAGTCAGAAGCTGATTTCCCTTGACCTCCTCTCCTTGAGAAGCGGTCCCATTCACAGGCATCATTCTGAAAGCTTCAAAGAGCTGGGCTCAGCATCCGAAACTGAGTTGTTTACTTCCACTGGCATGAACAGCACTGGCTCCTAACATCAGCTGTGGTCCTCCACAACCCTACGTCCCAAACTTCCACACCCCTCCCAAACCTCCACACCCCACGTCCCAAACCTCCACACCCCGCCCAAACCTCCACACCCCGCCCAAACCTCCACACCCCACGTCCCAAACCTCCACAACCCACGTCACAAACCGCCACACCCCTCCCAAACCTCCACACCCCACGTCCCAAACCTCCACACCCATACATCCCAAACCTCCACACCCCACGTCCCAAACCTCCACACCCCACATCCCAAACCCCCGCACCCCACGTCCCAAACCCCCGCACCCCACGTCCCAAACCCCCGCACCCCACGTCCCAAACCTCCACACCCATACATCCCAAACCTCCACACCCCACGTCCCAAACCTCCACACCCCACATCCCAAACCTCCACACCCCACATCCCAAACCTCCACACCCCACATCCCAAACCCCCGCACCCCACGTCCCAAACCCCCGCACCCCACGTCCCAAACCTCCACACTCCACGTCCCAAACCTCCACACCCATACATCCCAAACCTCCACACCCCACGTCCCAAACCTCCACACCCCACGTCCCAAACCCCCGCACCCCACGTCCCAAACCCCCGCACCCCACGTCCCAAACCTCCACACCCCACATCCCAAACCTCCACACCCCACGTCCCAAACCTCCACGTCCCAAACCTCCACACCCCTACGTCCCAAACCTCCACACCCCTCCCAAACCTCCACACCCATACATCCCAAACATCCACATCCCACGTCCCAAACCGCCACACCCCATGTCCCAAACTCCCGCACCCCACGTCCCAAACCCCCACACCCCACATCCCAAACCTCCACACCCCTCATCCCAAACCTCCACGTCCCAAACCTCCACACTCCTACGTCCCAAACCTCCACACCCCACGTCCCAAACCCCCACGTCCCAAACCTCCACACTCCTACGTCCCAAACCTCCACACCCCACGTCCCAAACCCCCACACCCCACATCCCAAACCCCCACACCCCACGTCCCAAACCTCCAAACCCCATGTCCCAAACCTCCACACCCCACGTCCCAAACCCCCACACCCCACGTCCCAAACCCCCACACCCCACATCCCAAACCTCCACACTCCTACGTCCCAAACCCCATGTCCCAAACCTCCACACCCCAACATCCCAAACCTCCACACCCCACATCCCAAACCTCCACACCCCACGTCCCAAACCCCCACACCCCACATCCCAAACCTCCACACTCCTACGTCCTAAACCCCCACGTCCCATGTCCCAAACCTCCACACCCCACATCCCAAACCCCCACACCCCACGTCCCAAACCTCCACACCCCACGTCCCAAACCCCCACACCCCAACATCCCAAACCTCCACACTCCCATGTCCCAAACCTCCACACCCCAACATCCCAAACCTCCACACCCCATGTCCCAAACCTCCACACCCCACATCCCAAACCCCCACACCCCACATCCCAAACCTCCACACCCCACGTCCCAAACCCCCACACCCCAACATCCCAAACCTCCACACTCCTACGTCCCAAACCCCCACACCCCACATCCCAAACCTCCACACTCCTACGTCCCAAACCTCCACGTCCCAAACCCCCACACCCCACATCCCAAACCTCCACACTCCTACGTCCCAAACCTCCACGTCCCAAACCCCCACACCCCAACATCCCAAACCTCCACACTCCTACGTCCCAAACCCCCACGTCCCAAACCTCCACACCCCACGTCCCAAACCTCCACATCCCAAACCTCCACACTCCTACGTCCCAAACCCCCACACCCCACGTCCCAAACCCCCACACCTCACGTCCCAAACCTCCAAACCCCACGTCCCAAACCTCCACGTCCCAAACCCCCACACCCCAACATCCCAAACCTCCACACTCCTACGTCCCAAACCCCCACGTCCCAAACCTCCACACCCCACGTCCCAAACCTCCACATCCCAAACCTCCACACTCCTACGTCCCAAACCCCCACACCCCACGTCCCAAACCCCCACACCTCACGTCCCAAACCTCCACACCCCACATCCCAAACCCCCACACCCCACGTCCCAAACCCCCACACCTCACGTCCCAAACCTCCAAACCCCACGTCCCAAACCTCCACACCCCACATCCCAAACCCCCACACCCCACGTCCCAAACCTCCACACCCCACGTCACAAACCCCCACACCCCACATCCCAAACCCCCACACCCCACGTCCCAAACCCCCACATCCCACGTCCCAAACCCCCACACCCCACGTCCCAAACCTCCAAACCCCACGTCCCAAACCTCCACACCCCACATCCCAAACCCCCACACCCCACGTCCCAAACCTCCACACCCCACGTCCCAAACCCCCACACCCCAACATCCCAAACCTCCACACTCCTATGTCCCAAACCCCCACGTCCCAAACCTCCACACCCCAACATCCCAAACCTCCACACCCCACGTCCCAAACCTCCAAACCCCATGTCCCAAACCTCCACACCCCACATCCCAAACCCCCACACCCCACGTCCCAAACCCCCACACCCCACGTCCCAAACCTCCACACCCCACGTCCCAAACCCCCACACCCCAACATCCCAAACCCCCACGTCCCAAACCCCCACACCCCAACATCCCAAACCTCCAAACTCCTACGTCCCAAACCCCCATGTCCCAAACCCCCACACCCCAACATCCCAAACCTCCACACTCCTACGTCCCAAACCCCCACATCCCAAACCCCCACACCCCAACATCCCAAACCTCCACACTCCTACGTCCCAAACCCCCACGTCCCAAACCTCCACACCCCACGTCCCAAACCTCCACACCCCACGTCCCAAACCCCCACACCCCACGTCCCAAACCTCCACACTTCTACGTCCCAAACCTCCACACCCCACGTCCCAAACCTCCACACTCCTACGTCCCAAACCTCCACACCCCACGTCCCAAACCCCCACACCCCACATCCCAAACCCCCACACCCCACGTCCCAAACCTCCACACTTCTACGTCCCAAACCTCCACACCCCACATCCCAAACCCCCACACCCCACGTCCCAAACCCCCGCACCCCACGTCCCAAACCTCCACACCCCACGTCCCAAACCCCCACACCCCAACATCCCAAACCTCCACACTCCTACGTCCCAAACCCCCACGTCCCAAACCTCCACACCCCACGTCCCAAACCTCCACACTTCTACGTCCCAAACCTCCACACCCCACATCCCAAACCTCCACACCCCACATCCCAAACCCCCACACCCCACGTCCCAAACCTCCACACCCCACGTCCCAAACCCCCACACCCCAACATCCCAAACCTCCACACTCCTACGTCCCAAACCCCCACGTCCCAAACCTCCACACCCCAACATCCCAAACCTCCACACCCCACGTCCCAAACCTCTAAACCCCATGTCCCAAACCTCCACACCCCACATCCCAAACCCCCACACCCCACGTCCCAAACCTCCACACCCCACACCCCAACATCCCAAACCTCCACACTCCTACGTCCCAAACCCCCACGTCCCAAACCCCCACACACCAACATCCCAAACCTCCACACTCCTACGTCCCAAACCCCCACATCCCAAACCTCCACACCCCACGTCCCAAACCTCCACGTCCCAAACCTCCACACTCCTACGTCCCAAACCTCCACACCCCACGTCCCAAACCCCCACGTCCCAAACCCCCACGTCCCAAACCTCCACACCCCACGTCCCAAACCCCCACGTCCCAAACCCCCACGTCCCAAACCTCCACACTCCTACGTCCCAAACCCCCACACCCCAATGTCCCAAACCCCCACACCCCTACATCCCAAACCTCCTCACTTCTACGTCCCAAACCTCCACACCCCATGTCCCAAATCTCCACACCCCACGTCCCAAACCTCCGCACCCCACGTCCCAAACCTCTGCACCCCACGTCCCAAACCTCCACACCCCACCTCCCAAACCCCCGCACCCCACGTCCCAAACCCCCGCACCCCACATCCCAAACCTCCACACTCCATGTCCCAAACCTCCACACCCATACATCCCAAACCTCCACACCCATACATCCCAAACCTCCACACTCCTACGTCCCAAACCTCCACACCCCACCTCCCAAACCCCCGCACCCCACGTCCCAAACCCCCGCACCCCACATCCCAAACCTCCACACTCCATGTCCCAAACCTCCACACCCATACATCCCAATCCTCCACACCCCTCCCCAACCTCCACACCCATACATCCCAAACCTCCACATCCCACGTCCCAAACCTCCACACTCCTACGTCCCAAACCTCCACACCCCACGTCCCAAACCTCCACACCTCACGTCCCAAACCTCCACACCCCACGTCCCAAACCTCCACACCTCACGTCCCAAACCTCCACACCCCACCTCCCAAACCTCCACACCCATACATCCCAAACCTCCACATCCCACGTCCCAAACCTCCACACCCCACATCCCAAACCCCCGCACCCCACGTCCCAAACCTCCACACCCCTCCCAAACCCCCGCACCCCACGTCCCAAACCGCCACACCCCACGTCCCAAACCTCCACACCCCACGTCCCAAACCCCCGCACCCCACGTCCCAAACCTCTGCACCCCACGTCCCAAACCTCCACACCCCACCTCCCAAACCTCCACACCCATACATCCCAAACCTCCACATCCCACGTCCCAAACCTCCACACCCCACATCCCAAACCCCCGCACCCCACGTCCCAAACCTCCACACCCCACATCCCAAACCCCCGCACCCCACGTCCCAAACCTCTGCACCCCACGTCCCAAACCTCCACACCCCACCTCCCAAACCTCCACACCCATACATCCCAAACCTCCACATCCCACGTCCCAAACCTCCACACCCCACATCCCAAACCCCCGCACCCCACGTCCCAAACCTCCACACTCCACGTCCCAAACCTCCACACCCATACATCCCAAACCTCCACACCCATACATCCCAAACCTCCACACCCCACGTCCCAAACCTCCACACCCCACGTCCCAAATCGCCACACCTCATGTCCCAAACCCCCGCACCCCACGTCCCAAACCCCCGCACCCCACGTCCCAAACCTCCACACCCCACATCCCAAACCTCCACACCCCACGTCCCAAACCTCCACACCCCACGTCCCAAACCTCCACACTCCTACGTCCCAAACCTCCACACCCCACGTCCCAATCCTCCACACCCCTCCCAAACCTCCACACCCATACATCCCAAACCTCCACACCCCACGTCCCAAACCTCCACACCCTACGTCCCAAACCCCCGCACCCCACGTCCCAAACCTCCACACCCCACATCCCAAACCTCCACACCCCACGTCCCAAACCTCCACGTCCCAAACCTCCACACTCCTACGTCCCAAACCTCCACACCCCACGTCCCAAACCTCCACACCCCACATCCCAAACCCCCACACCCCACATCCCAAACCTCCACACTTCTACGTCCCAAACCTCCACACCCCAAGTCCCAAACCCCCACGTCCCAACCTCCACACCCCACGTCCCAAACCCCCACACCCCACGTCCCAAACCTCCACACTCCTACGTCCCAAACCTCCACACCCCACGTCCCAAACCCCCACACCCCACATCCCAAACCCCCACACCCCACGTCCCAAACCTCCACACTTCTACGTCCCAAACCTCCACACCCCACGTCCCAAATCTCCACACCCCACGTCCCAAACCTCCGCACCCCACATCCCAAACCTCTGCACCCCACGTCCCAAACCTCCACACCCCACCTCCCAAACCTCTATTTATATAAAGGAAAATTTTATTGGAGAGCTCTGATGTTTATGCACTGGATTTTATGCCTACGGTTCTTGAACTTCAGGCTGAACTGTCATGTCAAATGGAAAGTCTTTGCTAAACTAAAAATGTTCTCTCCTTCATACACTGATACTGTTGAGGTGAGATGAGAGATCAAGTGTCACTAGTCCAATGTAAAAGTTTTTGTGTAACTGCCTTGTGATTAGCCCCGCTGCCTAGCCAAGGGCACATTTCACACATTTGAATATTGTGTTCTACAGCCTTTACTTTACTTCGGATGCTCTGTTGGGGTTAAGTCAGATTGATGGAGTAAGGCTCGTGTATATGCATGACTCATCTTCTTTCTTTTTTTATTGAAGTTCATCATCAAACAAACATTTCCATAAGATGTATTTCAGACATTGTACATATACCGTATATCATATAATCATATATGTCACAAATCTCCACAAAGTATTTACCTGAGGTACACACTTATGGAAAAGAGTGGAAAGAAAAAACAAGCAAAAGGAAAGAACTATGTACAAGTAGGGAGTGATTTTTTTTTACAACAGATTCATTGATTTGTGAGAATAAAATCAGGCCTATGAGGCATTATGCAGTTAAACCATTTTTCCCAGTATGAATCAAATTATTCCAAATTGGATAAAATTCTCTTACATTTGATTGGATTTAATAGCCCATTGACATTAAAAGAAATGAATTTTACCTTGTCCTTAGCCATTTGTATTTATCTGTCAATGTATCATTGAAGTTAGAATAAAACTTAATTGATCTACTCCCTCAACAAATAACTAAGAAACGCAAATAATAACAAAAATGGCAGTGAACGTGTGATTCCAAGGCTGAGGTCTCTAGTAGATGACCCTGCGTTGAGCTAGAGGAAATGTCTAGCTGTGGGAGATAACCCCTCCTACTTGTGAGTTGAGGGCCCCCATTGCAGTATTCATAAAAGTCAGTGAATAAATCCATTACACAGAAAAAATTTCCTTGTGTACTCCTCCTATATATATATACATACATACACACACACACACACACTCTCTCTCTCTCTCTCTCTCTCTTCCTGATATATTTCTCTCGGCCTCCTCCCGTCTCCTGCCTTCTCGATTCTCGCACTATTTCCCAAGCGGAGCGGGATAATTCCTCAGCCAGGCTTTCCCTCGTTTTGGTCACGCTGACAGGCAGCCCTCTGGCCTTCATGTCCGTAGTCGCCTCTTCCACTGTCTGGTACAACCATGTCCCGTTGTCATAAAACACTTGAAGTTTAGCAGAGTATGGAGTTTGAAATTTTTTTTTGCTTTACTTCAGAGTATTCTTTGCATTTCTGCAGGACCATGGGGGGGGGGGGGGTAATCTTGGTTGAAATATATTAATTTATCATCGAAAACAATTCTCTTCTTACCCCAGGCCCTTTGTAGAATCTCCGCTTTGGTGCTGTACCAAAGGAATTTAATTATTATTGAGCGTGGCTTTCTATCCCGGGTAGGGTTCGGGACTAACGCGTGGTGGGCTCTTTCGACTTCCAGCTTCATAGCTGAGGGAAGATCCAGCGCATCCCGCAGTAACTGTCCGACAAAGTCCGTCATAGACGAGCCCTCCGCTCCTTCGGGAACGTTGTAGATTCTGATATTTTTCCGCCGTGATCTTCCCTCCAGGTCAAGCAGTTTACCTTCTTGATGATGTATTATTTTTATTGTCTTACTCAGTATCCGTTCCACGTTTTGAATGCGATCTTCCACCTTCTCAATTCAAGTCTCTGCCACCACTATTTTTTGATTGACGCTGGCGAGCTCTGACTTAATATCACGGAGCTGCTGTTTTATTTCTTTCTGGAACTCCATTTTTTTTTTCAGAATTTCAATCGCATTCGTCGCTTCGCCTGAACGAGGTCCAGCGTCCGCCTCGCTAGCACGCGGTCGGGTAGGAGAGCCACTCGCTGCTCTCCTCTTGGCCGCAGGCTCCACAGTGTCGCTTTTTTATTTCCATTCTTGCCCCTCTTTTCAGTTCAAATATTTGTTGAAAAATATTATATTTGATGGGTTAATGGGGCTTAATACGTGTTTTTTCGGAGGAGCTAGTGACTTAAGCTGCCATTCTCGACGATGACATCACCAGAACCCGACTCATCTTCTTTCTATAACGTAGTACTTCCCTTCTATCTCTAACACTGTGATGTTTCTGTATGATAAAGCATCCTGATTCCAACAACACACCACCAAAATTTTTCTGTAAAACAGATGAGATGGTTTATGATGAAAAAATAGTGTCCATACTGAGACATTGAAGGTGTTGAGGACACCAAATAAATTATAAACTCATTTGTCAATACCAGGTATTTGTAAAGTATCCAGGGAGCTTCACTTACTGAAAATTAGAAAAAACTTCTAGATGCTGGGAAGCTGAAATGAAATCTCTCTTCCCTGGTTCAGATACGGGCTCTTTAACCTGAAATGTTAACGGTTTCTCTCTCTCCAGCTGCCACCTGACATCCTGGGTGTTTCCATACACTTACTGCTTTTATTGGAGTTTTACTTGTCCTTGGAATGTTTGGTAGAATATATATAGAGAGAGTGTTATATTTATGGAGATAATTATGTAATGATTCTGATCTTGGGAGGTTTGCTGAGATAACATAAAGAGGTTTCTCTTAGGAGAGGGCAGGCTGTCAATAATAACAAATTACTGACTCCACTCTCCTTGATGAGCAGAAATACTCCCATAAATAAATCAGTCCTTTGCTCTCCCAGATATCTCGTTCTGTGACCTACATTAGTGATTTCCTAAGTGCATCTTCAGTTAGCAGTTGTGCAGTATTGGATTTCAGAAGTGTCAGAATGGTACCTGTCCTCTGTGGTGTTGAGAATTTATAGTAAAGGAGCAGTATATGGATTAGGAGTATATTTACTGCCTGGAAGAAATTATTGTATTATGTCATTTGGAGAAGTTACAAGCCTGCTTGTCTGGGCAAGAGAAGTACAAGGTTTATGAGTTTGGGAGGGCATGTCATTGGCAAAGTTAGCATTTATTGTCTGTCCCTAATTGCCCCTGACCTGAGGGGTCAGTTAAGAGTTAACCCCCTTGGTGGGTCCGGAGACACGGAGAGCCCAGATCAGGTAAGAGTGGCAGATGTCCTTGCTAGGATAAACGTTAATTGAACCAGAGCATTCACTGGGGGTTCTCATATTATCCTGGCTTGAGCAGCTATCGGCCCAGTGGTCATAGAATGGCAACAGTTAGAGAGCTAGAGAAAAGAAAGTAGGAGTCACAAAGCACAGAACAGGAAGACATGTCCCTTCACCAATCTAACCGACTCTGAAAATCTCCCAGACACTGCCACCAACCTCCTAGTTCCCTTATCCTGCAATGTTTGTTTCTACCTCCTACCCAAGATCCACAGATTTGACTATCCAGGTGGGCCCGTTGTTTCATCCTGCTCCATTTTATCCCCTTTGGTTTGGTCCCTTCCACTTACATCTGTTATACTTCACATCCTCTCAATCTCTTCAATCACTTTCAGTTCCCTGGCCCTGAATGCCTCTATTTTGCAATGGATGTCCAGTCCCTATACACTTCCATCCCCCATCAGGAAAGCCTTAAAGCACTCACTTCTTTTGAAGCACCTTCTTCCATCTGGTGGAACTGGTCCTCACACTCAACAGTTTCTCTTTTGGTTCCTCCCGCTTTCTCCAAACCCAAGGTGTAGCCATGGATAGCCAAATGGGCCCCAGCTGTGCCTGCCGTTTCACTGACGATGTGGAACAATCCTTGTTCAAGCCTTCACTGGCTACACCACAACTCTTTCTGCGCTATATTGATGACTACATTGGTGCTGCTTCATGTGCCCATGATGAACTCCTCAATTTCATCAACTTTTCCTACAATTCCCACCCTGACCTTAAATTCACTTGGTCCATCTCTGGCACCTATCTCCTTTTCTCAATCTGTGTCTTCATCTCTGGAGACAGACTGTCTACTAATATCTTTTATAAACCTATTGGCTCACAGCTGTCTTGACTATACCTCTATCCAACATATCACTTGTAAAAATTCCATTCAGTTTTCACAGTTCCTCTGTCTCTACCACATCTGTCCTCAGGATATCTGAGTTGTCCTTCTTCAAAGAATGGGCTTTCCCTTCTACTACTATTGATACTGCCCTCACCCGCATCTCCTCAATTTTCTAGATGTCTTCCCTCACCCCATCTTCCCACCAGCACAACAGGGATAGAGTTACTCCTGTCCTTACCTACCACCACACATGCCTCTGCATCCGCTGATCTCTCTCCTGCACTTATACATACAAGTGCTACACCTGTCCCTTCATCTCCTCCCTCACCACCAGTTAGGGCCCCAACGTTCTTTCTAGGTGAGGCAACCTTTCACCTGCAAGTCTGTTCAGGTCATCCACTGTGTCCTGTGCTCCCTGGTGCAGTCTCCTCTATGTGTGACTCAACATAGATTGGGGGAGTGCTTTGTCAAGCATTTTTCTCTGTCTTCTACAAGCAGGATTTCCCGGTGACCAGCCATTTTATTTCCTCTCCCCGTTCCCATTCCATGTCAGTCCTGATGAGACCACTTTTAGGTTGGAGGAGCAATGGTGGCATGAACATTGATTTCTCTAACTTCCAGTAATTTGTGCCCTCTCCCTTCTCTCTTTTTCCATTCCCCATTTTGGTTCACCTCTTACCCCTTCTTTAATCCTCACCTGCATATCACCTCCCTCAGGTGCCCCTGTTCTATCTCCTCTCCTATAAGATTCCTTCTTCTTTAAGCCTTTACCTTTTTCACCTATCATCTCCCAGCTTCTCATTTCCTTCCCCCCTCCCCGCCCCATCTACCTTCCCACCCCTTTGCTTCACCTATCATCTCCCAGTTTGTACTCCTTCCCCTCCCCCACCTTGTTCTGGCTTCTTCCCATTCCTTTCCAGTCCTGATGAAGGGTCTCACTCCAAAAATGACATTCTGAGTTCCTCCAGCATTTTATATGTGTTACTTTGGATTACCAGTATCTGCAGAATCTCTTGTGTTTATGATCTGGCAGGTTAGGCTGGCTCAACCTCCACTTCCAGAGGGAAAAAAGAAACAAAAAGTAAAAAGTAATGAAATTATCTTTGAACAGGAAAAGATGCCTTCAACAGTGCCAACAAGTACAGTAAGGGAAAGGTTGCAGTATGTTATTACCATGGCAGATCTACTGAGATTAACTCTAGCCCTTGAAACCATCCCTGAACATCTGTTGTGTGTTGCTCTTTTCCTGTCATGTTTTAATCTTGGATTGTTTTGTGCAGGAAGTGATTGCCAATGTTCTCTGAGCAGTCATTCTGACATCATTCACAGCACGCCAGCAGCAGAGCACCTTTAACCCGGAGTAGCATATTTTGGTGCTTGATAGAATGAAACGATTTGCTGAGAGTGGGTGATGCTGACAAGGCCAAATTTATTTATCAGCTTATTGCCCTAAGAAAATAGCAGCAAATTTCAATGAATTGCTGACTTGAACACTGCTTGGTGTGAGCTGATGCACTTTGAGAGGACGAATAGGGTAGGACATACACAGTGAATGGCTTGGAAGTATTAAGGAACAACAGGACCCTGGTGAATAAGTCCAAGGATCCCTGGTGGCATCAGCAAGAGGCACATTAGGTGGTGAAGGCATGGGAGACTCAGATACTGCAGTCTAAAGATGCACGCAAGATGTTGGAGGAACCCAATTATAGGTGCAGAAATATGAGCAAATAAACAAACTGTGAGAGGAACAGCAGGTCAGAGAGTATCTGAGGAGGGAAATGTGGATAGTTGATGTTTCAGGTATGGATCCTTCATCCCAAATTGATCTGATCTACTGAGTTCCACCAGCAGTTTGTTATTTTGCTTCAGATTTCTGTACCTGCAGTCTCTTGTCTCCAAAAATGTTATACATGCAATGCAAATTAATTCTTTTGAGTCATGGAGTTGTAGAGCACTACACCACAGAAACTGTCCCCTCAGCCCATCTAATCTGTGTTGAACTGTTATTCAGCCTCTGGGCCATAGCCCTCCCTCCCTACCCCTCCCATCAACTACTCATCCAAACTTATTTTAAACGTTGCATCTGTACCTGCATCTACCCCTTCTGTTGGCAGCTCGTTCCATGCTCCCACCATTCTCTACATCTACCCCTTCTGTTGGTAGCTCGTTCCATGCTCCCACCACTCTCTACATCTACCCTTCTGTTGGCAGCTCGGTCCATACTCCCACCACTCTCTACATCTACCCCTTCCACTGGCAGCTCGGTCCATACTTGCACCACTCACGTGAGTGAAGAAGTTCTCTTCAGGTTCCTGTTAAATATTTCACCTTTCACCCTAAATCTATGCACTCTATTTCTCACCCAACCTCAGTGGAAAAAGCCTGCATGTGTCTATCCTGTCTATACCCCTCAATTTTGTATGCCTCTTATCAAGTCTTCCCTCATTCTCCTACCATCAAAGTAATAAAAGTTATAACCTATTCAACCATTCCCTATAAATCAAATCCTCAAATCCCAGCAACATCCTTGTAGATTTTCACTATACTCTTTCAATCTTATTGATGTCTTTCTTATAGGTAGGCCAGAATTGCACACAATATTCCAAATTCCATCTCACAACATCTTACACTACTTTAACGTAACATCCCATCTCCTGTATCAGTACTTTGGTTTATGAAGACCAATATACCATAAGCTCTCTTTATACCCTATGTACCGTGATGCAACTTTCAAGGAATTATGGATCTGTATTCCCAGATCCCATTGTTCAACCACACGCCCCAGTGCTCCATCATTCACTGTGTAAGTCCTAGCCTAGTTTTTCCTCCCAAAGTGCAAAACCTCACACTAGTCTGAATGAAATTCCATCTGCCACTTCTCAGCCCATTTTTCCATCTGGTTCAGATCCCACTGCAAGCTTTGATAGCCTTCTTTGCTGTATTTTACACCCTTAATCTTGGTGTTATCCACACATTTACTGCTGCTGTTTACCGCATTATCATCCAGGTGGTTGATATAGATGACAGACAACAACAGACCCAGCACCAATCCTTGCTTCACACATGGGCCTCCAGTCAGAGAGGCAAGCATCAAATACCATTCTCTGGCTTCTCCTGCTAAGCCAATGTTGAATTCAATTTACTACTGTAATTGAATACCAAGCATCTGAACCTTCTTCATCATTCTCCCATGCAGGACTTTGTCAAAGGCCTTGCTAAAGTCTACGTAATCAACATCCACTAGCTTTTGAGTCGTCCTAAAAATGCAAGTACTTTGCAAGAATCTCATAAGTTTACAAAGTTGGACCTGGAGCATTGGTACAGACAACTGACGCTATCTGTAGTGCTTTGCTGAGCGAAGATGAAGGTGAAGAGAACCAGTTTTTCCTGGCAATATTCGTTGTAACAAACTGCTGAGAGTGACCCAGATAGAGAGTGTGAAAGATAGGAATGTTAATGTGGTCCAGATGAGGGATGGTGGTGGTGTAGGTACATGTTTATCATGCAAAGCTAACAAAATGTGCACAAAGATTGGTCACCCTACCCTCAGAGGACACATGGAGAAGTCCTTCAGAAACGGTTATGGAGAATACTGAGGAAACCCAGCTGACTTAACAAAAAGACCTCTCCTGTCAGATTCCTCCTTCTTCAGACTTTTACCTCTTCCACCAATCATCTCCCAGCTTCTCACATCATTCCCAAACCTGGTCTCACTGTCACCTGCCAGCTTATACTCCTCCCTCTTTACCCACTTTCTTTTTCTGGCTTCTGCCCCCATCATTTCTGATGAAAAATTTTGACCGGAAATGTGAACTTGTTTATTTCCCCCCATAGATATTGCATTTTATGTGTGTTGCAATTCTTCAGTTTTATTTTTTGTATGGATTGGGTCTGTATTCATCTGGACTGGTTCTTGATTCAAGTCATCAACTGTCCATTTCTCTCCATTGATAAAGTGGTGAAGATTGCATACAGAACACCTGTCTTCATTAGCAGGGGCTTTATAAATATGAGAGCAGGGTTTTAGAGTCCTGTATACTCTGCTTTCTCCTCTTGCTACCCAGCAACAAGAAATGCTAGTTTCTCAGTTGAGGTAAGACTACTCGTTTGGCTATGTTCCCTGGCCAGTTCTATTCTCAACTTATAAAATTTTACTGAGTTTGCCTTCAGTCTTTGTGTATTCCCAGGGCTAAACCCACCCCATTGTCTCAAGCCCTGCTGTAGATCTAATTGCAGACTGGGTGACTACTTTTGTTGAACACCTTCACTCCATCAGTTGTGGCCAACTGGATCTCCCAGTTGCCAGCGATTTTTAAATCCGCCTTCTCATCCCACATCAATATGTCAGTCCTCAGCCTCCTCCATTGCCAAGTTGAGGATAAACTCAAATTAGAGGAACAGCACCTCATATACCACCTGTGTTGTCTGCAACCTGGCAGCAAGGATATCAGATTTTCAAGCTTTCAGTAACTCTCCCTCACTAACCCTTTCCTCTCTTCTCCTGGTCCAGTTGAACCCCAACACTCTCTTTTTCCTTCCCACCCTCTCATCTGCCCATCTCCCACGCACTCCTTCCTCTCCTATCAGATTCTATCACCTGCAGCCCTGGTTGCCTCCACATATCACCTCCCTCCCAACTCCTGTTGCTATTTCCTCGTACCCCTCGGCATCTGCCTATCACCCCCCATCAACTGGCTCCAGCTATTGCCGACCGACTCTTGCTCCACCCTTTCCTTCCCCCTTTTCATACAGGCTGCCTCCCTTCTATCTTTCCATCCAGATGAAGGGTGTCACCCTAAGATCTCGACTGTCCATTTCTCTCCATAGATGCTGCCTGACCTGCAGTGTTCCCCCAGCCTGTCCCGAGCCTTATAGGCTCATTAGGCCGGTGCTTATGCCGGTTTCCGTGGCGGGAAGTGACAGAATACGAGACTCCCCCCCCCCCCACCAGATAGGATGCCAGTCTATCGCGAGGTTAACCCCCAGCATTTTGCCAGTACCCATTTTCAGCTGGGTGAACTGGAGCAATGTGTCGTTAAGTGCGTTGCTCAAGGACACAACACGCTGCCTCAGCTGAGGCTCGAACCCACGACCTTCAGATCGCTAGTCCAATGCCTCAACCACTTGGCCATGCGCTGCACAGCATAACAAGCTTACATCATTATATTAAATTAAGCATAAATTTTTTTGCAAGTAAGTACACAATGAGCACAATAAAGAATAAAGTCCAGTTCAGTTAAATTGTTCATAATATTCCTAAGCTGTGATGATTGGCTCCAGAAGCAAATGGTTGAAGGCAAGTAGCTGTTCTTGAACTTGGTGGTGTGGGACTTCAGGCTTCTGAGCCTCTTGTCTAATGGTAACTGCGAGACTGGCGGAATGGTGGGGAGCTTTTATGGTGGATGTTGCCTCATGACCAATACTTCTGTTTGATCACTGGGTCTGAAGTATCCAGGAAAGGTGTAAAGTATTCAGGATCTCTCATTGGCAGACATATTCACAGAATATTGTCTGTTTTTGAGGCTTTCACTTCATTATTCTGATGGACAACTGACCCAACTTTAAAGGAATCAGTAGCCAGAGGTTAGCAAAGAAGACTAACGAACTAACTTAATCATATCAATTTAATATGATATGATTTCATTTAATCAGACTAACTTAATTATAAGATGATGAGAGGCCTTGATCATGTGGATAGCCGGAGGCTTTTTCCCAGGGCTGAAATGGCTAGCACGAGAGGGCACAGTTTTAAGGTGCTTGGAAGTAGGTACAGAAGAGATGTCGGGTAAGTTTTTTACTCAGAGAGTGATGAGTGCGTGGAATGGGCTGTCGGCAATGGTGTTGGAGGCGGATACCATAGGGCCTTTTAAGAGACTCCTGGACAGGTACATGGAGCTTAGAAAAATAGAGGGCTATGGGTAACCCTGCGTAATTTCTAAAGTAAGTACCTGTTCGGCACAGCGTTGTGGGCCAAATGGTGTGTATTGTGCTGTAGGTTTTCTATGTTTCTATATCCTAATGCAAAGGCTGGATATTAATCCAGGTATCATACTGTTACAAGGCTTATCCATTAGAAATAATGATCAGTTAGGCACAGCTGGAGTCTATTTATTGAAAGTGCCTTTATTGGCTCAGTTCATAAGCATCTGAATTTACACAACTGAATTACTATGTGCATACTTACTAAAAAGAGAAAAGGTAATACCCTAGAAAAGGAGTCCCAATTTAATCTCCATGAGTCCGGTGTGGAATCCTCTACATCTGCGATGGTTGATCCCCAGAGTTGTTGCTGCTTGTGCTCCCAAAATCCTTCATTCTCCTGCCCTTACCAGATCGAAGTCTTGATGTTTCAGTTTTGTTGGATCAAGCTCATCTGCCTGAGCTGTCTCAGTTCTCATTGGATGTGCCCAGGGCTACGAGTAGAATGTTTTATGTCCTTCACCATCAGCTTTGTGCCTTAGGTGACTTGTTCCATTCATCTCTGACTGGTTAAAACCAGTTAAACTGTGTCACCTGCATACTGGGTCCAGATGACAAGATTACTTCTACAAACCTGCCATTTTACACAATAAATAGTTATTTGAGAATGGTCTCAGGTTTAGCAGATCATTAGCAGAAACTCCCTGTGCCCTTGTTTAATTGCTTTGATTAAGCTATCCCAGAGCAAGAATCAGTTCATCAAAATGGCAGCTGCAAGTACAGCTTCACAAAATCGCCACCTCCAATTCCTGTTCACTGATTTTAGTTCTTTTTGGCCAACAGTACAGACCATCTGAATTTCTTATTTATTAATAAACTTTTGCCACGATTCTTTATACTCATATGTGTCTTGTTAAACTTCATGGCCATTATGAGCCAAGCCGGTAGGTATTGAGAAGCAAGTGCGAGTGTGTCTGTGTATCAGATTAAGAAAGGATAACAGAAATTTTGCACAAAACATAAACACGGGGGGGGGGGGGGCATGGGTTGCTGTGTGGGGAAATGGGGAATGGGGGGTACAGTTTGCTGCAGCAGTTTTCATTCACAGAGATGACATTCAGCCAGAGGTCTGACCAAAGAGGAGAGTTGTAATGAGAGTTCAGTGATCTTTATGAGGCAGAAAGGGCATGGGAGAGTTTGAGATTAGATTGGGGAAAAGGTTTGGTTTGGGGCTCAAAAAGTCTTAGGAGAAGATGGTGGATATTAAACCTGACTTTATCAGTGTCACTGTAGGCCAGTGAGAGCAAGAGAACCTGCATTTAAGGCAAGGGTGGAATCTTTAAGCAGTTACAAAGGTGGCATGTAAGAGGCTGTTAGATAGACACAGAGATATGCTGGAAACAAGGGAAAAAATGACAGAATACAAAATAAAGTTTTACAGTTACAGAGAAAATGGGGTACAGCCAAAGAGGAGCAAGACCAGAATGGGTAGATAGTGAGGTGAAGAGTCCAGCTTATCGCACTAGGGAGCCATTCAGTTGTATTGTAACAGTGGGTAGAAGCCTGTTGATTTGTGCTTTCAGGCCTTTGTATCTTTTGCTGAGGGCGGGGAAGAAGCGATAATGTCCATGGTGGGTGGGCTCTTTGCTTATGTTGGCTGCTTTACCGAGACAGTGAGAGGTGTAGAGAGAGTCTGGAGGGGAGGCTCCTTCCATGATTCACTGAGCCGTGTCCACAATTCTGTAATTTCTTGCAGTCTCGGGCCTAGCAGCTGTCATGTCAAGCTAATGTGTCCAGTAGGATGCTTTCTATGGTGCATCAATAAGAAGCAGTGAGGGAGTAGTCATACTGGTGAACTTTCTTGGGTACATTCTATGTTGGAGAGAATAACCTGGTGCAGGAAAAGATACAGATGTGTTAAAGATACCCCAACCTAGAGTTCCCTCCAGCATTTCAACATCCCACAGGCACCCTCTCACTAACAAGGGAAGAGACAGATATCGCTCCTTCCGCAGCGAGAGGGGAGAGACTCGCCGTTTCGATGATACAGTCAGTTTGGAGAGTTGCTTTTCATTTCAAGCTCCCTGATTCGAGAATCAGCAGAAATCTCTCACTCACCATTGAGAGAGAGGGATTGATCGCCGAGTACAGAGGCCTCCGACAGCCACTCTTGCTGCCTTCGATGTTCCAGCTCCCACTACGCTTCATGTTGCAACACTGGTGAGAATTTTTGTCCACAGGGCTGTGCAGCACCACAACCCAAAGGCACCCAACTTCAGGCCAAACCCGGATGTATCAAAAAACACGGCCAATTGGCAAGCTCCAAGATTGGGAACTTGCTACTGTGTAGAACCTCAGTTCGAGGGCCAGTGTAGATGAAAGACCCAAAAGGACCCTGGCCACCCTGAATAGAGACATTAGAAGAGGAAGAATTTAACTGTTTAACTGATGGGCTGGGGTAAGTTGTCTTCCAGCACCATCTTTAGCTCCACCCCAGTTGCTGCTTTTCTTAAATTTGTGCAACCATCCTGCTGAATATTCACAATTACCTTCACCTTTCAGTTCATCATGATAGATCTTTGCTTGTTTCGTGATCAGCATACCGTTAAGCGGCATATGTTCACTCTGACACTGACAAATCCACTCTTTCAATGCAGGATCTAGGTCTTCATGTTTTGCTTTTCATTTACCTCTGTTAATTACAACCAGTATGTGAGGTCACCTCTCAGACCTCTCTGTGGTTTGCAGAGACCTGTGCATTGCCTGGGACTCTTTCCAGTGCCTTGTGAAATTTTCCATTTCTGACGTTATTGTCAGTGCTCAAAAAAATTTTGGATTTTGGAGGCTTTAGGATTTTGGAATTTTGGATAAGGGATGCTCAACCCATGAAAAACTTGTAGCAACATCAAAGACACGTAGATACAGACAGCACACAGAATATAAATTATACATAAAATTATACCGTACAGTAAATGAAGGGACTGTGTAAACAAGACATTAGTGCAAACAAAACACAGAAGTGAGTCCATGGTAGTGCAGGGTAATGAGGCAGGGTTAAAGTTGTGCATCAAGAACCTGATGGTTGTAGGAAAGTAGCTGTTCCTCAACCTGGTATTGTGGGACTTCAAGCCTCTATATACCTTTTGTTTGATGGTAGCAGTGAGAAGACATGACCCTGATGGTGTGGATCCTTGATAGATGCCACCTTCTTGAGACAGCATCTCCAGTAGAATCTGTCAGCGGTGGGGAGGGCCGTCCAAACAGTGACCACTACTTTCTGCAGCCTGTTTTGTTCCTGTGCATTCGGATTGCTGCACTAAGCCGGCATGTTCTCAATCTCCATTTGTCTCCTTTAAAATAATTTGTTCAGGCTGCAATATACAAACTCCTTACGGACAGTAGTTTGAATTGAACCCTGGTCACTGACATTGTAATGGCATTATATTAATCACTATTGTACCGCCCCAATATAATTTCTCTCTAATCCAGGCAGCATCCTAATAAACCTCATCTGCACTCTCTCCAAAGCCTCCACCTCCTTCCTATAATAGGGTGACTGTATGCAATACTCCAGATGTGGCTTAACTGGAATTTTATTAAGCTGCACCATAACCTCCTGACTCTTGAACCCAGTACTTCCAACTAATAAAGGTATGCCGCCTTTACCACCCATTCAACCTATGCAGCTCCTTTCAGGGAACTACGAGCCTGGGCCCCAAGATGCCTCTGTACATCAACACTGCTAAGGGTCTTGCCCCTTTGCAATTGCTTTCCAAAGTGCATCACCTCACATTTGGTCGGGTAAAGTGACGTGGCGGATTTTTAACATCATAAACCAATGAGTTGTTTGTTATGTCTCCCTGCTCGCTGTGAAACCGGAGACACCTCTTTCTCCCTTATTAGGGAGAGAGAGAGAGAGCCTGTGGTATGTTGAATACTGGGTGGAATGCGAAGTCTGTGTCTTTGTTGTTGCTTTACTCATGCTTGAGTGCTTGGTGGCAGGTGCCAATGCTTTCTCTTGCTGGTGGGGTGGGGGGGATTTTGGGGTTCTAACACTTGACTGTTGTTCATTCTTTGGGGCACTCCTCTGTTTTTGTGGATGTTTGCAAAGAAAAAGTATTTCAGAATGTTATATTGTATACATTTATCTGACATTAAATGTACATTTGAAACCTTTGATTAAACTCCTTATTTGATTTCATGCTACTATCAGATTTTATCTTCTGCAGCCCAATGTTACTTCCACCTGTCACCTCCCAGCCGCTCTCATTATTTCCAGCTTTCCACCCCTATCTGCCTATCACCCCTCCTCATCTGCCTACTCTTGCCCCATGTCTGCTCCTCACCTCTTTATACTGGCTATCTCCCCTCTACTCTTTCAGTGCAGAAGAAGAGTCTCAACTTGAAATCGTAACTGTCCATTTCCCTCCGTTTTGTCTGACATGCTGAGTTCCTCCAGCAGTTTGTTTCTTGTCCCAGATTCCAGCATCTTGTGTCTCCTAAATTTATGTGAGTTGGATGTAGCATGAGAATGGAGTGTATCAGGAAATGAGATGGTGGGGTAGTCCAGAACGAGGGGTCAACCCTACTTTTGCAGGTGCTCTTCAGATTCACAACACTGGCAGCTGCCAGGGTACGTGTATATTGGAAGGTATTTATGAAACTGCACTGAGAGCTTGTGTGTTGATGGAAGATGAAGTAGCTGAGAACATGAGCTAATGTGCCTTAGAGCAACAGGTGAATGCAGGGTGGAGGTACGAGACTGCAGATGCTGGAAGCTGAAGCCAACGCACATCTGTTGGAGGAAATTCGGGACCATCTCTGCGTCCACAGATTATCTCCTTTTGTTACAGCTTCTCCCATCCTTTCATCTGTTTTGATAATAGATGGTGACCCAGATTACCAACTGTAGGTGATTTTATGAGAATATCAAAGAGTGAAATGGAAAATGTTTTGATGTGTTCATTACCTGGAGCTTGTATGACACAAACACTTGTCACTTGAAAGCTGAGTGCTTGTCTAGAGACTACAGTTCTGGATCAGAATTGCTGCGGTATGAGAGGAACTGCTTGAACACTCTGCCAAGATCAGTGAATGATGCACCACCACCAGTGGGAGGCATAGAAGCTGACTGGGAGCAGCAGTGTTTTGTACACGGCCAGGTCTGTCTGTTGAATGAGTTGCCACGTTGCGCCCAGGACTGAGTGTGTTCTGTCTCATGACCAATGCTGTCACGGACAACTGTGGTAAGCAGGTTGGCCCCATATGTGGGTTCTCTCATCACCTGCTCTAGCAGGGGTTCCAACCTTTTTTATGCCATGGACCAGTACCATTAAGCAAGGGGTCCATAGACCCCAGGATGGGAACCCCTGTTCTATAGTGTGTGCCCTTCAACACTCAGTCAGACTGGCCTGTGTTGATACTGCCATATCATTCTCCATGATGGATTTTGAACTTCAAACTTTGTGCATTCACTGGCCTAACTAAATACAACTTTTAATGCAGACCACCACTGACTCATCAGCAAGGAGAAGTATTAAGGATGGATTTTTATATTCAAAATTCAGAGAAGGGGTTTATCAATCCCCAGATTGGAAACTCAGATCCATTTCACTCTTCTCCCTGTATCCCTTCATGCTCTGACTAATCAAGAATCTATCAACCTGTGCCTTAAATATACCCAATGACTTGGCCTCCACAGCTGCCTGTGACAACGAATTCCACAAATTCACCATTCTCTGGCTAAAGAAATTCCTCCTCATCTCCATTCTACATGAATGTCCCTCTATTCTGAGGCTGTCCCCTCTGGTCCTAAACTCCTCTCCACATCCACTCAATAGGTCCCTCATTTCACACTGTCCATGAATTGAAACCTGGACCCCACTGCATTTTGCCTCTCTCCATAATAGGTCTATGACGGACATGATCTCATTGGCTCTCCATGCGGCCTTGAATCACCAGGACAATACTATACCTATGTCAGGAGCTGTTTATTGACTACAGTTCAGCATCTAACACCATCATTCCTACAGTCCTGATCAAAAAGCCCCAGAACCTGGGCCTCTGTATTTCCTTCTACAAGTGGATCCTCGACTTCCTATCCAGAAAACTACAATCTGTGCGAACTGGAAATAACATTTCCACCTTGCTGACAGTCAACACTGGCGCGCTTCAGGGGTGTGTGCACTGCTCTACTTTCTCATCACCTCTGTGGCTAGGCACACCTCAAATGCCAACTATAAATTCGCTGATGATACAACCATTGATAGCAGAATGTCAGATGGTAACAAAAGGGCATACAGGAGCGAAATATTTATCAGTTCAGTGATGTCGCAGCAACAACCTTGTACTGAATGTCAGTAAGACCAATAATTGTGGACTTCAGAAAGGGTAAGCTGAGGGAACACCCACCAGTCCTCATAGAGGGATCAGAAGTGGAAAGAGTGAGCAATTTCAAGTTCCTGGATGTCAGTATCTCTGAGGATCTTACCTGGACCCAATATATTGATGCAGCCATAAAGAAAGCAAGGGAGCAGCTGTATTGTATCAGGAGTTTGAGAAGATTTGGTTTGTCACCAAAAACACAAATTTCTACAGGTGTACCATGAGAGCATCTAACTGGCTGCATCACCTTCTGGTGTGGTGGTGGGGGGGGTGGGGCTAATGCACAGGATCAAAGTAAGCTGCAGGGAGTTGTAAAATCAGTCAGCTCCATCATGGGTACTAGCCTCCGTAGTATCCAGGACATATTCAAATAACAGTGCCTCGAAAAGGTGAAATCCATCATCAAGGACCCCCATCACACAGAATATGCCCTCTTCTCATTGCTACCATCAGAAAGGAGGTACAGAAGCCTGAAGGCACACAAGCAATGATTCAGGAACAGCTTCTTCTTCCCCTCTGCCGTCCAGTTTCTGAATGGACGTTGAACCCATTAATACTACCTCACTACTTCTTTATTTCTATTTTTTGCGCTACTTATTTAACTTTTTATATATATGTACTTACAGTAGCTCACAGAATTTTTTCTCTCTACTATTAGGGATTGCATTATACGGCTGCTGCAAAGTTAACAAATTTCATGCCGTAGGCCACTGATATTAAACTTGATTCTGATTTTATTTCTCCTACACCTATCTTTAAGGTACACCTTCACCTCCTTGGTCTCATTAACATCATGCCAGTGTTCACTTGGCTGAAGCAGTGTCCAGAGAGTGTTAACTCCTGTGACTCTGCTGATTCATTTGGACCCTAGCTGTTCATATTCTTCCAGAACCACCTCCTTTGTCTTGACTGTCGTTAGTTCCTTTGTCCCACACTGCGATCCTCTCCTACCCTGAAGAGGTCTCAACCTTACTTGGCAAGTAATACAGCCTTCTGGTCTCATTCTGGTAGTTGCATTGAACAGCATCTGTCCCTTACTACCACCCACTTCCATTTCAATTCCCCCACCGTAAATGGTGCCATGCATCATGATGGCTTGGCCAGTTTCCTCACCTTCCTGCCTCCTCTGCAAGAATTTCATGTAAAGTTATTGTTTCCTCTGGCACCTCTTTCTGGATCTCCACATCTGCCTCACACCCTCCTGTCTCTCACGACTAACCAGTTCTATGGTATTATATTGAAGCATTGAGACTTTCTCCCAGTAACTTTCCTTCTTGGTCTATCACAGTGTCTGGATCTCAGAATCCAGTTCATCAGCTCTGGGCTGCAGTTCTGAGGCTGCAAGAAGCAGATGTTAACTGCAACACAATGCCTGTCCTCTCTCTGTATGCTTAGGTTACTAGTTAACTAGCTTAAATTCTCAAATGCTTATTTATACAAGTTCATCATAATTTTATCTCATCCAAAACTTAGTTTTGAGATACTAGTTTTAGTTAGTGAGATGCAATAGATTAGAATTTTGGATAAATCCCTTTAAAATGGGGAAAAGGGATCTGCAATCAGATTGCACCAGATAATGTCAGACTCACCATCAGATTAGCTCCCTGACTTAAGTTATATTTAACTGTGCTGTGATTCATTTGCAATCCTTGTCACACAGAAGTCCTTAATCAACAAAGTGCATGCTGTAGTCACTGCTCTCCGTTGACAGAGATGTAGTTCTGTCAGTTTACTGTGGGTGACTATTTTGGGGGTGTTTTCTGATCCTCTGTTTGCCGATTTATTAAGTATATTATTTTGCAAAAAGCAGAGTCTCATGAAAGAGATCATTACACCAGTAGCTGTCCTCTTAAAAACCCAGGGAAGGCACCTCTACTCACTTCCCATCCCTAACACCTCTGCTACAAAGAATGTCTGCACGCAACCAGCTTTTCACTCACCTGTCTATTTTTACAGGTATATAGAGATTCTGAAAGAACACAAGGCAAAACTGCTGTGGGATGACCAGATTGGTGAACATTACTTTGAGTATAAAAGGTGAGCTTTTATATTAAAATATGCTAATTAATGAGCCACTCTTGAAACATCCCTTTGCTCCTTCTTTACGTCTCTGTCCTCAGATGCTCCTCAGTGATCTTTCCCAAGGCGCTGCCATGCTGATGAGGTGCAGAATGAAACACGACAGAAGATTTTTCTAACATTCTGACAATGAGCTAGATGTAGAAGGCGAAGTCAGTGTGAGGTTTGTGACAAGATGAACCAGATTTATAGGGGTTGTCAGAAAGGAATAAGTACAGGGGTGTTAATGGAAACAGTTGTAGTGGAGATTCAGTCAGCAGTCTGTGCTTAAATGACTGCATTTTCTCTGCCTTCACAAACGAGAGGAATTCAGATTCATGTTGTTTTACTGTCATATACACCAGGGGGTAATGAAATTCCCTGCCTGTGTGAGTAAACAATATGTATGGATATAATAAATACTATGCATACAATAATGAGCGTGAAATAACAGGGCGGCCGTGTAAAATGAACTGGTGCAGAAAGAATGTGTTGTTTTCTGGGTCTGAGGCCTCCGTTGGTCAGAGATGACCATGGATATTGCTTCCTAGCTGTCTGGATACGAAAGCCTGGGCAGTACAATATGGAGAGCAAGCTGTTGTCCATGTAGCAAGCTCTCCCTCTCCACGCAACTGATGAACCGAAAGGAACAGCAGAGACCCAGCAGCATCGCTGTTGCCAGTCAGCGTTGAACTCAATGTAGGACTGCCTTAGGGACTCCAGCTGTGGAACTTTCCCTCGGGGTTTTCTCCCGAAGCCTTCCCCATGAGTGGGTATCGCCCCAAGAAATTGGAGGTTTGAAATCAGAGCTTTCCTTCTAGCTGCAAACCATGGCTGACGAGCTCCATCTGCCTGAAGCAACTGGATTTAATGTACCTATAACCTACCTTTGCCCCTTCTATCAGTAAAAATGGCTCTGCTGAGCTTAGTAGCTAAGCATACATGAAGGCCAGGAGCTGGACTTGGTTGTCAGAGGCTATTTGAAGTGCATGCAATTGGGAGCATCTAAATAGGTAGAGGGAGCTTGTTCCCATTACCACACCTGGCTATAACAACCTTAAGGAACTTGTGTTGTTTTAAACGGTAATTAAAAGCATATAGATCACCAGACCTGGATAAAATGTACCCATGTTCTTAAAAGCAGCAAGAGAACAAATTACCCGGCCTCTGGCCATCATTTTCTAGGATTTTTTTGACCACAAATGCAGTGGCAGTGGACAGAAAGGCAACTACTGATAGCATTGTCTGACAAAAAAAAGAGTAATGTATGTACTGCTCACAAAAGATGAATCTCTGGACTTAGTATCCTAGAGACTTATGCAGATAGTTAAAGGGGGGTAGATGTATGTGATTTGAGGGCTTGGGGGAATTGGCACAGAAGAGGAGATGGAAGTCTAGGGCAAATCATGTTGAATGTTGGGGCAAGCTTGAGGTGCCTAAATCTGAATCAGATTTAATATCGCAGGCATATGTCGTAAAATACGTTGTTTTGTGGCAACAGTACATTGCAATACATAGGAATAAAAACCTATAATTTTAAAAATATGTATTTATCTATCTATAAATATAAATATTTATATTTATATTGGAAAGAAAAAAATAAAGTTACCCGAAAATCTACCACAGCCATGTCTTTAAGGCAAAGCCGCAGGCTCCCCACTCTAATACTGTCACACTCACACAATGGCCACTCCCCTTAAACCTACCTAACTTCCTTTTTTTTGGCCTTTGCTAAGTGCCTAATTATTTTGCAATCTCTGGTTTGAAGAATGTCCCATTTGGCCCCATCCACTTTTTCAAAACTCACTTCCATAATGCACAATCCAACACTTTGCGAACTCTGCCATGTAAAATGTGTTTTGAATTATATCCTCTAGCTTATATCACATCTTTTCATCCTAATACCCAAATATAACACTTCACATTTCACACCACTAAATTTTATTTGCTGTGTATTTGCCCATTTCCTTGAAGTCATTCTCTATCCTCCTCGTGGCTCATTTTGCCTCCAAGTTTTGATCATTTGTTAATTTGGAAATTGTGCCATTCTCTCAAATCCAAGTCAGGAATGAATATTAAGGAAAGCAGTGCTGTTAGCAGCACCCTCTGGTGTACACCAGAGGACCACGTGCACACCATGGGTCAGCCCGAGGACCACGTGCACAGGATGGTACAGTAAAGAAGATGTACGGCATGCTTGCCTTCATTGCTAAGAGACAGTAGGAAAGTCTGGAGGCCATGTTTCAGCTGTTGTAAGCTACATTTGAAATATTGTGAGCAAACATGAGGTAATCTGCAGATGCTGGAAATTCAAATTCAAACAACACACACAAAATGCTGGTGGAACACAGCAGGCCAGGCAGCATCTATAGGGAGAAGCTCTGTCGACGTTTCAGGCCGAGACCCTTCGTCAGGACTAACTTTGTCAGGAATATTGTGTGCTGTTCTATCTCAAACATCACTGGAAGGATGTGGAGACTTTGCAGAGAGTCACATTACTGGAAGAATGTGGAATCTTTGTTCTGGTCACATCACTGGAAGATTATGGAAACTTTGGAGAGGGTGTAGGAGAGGTTTACCAGAATGTCACAAGCACGTGAAGATCTGCAGATGCTGGAAATCCAAAGATCCAAAGGAGGGACTCAGCAGCCCAGGGTCTCTGCCCGAAATGTTGACTGTTTACTCTTTTCCGTAGATGCTGCCTGACCTGCTGAGTTCCTCCAGCATTTTGTGTGTGGAAACTGGATGTTGCCTGGATTGGAGGGTATTAGATAAAAGGAGACGCAGGACAAACTTGGATTGTTTTCTGTGCAGTGTCAGAGGCTGAAAGGAGATCTGATGGAAGAATACAAAATTGTGAGCTGGATAAGACAGATTGATAATTTGTTTCTTTCTCACTAGAAATGTTAAATTCTAGAGGGCATCTGTCTACGGTAAGGGGAAAGATAAAGGAGATTTACGTGGCAAGCTTGTTTTTACATGGAGAGTGCTTGCGACAGACTGCCACGGTAGTTGGTGGAAGCAGATACGCTAGCAACTTTTAAGAGACGTTTAGACAGATGCATGAACAGGCAGGAAATTGGAGTGTATGGATCAAATGCAGGTAGCTGTATAGTTGAAACTAGTGTCGTGGTCAGTACAGACATGATGTGCCACAGGTCTGTTCCTGTGTTGTACTGTTCCATGTTGTTATTTGTTATTCAGCTAATGTTACTGTACTCCTTGTTATTGCATGATCTTCAGTCTAAGTGACAAATCTAATGTGGAGGTGCTTTCACTCAGTGTGTGTTGGACTGTTGGTATTCTGTCAGTAACCCTCATCACATGCTTGCTGAGAGCTGTGAGCTGGGTGCCATGATAGCTGAGTGGTTGGCACAACACTATTCCAGAGTTCAGAGTTCGATTCCGGTGGCGTTCTGTAAGGAGTCTCTGTACGTCCTCCCTGTGGAATGCGGGATTTTCCCTGGGTGCTCCGGTTTCCTCCCACAGCCCAAAGATGTACTGGATTGGTTGATTGGTCTTTGTAAATTGTCCCATGAATTAGGTTAGGGTTAATAGGGCATACTCTGTGCTACATCGCTAGATAAATAAATAAAATTCAGGGATCTAATTTTAGCTGGCATTGATTTGGCGGGCCAGAATGGCCTCCTTCATGGCCACAATGTTAAATGGTCCTGTGATCCTGGGGTAGTAGTGTTAATGTACTAGCTGAGTCAAGTGAAGGTGTTGACCCAGGTACAGTGGTGAATGAACTTGGTCTGGGTCTATTACTGGGAGCTGTGCTGTATACAGAACTTGTAATGGATGATGCACCCCACAGATTGTTAAAGGGAAAGGGGTTTGGTCCACTGATGGAAATAGTTCTTACTAATTGGTAGGTTAACCATAATAATGAGAGAGGCAGTCATTGATCACAGTGCCCACTTAATAATGCCCTTTTCTTGTTTCCAGGCACCAGGGCGGGAAGCACGTTGTCTTTTACCCAACATTAAAGGTAAGTGAGGAGGGGTTGTGGTCTGAGAGCATTTCTACAGTAACTCCTGAAAGAGTTACTGTAGCTGGGGGTGAGGGGTGTGTGTGTGTGTGGAGTCCGTCCTTTGGAAGCCCTATAATGGCAGGCACTCCTAACATTCCCTCTGGGATGAATGTGAATTGAAGAACTGCAGGGGCAGTTCTGTCAATGATTTCATAGTCTGAGCACCTGACTGGAAAATTTAGTTCAATCTCAAATAAGAGAAAATCTGCAGATGCTGGAAATCCAAGCTGCACACATAAAATGCTGGAGGAACTCTGCAGGCCAGGCAGCATCTATGGAAGAGTAAACAATTGAAGTTTCAGGCTGAGACCCTTCAATAGGACTGAAACGTCAACTATTTACCCTTTTCCATAGATGCTGCCTGGCCTGCTGAATTCCTCCAGCATTTTGTGTGTGTTGCTTGTATTTGGATATCTTTGTATATACAATTACTTATCTCTTCATTTTCTTTGCAGTCTATACAGTTACGATTAGAACTGGCTAAAGCGTTGGGCACTGGAATCTCCATCTGGGAACTGGGACAGGGGCTGGATTATTTCTATGATTTACTGTGAACGTGGCATTCCCACAAACACGACCCTTTGGAACCTTGGAGCCCATTTCCAGGAGACCAGAGGGTGACCATATCTGATCTGAGGAGAATTCAGAAGCTGAAGTGAATTTTGAAGCTCTCAGAGCTAAAATCCCATTTCCCAAAACTTGGTTTAAAATAAAAGTTTTGAGAGCATTTCTAATAAAGTCCGAGTTCATTAGGACATCCGGGTCGTTTTTTTTTCTGCCTTGGTTTCACTCACCAGTTTCTTGTGCTACACTAACACACAGTGGGATCCTGGCTGGGGGATGATTTGGAAATGTTTTGGCCTATGATGACAAGCAAAGCAAGTACCTTCTTCACTACTCTGTGTCACCATTTTCAAGGAGCTATGGCCTTGCACTCTGAGGTGTCAGTGGTGTTGCCTTCCTGTCAGATTGAACCAGTGTGGCCATTCTCCTCTGACCTCTCTCATTAACAAAGTTCAAAGTAAATTTATTAGCAAAGTACATACGTATATGTCACCATATACTACCCTGAGATTCATTTTCTTGTGGGCATTCACAGTAACTACAATGAACACAATAGAGTCAATAAAAAACCACACACAAGATGGACAAATAACTTATGTGTAAAAGACAGCAAACTGTGCAAATACAAAAAGTAAAATAATAATAAGCAATAAATATTGAGAATAATGAGATAAAGAGTCCTTGAAAGTTAGTCCATTGATTGTGGAAACAGTTAAGTGTAGGGGTGAGAGAAGTTATCCCCTCTTCTTCAACAGCTTGATGGTTGAGGGGTAATAATTATTCCTGAACCTGGTGGCCCCTGAGTCCTGAGGCCCCTATAGGGGATTCTTGATGATGGATGCTGTTTAACTGCAACAGCACTCCTTGTAGATGTGCTCAGTGGTGGGGAGGGCTTTTCTCGTGAAGGTCTGAGCTGTATCCACTACCGTTGTGGGCTTTTCAAGGGCATTGTGTGTCCATACCACACTGTGATGCAACCAGTCAGGATGCTCTTTACAGAGCATCTATAGAGGTTTGTCAAGGTTTTCCATGACTTGCTGAATCTTCACAAACTTGACAGACAGACATACTTTATTGATCCCGAGGAAAATTGGGTTTCGTTACAGCCGCACCAACCAAGAATAGTGTAGAAATATAGCAATATAAAACCATAAATAATTAAATAATAATAAGTTAATCATGCCAAGTGGAAATAAGTCCAGGACCAGCCTATTGGCTCAGGGTGTCTGAGACTCCGAGGGAGGAGTTGTAAAGTTTGATGGCCACAAGCAGGAATGACTTCCTATGATGCTCAGTGTTACAATTTGGTGGAATGAGTCTCTGGCTGAATGTACTCCTGTGCCTAACCAGTACATTATGGAGTGGATGGGAGACATTGTCCAAGATGGCATGCAACTTGGACAGCATCCTCTTTTCAGTCACCACCGTCAGAGAGTCCAGTTCCACCCCACAACATCACTGGCCTTACGAATGAGTTTGTTGATTCTGTTGGTGTCTGCTACCCTCAGCCTGCTGCCCCAGCACACAACAGCAAACATGATAGCACTGGCCACCACAGCCTCGTAGAACATCCTCAGCATCGTCCAGCAGATGTTAAAGGACCTCAGTCTCCTCAGGAAATAGAGACGGCTCTGACCCTTCTTGTAGACGGCCTCAGTGTTCTTTGACCAGTCCAGTTTATTGTCCATTCATATCCCCAGGTATTTGTAATCCTCCAACTTGCAAGGAAGTAGAAGTGCTGCTGTGCTTTCTTTGTGATGGTACTTAAGTGCTGGGTCCTCTGAAGTGATAATGCTGAGGAGTTTAAAACTATTGACCCTCTCCTCCTCCTGGATCCCCAGTTTCCTCCTCCTGCTCTTTGGTTTTGCAGGATGCTAAACACACAGCATTGTGCACCTGTGATGGAGATCGTGGAGGAGATGTTGTTGCCAATTTGAGCTAACTGGTGTCTGCAAATGAGGAACTGAGGATCCAGTTGCATGGCCAAAGTGAGCATCTGGGAGCGAAACCTTGAGGGTCACATATATCACTTGGTTTTACTTTGTATGAGAGTCCTACCAGAGCTGCTGAGCATCCAACTGTGATTCCAGTTCTTGCCAACAGAACTGCTACTCACTGGAAGTTCTTTTTTGTTTTTCATACCATTCTCAGTAAACTAGAGATTATTGTGTGTGAAAATCCCAGGAGACCAGCAGCTTCTGAGATACTCAAACCATTTGGCGCCAGCAATCATTCCACGATCAGGCACTTCACATTTCTTCCCCATTTTGATGTTTAAGCTGAACAATAACTGAACCTATTTATGCATTGAGTTGCTGCTACATGATTAGTTGATTAGATACTTGCATTAATGAGCAGATGTACTTAATAAAGTAGCCACTGAGCATGTACAGTATACTGTACATTACAAACAACAAAGGTTCCAGCACCAATCATCTATCTGCCACTAATTCAGTTCTGCTTTTGATCTTACACAGTAGAATAATAAACCTTCCAGTGAACGTGGCAAATGTAAAGGGAGCACAGGAATATGGCTCCGGTGTTTTAAAGGGAGCATGGAAATCTGGTGTCTGGAGGGGAATAGAGGAACTGGGGACCCATGTTTCTATATTTCTTTTCTATGCAGAAGTCATTCAACTGCTTCACAATCCCATTCCCATTCATATTCCGTTACCTTTTCTCCCCATGTTCCCACTAATCCTACCAGCCACCTAGAGAGACAGTTGACAATGACTAATTAACCCCCCGTCTTTGGGGTGAGGGAGGAAACTGGAACATGCAGAACCCACACAGTCATGGGGAAACATGCAAACTCCACCCAGTCAGGATCACATCCCTGGAGGCACTACCAGCTGTGCCATAAAGGTTTTATATGAGCTACATAAAGGCTGCAAACAACGGAAAACCTTCGTTCTTTTCTCTGAAGTATCGGAAATGTTGGAGGCAGCCTGATAGAAGTATATGAATATTATAAGACCAGAAGATGCAGGAGAAGAATTAGGCTGTTTGGCCCATCGAGTCTGCTCCACCGTTTCATCATGGCTGATCCAAATTTCCTCTCGATCCCAATCTCCTGCCTTCCTGCTGTATCATGCCCAGAGCAATCAAGAATCTATCAACTTCTGCTTTAAATATGCATGAAGACTTGGCCTCCACAGCTGTCTGTGGCAACGAATTCCACAGATTCACCACTCTCTGGCTAAAGAAATACCGCATCATCTCTGTTCCAAAAAAGATGCCCCTATATTCTGAGGATATGTCCTCTGGTCTTGGACTCTTTTACCATAGGAAACATCCTCTTCACATCCACTCTGCCAAGGCCTTTCACCATTCAATAGGTTTCAATGAAGTCACCAATATTTCTTCTGTACTCTAGTGAATACAGGCCCAGAGCCAGCAAACACTCTTCAGATGACAAGCCATTCAATCCTGGAATCATTTTCCTGAACCTCCTTTGAACCATCTCCAGTTTCAACACATCCTTTCTAAGATAAGGAGCCCAAAACTGTTCAAACTACTCAAAGCGAGGCGTCACTAGTTTTTTTTATATAAAGTTTCAACATTACATCCTTCCTTTTATATTCTATTCCTCTTGAAATGAATGCTAACATTGCATTTGCCTTTCTCACCATAAACTCAACCTGCAAATTAACCTTTAGGGAATCCTGCACAAGGACTCCCAAGTCCCTTTGCACCTCAGATTTTTGTATTTTCTCTCCAGTTAGAAAATAGTCAACCCTTTCATTTCTTCTACTAAAGTGCATGACCATACACTTTCAGACACTGTATTCCATTTGCCATTTCTTTGCCCATTCTCCTAATCTAAGTCCTCTGTAGCCTCTCTACTTCCTTAAAACTATCTGCTACAACTATCTTCATATGTCTGAAAACTCTGCAACAAAGCCATTAATTCCATCATCCAAATCATGACATAACATAAAAGGAAATAGTCCCTACACAAACCCCTGTGGAACACCACTAGTCACTGACAGCCATCCAGAAAAGGCTCCCTTCATTCCCATTCCCATTGGCCTTTTGCCAATCAGCCATTGCTTTATCCATGCTAGAATCTTTCCTGTAATCCCTTGGGCTAGTAGCTTGTTAAGCAGCCCCATATGTGGCACCTTGTCAAAGGTCTTCTGAAAATCCAAGTACACAACATCAACTGGATGTTGTCATTGCAAGATGTCTATCTTGCTTGTTATTCAAAGAATTCCAACTGATTTGTCAGGCAAGATTTTCCCTTGGTGCTGATTATGGCCTATCTTATCATGTGCCTTATCACTGTGGATAAGGCATCGGTCTAGTGATCTGAAGGTCACTGGTTTGAGCCTCAGCTGAGGCAGCGTGTTGTGTCCTTGAGCAAGGCACTTAACCACACATTGCTCTGCGACGACACTGGTGCCAAGTTGCTTGGGTCCTAGTGCCCTTCCCCTGGACAACATCGGTGGCATGGAGAGGGGAAGGCTTGCAGCTTGGGCAACTGCCAGTCTCCCATACAACCCTGCCCAGGCTTGCACCCTGGAAACCTTCCAAGGCGCAAATCCATGGTCTCACAAGACTAACGGATGCCTATTACTATTACCATGTGCCTCCAAGTACCCTGAGACCTCATCCTTAGCAATCGACTCCTAATCACTGAGGTCAGACTAAATGGCCTATAATTTCCTTCCTTCTGCTTCTCACCCTTCTTGAAGAGTGGAGTGACTATTGTAATTTTACAGTCTTCTGGAACTATTCCAGGATCTAGCGATTCTACTGCCTCCACAATCTCTTCAGCCCCCTCTTTCAGTACCCTGGGTGTGCCCCATCTGTTCCAGGTGAGTTACCTACCTTCAGTTTCCCAATAACCTTTTCCCTAATAATGGTAACTTAATGAACTTCATGACCCCTGACACCTGGAATTCCACCATACTGTTTGTGTCTTCTGCAGTGAAAACTGATGCAAAATACCTATTCAGTCCATCCATCATTTCCTTGTCCCCTATTACTACCTCTCCAGCATCGATTTCCAGTGGCCCGATATCCACTCTGACCTCTCTTTTACACTTTATGTATCTGAAGAAACTTTTTGTATCGTCTTTAATATTATTGGCTAGCTTACTTTCATCTTCTACCTTTACCTTCTTAATGA